>NW_003852410.1:13942405-13950133 GCF_000181295.1 Otolemur garnettii
TGTCATGCTCCTACCCCAGGGCCCTGCTCTCACCCATGTCATGCTCCTACCACAGGGCCTTAGCACATGCTGCTTCCTCCTCCTGGGATATCTGGATTTTCTGGACTTCCCCTGGATATCTGCAAGCTTCACCCCTTCAGAACTCTGCTGAAATGTCACCCTCTGAGAGGCCTTCTTCCCAGACACCTTGTATCAGATTACAGCCCAGCCCAGCCTTTCCTGTCTTCTCTACCTTGCTCTATTTTTTATCTCTGTAATGGTAATGGCCACCTGAAATATTAGGTATATTCCTAATTTTTTGCTTACTGTCTGTCTCCCTGGAGAATCAGGAGGGCAGGAGGTTGAGAACTTGCTCACTGCTGTCTCTGAGGTAAATCAAGCTCACTAACAACATTGTTGAAACTTTCTGTCTACTGCACTTTTGTCTGCTTGTCGTCTCGGTATTTCCCACTCTAATGGTGAATGTGGTGATTAATACATTACATACGTGGTCTAACTTCTCACAGTAATCATCCCAGTTACTATCAATGTGTTGCTACCCTACATTTAATGGCCAAAAAGAAAAAAAACACCTGCCATTGTTTTATGTGCACAGATTCTATGGGTTGGGAATTCTTGTCCAACGGAGTAGGGATGCCTTGTCTCTGTTCCACAATATCTGGGGCCTCGACTGGGAGACTGGGAGACTCGAAGGCTGAGGTGCTTCAGGGGTAGGGACCAGGATCACTAGGTCCTAGGATCACTGGCACTGTCTTCATTCATAGGTACAATGGTTGATGCTGGCTGTCAGCTGGGAACATATTGGCTAGAACTCTACATGTGCCAGTCCCTGTGGTCCCTTGACGTATGCTGGGTGGGCTTCCTTACAACATGGCAGCTGAATCCCAGAGCGAGCATCCCAGGAGAACAAAGCCAAGTGCTTTTTATGACCCAGCTTCAGAAGTCACTTAGCATCATTTTTGTCACAACGCAACCTGGTCAGATTCCAGAAGGGACATGTCCTATCTCTCGCCTGCAGAACTGTAGAGGTCACGTTATGTGAAGAACATGTGGATCAGGGACAGTCCCTCAGCCATCACTGGGAAACCCAATCTGCCCTAGCAACTCTCGGAAGTACATTTTATTGTTCTCTATGTTAAATTTATGAGAACTAAGACGCGGGAATTTTATTAAGTAACTTGCCCAAGGCTACTCAGCTAGTTAAGGGCAGAATGAAGGCTCAGGCCCAGGTCTGTGTGACTCTAAAGAGTATGACTGAATGATATCAATACATATTTTTTAATTTATTTGTACTCGATTATTTTTAAAAATAATTTAAAAGGATTAAATGCAAAATTATAATGTTTCATATTCAGAAAGTAATACCCGTAACTCATTCATCCATGACTAGTATTTTTCGGTGCTTAATAAGAAAAACTAAGTTATGTTTCCCAAAAAGGAGGCTGCAAGTTATTTTTGTTTAATGCCATCTTTATTTTATTTATTTATTTATTTTTTGCAGTTTTTGGCCAGGGCCAGGTTTGAACCCGCCACCTCCGGCATGTGGGGCCAGCACCCTACTCCTTTGAGCTACAGGTGCCTCCCTTAATGAAGTCTTTAGAAAGAAAGTGAACTAACAAATGAGTCTCATTCAGCTTTCCAGGACCCTTGGTTCCTCCGTATTGCACAACAGGTCTGGGAGGGTCCAAAATTCCCTCCTCTGCCACCCAGGAGCTTCCTGTCTACCCCACCACAGGCAGCACCTCCTACTCAGACTGTCAGAGCAGTCTGAATGGTGAATGTGATGATTGCAAGATCTCCCTGAATTGCTGGATAGGAGAGGTGACTGAGCCCCTAGAAACTGGGCCTGCTCCCATGGTTCCTGGCTGTCACGGGCATTAGAATCACTGTGAGGCCAGGAGTAGTGGCTCACACCTGTAATCCTGACACTCTGGGAGGCCAACTTGGGGGGATCCCTTGAACTCAGGAGTTTGAGACCAGCCTGAGCAAGAGCAAGATCCCTTCTCTCCTGAAAATAGAAAAACTAGCTAGGCATTGTGGTGAGCGCCTGTAGACCCAGCTACTTGGAAGATGAGGCAGGAGGATTGCTTGAGGCCAAGGGTTTGAGGTTGCTATGAGCTTGGATGGCATAGCACTCTATCCAGGGCAACAGAGTGAGACTCTGTCTCAAAAAAATAATAAAAGCATATCAATGACAATTAATGACATGGTGAGGGTAGGGGAAGGGGAGAGCAGAGAGAGGAAGAAGGAGAGAGGAGTGGGGAGGGAATAGCAGGGAGAGGGAAGGAGGGAGGGGATGGGTCTTGGTGTGTGCCACACCTTTTGGGGGTAAGACATGATTGTAAGAGGGACTTTACCTAACAAATGCAATCAGTGAGACCTGGTTTCTTGTACCCTCAATGAATCCCCAACAATAAATTAATAATAATAATATAAAATGAAAATATAGAATCACTGCAACCCTTATTTAAAATACAAATTGGGGGGAAGGGGGGAGGGTGGGTGGAGGGAGGGTGATTGGTGGGATCACGCCTATGGTTCATCCTAGAAGAGTTCATGTGAATCTCTCTAAATGTAGAATATAAATGTCTTAACACAATAATTAAGAAAAATACATGAAGGCTATGTTAACCAGTTGGATGAAAGTATTTCAAATTGTATATAAAAACAGTACACTGTACCCCATGATAGTATTAATGTACACTGCTATGATTTAATAAAAAAATAATAAATAAAATACAAATTATCAGCTGGGTGAGGTAGCTCATACCTGTAATCCCAGAACTTTGTTTGGGAGGCTGAGGCAGGAGGATCACTTGAGGCTAAGAGTTCAAGACTGTAGTGAGCTATGATCTTGTCACCACACTCCAGCTTGGGTGACTGAGTGAGCCCCTGTGTCAAAAATAAAATAAAATACAAATTCCCAGGACCTCCAACCAAAGCCTCAGCATCCCCTAGGCGAGGGGCCTGACACATATATTAAAAGTTTCCCAATGACTTTTTGAGTCTGGTGGCCACCTGTATAAAAACTGCCGCTCCAGGCTCAGCACCTGTTGTTCAGTGAATAGGGTGCCAGCCACTTCCACGGAAGCTGGTGGGTTTGAGCCCAGCCTAGGCCTGCTAAATAATGACAACTATAACCAAAAAAAAAAAAAACTCAGGCGTTGTGGTGGGCGCCTGTAGTCCCAGCTATTTGGGAGGCTGAGGCAAGCAAATCACTTGAGCCCAAGCGTTTGAGGTTGCTGTGAGCTGTGATGCCATGGCACTCTACCGAGGGCAACGTAGTAAGACTCTGTCTCAAAAAAAAGAAAAGAAAAAAAGAAAGAAAGAACTGCTGCTCCCCTCTGATGCCTCACCTGCATAGCCAAGGTCCACGGGCAGAAGTGGACTCTGAGGAGTAACCCAGCAGGTCAGTGCCAGGCTGGGCCCCCAGCCCCAGCCAGCCAATTTCCTGAAAATGCCTTTTCCCTGCTCCAACATCTTGTCCTGTGAGATTGTCAGTTTATCAGGCTGAGCTGTTCAAAATAAAGGATGATCAAACTTTAGGCCGAAATCACAAAGTTCCCCAGACCAGACCTTGGTGTAGCATAAGCTGTTGCAACAATCCAGTTTGCTTATTTTAATCCCCATAGCAGGCCAAAAGGCAAAATTATCGTCATGCCCATTTCACAGACTGGCAAACAGAGACCTTAAAAAGACATCTGATTCAGCCGCCTCCAGTTTCCAAATAGCTAAGCCCACTCCCGGGCACTGATGTCAGCCCTTTGCAAAGACTAACATATTTAAGCATCAGATCAATGCCATACTGTAGGTACAATTATTATTTCTATTTCTTTTATTTTTTATTTTTGAAGAAGAGGTTTTTCTTTTCCCCAAAAATTGCACCAATGTAAAGCAAAGCTCTAGTGGATGTGGCCAAGCCATGTAGGTGATGGCAGTACCGTCCTCACTATGCCCTCACTGGACCGCAGCACAACCCCAAGGAAAGGATGTTATTATTCCCATTGAACTGATCATCTGCTGACAACAATAGATAGTGAAACTATTACGCAGCAGGCTCTTTGTACGGGTAGTCAGGCCAGGTGCTATTCATGCATGTAATCCTCTCAGCAGGAGGTCCCATTACTCTACCCATTTTAGAGATCCGGAAACCAAGGCTTGGAAAAGTAAAGAATTTGACCAAGTTTGCACAGCTGCTAAAAAGCACAGCAGCCTATACTTTGTCATCAAAGTCTCTGGGCAGCGCACTGCCTTCCAGGACAGCTAATCTAGGATCTACTAATCCCACCCAAGTGTGCTTTTGTGTACCTTTTATCTCCGTGCCCTGAACACGTACATGGCAGACACACTGTGGGTCTTCACCTAATCCACTTCAATGCAATTAAATACATCTCAACACAACAAAGCCTGAAACGTTCGCCTCTCCTAGAAACTAGTAGCACCTGCCTTGCACCCCTCACCTCCGCAGGGCCAGGCACTGGGCCCAGCACCCAAGAGGTGCTCCCCAGGCAGCCAGTGAATTGGGGATGTGGCTTCCAAGAGATGTTTTTTTCTTCCTGAATGTCCTTGAAGATCTACGAAGAGGCGCCTCTTGTTAGCTGCACAGCAGGGCCCAGGGCAGCCTTTAGGGCCTTTGGGGAAAGGAAGGCAGGTTGTTTTGAAATGGTGGATGTGGGGGCTGCTCCCCGGTTCTGTCTCCAGAGATAGTACCCCCGGGGCAGTCCAGCAGCCCCTCTCCTGCCAAGCCAGGCAGGAAGCATGGCCTCTGCTTACCTGTTCTTCAGACTCCACGTTCAGCCCCTGGCAGGGACTCCTTCTCAGCCCTTGGGGTGTTTTCAGGAAACTCTTCAATCATCTATTGTCACCAGCTGCACTCTTCCCTGGAGACCAGGCCCTTCTCTAGTCCCACACTTGCCAGGAAGCAGTTACCTTTGTAAATGTTCTGTTTAGCCCCTCAGGGAGATCCACCCTGGTCTTGGGAAATGTAGGGTGGCATTCCAGAGGGTGTGCTGTGGAGCTGGGAGGTGGAGGTTCAGGTACCACTCTGGGTGAGGGCCTGCTACGGGCAGCACACAGCCTCCTTGCTCCTGAGGATGGTCCAGACTACCAGGCAGGAAAACTCAGTGTAACAGATGATAAAAGACAACTTATGTATTTGTGTGTGTGCGCCTTTTGACCAAGATAGTTAAAAGAACAGGGAAAAAAAGATGGCCTTTATTGATTTCTTTTTCACAAAAAAGGAAAATGAAGACTAGAATCCACGAAGGGCCCGAGTGAGCCTGGTGCACAGAGCACACACCATCAGTTGTCCCCGGCACGAGCACAAGGCTCAGACCTGTAATCTTAGCACTTGGGGAGGTCAAGGCAGGTGGATCACTTAAGCTCAGGAGTTTGAGACCAGCCTGAACAAGAGTGAGATGGGGTCTCACTTCTAAAACAGAACAATTAGCCAGGCATAGTGGTGTGCGTTTATAATCCCAGCTACTCAGGAGGCCGAGACAGGAAGATCCCCTGAGCCCAGGAATTTGAGACTGCTATGAGCCATGATGCCAGGACACTCTACCCAGGGTCGCAGAGTGAGACTCTATCTCAGGAAAAAAAAAAAAAAAAAAAAAGACAGAGAGAGAGAGAGAGAATAAGAGCTGCCTCTGCTCGAGGTGCCGGGTCCAGACCAGCAGACCCTCTCTCTCTCCTTTCAGTTCTCGTCTGCCCCGACAGTCACCTGTTCTTCATGTCCCAGTGTCTTCTCTTGAGCCCTGACCCAATCTTGTGCGTACAGGTTTAGAATATTACTCTTTGTTCCTCTTCTTCCCCTGGGTCCCTAAAGCAGGGAGTGTGAGAGCCAAACTAATTAACTCAAGTCAGCCGCATACCAAAGACCTTATCATACCTAGGTGTTACAGCCCACATCCTGACCCCCTCCCCCTTGTCCCACTAGCCCCCTTGTGCACTCAGCCCACATCCTGACCCCCTCCCCTTTTTGCACTCATCACTCTGCACTCGCCCCACTTGCGACCTTTATCCCTTCCTTCTCATTCGCTCACCTGAGACAAAGAAGACTTGTCCCTGAGCCAATCAACCCTAAACACTACCACCCTGTACCTGTCAGTTTAGGACAGACATGGTTTACCTACCAATAAGGGGATGGGGTGGGATGGACTAATGGGAGGGAAGAGGGAGGGGGATAAAGGGACTTTCTGAATAGTCTGTAAGGGCTGTTCCCGCTTTTTCTTAAAGGGCAGCCCAGGCTCTAAGCTTGAATGAGTAAAATTCCTCGTGCCTTTACAGCGATGTTCAGACTCTTAGAGTGGTGCTTGAATTAAGTCTGGGGGTTAACAGGAGCACACGCCTAGCAAATCAACAGGTAAGCCAGAGGCAGGGAGAGGACTCGTACCAGCGAGTGCTCAGCAGTCACTGCAAATGCCATTTTCAAGACCCTGCTCCCAAAGTGGCCTCCCGTGGAGGGGTCCCCATCTTGATACGTGGCAATTGCTCAAGTCAAAAATATACTACAGTCACTTTGCCTTGTTTTTCTCCCCACAGTCCATATCCAACCTGTCAACAAATCGTGTCGGATCCACCTGCAAAATACATCCAGAATTTTACACAGTGAAACATTATTCAGCCATAAGAACTAATGGAATCCTGTCCTTTGCAGCAACATGGATGGAAACAGGGGACATAATGTTAAGACAAATATCCCATGTTCCCATTCACGTGGGGGAGCCAAAAACAGTAGATCTCATGGAAGTAGAGAGTAGAACGATGGCTACAGAGGCGAGAGAGGAAAGGCGTAGAGAATTAAGAGAAATCAGTTAATGGATACAAAACTACAGGCGGATAGAGGGATCCGATCTAGCATTTGGTAGCACAGTAGGGTGACTGCAGTTAACAGTGATGTGTTATGTATTTCAAAATAGCTAGAAGAGGAGATTTGGAAAGTTCCCAACACAAAGAAATGATAAACATTTGAGGTCATGGATATCCCAGTACCTTTGATCATTACACATTGTATGCATGTATCAAAATATCACATGTGCTCCAAAAATACATGAAAACATTACATACGCATGCAAATTAAAAATAGCCAGGCTTCATGGCACACACTTGTAATCCCAGCTACTCTGGAAGCTGAGATGGGAGGATTTCTTGAGCCCAGAAGATGAGAACAACCTGGGAATGTAGCAAGACTGTATCAATTAAAAAATTTTTTTTTTTTTTTTTGCCAGACGAAGTGGCTCATGCCTGTAATCCCAGCACTCTGGGAGGCTGAGGAGGATGAATTGCTTGAGCTTAGGAGTTTAAGACCAGCCTGAGCAAAAGCAAGACCCCATCTCTAGTAAAAATTAAAAAAAAAAATAATAATTGCAAGAGAATCATTTGAGCCCAACAGTCTGAGGTTGCTTTGAGTTATGACACCACAGCAGTCTACCAGGGGTGACAAAGTGGGATTCTGTCTCAAAAAAAAAAAAAAGAAAAAAAAGAAAAGAAAAGAAAAAGGAAGAGAGGAGAGGAGAGAGAAGAGGCAAAAGGATTGCATGAGTGAGAGGAGAGAAGAGGAGGGGAGGGGAGAGGAGGGGAGGGGAAGGAAGGGGAAGAGGAGAGGAGGGAAGGGGAAGGGAAGGGAAGGGGAGGGAAGAGAGGAGAGGGGGGGGAGGGGAGGGAAGGGGAGGGGAGGGGGGGGGAGAGGAGGGAAAGTATCCAATGTACACACACCTAATATGAAAT
>NW_003852410.1:13951505-13953293 GCF_000181295.1 Otolemur garnettii
CACCCTCAGTAGAGAGTTGTGGCATCACAGCTCACAGCAACTTCAAACTCTTGGGCTTAAGTGATTCTCTTGCCTCACTCTCCCAAGTAGCTAGGATACATGCACCTGCCACAACATCTGGCTATTTTTCTTTCTTTCTTTATTTCTTTTTTTTTAAGAGACAAGGTCGCACTCTGGCTCAGGCTGGTCTCAAACTTGTGAACTAAGGCAATCCACCCGCCTCGGCCTCCCAGAGTGCTACCATTACAGGAGTCTTGATTACAGGCATCAGCCACTGTGCCTGGCCTTAAAATTTTTTTTCTTTCTTTTTTTTTTTTTTGTGAGGCAGAGTTTCACTTTGTTGCCCTTGGTAGAGTGCCGTGGTGTCACACAGCTCACAGCAACCTCCAACTCCTGAGCTTAAGCAATTCTCTTGCCTCAGCCTAAAAATTTTTTTTAATAATAAATTTTTTCGGCTCAGTGCCTGTAACTCAAGCGGCTAAGGCGCCAGCCACATACACCAAAGCTGGTGGGTTCGAATCCAGCCCAGGCCTGCCAAACAAACAACAATGACAACTACAACAAAAAAATAGCCGGGCATTGTGGGGGGCACCTGTAGTCCCAGCTACTTGAGAGGCTGAGGCAAGAGAATCGCTTAAGCCCAAGAGTTGCAGGTTGCTGTGAGCTGTGACGCCACGGCACTCTACCCAGTGCAACAGCTTGAGTCTCTGTCTAAATAAATAAATTTTCTCTAAAATGTGTATCCAGAATTTAATCGCGTCATTCAGTGAGACTTTTTCTCTCCCTCTCCCGCTGCTCTCAGTTTCTGTCTACTGCCTCCTCGGGATGCCGCTTCACTCTTCTGCACGGTAAGTGCCAATATGGCTACACTCGTGACCATTTTGCCTTCTGAAGTATCCATTCTCCTCAATTCTCTTTGTGTTTATTGCTGTTTCCCGCCTCTAAACGGTGAGCTCCGTGAAGAGAGGGACCCTGTCTACGTAGAATACACGGAAAGGAAAGCGTGGCAGGATTCGCACTCTTCACACACGGGGCAGCCATCTTAGCTTCCAGCCTGGAAACTGGAATTCTCTTCTGCCTTTGCTTTCATGCTCCGCCTCTGTCTCTCAGCTGGCTTCCTCCTGGGTCCCGTTTTAATTCTCGCACACCTGCATGTGACTTGCCCTGCTTCCCTTTCAGATCTTGCTGCTTGTGTTTCCGAATGTTTTTGGCACATTTGTTGTAAGGCTCTGTGACAGTGCTCCAAAATGTGTCTACATATCTTCTGTTGTGGTTACTTTGAAGTTTGTTGAATTATATTGTTTTGACAGGACTGTCACATCTCAAAACGTGTTGCTGACTAAAAACATATGTGGGACCTTTTTTCCTTTTCTCTTTCTTTTTTTTTTTAAAGAAAAACTCCGCCATCGTCTTGCAACTAAACATATGGCCACAAGAGGGCACCATGAGGCCGTGCTTCTGCTCCCAAGTAAAGCAGACGGAAAACTGTGGGACCGGGTGGGGATGGTGCAAAACTCTGAGCCAACACCTTTTTTTTTTTGTCTCTACAATGGAGATAACAGTACCCATTTCTGGGGGTGTGAGAATTAGGAAACTAAATCTAAACCACCTGTTACGTGAAAATACCGAAATGGCTACATTCATGATCATTTATTTCAATTCCCAGGCTGTACAACTTAAGAAATGCCTCTATATTGCTAAGGATTATGAATTGGATCCCTTTTGAAAGTCCTCAAGAGATGCCATGAAGGCTTTCAATAGCTTTCCAACAAACTTTTTTTTTTTTTT
>NW_003852410.1:13954052-13955619 GCF_000181295.1 Otolemur garnettii
GATAAGCAGTTCTCGATAATCACTTCTCAGCAATTATTTATTACAGTTTAACATTATAAAATTAACAAAATAATATAAAACTCATATTCTGGCAAAATAGCCACATGGCAGCCGAAAACCGTATATTCCCTTCTTGTTCTCCCGCCCCTGCCTGCATTCTTTCCAAAAATCGGGATTTTTTTAAAACGCCGCGGGACATGGGACAAATTGTTGAAAAGCAGGACTGTCCCGCCAAAAGCGAGACTGGTCACCCTACCACAGGATGATGTGTCCAAGGCCTGTGGTGTGTAAAAGGCTCCATGCCAAATCCGTCACACAACACGCCAGGGTTTGTCTTGGGATTTTTTTTTTTTTTTGTAGAGACAGAGTCT
Source organism: Otolemur garnettii (assembly GCF_000181295.1). Lineage (NCBI taxonomy): Eukaryota > Metazoa > Chordata > Mammalia > Primates > Galagidae > Otolemur > Otolemur garnettii. The sequence goes on from NW_003852410.1 coordinate 13,954,424, forward strand.
CACTTTTCTTACCCTCGTTCGAGTCACACAGCTCACAGCAATCTCCAGCTCTTGGGCTTAAGCGATTCTCTTGCCTCAGCCTCCCAAGTAGCGGGGACTACAGGTGCCCACCACAATGCCCAGCTATTTTTTTGTTGCAGTTTGGCCCGGGCTGGGTTTGAACCCACCCCCCTCGGTATATGGAGCCTGCGCCCTACCCATGGAGCCACAGGCGCCGCCCCTTGGGATCTTTTATTATCCTTTTTCTGTCAGTCAGGTAGTGTTTTGAGAGAGGCACATCTCACACGTGAGTGTGAAAACCCCATGGTCATGCCCATGAACTACAAGAGGAGCTGGGATTCTATTGACCAGCGCGTTTCTGGCTTTGGCTCCGCCAAGCTGGCTCGTTCATCCCCTTGCAGCCCTCCTCCCAGGTGAAGAGCAGCAGTTCACTGTAAGACCTGCCTGGGTCTGAGTTTCCTGTGCCAAGAAGAGGGCAAGGGAGGGGCAAGAAGTACAAAGGGCGAAGAGGCAAGGAGCAGGGAACCTCCTCCCGGCAAGGAAACCTCAGCCTGGGGGCTCCTGCCTTCACCTGGGGCCAGAGCGTTATCACTGGGCTGCTCCAGCGGGTAAAGGTGGACAGGGGCACATTTACTAACAACGGCTTGGGATTATCAGTCAATAGTCTATCAAGGGGGCCTTCCGGTGTTTTATCTTCACCAGCTAAAGACACTGCCCTACCACCACCAGCTCCTAGCTACTGGCCCCGTCATTTCTCAGGAGAAAGGGTATTTTAATACTGCCAAAGGAGCAAAGGCTTCAATCTCAGAGTACTGATCTATCCTACACATCACATCAATTCCGAGATAGGAAAAATCTCCCAGTCGTTCTCAGCTCTCAGTGAAAATGTCAGCACCCGCCGGCACCACGGCAGCAGTACTGGGAGCGGTGTTGGGGAATGGATGCCGTCTGTTCGTAGTGAGGTGTGTAAGCTCCGACACTGGAGAGCCTATGGCTTTGGAGACGTAATGCAGAAAAACAAACTTTTTCAGATTTCTTCATACAAATAACCATGGAACAAATTAGAGCGGATTTTTTGTTTTGAGACAGACCCTCAAGCTATTGCCTTGAGTAGAGTGCCATGGCATCACAGCTCACAGCAACCTCCAACTCCTGGGCTCAAGCGATTCTCCTGCCTCTGCCTCCCAAGTAGCTGG
>NW_003852410.1:13959411-13961302 GCF_000181295.1 Otolemur garnettii
AAATAGACCTGCCATTTGATCCTGCAATTCCTTTATTAGGTATATATCCAGAAGACCAAAAATAGAATTACAACAAAGATATTTGTATCAGAATGTTTACTGCAGCCCAATTCATAATTCCTAGGTCATGGAAGAAGCCCAAGTGCCCATTGGATTAATAAATTGTGTTATGTGTACACCATGGAATACTATGCAACCCTAAAGAAAGATGGAGACTTTACCTCCTTCATGTTTATATGGATGGAATTAGAAAATGTTCTTTTTAGCCAAGTATCTCAAGAATGGAAGAAAAAGTATCCAATGTACACAGCCCTATTTTGAAACTAATTCATAGCTTTTATAGAATGTCATAACCTAATTCTAGCCTTAGAATATGGGAAGGGGGTGGGAGAAGGGAGGTGAGGGGGTGGATGGGGGGAGGGAGGGTGATTGGTGGGGTCACCTCTATGGTTTATCTTACAAGGGTAAAGTGAATCTTTCTAAAAGCAGAGTATGAATGTCTTAACTCAATAACTAAGAAAATGACGTGAAGGTTATGTTAACCAGTTTGATGAGAGTATTTCAAAATGTATGTGAAAACAGCACACTGTAACCCATGATTGCATTAATGTACACAGTTATGCTATAAGAAATAAAAAAAAAATTAAAAGGAAAGACAAGGAAAAAAAAAAAAAAACTTTACTGTAGGCTCAGCGCCTGTAGCTCAAGTGGCTAAGGCACCAGGCATATATACCAGAGCTGGCAGGTTTGAATCCAGCCCGGGCCCGCCAAACAACAATGACAACTATAACCTAAAAATAGCTGGGCATTGTGGTGGGCACCTGTAGTCCCAGCTACTTGGGAGGCTGAGGTAAGAGACTTGCTTAAGCCCAGGAGTTGGAGGTTGCTGTGAGCTGTGACACCATGGTACTCTACCCAGAGCGACAGTTTGAGGCTCTGTCTCAAAAAAAAAAGAAAAAATTACTGTATATAATGACATTTAAATTTCAAATGTTTTACATATCACAAAATAGTACCTTTCCTTCTATTTTTTCCAACCATTAAAATGTAAAAACTATTCTTACCTCACAGGCCATATAAAAACAGGCAGTGGGGCCTGTGGGCTATATAGTTTGCTGATCCCTAAGTTAGAAAATAAAATAGAGAAAGCATTCAGGATCAAATTTAATGGGAAATATGTAAACCTCCAGGAGAAAATGTAAAAGTCTTTGAAGTCACAAAAGTAAACTGGAATCGAAACCATGTTCTTGGTTAGAAAGAGTCAAAATATCATGAAGGATTCTTCCATAGTGAATTTTTAAAAAACATACTGGAATCAAAGATAAGAGGTTTTTGCTGTTTTTGTTTGGGGGAGGGTTGTGGGGTTCTTTTTTTTTTTTTTTATTTTTGAGACAAGAGTCTCATTGGGTAGCCTCGGGCTAGAGCACCACAAGTGTCAACTTAGTCACAGCAACCTCAAACTCCTGCACTCAAGTAATCCCCCAGCCCTGGCCTTCTGAGTAGCTGGGACTTGAGGCACCCACCACCACACCTGGCTAATTTTTCTATTTTTTAGTAGAGACAGGGTCTTGCTCTTGCTCAGTTTGGTCTCGAACTCCTGGCCTCAAGGTACCATCCTGCCTCAATGTTGGGATAATAGGAAGGAGCCGCTGCACTGGCCAAGGTGAGGTTCTTTTTTTTTTGCCTTTTTGAGACTGAATCTTACTGTGTTGCCCTTGGTAGAGTGCTGTGGTGTCACAGCTGACAGCAACCTCAAACTCTTGGGCTTAGGCTTGGCGCCTATAGCTCAACCTGCTAAGGCGCCAGCCACGTACACCTAAGGTGGCGGGTTCGAATCCCCACCCCGACCTGCCAAAACAACAATGACGGCTGCAACCAAAAAATAGCCGGG
>NW_003852410.1:13961469-13977584 GCF_000181295.1 Otolemur garnettii
AAAAAAAAACTCTTGGGCTTAGCGATTCTCTTGCCTCAACCTTCTGAGTAGCTGGGACTATAGGTGGCCACCATAATGCCTGGCTATTTTTTGACTGCAGTTGTCATTGTTGTTTAGCAGCCCGGGCCAGGCTCAAACCCACTAGCTTCGGTGCATGTGGCCAGCACCCCACTCACTGAGGTACGGTGCCCAACCCAAGATGAGGTTCTTAATAAATTGTATCGGGCGATAAAGACAAAGTGAAATCCAAACCTCATCCTACACATCAGGATGAAAAGAACTCTAAGCAGACTGAATATTAAATGTAAGAAGTGAAAACATTTAACTTAAAATGGGAGAATTCATTCTAAAAATAAATCAACATCCACAACCACTGAAAAATTAGCCAGGTGTGGCGCGTGCAGTCCCAGTTACCCAGGAAGATGGGGCAGGAGGATCAGTGAGCATCATGTGGGGTCACTGGATGCGTCACAGAAGTGAGCTATGATGATGTGACTGCACTAGCGGGGCAACAGAGGGAGACCCATTTTAAAAAGAAAAAGTCTAAAATTTTCTAGAAACTGTAAAGAAAAAAAACAAAAACCCAATTGGAAAATAGGTAAAGGACAAAACAGAGGGACCACACAAAAATACGAGTATCCCTTAAATTGGTAAAAATGACAACATTGTTGGTGAGCCCGTGGGAAACAGGCACCACTGCACACAGCTGGTGGAGAAGAGAAGGGCATAAGCCCTGAGGAGAACTTGACAGGACACCCAGATGACTGATGCAGTTATCGCTGGACAGGATCTCACTTCTGGGAATCCACCCTACCCATGCTGCTGTGCACAGATCAAGTAACATATTTACAAGCTTATTCACTACTGCATTACTGTACGTACCAAAGATTGAAAACTAGTCAAGAATACACCCACTGTATGAAGAACAAGCGCCTACAGAGAGTGTGGACTGAGCAGCAGGAGACGTTAAGGGAACAAAGCAAGGTGGACAGCGTGTTAGTACGCCACTGCTGCTTTTGTGTAGTGCAACAAAAGGAAATAGAACTATATATATTTTTTCTTTCCTTTTCTTTAAGAGATGGGGTCTTAGACTGTTGCCCAGGCCAGAGTGCAGTAGGCACAATCACTGCACACTATAGCCTGAAACTCCTGGGCTCCAGCAATCCTCCTGCCCCAGCCTCCTGGGTAGCTGGCCCCACAGGCATTTGCCAAGCTCTGAGACTAAAAACAAAGAATGATTTATCTTGTTCGTTTAACAAACATTGAGCAATGTTCCAGGTGCATATGAACACCCAGGTGGGGGTGAGGGTTGGGGATATGTAAAGAATGTGATAACATGCTCATAAATACGTGTGTTTCTACATTTTTTTTTGAGACAAAGTCTCACTATGTCGCCCTTGGTAGAGTGTCGTGGCGTCACAGCTCACAACTTCAAACTCTAGGGCTTAAGTGATTCTCTTGCCTCAGCCTCCCAAGTAGCTGGGACTACAGGTGCCTGCCACAACACCCAGCTATTTTTTTGTTGCAGTTGTCATTGTTGTTTTAGCTGGCCCGCCAGCCTCAGTGTATGTGGCAGTTGCCCTACCTACTTAGCTACAGACATCACCGATTTCTACATATTTTTAAAAAATGTATCTCTGAGGCCATACCTGTAGCTCAGAGGTAAGGCCCCAGCCACATACATGGAGGCTGGCGAGTTTGAACCCAGCTCAGGCCAGCTAAAATCAACAATGACAACTGCAACAACAAAAAAATAGCCCGGCATTGTGGTGGGTGCCTGTAGTCCCAGCTACTTGGGAGGCTGAGGCAAGAGAATCACTTAAGCCCAAGAGTTTGAGATTGCTGTGAGCTGTGACGCTACGGCACTCTACCAAGGGTGACATAGGGAGACTGTCTCAAAAAGAAAAATAAAGTATCTCTGAATACCTGCTTTGGTGCAGTGGAAAACAACTAAGTTACATTATGAAGAAGCAAAATCTAGTTATTAATTCAAAAGGCATGAGGCTGGGTGCAACAGCTCATGCCTATAATCCCAGCATTTTGGAATGAAAAAACAGGATGGTCACTTGAGGCCAGGAGTTCAAGGCTGCAGGGAACTATGATGACAACACTTCACTGCAGCCTGGGCGACAAAGTGAACCCCTGTCTCTACAAGAGAAAGAAAGTGCATGAGTACGATGAAGAGAGATCAAAGAATTACACATAATTCAAGATGTAAGTGCATTCTCAGACTAACAGTCGCTGCCTTACAGGGAACTGAGTCACTCTGAAAGGGACAACCACCACACTCGACATAAATTGTCATTTCAGAGACACTTAATTTGAAATCAAACTCCTCTTCCCCCAGACTCCTTCCTTCTCTCCTGTTTTATTTAAGTCCACAGCCCTAAGCACCATCTTACATGTATTTTTTCTTGTTTGTCTTTATTTAAACTGCTCCATCCCCAGGGCCAGACTCCTAAGTAGTCACTTAATAAATACCCGTGGATGAACAAGTGAGATCCCTGCCTGGGTTGATTGATGGCTCTTTCTGAGAAGTTTGACTCTGGAATGCTGGTTTAATCATCCTGGAAATCTGGACGCATCTCTGTCCCGGTCCCACTACAGCAGCACATGAAAAGTTGTTCTTTGCTGTGCGTCCCCACTGTTGTCACTCCAGCTGAAGCGTGCGCTGCTGATGCATATTAAAAGGAATCCCCACTGAGTATGTCTTAAGAGGGATTACACTGGGATTCCATATTGTGCCAAGAAGTTAACAGGTCCTTCTAAAAGTCAAGGGAACAAAGCACAAGGAGTAAATTTGACATTGGTAAGACATTTATTATTGTGTGATGACTGAATTCCATATTTTCTTGCTAAACAACTACGAGTTTTGCAGAGCCTAAGAAAGGAAAATATCTACAAACAGATGAAGCTCTATTGCGTTTAATGCAGGATAACCCATCACAAGCCAAAGCAACGCAAACAATGGGGAAACGGCAACATTCCTCAGTGGAAATAAAAACGGTCAAGTCAGGAGAGACAGCTGTGACTGGTCCATGCACTGTGAAGGCATGTCACTAAGGCGTGCGGCCTACATCCCTGGGTGGCTGATTTTCTTACTTTACATAAAATGATGATGTGTCGTGCTATCTTAGATGGCTTGGAATATAGTATGTGGTTTGCCCCCCAGATAATGTCCCATCCTCTCCTCCACCGTGTATCCCTAGGGGCAAGGGTGCCTATTTCACATATTACTTAATAATTTTTTTGGCTCAGTGCCTGTGGCTCAAACGGCTAAGGCGCCAGCCACATACACCTAAGGTGGCGGGTTCGAATCCCCAGCCTGGGCCCGCCAAACAACAATGACGGCTGCAACCCAAAAATGGCCAGGCGTTGTGGCGGGCGCCTGTAGTCCCAGCTACTTGGGAGGCTGAGGCAGGAGACTCGCTTGAGCCCAGGAGTTGGAGGTTGCCATGAGCATGATGCCATTGCACTCTACCCAGGGGGGTAGCTTGAGGCTCTGTCTCAAAAAAAAAAATTATAATAATTTTTTTTTGTTTGTTAGAGACAGAGTCTCACTTTATTGCCCTCGGTAGAGTGCTGTGGCAGCATCACACAGCTCACAGCTCACAGCAACCTTCAACTCCTGGGCTTAAGGCAATTCTCTTGCCTCAGCCTCCCAAGTAGCTGGGACTACAGGCGCCCACCACGCCTGGCTATTTTTTGGTTGCGGTTTGGCTGGGGCCAGGTTTGAACCCACCACCCTTGGTATATGGGGCCGGCATCCTACTCACTGAGCCACAGGCACCGCCCATAATTTTTTTTTTTAAGAGACAGAGTCTCACTATGTCATCCTTGGTAGAGTACTGTGGCATCACAGTTCACAGCAATCTCAAACTCTTGGGCTTAAGCAATTCTCTTGCCTCAGCCTCCCAAGTAGCTGGGACTACAGGCACCTGCCACAACGCCCGCATATTTTTTTGCTGCACTTGTCATTGTTGTTTAGCCGGCCTGTGCCAGCAGCCCGGGTGTATGTGGCTTTCGCCCTAACCACTGAGCTATGGGCACTGAGTCGGGGGGTGGGGTGATTTTAAATATCTCAATACCTCCAGTCCTCACTCTGCAGGCAAGCACTCTTACCAGTAGGCACAATGTTCAAGGATCCTAGAGCCAAATTCCCTGAGTTTGAATCCCAGGTCTGCCATTTGCTGGCTGTGTGATTTCTGGACGTCTGTAAGACAGAGGATGAGGTACCTACCTCATAGGGCTGTTAAGAGGATTAGCTATTAGAAAAGTGTGTGGCAGCTAGTAAGCCCTAAATACAGAGGAGTTCCAAAAGTGGCATTTTACAGAAATATCTTGCATGTTTCCAGAGATAATGGTATACCCTTGCTTGAATTGAGCAAATAATGGCAGGTTGAAATACCATTAAGGTCACTTAAAGGGGAGCTGGTTAAATAAACGATGGTTTGTACCAGAAGAGTTTGCAACTGCTAAAATGACTGGAGCCACTTTCTAGATAGTGATCTGCAAGTTATCACAATCTATTTAGTAAGGAAAGGAAAAAGGACCAAGTTTATCCCAATGGGTGCAGCACCAATTCACTGTGGACAGGGAGCCATGGAGAGGGAGCGATGACTGCATCATGCTCGGAAGAAAGGCCATTCTCTCCGGAAAGATACAGCACGTCTCTGTAAAACGCCACGTTCTGAACTCATCTGTATTTACGGCTTACTAGCTGTCACTTTCTAATGGCTAATTCTCCGAATAGCCCTTTGAGGTATGTTAGTTGTATAGAAATCACAAAGCCAGCAAACAGCAGTGCCGAGATTCAAACCCAGGGAATCTGGTTCCAAGACCTTGCTGCTGGGCGCTCTGCCCTCTGCAGGGTGAGGGAGAGAAAGGAAGGGCCGTGGGACAGAAACAGTCTAGTTACATCCTTTTGTTCTATTTGGATTTTGGCCAGGTGTATATTATCTAACTTTAAAAATAAATTAAAAAAACAGATACTTGGAAGAACAAGGGCAATCCATTTGGAAAGATCAGGTGACGCCAGATGAGGAGGATATGGAGTGTTAAACCATGGAGCTGGGGTGTGTCGTGGAAACGAGGAATTTCAATGTTCTGGAATGGCTTTGTCTCCACTGCCCACCCCTCAGGGCCACCACACCCTAATTCTGCAAGCCTTCCAAGACTAGCCAGCTCCTAAGCATAATGGGCTCTGGAGTCTGAGCCCCAGACTTCCACATTACCTGCTTTCCAAAGGTCCAGGGCCAAGTTGCCTTTCTTTACCTCAAATATCCACAAAACGAGAATATTAAACTCCTCATGGTGGATAGGAAGGTTGAATGAAGTAATGCATGACATGCTAAGGATAAAGTAAGCATCCAACCGGTGCTTGCTGGTGTGGTCCTCGTATTGATGAGGACTGAAACCTGGACTTTGATTGCAATAAAACCCCTGATGAGTATTTTTCCCCTCATCCCTCCAAGTCTCTCCTTCCTTAAAAAACAAAACAAAAAACCCCATCAAGTGCTGGACTAGATCTAGCTTTATACCCATTCTTACTTAATGCTCCCAACAATTCTATCAAGTAGATATTACCTGCACTTTTTAAAGTTTTTTCTTTCTTACCTGCATTTTATAAAAGGAGAAACAATAAGACTCAAAGACATACTGCGCCTTACCCTAGATGCCTCAGCTGGGGAAGTTGAAGCTGTGACTTCACCCATCTCGTGCCAACTCCTGTGCCTCTGCCCCTTACACCACACTCCCTCCCCGACTGTCCTGCTCCTCTTTTTTATTATTATTTTTTTTAATGGAGACAGAGTCTCACTTTGTGTCCTGCAGTAGAGTACATAGCTCACAGCAACTTCTGCCAACCCCTGGGTCCCTGGGTTTAATTGATTCTCTAGCCTCAGCCTCCCAAGTAGCTGGGATTACAGGCGCCTGCCAGAACGCCCGGCAATTTTTGGTAGAGACGGGGTCTCACTCTGGCTCTCACTCTGGCTCTCACTCTGGCTCATGCTGGTCTCCGAACCTCTGAGCACAGGTGATCCACCCACCTCGGTGAGCCACCTCACCCGGCCTGTCCTGCTCCTCTTAGGCCAAGCCGAGCCCTGCCTCACCCAAGAAGCCTTCTCAGATGGCCACAAATGAACTGACATGGCTCTCCTCTGCATCTCAAGTCACATGCCACCTTTAGTTAAAATCTCAAATTTATTGTTCTTCTGGTGACTAAAATCCTTTTTTTTTTTTTTTTTTGAGACAGAGCCTCAAGCTGTCCCCCTGGGTAGAGTGCCGTGGCATTATAGCTCACAGCAACCTCCAACTCCTGGGCTCAAGCGAGTCTCCTGCCTCCGCCTCCCAAGTAGCTGGGACCACAGGCGCCCGCCACAACGCCCGGCTATTTTTTGGTTGCAGCCATCATTGTTGTTTGGCGGGTCCAGGCTGGGGATTTGAACCCGCCACCTTAGGTGTACGTGGCTGGCGCCTTAGCCCATTGAGCTATAGGCGCCGAGCCCTAAAATCCTTAAAGATCAAAATCAAACCAAATCTACTCTGTTGACCCCTCAAAATATACAGCAACTCATAAAAGTTGCCACCTAACAAGAGACCAATGCTTGCACGCTCCCTGCATACAGATGGTTGTTGTGGGTACCTCTTCATACCTCCATTTGTTGGCATAGATGAAATTGAATAACCATGATTACCATGAAATTCAAACTGAACACACAAACACCTAGAATCCTTCCTGTGCACTATTATTCTTTAGAAAAAAAACTTATGAAATATACTGGAAATGTATTTATCCCCAGCTTAGTGCCCGTAGCTCAGTGAGTACAGCACCAGCCACAAACACTGAGGCTGGCAGATTCAAGCCCGGCTCAGGCCTGCTAAATGACAACTGCAACAAAAAATAGCTGGACGTCGTGGTGGGCGCCTATAGTCCCAGCTACTTGGGAGGCTGAGGCAAGAGACTCACTTATGCTCAAGAATTTGGGGTTGCTGTTCTGAGGTTGCTGTGAGCTATGAGCCACAGCACTCTACCGTGGCAGCTTGAGACTCTATCTCAAAGAAAGAAAATATCACCACCTCCTATGCCTGGATACACTTTTAATACCAAATACAAGAATGAAGCATCATGATGCCAAGACTGCAAATTCTCCTGCACTCTCAATCAGCAAATACTGAGCCATATTTAGTAATGTTAAATCCCTGACTTTTAAAAAACTTAATTGGTGAGCCGCTGGATCCTCCCTGACACACTTCCACCTGCTGAGTCCTCACTCTCACTGCTAAGAGGCATTCTTTGACAAACCCACAAACTGGCCGACATTTTTTCAATAGAAACTTCACAACTGCTACACTTAACTTGAATTATACTACACCCACATTAGAGACTTTTTTTTTTTTTTGAGACAAGAGTCTTACTTTGCTGCCTTCGTTAGAGTGCCTCAAATTCTTGGGCTCAAGTGATTTTCTTGACTCAGCCTCCCAAGTAGCTGCGATTACAAGTGTCCACCCAAACGCCTGGCTATTTCTAGAGACTGGGTCTCAACTCTTGCTCCAGCTGGTCTCAAACTCCCCAGCTCAAGCAATCTGCTTGCCTCCCCCTCCCAGACTGCTAGGATTATAAGCATGAGCCACCACACCTGGCCTAAACAACTTCTTATATAATGGCCTGAAAGTTAGCCACATTTTAAATAATTTACATGAGAAACTGTTATTCTGAATTCCAAACAAGTGACTTAATTTTAGCCACCCACCCAAGTTGAAAGCAGGAAACTGAGGGCATTCCTAAATACACAATACCCTTCCATTCTGTAGCACTGCATGCAATATGGTGAAAAAGGCTTGATCCAAAATGAAGGCAGAATGCTAAAACCATATCTCCAAATTCTCAACATTTAAGCAGAATTAAAAGCTCCCCAAAGCCTACTCAACTGCAAAAAATTTCTTGCTGTATCACTGACCTACCACCAATATACCATGCCTAAAGCAGGACTTCAGTGGTTTTAGGACACAACCTCCTGCTTGTAGAAGCTATTCTCTCCCAGATGAGGGTATGTCATGCTCTCTATGGGTCACCCCAATAAAGGAGGAATCTGTCCATTTCCTGATGATACACAGTACAACTGCCCACTGATTTCCTGTCAAGGACATCCAACAACATGTACTACTTTCAAACCCATAAACGTGGCAGCCGAGAAAAGCTTCAAGGTTGAACTCTCGAAGTGGGCAAACTTAAGAATCCAAAAGGGATTTTGTAATCGCTAACCATGCAGCCCACTTGTGTTACCACTTGACAAGCAAGAGGCTAGCCTGTGAGGTTACGTGAGCTTACAGACCAGTAAATGGGGAACTGCCAACATTTTTCTATGTTGGTTTTAAAAAATGCATTATTTGGGGGGAAGACAGACCCGAAACTTTGTAAGTAAATCCAACGACCACAAACTCCACTGCTAAATTTTAAACTAAAATTACTGTTCTAAGCTGGGCACGGTGGCTCATGCCTGTAATCCCAGCAACTTTGGGAGGCTCAGATGGATGGTCACCTGAGAACAGCCTGAGAAAGAGCAAAACTCCGTCTCTACTAAAGATAGAAAAAGTATCTGGGCCTGTGGCAGGTGCCTATAGTTCCAGCTATTTGGGAGGCTGAGGCAAAAGGATTGCTCAAACTCAGGAACTTGAGGCTGCCCTGAGTCATGATGCCAAAGCACCCTACCCAGATGACAGAGTGAGATTTTGTCTCAAATAAATAATTGTTCTCAAACTGCTAGAAGGGAGTAGTTATACTCTTCATTTTAGATAGAGAAGTTCACACATCTTCTTATTTACAATAGGAGAATCAGTCTTCCTATCCTTAGCCCCAAATTCTGTATTCATTATACCATTTAGTAAATATAATTCAGTAGCCACAAAGATAAACAAGAATGAGAGGCTGAAACTCAAAAATATTTAAGCCCAGAAAGCTGCTGACAAGTACTCCATCTCCTCCAAGTTTAGAGCCAGTGACACGCACAAAGCAACGGGAATCTAGATTTGAAGACACAATCCCCCTCTCCACTTTGGGTTAATTCTACATTTCTTACCATGTACTTGTCTGAAAGAAGGATTTCTAATATAATTCTAACACAAATACTACAGAGTGTGCCATGTAGGGTAGTGCCTAATCATGCCAATAGAGAAATTTTTACTTAAGTCCAAACCTCAGATTTGTGTCAGAAATCAGTCTTGAGTTGCCCAGCAAAGAACCACAACTCAACTCAGACACAGCCTCTCTGCTCTAACACCCTATTATATTACCACTTGGGAAATAGCCCCAATAAAGCCACCCATTGTCTCCTCCCTGTTAGATTTGAAAATGCTTGTGGATCCTTGACTTTCTGAGGTAGGCAGGGAGAGAGGGTGAACCATTATGGCAAATAAAGTAATTCCACACATGAAGATAATTCTTCTAATTTATATTTTATTGCATTATGAAAATAATACATTTATTTGGCAAAGTAATCTAGGCTCCAAGTTGAAATAAAATTCTGAAGTGTACGGATTTTTTTTTTTAATGTGAAATAGTAGATGTATTCTAACCAATACATACTATCATTCTTATTAGGCCAATAACCCAGTAAACCTAATTTTAATGATTCCATATGAAATTACAAGGTGTTTTTTGCATTCATCCATTTTATGATTAGCACAAATCTCAAGAGAACTGACCTTCATTTTATCAAAACCAATGTATTCAAGAAACTCCTGTTCAGAAGACAATTGAAAACACTACCCAAATTTTTATTTCCTTTGGTTCTACAAGTTGCATTTTCATCCTTACCACAAGTTACATTTTTTTCATAATCAAACATTATAGCAGCTTTAGATTCTGCCCAAGTACCTTTATAAGTAAACTAGTATATTACATTTACATTATTTGAAAAACTGCTGATTTTACAAATGCAAAAATGCATAAATACATGCCTATCTACACCAGCAAAATAAAATACTCTAAACCTCAATTTTAACAGGCCACATCTGCTGGCCCAGGATTTCTGAGGTGCCTTTTCCCAGCCAGAGGGTTATGGGTCCCTAAGCAGCAATTCCACTGCTTCAGAAACACTTTTGAAAGATGTAGTTACAATCAACCCCAAGCAGATTAAATTGATCTAATAATCAACATTTAAAACGTGACATTTTCACTACTTATTTCTGGTCTGCTACATTTTCAGACTGAAAAGATAATTTTTTTTTTTTTTTTTTACAAATTCACGATAATGTTTTCATTTTTTTAAAAGGGAAAAGTGCTAAAAAAATATTACATATATATTCTCAATTTCCTCATCAGCATCTTCCCATTCTTTTTACATGTTGGGTTACAGTCTATAGAGTTAACGGGTAAGCAATCTGCTCAAGGTTAAAACCAAAGTATCTTTAATCATGGAGGTCTTCATTCTTAAATGATCTTTTAACAGGACTTTGCTTGACGTGTGTTAGGAAAACATGCCTAATATTAGCCTTTTAAAAGCTCACAAGTCATTTACTATTAAACAGACACCTTCATTAACCAAAGTCCTTGTTAAGTGCACCTTTGCATTATTTGTGGTACTTTACTTCTGAATGGCATTATCTAAAACCAGCTGAACAAGGCTTCCCAGTTTACCTACGAAGTATTCCACCTACCCTATAGATATTCCATGAGCACTCTACAATTATCTGTATAAACAGCAACAAGTTTGATCTATGATCAACGTAAGAATAGCTAATAAATATTAAAACTATAGATTAAAATGTAGGTCTCTCATAGAGTTAAGTGATGTCATTTTGGTACATTCACCATTATTGTACTTTATTTAATAAAGAAATACATTTGTCCTTGCAAAAATAGCAATTGCAAGTTTACAAATAAATCCACAGACCTTAAAAGTCATGATGCTAAACTAAGCCTTTAACTTAAAAACCAAAAGAAAGTAAACTGATTTGTCTACAAATGGTCCATGGGACTACAATTAAAACAAAAAATATCAAAAGGTCACAGGATCTTAAAGAATAGGTTTATTGACAATAATTTCATAAATATTCTAAAGAAAATTTCAAAATTTCTAAACTTAAAATGTTTAAAATCTGTTCTCATTGGCAAAACATACCTCAACAAAGTAAAATAGGACACTACAAATGAATGTCACATTTAAAATTTGCTTCGTTTTTAAATTTTGCCAACAACAACAAAAATCTTTAAAAATTTACAATATTTTATTTCTCTCCCCTCTTGGATATACTAAATCAGTATTTAGTTTTTATTCCAACTATTACACATATTCATTCATAAATCTACCTACTGTGAACCTGAAAGTCAGTCAGTAAGTAGTATATTTAACCCTACAAACATAAATGGAGCCCAATCATTTAGGTGTTTTTAGTCATAGCAATTTAAGTAGTCAAAACGCAAAACTTGTGGTTGTCCCCCCTCCCCAACACCCAAAGCATATTACACTGTCAGAAACTGTTTGCATCAGTTTTATAAGTTCATCTGTGTACTTCAGGTATCTGAAACTAAAAAAGGGATTCTTTTATATTTTGATAAAAATGTACTCAAATATTTCATAACATTAATATTTATTGCTTTATATGAATACTGTATTGAAAGCCCAAGCATTCAGTTTACACACAGAAATTATACAATTATATACCGCTTCACAAAGGCAGCGAACACATTACAGTCTACAAAATCTACTTTACAGAAATTTAAAAATTCTAAATATCAAAAGGTACAGCTGAAGAAACAGGTATAAATTTGGCAGCCAGTAATTTTGACAGGGAAGTTGCCGCTTGCATGACTTTAAATATGTGAATTTGAAAATATTGAGTTTAGAGTAACCATTGTGCTTTGTGTTGATCTGAAAAATATAACACTGGCTGTCGAAGAAGCATGTTCAAAAATATTTAATTCACTTCAAAATGTTATACAAATCATGGTGGTTTCTATGCACCCCTAAAGCTTCAGTCATTTAGCTCAGGTACATTACTAAAGTAATATATTAATTCTTCCAGTACAGTGGTGTTTCATACCATTGACATTTGCATACCCTAGAATAATTTAGAAAAAAATGTGTAATATTCACAATGTTCAGAAAAGCAAGCAAAAAGTCAAGGAACCTGCCAGGTTCTTCTGAGATGGTCTCTCGTGTCAGCTTCATAAGCATTCATTCTACAAAATAGTAAGCTACTGTTTGAATGCAATTTCCAAGATAAAGCACATTTTCTCATAAATAATGAAGCCTTTTTTTCTCAGGCACCTCAGAAGTTATACAAAAGAATTTCAGTTTGAACAGATCTCTTGGAATGTGTTTAACCTGGTATTTCAACAGACTTAAGATTTCCAGGGTTTCACTAGGGCCAGATTTTATTTCAATTACTCAGAAGAGAAAGAAAATGTCTTCTGAAAGAGGTGAACTCAATCATTACCAATAGAAAAAGTATCCATTGTATTCATCTCTTATAGAAACAGAAAAATATAACATTTCCCCCCTTAGAATATTATATATATGTATATATGACATAAAGTTCCCTTGTACATAGTCAAACAATAAAATCTGGAAACCAGCATGAAACCCTATAATTCACATGTTAAAATGCCGAAACTATGACTGAAATATGAAAACTGCTAGAGCTGTCAGAAAGAGACAAGACAAAAAAGTTTTCTTGCATATATTTAAACTAAATGTGATAATCCCAAAAAATTTTCAAAATTATAATTACTTTCCAGTTTAAAAACTTTAATTCTAAATTAAAAAAAAAAAATCTATACACAAACCACTGATTTGACCAAACCAAAAAAAAGTCAGCGGTAAGCAGGACCCAGAGGAGCTGATATTCACAGTTCTTACATGTACAACTCTTTATTTTACAACCTGCTTCTCTTGTAAAACTAAGGTCCACTTTTACAGAAAAGTTTTATACAGTGTTAAAACCAGAACTGTATGTAAAATACTGCATCTAAATGTTTCTAAATAGTTAGTCTTGTTCCATTGGTTCATCTGTGACTTCTGTAGCTTCGTCATCATTTTCGATGGATGATTCTGAAAAAATCTCTCCAGTTTTACTGGAATTGGATCCTATTAATAATTCTTCTGTTTCATGGCAGTCAGAAGAACTACTACTTACAGGGCCTGTGTTTTCACTACCTTCAGAATGTAGTAAATCTTTCTCAGCTTGAGACAGATCCGATTCCTCCATTTGATTATTTTCCTCAGAAGTCTCTTCATTCACAGTTAAGGCATCATCAGATTCTTTTTCTTGATTTTTTCTTTCTGGAATCATTTCTCTTGATGTCATAAAAGACTCTAAAAATAAGCAAATGTTGTTGTAGTTAAATTTTATTTTCAAAATACCTCCACAGTAAGTTTCATGAATTCTGATATTCTATAGTTCAAATCCTATCCCCTGAAATTCTGCAGCAACTACATACAGGTGGGAGAAAAGCCCAACATCTGCATTATAAGGAGCTCCGTTATGTTAAACTCTTTCACGAAAAAAAAAAAATGAAGTACAAGAATTTGAGGATCTCCTTACTCCACCCTTTTACAGATGGTCTCTAAATACCTTCTTCTTCCTCTTCATCCTCTTCTTCGTCGTCTTCTGTACAATGCTGCCTGGTACAACTACTTTCTTTGTCTTTATCCTGAGATGAAGATGCTGCTTCTGTTTCTTCTACCATAACTGAGGAACTTTCCCCGGCAGTTGTTTGACTGGCCGTTTCTCTGACTTCACTTTCTTTGTCAAATCTGAGTCTTTTGACCTCATGCCCCTCAGCTTCCACAGCATCTTCATCTGGATGTTTATTTTTTATAGGGCTCACTGAGGAAACTTCAGATTCAGATGTCGAAAAGTCACTGTAAATGTTTTTTTAAAGTGTCATTAATAAGATTTCCTCATCTTCTACATTTTCATTTTTAAGGTCTAATACTTCTAAAATTCTCTTAGTGTCAAATTATAACTTCAATGATCAAAGAAAAACACAAGAGAACAATTTTAAGACAAACTAAACTGTTTTCCAATTAGGACCTAGTCAGCAAGTTACACTGATGTTTCTGTGCAATTCGACAGTTAATTTGAATATTCTCCAGTAATAAAACTACAAGTCTTTCACGTAAACAGAGTCCTCTTACTGATATAGAGAAAATCTGGGTAAGAGAGAAAGATTAGAGGGGGGTAGAATATACCTTTGGCATTGATTTAATGCTTTATACTTTTCTTAGCCATTTTTGAGGAGGATGGCTGACTCTATCCTCAGCAAATGACCCAGGTTAGAAAGCAAATGAAGCTGCGTGCCAGTTACTTGATATGAACTTCATTCTCTCTCCATGTACCCAGCTAAGACCTTGCAAAATTCAAGGTCTACGGAGGTTAAGTCTGATAAACTTACATGTCTACTAGTATATTTTGACAGCAAAGAAAATAAAAGGGGGCAGTGCCTGTGGCTCAAAGGAGTATGGCACTGGCCCCATATACCAGAGGTGGTGGGTTCAAACCCAGCCCTGGCCAAAAACTGCAAAAAAAAAAAAAAAAAGAAAAAAATTTAGAAAGAAAAGAAAATGTAAAAAAAGTTTTTAAAAAGAGAAAATTTGGAATAAAAGGTTTTTTTGTAACTACAATGAGAAACTATTCCCAAACTTCAACTCACTTATAAAAATCTTTTCTCTTTTAAGTACCTTTCACAATTAAAAAACACCACAACTCCTTTAGGTTCTTTAAATCCTATTTAAACAATCTTTCTAGAGTAGCAGATTTAAAGTCTGTTCTATGTCCCATCCTCTGCTAACGCTGTAAACAGAAGCCACAGTCCCTACATACCACATAAAAACTTTGTTCTATCCCTCAGGATAGTATATTATAAACAGTAAATAATGTTAAAAATCATTGATAAATGTTCACTTTTTATGAAAACTTTTGTTTTTAATATAAAAACACATACAAACCTGTGATTTTTCTCTTCATTTGGCTGTAAGTTTGACTCTTTGTTGTCTGTGCTCTCAGGTAAACCATTTGTTGTCATGGGGGCTGACAAAGAAACCTTCGGTCTATTAAGTGGCCTGGGTGTTCCAGGCCCATTTATATTAGACCTATAATAAAATAAATGAGCATCATTTTCCACCTCTGTAAAAAAGTCATCATATGTCCCATAGTATATTTATATGAACATGTCACATTGAGTATTTGCTGTGTTTATTTTCAGATCCATACCTTACTAAATTAATTGTGTGGTATACCCTGTATCTTCCATAAATGCAAACTTTTTAGAAAGTACATTAAGCCTGCTACTCAGGATCAGGAAAATGCACACTCTTTGGGTATTAAGAATCTGGCTCGGCACCCATAGCACTGTGGTAACAGCACCAGCCACATACACGGAGGGTGGTGGGTTAGAACCCAGCCCAAGCTAAACACAATGACAACTGGATATTAAGAATCAATAACCTCACCTCTCAGTATAGCTTGGTGAATTGCCAGGAAACATAACACCATTCATTCGATTTAAACTATTAGAACTGTTTTTCCTATAAAAAGAAAAGAAAATACACTCATGGGTGGTTTAATTCTTTAATTCTGGTAAGAATCATGGGTCTAAATGATACTTTGTAAGATGTCACTTCACAGATTCAAATAATAACTACTAGAATTAACAAACACACTGTAAGAAAAAAATTTTTCCATCAACATGACTTGACTGTATTTTACAATCTCTACCAAAATAACTCACATTCATTAGCAAAACATAGCATATAATAAAAAGAAACTTTTTTTTCTTTGAAACACAGTCTGATTTTGTTGCCCCTGGGAGAGTGAGGTGGCATTGTAGCTCACAGAAACATCAGTCTCTTGGGCTCAAGCAACCATCTTGCCTCAGCCTCCCGAGTAGCTGGGACTACAGGCGCCTGCCCTAACACCTGGCTATTTTTAGAGACAGGGTTGGTCTCAAACTCCTAAGCTCACACAATTCACCTCAGCCTCCCAGAGTGCTAGGATTATAGGCATGAGCTACCATACCCAGCCAATAGTTCTTTTTTTTTTTTTTTTTTTTGAGACAGAGCCTCAAGCTGTCCCCCTGGGTAGAGTGCTGTGGCATTACAGCTCACAGCAAC
>NW_003852410.1:13978100-13981719 GCF_000181295.1 Otolemur garnettii
TGTTTGGCGGGTCCGGGCTGGGGATTCGAACCCGCCACCTTAGGTGTACGTGGCTGGCGCCTTAGCCGGTTGAGCTATAGGCGCCGAGCCTGTTGTTCCTTTCTTAAGAAAGGAGAAGCAGCTTATTAACCTTAAACCAATGGTTCCCGACAGAGGACAATCCCTTCTCCCTGCCCACCCTTCATATCCCAGAGAACATTTGACAATGCCTACAGATACTTGGAGGCATGCAACACTACTGGCATCAGTGGGCAGAGGCCAGGGACACTGTTAAACCTCTTATAATTCCCAGGATGTCCACCCACAAGAAGTAATTATTTCCAATAGTATTAAGATTAAGAAACAGTGCCCTAAATTGAGTTCTTACTTTGCTATATCTGGATCTTGATGAGATAACTCTTCTATCATGAAGAGGAATGCCATCAAGTAGTTATTTCAAACCTAGGAAATATTCCCTACCAATGCCCCAGAAAGGCATCTAGGACGGCACCTCAGGATTTTGAGTGCCATTGCAGTACATAAAGCCAACAATATCAGAATTACAGTATGTTACCAATCCAAATCTCTTTTCTGGAAAAACACAGGTAATGTTATTGTTAAGATTCTACTTTGGGAACTGGGAAATAGAGGATAGGTTCATTAAGTATTTATAAATGTCATTACAATTACCTGTAAAATAAATGTAATCATATTTTAAGACTAATGTTTAAAATAGTAATTAGAATAATACCCTGGAAAAAGAAAAAATTTCTATACTTACTCTGAAGAAGGATAAACACAGCTAACAACCATCACATTCTGCAATAACAAATACTGGTGATTAACTATGAGGAAAAGTAACAAAGGCAAGTTTTGTCTTGATTTTTTAAAAAGCACTATAGCATAAAATTTAATTATTTGTTTTTAATTTCTCAAAATCCCCCTTATGGGTTGTTTCCATTCATTCCAGTTTTGCTAATAAAGGAAAATGGTTAAAAATAACAACTGATAAAACAAAAACAGTAACAACAAAGGACCAGGAGAAAATACCCTACTAAACCACTAACATTTTTTTCTAACTAGTCTTTGTTTTTCTACCCTAATCTACTTACTCTGTAGCCCCAATATCATGTATATGTAATAATATGGAATCATGGTCTCTTCTTTTAGGTGGAATCACTCAAAGATGTTTAAAGATCAAAGAATCTGGGCCAAGTGTAATGACTTTCCTCATAAAGTAAAACCCAATCCAGAGCTGCTAATGTAGCATCATATATCCCAAAGAAAGAGGCTCAACCCTTTCCTGTAATATACTTTTAATCATCCTAGCAACAATTACTTCATTAATAGGCAGTGTTCACTGAATCCCACTCATAGTCCTATTATTTTCCACATTTTAGAAAAGAGGAAAATGAGACTTAGGCTAAATTACTGGCCCATAGTCACATTAACTAGGAAGCACTGCAGCCCTGATGTGAAAACAAGGGCTGTTGGAACGACTACTGTGACATATTGTCTCTGTATGCAAAGAGCTCTAAAATGGAATGATTAAAAGCCTCATATCTAAAAAATAAATACTGATGATCAATCCTCAACTGAGAATTAGTAAACCTAAGCCTAACCTTGGTTGTTCCTTGGCTCCTTCATTCTCTTTTCACTCCAGACAAGTCAGTTTCTTTCACTGCCGCAAATACTTTGAATCATCATGTTGTTTTGTCAATGATCCTCTCCCTTATTACTAACATCCCCACTCACCCACCAAAAGCGAAAACAAACAACAAAAAACACTTAATTGTTTATTCCTATACTTGACCTGCATCTCTCTATCCAATACCTAATTTAAAAGGTTTGTATTCTCAAGTTTCCAAAGTTGCCTATCTCTACACTCCATGGGTAATTAAGTTTACAAAACACCTTATTAAAATATCAATTATAGAACTTCTCAGAACCTTTAATATGTTCACATATATAATAAATTTCCAAGAAGTAATAAGCTGCTTTACACCTAAACTTCTATGGTCATCACACAAGCCCTCCTCTGCCACCTCCCATTAAATCTCTGTCTGGTACACAGAACATAACCTGGAAAACAATTTAGAAAAAACTAAAAGTAGGCTGGAAAACCTACTTCAGTAAAAGCTGCCTAAAATAGAACTAATTCAATGCTCCTCTCTGAAATCTATTTTGCTATAATTTAACATAATTCTATTAATACTTAAAATAAATACCTTTTCTACTCCTCTGAGGAATTTGTCTGTTCCTGTATAGTTTCTCCGTGGATCTGTCAGCAATTCACATAGTCGCTGAATAGTAAAAGGGATACTGCAAAAGAATACAATTTTACAGTTTGAGGTCATTAATTACCAAAAATTAGGAACATTCTTTCTTTTGCTAAAGCTTTATCTAGTCACCCATGTGTTAAGCTACAAAAGAAAATGCTGTAATAGGGAAATGAATAGATGAGTCATTCAAAAAGGACACTTGTCTTTTTATTTAACACTAAGAACACCCAAAATTAAAAGAAAGTTTCAAGACTGAGAAAAAACTTAATCTTCTAAATCTTGATAATTCAATTGTAAATTTATAAGACAAGCAATACAAATGATAATCAAGTTAGAGTTTAATACAGAAACTTTTCCTTAAACATTCTACTGTATACAAAAAATACTTCTACAGTGTTCAAACAAAACTACAAATAATTTTGTTATGGCAGAGACTAAAACAAATGATTCCAATGAAGAAGTGTCTTAAATATGGCTCTGCTTCATGATTAAAATTTTATATACAACCCATACATTTAATGACCCTTAAAACATATGTAAATATATTCAATATTTGGGCAAGAACTTGTCAACTTTACCAAATACTTTCACCATTACTTTAATTTCCATTTGATCAAGGCAAAAACAAAACTGATAAAAGATGAAACTAAAAATCATTGTATAAATATAAGAAGTTTTGAGCTCATGTAACTATGAGTATTATCAGAATTGCAAAGTTAATAAGCAACAGTTAGGACAAATTCAGCTAAAAAGTACAAATACAAATCTTCAGACTTCGATAGTTGCCTACACATCTACTATCGTTCTTAATGAAGAGAATTACAAATACTCACATAAATAATTAACACTGGCAAAGTTCTTCGTTTTTTAAAGACAGTTCAACCCAGTATATTCTACCCAACAAGGTAAAAAGCAGCTAGTGAGTAATATAGTCCCAAGACTCAAACCCAGTTTCTTTAACTTCAAATCCCATGTCCTTTGCACTGTATCACGTGTATATATTTTACAAAATCATAGTTTATTTTCTAACTGGATAAACTACACTTGGTTCTCATATTCTTAGCATCAGTACTATTTTTACTTATGTTCTCATAAAATCCAGCATAAGATCTTCAACAAATTTTAACACTGAAAGTAAATGTTGCTTATATGAAAACAAATATTCTAGGTATTTGAAAGTGAAAGCAGCAATCTTTTCTCAATTAGCATTTAAACCTAAAAATAAGAAAAGTGTCCTGGCTCGGCGCCTATAGCTCAAAAGGCTAAGGCGCCAGCCACGTACACCTAAGGTGGTGGGTTCAAATCCCCAGCCCGGACCCGCCAAACAACAATGATGGCTGCAACCAAAAAATAGCTGG
>NW_003852410.1:13982160-13985671 GCF_000181295.1 Otolemur garnettii
CAAAAAAAAAAAAAAAAAAGAAATGTTTTCTTGATACTAACGATATTCAGAAGCAACTGGAAACCAGAACTTCTTTGATGTTCATAAAACATCATAAACACCTATAGGAGATGTTCATAAAACAACATAACACCTATAGGAGTGTTCATAAAACAACATAACACCTATAGGAGATTCCTTTGGGTTTCTAAGAAAGAATTCTCTTGCTTGCTTTTGAAAATCTATTCAGATTAAGTACACTGTCAAAACTAAGGATCATTTTAAACAGAAAAGAGAGTACAAAGCACACCAATGACATTACTAACCATAAAACAGTAAGCTTACACACTTTTTTGTTCCTTCCTATAAAGATAACACATATTTGGAAATCTATGACTAATATACAAAATTGTAACTCCATGTTAAAAAAAAAAAAAAGTTTAGGCATTTTCCCAAGCTGCATTATGTTTCTCAATTTGGAGACAGAGCCTCAAGCTGTCACCCTGGGTAGAGTGCTGTGGCATCACAGCTCACAGCAACGTCCAACTCCTGGGCTCAAACGATTCTCCTGCCTCCGCCTCCCAAGTAGCTGGGACTATAGGCGCCTGTCACAACGCCCAGCTATTTTTTGGTTGTAGCCCTCACAGTTGTTTGGCGGGCCCGGGTTAGAACCTGCCAGCTCAGGTGTGTGTGGCTGGCTGGTGCCTTAGCCACCAAGCCCAATTGTGTCTCTTTTTTCATTCTTTGTGAGACAGTCTCAAGCTGCCGCCCTGGGTACAATGCTGTAGTGTCACAGCTCACAGCAACTTCAAACTCTTTGTGCTTAAGTGATTCTCCTGCCTCAGCCTCCCAAAAAGCTAGAGGTACAGGTGCCTGCCACAACGTCTGGCTATTTTTGGGGTGTAGTTGTCATTGCTGTTTGGCAGGCCCAGGCTGGGCTTGAACCGGCTACCTCCCATGTATGTGGCTGGTGCCTTAGCTGCTTGAGCTATAGGCACTGAGCCTGTTTTCTCATTCTTAACTGAAAGCTTAAGGGCAGGAGCTCTTCACATACATTATATTTCATATATGTAGAATTTATTTCCATACATACATATGTGAAATCCAGTGTTGTCCTGGATTTCAGAATATTATACCTGCATCTTAGCTCCTCTCCTACTCCACTGCTCTTCAAACCTTGAACACACACCACCCTTAAGCTATTTTCTCATTAATCATTTCAGTGATACTGCAATTAGTTACCAAAACCTAGTATTTTCCCATAAATTATTTTAACAGAAATATTTTTAAACTTCCTATTTAACAATATTTACAGTAAATGTTTTGGTTAATTTTCTTCAGAAATGTAAGTAAAGGGCAGTGCCTGTGGCTCAAAGGAGTAGGGCACCGGCCCCATGTACCGGAGGTGGCGGGTTCAAACCTGGCCTTGGCCAAAGAAAAAAAGAAAGAAAAAAACTAAAATTGTAGCAAATTATTAATATTGTATGTGTTGGTAAATAGCAATACTGCTCTGGGAGGGTATTGCTTACATAGCAATGCTAGCAATAGCAACCTATAATAAAATAAGTTTACATTCTTAGATATTTTCAAAACTTTTACGGTCATTTTACCAAGTATCCGATAGATGGCACTAAAATGCCACACAAAACTCTTCTTCCTCATGTGAAAGCCTAAAATACAGCCAAACATTTCTTATAAATGAAAAGTATCCACTGGAAATTATAACTTTAACAACAGCACTGAAAGTTCTCTTGGCTCGGTGCCTGTGGCTCAAGTGGTTAAGGCGCCAGCCACATACACCTAAGGTGGTGGGTTCAAATCCAGCCCGGGCCGCCAAACAACAATGACGGCTGCAACCAAAAAAATAGCTGGGTGGTGTTGTGGCAGGCGCCTGTGGTCCCAGCTACTTGGGAGGCTGAAGCAGGAGAATCGCTTGAGTCCAGGAGTTGGAGGTTGCTGTGAGCTGTGCTGCCATAGCACTCTACCCAGGGGGACAGCTTGAGGCTCTGTCTCAAAAAAAAAGAAAAAAGAAAGTTCTCCTTCCATACAGTTTGTACTTCTGTACTGTTAATCTATTCCATAAATATGAGAGCTTCCTATAAATTAGAAATACCATGCCTGCTCAATAACAAAGCAGACACATAAATAAACACAATTATAAATGTTAAAATTGTGTGCATAGTGCTACTGAGATAGAATAAACTGTATGCCAAGCAAGTAAGCACGAACCTGGGAATGCAAGATGAAGGTCTCTAAATGGAGGCATAAGACTCAACCAGATAAACCAATCCAACATGAATGCATTAGTACTGCCATATGAAAAGTTTGCTGTGATATTTTTCCATTAGATACAGCGCACAAGACAGTTTATTCTAACTCCTCAAAATGTTAAGGCTTTTCCCAATAAAGTCACACAAGCTATGAAGAAGAATAATAATGGAGGGGTGGGGGTCGTTTAAACATGAATGTTACTTGTTCTTGATGAAAAGTCTGAACCAGACTCCTTAAATCTAGTAGGTGAGATGTTCATTAGCTAAAATATACTTTAGATAATTTTGTAGAAAAATATTTTGGGTTACTTATAATGTACTCAAGTTTATTCTGCAATGATATCTTATTTGCTCATACTGTAAATATATGAGCATATGTAAATATATGTAAAATATAAAACTGGGATTATCTAAGGAACTGAAAAAATAAGACACGACTATTACCATTTTTCAAAATTGTGCCTACAAAATACAATAAAACTTTTAAAAACACACATACAAGTAATAGATTCAAAAGCAACAGTTACTTCCAGATGGGAGTACTCAGAACTACTACAGAAATTAGAATGGTTTCAAATAATAATGCAAAAAAAGCCCACCAGGACACCTTGCCCATGTTTAACTACCTAAGACGTAATCATGCTCTTATCTGGAAAATAAGGACACTTCTTATATGATTATCAAGACAACTAAACATGATATACTGTATAATCTTTATTAAATTAACTAATAGTACCTTATATATTTTAGAGAGTTCAATAAATCTTAGTTCCTATCATTATCCTGATTCCATCTACTACTAAGAGAATGTGAAAAGCCACAAATGGTCTGAAGACCAACAGAATTAAATGTGTAATTCTTATTTTTTTTAGATTTTTTTTACATATACATGTTTATTAGGCTCCCACTTTTTGCCTTCACAAAATTAAAAAGGCTTAAAATTTAATAATGATAACAACGTTTAAGATAAAGACTAAAGAAAAAACGAAGATAAATACATTCAGAAAAGAAATCAGACATTTGCTGCATGGAAATATTAAGCAATAATAATGCAAAGAAAGTAACATTCACATTGTCACATTGTCAAATAAGAGTATGTCTATTATAGAATGCTTTGACTCTGAGGTTCAGTATGGAGTCACCAGTTAACTTTTTTTCCAAAGTCTCAAAAAATAGACAATATTTATAAATAAAAGATAATTTGAAAAAACATTTCCTATCTTTTAAAATATTCCTTTTTTTTTTTTTTTTTTTTGAGACAG
>NW_003852410.1:13985821-13989915 GCF_000181295.1 Otolemur garnettii
GGGCTGGGGATTCGAACCCGCCACCTTAGGTGTATGTGGCTGGCGCCTTAGCCAGTTGACCTATAGGCGCCGAGCCAAAATATTCCTTTTAATTTTAAGAAAAGCAACTGACCCTGGCTTGGCGCCTGTAGCACAGTAGTTACAGAGCTGGCCACATGCACCCAGGCTGAGGAGTTAGAACCCAGCCTGGGCCAGTTAAACAACAACGAAAATGGCAACAACAACAACAACAACAACAACAAAAAATAGCCAGGCAATGTGGGCGGCACCTGTAGTTCCAGCTATGTGGGAGGATGAGGCAAGAAAAACAACTGACCCTGATGAAAGAGAATCACATATTTCACATTATACTTCTTAATGTCAATGTCATGTGTACCCATTTACTATTTCACAAAAACAAAACAAAAACAAAAAGCCCCAAACCATCCAAGACCAGTATACCTAAAAGCTACAGGAATTCAAATACCAAGAAAGTTGGCTCGGCGCCTGTAGCTGAGTAGCTAGGGTGCCAGCCATATACACCAGAACCAGTGGGTTTGAATCTAACCCGGCCCGCCAAACAACGACAACAACCACAACCAAAAAATAAAAATAGCCAGGGGCTGTCAGGGGTGCCTCTAGTCCCAGCTACTTGGGAGGCTGAGGCAAGAGAATCGCTTAAGCCCACGAGTTTGAGGTTGCTGAGAGCTGTGACGCTGCAGCACTCTACCGAGGGCAACAAATTAAGACTCTGTCTCAAACAAACACCAAGAAAGTTGCCACAATTAAATGATGTTTTTCAAAAGAAATTTTAAGCAGTAAAACTAAACTATAAGGACATAATTTCTTTCCTTTTTTTTTTGAGACAGAGCCTCAAGCTGTCCCCCTGAGTAGAGTGCTGTGGCATCACAGCTCACAGCAACCTCCAACTCCTGGGCTCAAGCAAGTCTCCTGCCTCCGCCTCCCAAGTAGGCTGGGACCACAGGCGCCTGCCACAACGCCAAGCTATTTTTTGGTTGCAGCCGTCATTGTTGTTTGGCAGGCCCAGACTGGATTCGAACCTGCCATCTTAGGTGTATGTGGCTGGCGCCTTAGCCACTTGAGCCACAGGCGCTGAGCCAATTTCTTATATTTTAACTTCAGGCTATAGTTTGCCTAAAATTTTTCTTAATCTGATAAAATGTTTGAACATTAAGATGTAAAATTAATCTCTTTTTTTTTTGACACAGAGTCTCACTTTGTCACACTCTGTAGAGTACTGTGGCAATGTAACTCACAGCAACCTCAAACTCTTGGGCTTAAGTAACTCTCTTGTCTTAGCCTCCCAAGCAGCTATTTTTAGATACGAGGTCTTGCTCTGGGGCTTAGGCTGGTCTCAAACCTGTGAGCTCAGGGAATCCCCCACCTCAGCCTCCCAGAGAGCTAGGATTACAAACATGAGCCACCATGCTTGGCCCCCCAAAATAATCTTTAATATACATCAATGTATTTAGATGGAAATAAGGCACTCAAAAAGTGCACAATTTCATTCATACTTCTTATCTTGGAATTAACTACCTTACCTTTATGTTGCATAGCAATTTCCCTCAAAAAAAGATAAAGGAATATAACAGAGGCTATTAGAATAAAAGCTAAAGAGGTGATATAAAATCAGATACTCTATTAAGAAAAAGTCAAAATAGCCATGTCCTTTTTTGTTTAATGCATGAAAATGTGGATTTTACTGTCTTTTCTGGCTATCTATAGTCACATTAGCTGTGCCTTAGTTAACAGAAATACTCAGCCGATTTAAACTATTTAAGTGTCAGCTAATTTAAATCTCCCTCAGCTAGCAAAGGCTAAGTTCTCAATTTTGTTTACTCTTATAGGGTTTTTAAAAATCAGAAATGTCATTGGAATCCTGTGATATTATCTTTATTTGAAGCAGTATGTTCTTTCTGTACACTGTAAGTTATCATTTATATAGAAACTGCCAAATACATGTATATGCATTTTAAGAAAGAAAAACTGTTAAAATTGTAATATTCAACATACATAAATAACGAAAAAATAAACATAAGTCACCTTTGACTTCTATAATTACAAGAAGTATTCAAAATGGTTACCATCAGCATCCAAAAACTTCCACTTATGGAGAACAAAAAGTTATTCTTTTTTTTTTTTTTGAGACAGAGCCTCAAGCTGTCCCCCTGGGTAGAATGCCATGGCATTACAGCTCACAGCAACCTCCAACTCCTGGGCTCAAGCGAGTCTCTTGCCTCCTGCCTCAGCCTCCCAAGTAGCTGGGACCACAGGCGCCCGCCACAACGCCCGGCCATTTTTTGGTTGCAGCCGTCATTGTTGTTTGGCGGGTCCGGGCTGGGGATTCAAACCCACCACCTTAGGTGTACGTGGCTGGCGCCTTAGCCGGTTGAGCTATAGGCGCCGAGCCCAAAAAGTTATTCTTAAAAATGTATACATATTTTGGAATCCCCAGTATAAATATATTCACATATTTTTATATCACAAATGCCCAAAATTCCAAGATTTATTGAAAATACTGTGAAATGCAAAGTATAAAAAATAAATAGAATGAAGAATTAGCTTCTTTCAACAACAGTTAAGGAAACCCAATGTTGTGCCTAATGTACAACATAGTAAACTAACGTCCATACCATTCCCCAACTCAAAATCTATAGTAACTGTTACAGCTTTTAACCAAGTTAATCATCTCTTGCCATGCTTACCGTAGTCTCAATTGTCATTTTACTTGCATCAAATATTATTAATCCACAAAAAATAAGCTTCCTGCTAACTCCCAGTTTTCAATTTTAAAAATTTTATTAGAGACTGGGCTTGGTGGCTCAGGCCTGTAATCCTAGCACTCCAAGAAGCCAAGGCAGGTGGATTACCTGAGCTCAGGAGTGCAAGACAAAACCTGAGCAAGAGCAAGACCTTCTCTATTAAAAAGAGAAAAACTAGGCTAGGTGTGATGGTTCACGCCTATAATCCTAGCACTCTGGGAAGCGAGGCAGGTGGTTTCCTGAGCTCAGGAGTGCAAGACAAAACCTGAGTAAGAGCAAGACCTTCTCTATTAAAAAGAGAAAAACTAGGCTAGGTGTGATGGTTCACGCCTATAATCCTAGCACTCTGGGAAGCCGAGGCAGGTGGATTGCCTGGGCTCACCAATTTGACACCAGCCTGAGCAAGAGCGAGACCCTGTGTCTAAAAAATAGCCAGGAGTTGTGGTGGATGCCTGTAATCCCAAGTACTTGGGAGGCTGAGGCAAGAGGTTCACTTAAGCCCAAGAGTTTGAGGTTGCTGTGACACCATAACACTCTGCAGAAGGTGACAAAGTCAGTCCCTGTCTCCAAAAAAAAGTAGCCCAGCACTCTGGTGGGCACCTGTAGTCTTGGTTACTTGGGAGGCTGAGGCAAAAAGATCTCTTGAGCCCAAGAGTTTGAGGTTGCTATGAGCTAGGACGCCACGGCAGTGAACTAGCACACCATGGCATTCTGCCCAGGGCAGAGTGAAACTGTCTCCAAAAAAAAAAAGTATCATCACATCAAACCATATTACCACTTGCCACAAGGCAAGGTGGGAGAATAAAGATGGCTTTTAAATAATGCCAACACTCAACTAAATATTCTAAGAGTCTTTGAAAGGAGTATATGAAAAAGAAAGTACATTTTAACGAATAAATGTATATGTTCAACAAATATCAATACAAATTCTTAACAAAAACAAAAACAAAACTGTTTTCCACAGTCACCTGAGGAGCTGAAAATCCAGCAAGTAACAAAATGGGTTAAGGGAGTCAAATAACTAACAAAAGGGACCCATTCTCCAGTCCCTAAAAAATCTAGAACTATAAGGTGAACAACACAAAACCAAAAGAGGGGTATGTTTTATATCTCCAGTCCAGACTTTAGAGTAGAAAATATCATATAAGACCTTTGAAGAACATTTAAAAGGTACCCTCTTGGGTTTAAAAATTTATGAGATATGTATGTGTACACCCAGTTTAACTGGGTGAAAACTAAGCAAAATTGACTATGTACATTAAAATAACACTAGAGGGCTCAGCCCCTATAGCTCAACCGGCTAAGGCGCCAGCCACATACACCTAAGGTGGC
>NW_003852410.1:13990002-13993769 GCF_000181295.1 Otolemur garnettii
CTTGAGCCCAGGAGTTGGAGGTTGCTGTGAGCTGTAATGCCACACGGCACTCTACCCAGGCGGACAGCTTGAGGCTCTGTCCCAAAAATAAAAAAAATAAATAAATAAAAATAACACTAGAGAAGAAATTCAAAAGACAGAAAGACTATCATGCCAGAAGATAAGCATTACCTAGCTGTGACTAACTGTACCTGCCTTATAGACGATAAAAAGATTCTTTGGTATGAAATGGCTATCCGCTTTTTCCTGACTCTCTTAATGTGAAGCAATGCTACGTAGTTTACTAACAGTGAGTTGAGACTTACTGCCTATTTTAGATAAGTCTTAGATCACTAAGAGCATTGACAAGGGAAGGGGCAAAACTTAAGTGATTTATTTATTTACTTTTATATTGATTTTTTCCAATCTGAATAGTTTAGAAAACACAAAACAGTATCTTCTTAAACTACCAGGAATGTAACTTATATTCTCTCTACCCCTCAAAATTCTTCTTAATATATCATTACAATAATGAACTATTACCTAACAGTAATTTCTAAATTATATTCTTAGTGTCTATGATGGGAAGAGGATTTCTATAAATGGCTCTGGTTTGAGTAAGCCGTATACTCTTTTCCATTATAATCCTAACCAGAGGGCATTAAGATGGTAAAAATATCTCTTAACTGACCATTTTATTAAAATGTTTAGTTTCTGTTAATTTTAATTTTTGGTGTTTCTCACCTAAGAAACTATCACTTCAGTTCTGGAAAGTAGATAAAATCCATCTTCTCCTATAAAATGTTAAAAGTTCAAAAGCAATTTTAGGGCAGCACCCGTAGCTCAGTTAAGTGGGGCCTCACCCCCATATACTGAGGGTGGCGGATTCAAACCCAGCCCCAGCCAAACTGCAACAAAAAATAGCTGGGCATTGTGGCCAGCACCTGTAGTCCCAGCTACTTGGGAGGCTGAGGCAAGAGAATCACCTAAGCTCAAGAGCTGGAGGTTGCTGTGAGCTGTGATGTCACAGCACTCTACTAAGGGCAAAAAAGTGAGACGCTACCTCTAAAAAAAAGAAAAAAATCAAAAGCAATTTTAAAAGGACAAGAAAATGACTAAGAAAATAGCTAAAAGTAGTAAAGCATTCAACTATTTAATTCCCCCATTAAATAAAATACTGGTATAAATGTGCTTTTACTCCTTTTTGTATTATTAATTTATCTATCCAGCCATTCACACCATACTTGTTTCAGAACTTACGGTGTTCAGACATTTACTTTTCTAGGCCCAGTTTGGAAAAGACCATTTCCAGGCTCTCCAGAAACTTAATAGTTCAGGGAATTAAGCAAACAAGTGAACGAACAATTCCCACTTTAAGATGGAAAAAATCTGGCTTGGCACCTGTGGCTCAAGCGGCTAAGGCACCAGCCACCTACACCTGAGCTGAAGGGTTTGAATCCAGCCTAGGCCCGCCAAACAATGATGGCTGCAACCAAAAAATAGCTGGGCGTTGTGGCAAGTGCCTGTAGTCCCAGCTACTTGGGAGGCTGAGGCAGGAGAATCACTTGAGCCCAGGAGGTGGAGGTTGCTGTGAGCTGTGATGCCACAACACTCTACTCAGGGTGACAGCTTGAGGCTCTGTCTCAGGAAAAAAAAAAAAAGCTCAGGACTTTGAAACCAGCCTGAGAGAGTGAGGCTCCTTTTCTACAAGAGAAAAGAAAGAGAAAGAAGGGAAAGAAAATAAAGGGGTGTTTGTGAGGGGAGGAGAGAGGAAAGGGATGAGAGAGACTCCGTTTTATCCCAGATCTCCATTTTCCCCATAAAAAAAGTATTTTAAGGAGATAAGCACTGTGGCTCACACCTATAATCCCAGCACTTTGGGAGGTCAAGGTGGGTGAATCGCTTGAGCTCATGAGTTTAAGCCCAGCCTGAGCAAAAGCAAGACCCCATCTCTACTAAAAATAGAAAAACTGAGGCAAGAGGATCACTTGAGCCCAAGAGTTGGAGGTCACTGTGAGCCATGATGCCATAGCATTCTACCCAGGTACAGCTTGAGACTCTGTCCCATGTAAAAAAAAAAAAAGTATTTTTGTATCAGACCCAAAGTCAAAGCATAAGGGTTTGATATTATACACAAATTCCTAAACTTAAAAATAGAATATAACAAAGAGTTTAATTAGATTACTCTGTTGGTTCAAATCCCATCATGTAATTAAATACTTGAAGAAAAGAATCACATCATTTATGCTACTTAAGCACACAATTGATAGCCCTTCAAATAAAATCTACCCCTACATATGAATTCACTGATTAGTATACCAACAATTATATTTGGTATTCTCACTCCACACTCCAAACTGTTAATGCCAAACACGTATCTTCAATAAAAGAAAACATAAAAATATGAAGCCCTAAAAAGAAATAATTTTAAATGACAGAATGTGGGACACAGCAACATTTTTTAAAATATGTTTTATTTAGTGCAGTGTCTTTTAGACTTTTTTAATGTTTTACAAATGTTTGAATGTTTTTAAAAAAGTGATTTTACTTGTTGAGTAAGCAGAGAAGTAGGGATTCCAAAAATATTTCTAAACAAAAGTTCATTAATAAATAACTTTCATAAATTGCTATTTTTCATTATGAAAGAACTACGACTTCTTTCCATGATATACAGATTCTCTACAAAGTATAAAGATATACCAAATGTTAAAATTAAGAAATAAGCAAAAAAAAACCTATTTAAACAGTTCCTGATAAATTAATGTTTCCACTGTAATATCCCTTTAAAATGTGAATGTCATAAAAAATGGTTCTAGTAAAAGTAGGGGAAGCTGTAAATATTTGCAATACTTGTAAGTTAAAAACTATTAAGTTCTATATGCCACAAGAAACACAGAAATTAGTATGATTCTCAAACAACCAAACATATTAAAACTTAAAGAAAATCTATAGTTCTGCTACAAATTTAATTTTTCAAATAATATTAAGTGCATACCCATTAAATCCAGTGACAATTTTCAGTATTCTTTCCTTCATTTCATCAAAGGGAATATATTCAACATTAGGGTTGGGAGGACCTCTTGGTTCAGGAGCTGAAGTTCTAAAATCATCCATCACTTTCTCCAGTTTGAAAATAAAATAGCCTTTAAATTGGGACCACTGAATCCTATAAACAAAAAAATTTAAAAAATGTATTACACCATATAGCTTTACAGTTCTTGCACAAAGTACAAATACAGAATATACCATGACACAAAATTAATTAGTGGTTGGAATGACTGTTCAGGAGCAGGCATCATGCTAATCAATCTTGCAAGTTCAAAGTTGCTTCCATCCAACTTCCCCAACCCAAACAAAACTCAAATCTCTGATTAAGCCTTTCAAATGAACCACCTCTGGCTGGAAATCTATGGTGTGCTAGGTCCCATCAGAACGAATCCGTACCTTAACCTCTTAACTTAATCCAAGCTACAATGCTCATCTCACATGGACTAGGTAAAGTTTCTTGTCTTTCACCTGCTAAGTATCAGTATAACCTTTAATTTCTCTCTTTTCTTTCTCTTTTAGTGAATACTTTCAGGTTTTTTGGTCATTAAAGAGGTTATGTATCATACATTCCACCTAAACAGTAGGCGTATAGTAAAAATGCATAATTTCCTTATGCATGTACTTTTCACATATACTCATTTATTGTTTTTTTTTTTTTGGAGACAGGACCTCAAACTGTCCCCCTCAGCAGAGTGCCGTGGCATCACAGCTCACAGCAACTCCAACTCCTGGGCTCAAGC
>NW_003852410.1:13995333-14000578 GCF_000181295.1 Otolemur garnettii
GGAGGGTAATACAAGGTGGGGCATAAGGAAATGAGGGAGCCAGGAGAGGGGAGGAGGAAGGGGGACAAGAAATCATGATGTATGGCACACTTCTTGGGGGCAGGACACACTGTAAGAGGGATTTTATCTAACAAATCCAATCAGTGTAACCTAATTCTTTGTACCCTCAATGAATCTCAATAAACAAACAAACAAACATCTTGTGCATCAAAGGATACTATCTAAAGTGAAAAGGCAACCCACAAAATAGAAGTATTTGGAAATCTTCTGATAATACTAATATATTCAGAATGTATGTAAAAGAACTACAACTCAAAAAAAAGACAACGGGGGCGGCCCCTGTGGCTCAAAAGAGTAGGGCGCAGGCCCCATATGCCGGAGGTGGTGGGTTCAAACCCAGTCCTGGGCAAAAACTGCAAAAAAAAAGAACCAAATTAAAAAAAAAAATGAGCAAAGTAGCTCAATATACATTTCTCTAAAGAAGATATGCAAATGGCAAAAGAACACATGAAAAGATACTAACATCACAAATCTCAGGGAAATGTAAATTAAAACTACAATGAGATAAAACTTCACATCCATTAGGCTGGTTATTATTATCTAAAAAACAAAATAACAAGTATTGGAGCTGGCAAGTGTGTAGAAAAATTGAAACCTTGTATGTTCTTACTGTAAATGATGTAGCCACTGTGGAAAACAGAAGAAAAAGGGAGGGAAGAGGAGGGAAGAGGAGGGAAGAGGAGGGGAGAAGAGGGAGCGGAGGAAGGAAAAGAAAAAAGGGAAGGAAAAAGAAAGAAAAAAAAGAGGAAGAGGAAAAAGAAAAAAAAGGAAACCCATTACCCTTTCTTCTGGGTAGATCCCCAAAAGAATTAAAAGAGACTCAATCAGACACTTGAATGCCAATGTTCATAGCAACATTATTCACAATAACCAAACACTAAAAACTCACCCCAACTACCCATCTACACATGAATGGATAAGATATATTGCAAAAAAAAACAGAATATTAGGCTTGGCGCCTATAGCTCAAAAGGCTAAGGCACCAGCCACATACATGGGAGGGTTCAAATCGAGCCTGGGCCCACCAAACAACTACTACAACCAAAAAAAGCCAGGCATTGTGGCAGGTGCCTATAGCCCCAGCTACTTGGGAGGCTAAGGCAAGAGAATCATTTAAAAGCCCAAGAGATGCTCTTGCCTCAGCCTCTTAGTAAGCTGGGACTACAGGTGCCCGCCACAGTGTCTGGCTATTTTTTGTTTTAGTTGTCATTGTTTAGCCAGTCCTGGCCGGGCTCAAACCCGCCAGCCTTGGTGTATGTGGCTGGCGCCATAACCACTGTTTGGGGGACAAAGTTTTCAAGAGGGACAGTAGTGATGGTTGTACAACACTGTGAATGTTTAAAATACCAATAAAACTGGCACTTAAAAGGGCAAAGTGGGGGGAGGGAGAAGGGAGGGGGGAATGGGTGGAGGGAGGGGGGTTGGAGGGATCACTTCTGAGGTTTGTCTTATAGGGGTACAGGTGAATCTTTCTAAGAGTAGAATGTGAACGTTTTAAAGCAATGACCGAGAAAATGACATGAAGGCTGCGTTGACCAGTTTGATGGAAGTATTTTGGATTGCATGTGAAAACCCCACACTGTACCCCAGAAGTGCATTAATGTACATAGTTACCATTCAATAAAAAAAAAAAAAGGGCAAAGTTTTATGTTATGCATATTTTACCACAATAGAAAGTTTATTTTACTTTTTTTTTTTTTTTTGAGACAGAGCCTCAAGCTGTCTCAATATCCTGGGTAGAGTGCTGTGGCATCACAGCCACCTCCGACTCCTGGGCTCAAGCGAGTCTTCTCCCAAGTAGCTGGGACCACAGGCACCCACCGCAAGGCCCGACTATTTTTTGTTTATAGCCATCATTATCGTTTGGCAAGCCCGGGCTAAATTTGAACCTGCCAGCTCAGGTTTATGTGGCTGGCGCCTTAGCCACTTGAGCCATAGGTGCCAAGTCCACAATAAAAAGTTTTAATGGGTCAAAAATCTGAATGGGCCTATCTCCAACAAAGATAAACAAATGACCAAAAGCACATGCAAAGATGCTCAGCATTATCATCCATTAGGGAAATGCAAGTCAAAAACACAATGAGATACCAATTTCACATCTATATCAAAAAGATGGATTAAAAAAGGAATGTTGACAAAGATGTGGGGGAATTGGAACTCTCAGACACTGCTTATGGGAATGTAAAATGTTATAGATGCTTCAAAAAATAGTTGGGCAGAGGATTATATGCTGTAAAGTTATTAGCAGGATTATTTTTCCTCCTCTCCCTAGTCTATTTTAGAGAGGAGAATTTGAGGTTTTACAAATACACTAGCACAAATTATATAATTTCTGATGTGCCAATATTAACTTCTGATTAATATTAATTGACAACAGTTCCTGAAGTGTACCTTTAGATTTTATGATATCCCCTACATGCACTTAACTAATACTTAAAGACACCAGGGAAGATTATACTGAAATAGGAGGAGTCTGATATTTACACTTCTTTATTTGTAGTTCTAATTATTACCCACTATTCTTAGTCAGTTCAGATTTCCATAAGCACAGAATTTTTTTTAAACCCCATCTTTCTATTAACCACTTGACATGACATTCATGAGATCCAAAAAAAGAAAGTTAATGGAATAGCCAGAAAAGAAGTGAGGGACTCCAGGTAAGGGAAATTGTGGAGTGCTTCAAAGATCCTAAGACACTAATTCATGAGACAATCCTATAAAGTGACATGAATTAACTACACATTAACTTTCAAATGTATCAAGCAGACTTATTCTAGATTAGACTCAAGAGATGCAATTCAAGAGATACTATATCATATATAGAAGGGGGAGGAAAGACTCCATAAAACAGGCTCAGCACCCATAGCACAGTGGTTACAGGCCACGTACCAAAGGGCAACATAGTGAGACTGTTTGGAGATAAAAAAAAAAAAGGGCTCCATACAATGTGAAAGATTCAGCTGGGTGCTTGTGGCTCAAGTGGCTAAGGCGCCAGTTACATACACCTAAGGTGGTGGGTTCAAATCCAGCCCGGGCCCACCAAAACAACAATGACGGCTGCAACCAAAAAACAGCCGTGTGTTGTGGCGGGCACCTGTGGTCCCAGCTAACTTGAGAGGCTGAGACAGGTGACTTGCTTGAGCCCGGGAGTTGGAGGCTGCTGTGAGCTGTGATGCCACAGCACTCTACCCAGGGGACTTGCTTGAGGCTGTCAAAAAAAAAAAAAAAAAAGTGAAAGATCCAGCTTCTTGTTGGTACACGTCCATTTGATGAAAACAAAACCAAGAAATAATTCCCTAAAAGTTATATAACTGGGGCACAAAAACCCGTCTTAAGCAAATCAACCAAAAATTTGGCAATGAAAACAATATTCTTAGGAATATATTCATTGAATGAACAGAAACCATAAGAGAACTTTTTTTTTGCAATAGAGTCTCAGTTTGTCTCCCTTGGTAGAGTGCCGTTGCGTGTCAGCTCACAGCAACCTCAATCTCTTAGACTGAAGTGATTCTCTTGCCTCAGCCTCCCAAGTAGCTTGGACTACAGGCACCTGCCACAATGCCCAGCTATTTTTTGTTGCAGTTGTCACTGTTTAGCTGGCCTGGGCGGGGTTTGAACCCTCTAGCCTGGGCTACAGGCACCGAACAAAAAGAACAATTTTTATAAGCCTTTTAAAATTTGGTTTTCATTACCAAAATGAAATTAACTCTAAACAAATGCTCATGAAACAATTTCCAACTTCCCAATTTCCCCACAAAATACACATTCAAAATTTAAATCTTTGCTGAAATTAACTCAAGAATTTACTAAAATTCTATTACTCGTTCTTTTTAAAGTAGCTTCACCTCTCTTTACTTCTTTTTCTTCTCTTTCCCTTCCATTTTCACCTTTTTGCAATTTTCTCCTTTTGGAAGACAGAACAGTTCTTACCTCTTAAAAAAAAAATCCTCCTGCTAAACTCCACATTGACCTTTCCTTTTTTTTTGCCATAGGAACTCACAAGTCCATCTTAAAACACATTTTCCTATAATTCTCTAAAGGTTCAAAGATATTTTTCAGAGGGTCAAGGACAGAAAATTCATCTTTTCTTTTCCCAACTGGTATGAGAATAATTGAATGGCCAGTGACTACCACATTAAGTCAGTGCCTCCTACCATTCCAAATTCTACTAGGATTACTCCATTCAGCCTAATCATATTCCACACAAAATTGTAGGGAAGCTAACATAAGCATGGGAGATCCCTACTACTACTAGCTATTTCAAGGAAATACTGCACCACTTGTAAACATCAAAGGGAATACAAGAAAAGTGAATAAATAAAATCTAATGGGGCGGCACCCTGTGGCTCAAAAGTGTAGGTCGCTGGTCCCATATGCCGGAGGTGGTGGGTTCAAACACAGCCCTGGCCAAAATAAATAAATAAAAAGCTGATCCCTCATAAAAGGTGACAGGTTTATAAAGCAAAGGGCAGATATCTGAATTTGGAGATTTAATTATATGACTTAAGACAGATAAAACAAGTAAATTTAATCTGAATATGAAATCAAAAAAGTGAAAATGGTAAAAATAAGAACACATTGTGTGGGCGGCACCTGTGGCTCAGAGGGTAGGGCGCCAGCCCCATATACCGAGGGCGGCGGGTTCGAACTCAGCCCCAGCCAAACTGCAACAAAAAAAATAGCCAGACGTTCTGGTAGGCACCTGTAGTCCCAGCTACTCTGAAGGCTGAGGCAAGAGAATTCTCTAAGCCCTGGAGTTGGAGATTGCTGTGAGCTGTGATACCACTGTACTCTACCGAGGGCAATAAAGTGAGACTCTGTCTCTTAAAAAAAAACCACACATTTAAGAATTTTAAAACAGGCTCGGCGCCTGTGGCTCAAGTAGCTAAGGTGCCAGCCACATAAACCTAAGCTGGTGGGTTCGAATCCAGCCCTGACCCGCCAAACAACAATGACAGCTGCAACCAAAAAATAGCCAGGCGTTGTGGCAGGCATCTCTAGTCCCAGCTCCTTGGGAGGCTGAGGCAGGAGAATCGCCTCAGCCCAGGAGTTGGAGGAGGTTGCTGTGAGCTGTGATGCCACAGTACTCTACCCAAGGCCACAGCTTGAGGCTCTGTCACAAAAAAATAAAAATAAATAAAGTGTTTGGGCCAGGCATGGGTGGCTCACACCTGTAATCCGAGCA
>NW_003852410.1:14002931-14028913 GCF_000181295.1 Otolemur garnettii
AAGAGAGAAAAAAAGAATAGAGGAGAAAAGGGGAAGGGAGGAAGGATGGACGAGGGAGGGGAGAAAAAATCCTCTTCCCATGAGGACCCAGAGACCAG
Source organism: Otolemur garnettii (assembly GCF_000181295.1). Classification (NCBI taxonomy): domain Eukaryota; kingdom Metazoa; phylum Chordata; class Mammalia; order Primates; family Galagidae; genus Otolemur; species Otolemur garnettii. The sequence continues at coordinate 14,003,030 of NW_003852410.1, forward strand.
ACCAACTCACATAGGATATAGGTAAAGAAACAATTGTTCAGTTTTTTATTTAGGAAAATGTAAATATCTAAATGACGAAAGGCCCCAAGTTTCTTTTATTGAAATACAAAAATGAGATGTCGGGTGAGAGAATACCATACATTTCAGTACAAAGGTTTTATCCTGTTATTTGTCCATTTTGTGTAATTTTATATACAGATTTCTTTCACTGGTATTTTGGAATATTCCCCCAGAGTTATGTGCTACTTTTAAATTATCAAATAAGTATGTAATTATTTGGAAAGCATTTTTCTATATTACACATTTTTAAAATTGCGACAGAGTCTCACTTTACTGCCCTCAATAGAGTGCGTCACAGCTAACAGCAAACTCATACTCTTGAGTTCAAGAGATTCTCTTGGCACAGCCTCCTGACTAGCTGGAACTACAAGTGCCCATCACTATGCCTGGCAATTTTTTTATTTTAGCAGGCCCAGGCTGGGTTCAAACCCACCAGATCTGGTGCACGTGGCCAGATTCCTACCCACTGAGCAATGGGCACCAACCACATTACACACTTTCATGAGAAGGAAAAGTAATCCTTAAAAGAACTTACTCAAAGAACAATTTACATTTCTGTTCAAAGATACATGGAAAATGAACATATCAACACTACTACATGGATAATCCTTCCTGGACATCTCCATTTACATATGAAAACTAAAATGATAAACTGGAATTGTTTAGTTATTAACTGCAACCATCCTACTGTGCTACAGAATTCTAGAACTTATTCTTACTTCCTTATTCCTTTGCACCCATTAACCAACCTGCCCTCATCCTTGCTCCTCCAATCCTTCCCAGATTCATAACCTCATTCTTCTCTTGACCTAAATTAGATCACCTTTTTCTTTAGCTCCTACATGTGGTTAAAAACACACATTTCTTCCTGTACTTGGTTTATTTCACTTAACATAATGATCTCCAAGTCCATCCAGGTTGCTGCAAAAGACACAATATCACTTTTTTTTGGTGTATGAATAGCAATCCATGGTATATATGCACCACATTTTCTTTATTCCATCCACTGATGGACACTTAGGTTGATTCCATATCTTATCTACTGTGAATAGTGCTGCAATAAAGACAGGAGCACAGATTTCTCTCTCATACCCAGGAATTTTCTGGGTTATGGACAAGATATGTTCCTGAGAATGTTTTTAGGTGTGATTTAGATATAACTTAAGATTCTTGATCAACACTGCATATATAGTAGTAGTAGTAACAATACCATAGGTGCTTATGTGGTAACAGTACGGTACAACAATATAAGAATATTCCATACCGTAAGAATAAATTACAAAAACTATTGTGGCTTTTGCTTTAATTCAAACAGAACATAAAAATATACAAGAAGTTCAGATAGGACAGAGGACAAAGTTCTAAAAAGAATTTTTTTTTTTAAGACTGAGTCCCAGTATGTCACCCTTTGTAGAGTGCCATGGCATCACAGATGGCAGCAACCTCTAACTCTTCAGCTTAAGCAATTCTCTTGCCTCAGTCTCTCAAGTAGCTGGAACTACAGACACCTACCACAACACCTGGCTATTTTTTTTGTTGCTGTTGTTGCAGTTACCGTCATTGATGATCTGGCCTGGGCCAGGTTCGAACCCACCAGTCTAGGTGTATGTAGCTGGCACTGTAACCACTGCACTATGGGTGCCGAGCCTCAAAAAACAATATTAAAGGTTAACACTCATCTAATGTTTCAACAATGTCTTGCTTACTGGAAGGCACATTTGTGAGGCAAAAAGGTACATTAACATTGAAAGATGATGGTGGAGGTGGAGGGGATGTTGGAGAATCAGGATTTGATTCTGTTGTTGAAAGGTAGTAGCGGCTTGGCGCCTATAGCTCAACCGGCTAAGGTGCCAGCCACGTACACCTAAGGTGGTGGGTTCGAATCCCCAGCCCGGACCCGCCAAACAACAATGATGGCTGCAACCAAAAAATAGCCGGGCCTTATGGCGGGCGCCTGTGGTCCCAGCTACTTGGGAGGCGGAGGCAGGAGACTCGCTTGAGCCCAGGAGTTGGAGGTTGCTGTGAGCAGTGAAGCCATGGCACTCTACCCAGGGGGACAGCTTGAGGCTCTGTCTCAAAAAAAAAAAAAAGAAAGGTAGTAGCTTACCACTGAAGTCAGTTTCTTGAAAAAAGTACCAAGGGGCTGAACACATCCCTGCATTATGCCTATAATCCTAGCACTCACTCTAGGAGGCGGAGGCTGGTAGATTGCTTGAGCTCAAGAGTTTGAGACCAGCCTGAGCAAAAATAAGACTCCATGTCTACTGAAAACAGAAAATCTAGCCAAGCGTGGTAGTGCACACCTATACTCCCAGCTACTAGGGAGGCTGAGGAAAGAGGATCTCTTGAGTTCAAGAGTTTGAGCTTGCCATGAGCTATGATGACACTATGGCATTCTACCCAGGGCAACAGAGTGACACACTGTCTCCAAAAATATGTATATATCTAGGGTTGTTTGTGCAGCCTTTTTCTTTTTCATCATAAATGACCTTGTAGCAACTGATTTTCTCACTAACTGTACAGTAAATCCCTGTAAACCACTCAATGTTAGGATCCCCTAAAATTTAGCAAATTCTGCTTCAATGAGATGGCAGGCTTCAGCTAGTTCTTTTCTTGTCTATTTTCTTGACTCTGGATCTTCTGATGCTTTATGCTCTTGTGTTTCTACCAGCTCCATCTCTATCCACCTATGAGACTAGCCCACATTAAAATAAGCTGTCCCACTGAACTGCTTATGCCATTCAGGTTTGTTTACATATGTAGAAGAAAACTAGTTTCCAAATTGTTGTTGTTGTTATGCTTTTGAGACAAGAGTCTCATACTGTCACCCAGGCTAGAGTGCCACAGTCTCAGCCCAGCTCACAGCAACCTCAAACTCCTAGGATTAAGCGATCCTCCTGCCTCAGCCTCCCAAGTAGCTGGGATTATAGGTGCAGACCACAATGTCTGGCTAATTTTTTTTTTCTATTTTTAATAGAGAGAGGGTCTCGCTCTTACTCAGGCTGCTGAATTGTTAACTAATTATAAATTAAAGGTATGGAGAGCCTTGGGAGCCCATTGATAAGTACAGAATGCTATAGGTCAGGTCGTCTGAAACCCAGGCAGTGCCTGTACTAATTTCCTTTATTTTGAATATATATGCCCAGCAGTTGGACTGCCAGATCATACAGGCTAGTTTTAGCTTTTTAAGGAACCTCCATACTGTTTTCCACAGTGGTTGTACTAATTTATATTCCCACCAGCATTATGCTACTGTTCCCCTTCTCCTCTATCATCGCCATCATCTGATAGTTCTTTTGAGACAAGAGCCTCAAGCTGTTGCCCTGAGTAGTGGGCCGTGGTGTCACAGCTCACCGCCACTTCCAACTCTTGGGCTCAAGCGATCCTGCTGCCTCAGTTTTTCTATTTTTAGCAAAGATGGGGTCCAAAACTCGTGAGCTCAAGCAATCCACCCGTCTTGACCTCTCAGAGTGCTAGGATTACAGGTGTGAGCCACCATGCCTAGCCTTGCTATTCAGATGACAAACCATTGTGGTTTGATATGACATTTCCCTGTAATACTAAACATTTGTTTCATACACCAGCTTACTATTTGAGAATGTCTTCTGAGAAATGTTTGTTCAGAATATGACTCCCCCCACCTACCTTTTTTAGACAGAGTCTCTTTGTTGCCCTGGGTAGAATGCTGTTGTGTCATCATAGTTCACAGTAACCTCAAGCTCTTGGGCTCAAGTGATCCTTTTGCTTCAGCCTCCCAAGCAGGCACCACCATGCCTGGCTAGTTTTTTTATTTTTGGTAGAGAGAGGGGTCACACTTTTGCTGAGGCTGGTATGGAACGTCTGAGCTCAAGCAATTCACCAGGCTCGGCCACCCAGAATGCTAGAATTGCAGGTGTGAGCCACCTCGCCTGGCCCACTTGCCCATTTTTCAGCATAGCATTCACTGAAAAATTCTTTTAACATTTAAGTACGAGGCCAGGCGCAATGGCTCACATCTGTAATCCTAGCAATCTGGGAAGCTGAGGTGGGTGGATTGCCTACAATCACGAGTTCAAGACCAGTCTATGCTTAGCGAGACCTAGTCTCTAAAAAATAGCCGGGCACTGTGTCAGGCCCGTGTAGTCCCAGCTACCAGGGAAGCTGAGGCAAGAAAATCACTTTGAGCCCAAGAGCTAGAGATTGCTATGAGCTATGACACCACCACACTCTACTGAGGACAACAAAATGAAACTCTGTCTCAAAAAGAAAAACAAAAAGCACTTAAGTATGATGTTACTCCTCTGTTCAAAACTGCAATGGCTCCAGATTTCACACAAAGCAAAGGCTAAAGTCCTTACAGTAGTCCATACGGCTGTCCCTGAGTTTCCTTACCACCTCCATCCTTTAGTCAGTCTACTCAAGCCACAGTGGCTTCTTTGTTACCTATGAAAAGGATGGACATAATCCTACTTATGGGCCTTTGCACTGCAAGATTCCTCTACCTAAATGCCCTTCTATAACTAATTCCCTTACTTCTGAATCTTGACCAAATTTCACGTTGCAAACAAGATTTCCCCAACCACCTTATCTAAAATTGTAACTACCTCCCACCCTTAACTCTTTCTCCTTGCCCTTTTTCTTAGTTTTGCACTGCCTTTATAATCTAGTAACATAATATAAATTTACTGTCTGCCCACATATTTGCTCACTAATATATTTATCACAAGTACTAACAATAGTGTCAGGCAAATAGCAGGTGCCTAATAATTATTTGATATTGAATAAATGAATATCCTGAAACCTAATTTGTGGGAGTAATGTTCACAAATCCACCTAGAGTGGTAAAAAGAAATCAGGCAGAAAAATACCACTTTCCAAGACAATCTGGAAACTGTGTAATTGTTTTGGCAATTAATAGGGGAATAAATTCATACTTGAACTTCAATGCACAATGGAAATAGCAAACTCATAACCACAAATGCCAGGCACTGTTCTGTTAATAGCACTTGGGACATATTAACCCAATCCTCACAATTCTACTCTAAGTTAGGCAGTAATGTTCTCCCCCATATCGTGTTATCAATTAGGCAACTAAGAAACAATAACCCGCTCATAATTTACACCTAGTATGTGGGAGACCAAGGATTTCAACCCAGGCATTATGGCTTCAAAATCTATACTTATTTTTAAGATAGTCTCCTCTGTCACCCTAGTTAGAGTACATTAGCAACATTATAGCTCACTGAAACCTCAAACTCCTTGGCTAAAGTGACCCTCCTGCCCTAGCCTCCTGAGTAGGTGGGACTACAGGCTTGCACCACCAAGCCTGGCTGATTTTTCCATTGGGGGGGAGGGGAGGAGTAGAGACAGGGTCTCATTCTTGCTTGTCTTGGACTCCTAACCTCAAATCATCTTCCCAATTCAGCCTTCCGCAAGGCTAGGATTTTTTTTGTTGCAGTTTGGCTGGAGCTAGGTTTGAACCCTCAGTATATGGGGCCAGCACCCTACCCACTGAGCCACAGGTGTCACCCGCAGCAAGTAACTTTAAAAGTGAGCACAAAGGACAAGTCTTTTGTTCCAGGGAAGGGAATAACACCTAACAAAATTACTAAGATGAAAGCACATGATCTAGTAAAGGACTGAGGAGGAGAGCAGTAAAACACTAGGAAATAAATGGAAGAATAGCAAGTTATGTAAAGCTACAATCATATAGCCTTACATTTCTTAAGTAACTTAAGCTTTAATTTAAGCAAGAGGGGGATAAATACAGATTTTAATCATGGGAATGACATGCTATTTAATTGCAGCATGACCACTGTTAATAGCGAAGATTAGACTGAAAAGGGCAACCAAAACTACGGTTATGGAAATCATTTAGAAAATCTATACAAAACACCCAAGCAGAAATAAGGATGAAGAACAGATAATGTCTACAGAACCATGACCCAATGTTGTCTGTGAATCTTCACATCTACTCCCACTAACACTGCCCTATTAGAAGTTCTCATTTCCTCTAGCTTAAATACAGTTAATAACCTCCTGAGTGATTTTCCTAACTCCTCTAAATCAGACTCAATTTCTCCAGGGCAAAACTCTGTTCCTCTGCTTAAAAGCTTTCATTAACATATAATGCCTTTTCTAAACCCAAAATTCTATGTATCAGCAAGACACTTTCTGATCTACCCTAAATCTACCTCCATAGCCCTGCACTTTTTCCTTACTATCCCTTCACTAACTGTTCCCTCTGCCTAGATTAAGCTGAACCATCTCCTTGAATCATGAAGCCATCATTAATATACCTTAATAAAAATGAACTTCTCTCACTTTACTTCTCCCAAAACACACTGATTATAACTTTCTTAAAGCAACTCTACTTATTACATTTTGCCCCAGACCACAATCATTAGCTTTCTGTCTTTTTTTTTTTTTTAATAAACTTGATTTATATCATGCCATGGAACTTTCCTGGGAGGGAACTATGTCACTGAAAACACTTTGATATGAACTTTGCAGAAGCTACAAGCTCAAGAATATAAGCATTCTGGCAATTCAAAGATCTTCGTTAGAAAAAGGGACAGCACCTGTGGCTCAGTGGGTAGGGTGCCGGCCCCATATACCAAGGGTGGCAGGTTCAAACCCAGCCCCAGCCAAGACATTAGCCACGGGTTGTGGCAGGCGCCTGTAGTCCCAGCTACTCGAGAGGCTAAGGCAAGAGAATTGCGTAAGCCCAGGAGTTGGAGGTTGCTGTGAGCTGTGTGACACCACAGCACTCTATCGAGGGCGATAAAGTCAGACTCTGTACAAAAAAAAAAAAGAAAAGAAAAAAAAATTACACTAGGCATCTGTAATCCTAGCACTCCAGAAGGCCTAGGCAGGAGGATGGCTTAAGCTCTGGAGTTCAAGACAACCAGCCTGAGTAAGAGTGAGACTCCCATCTATACTAAAAATAGAAAAACTACCCTCAGGCATGATGGTGGCCGCCTGTAATCACAGCAGAAGGTTGCTGAAGTCCAGCAGTTTGAAGTTGCTATAAGTTACGATGTCACAGCACTCCCACCCCCAGGGCACAGAGTGAGACTCTATCTCAAAAAAATAATTTTTTTCAAGGCACACCTGTTGAAAATCACTGGGGGGACAGGGGTTAGTGTTACATTTGCCTATATCCTTAATGGTCAGGAGGTGATTTCCCACTGACGTTTAAATTGCAGTTACAATCTTTACCACAGTTAACAATTTTAAGACAATGATTTTAAAACAACAATTTTAATAGATTTTATCTACATAATGAATTGGGGATACTATACATGCTGATTACAGCATAATATAGCACCACTAAGTTAGCTTCCGTGATCATGGTTCCTACTTTCCTAGAAAGAGACCTAATTCACTGGGATGGGCTAGCTATTTCTCTCTCTATGCTACCTGCCAACCTGAAAAAAGTAGATTAATCCAGAAACAGACCCACTAGATTCTCTCCCAGAAATATGAAATTTAAGAGTAAACCACAGACCAACCTCAGCCCTTACAAGAACCTAACATCTAACAACTCTCTCCGCTGCTGAGGCAACTGAAGGGCCCCATCCTCATAATCCTTGGCTTAGGGGTTTATCTCAACACTTGATTCTGAAGTGCTACATCACATCCTGCCAGTAATTCTCTTTTTCCCTTCTTTTCTCCTTTTCTTTTGGGCTTAAGTGAATCATAATCACCTAGGCTGCTTGCAAGCAATAAAGCTTAAAATGTGATGTTTACGGCTCGGCGTCTATAGCTCAACCGGCTAAGGCGCCAGCCACGTACACGTAAGGTGGCAGGTTCGAATCCCCAGCCCGGACCTGCCAAACAACAATGACGGCTGCAACCAAAAAATAGCCGGGCGTTGTGGCGGGCGCCTGTGGTCCCAGCTACTTGGGAGGCAGAGGCAGGAGACTCGCTTGAGCCCAGGAGTTGGAGGTTGCTGTGAGCTATAATGCCATAGCACTCTACCCAGGGGGACAGCTTGAGGCTCTGTCTCAAAAAAAAAAAAAAAAAATGTGATGTTTACAAAAGGCCAAAAATTCTTTTGGAATGAAGTTCTGAATGCTCTAGCGACAAGCAGAAATCTGAGCCATTAAAAAAAATTCTCAGGCCAGCCCCATATGCTGGAGATGGTAGGTTCAAACCCAGCCCCAGCCAAAAATAAAAACAAACAAACAAACAAAAAAAAAGTTTTTGTACTTTCAAATTACAATTTAAAAGTTTATTTCTTATATGTAAATATTTAAAATGTTGTGATAAGTAAATTAATTCAAGTCTGAATATTCACAAATGAACTATGTAGTTAAATATCCAGTCTACCCAAGGTAGACTACCTAAAGGTCCAGCCAAGGTAGTCATAGAATTTAGGTTATAGTTTTATTTTCCACATGTAACCCTCCAGAATGTAAAAGGTCCTCTATGCGTTTTTTTCCCCTTTGTTTTTTTGTACAGAGTCTCAGTCTATTGCCCTGAGTAGAATGCCGAGGCATCATCATCTCACAACTTCAATCTCCTGGGTTCAAAGATCCTCTTGTCGGGTGGCACCTGTGGCTGAAGGAGTAGGGCATCAGCCCCATATACCGGAGGTGGCAGCTTGAGACTCTTGACCCAAAAAAAAAAAGACTGCTTAAGTATACTTTAGTTTTTCCTGGTGCCTTTTTCCCAGAGTTTCTCTCAGTTGCCCTAGGTAGAGTGCCATGGCGTTATAGCTCACAGTAAACTCAAAGTCTTGGCCTCAAATGATCCTGCTGCCTCCTGGTGACTTCAAAAAGTTAACTTACTGTGCCCATAGCACAGTGGTTAAGGTGGCCACATGCCCCAAGGCTGGCAGGTTCAAACGCTGGCACCTATAGTCCCAGCTACTTGGGAGGCTGAGGCAAGAGCACCGCTTAAGCCCAAGAGCTGGAGGTTGCTGTGAGCTGTGACACTACAGCACTCTACCAAGGGTAACAGCTTGAGAATGTGTCTCAACAGAAAAAAGAGAGAGAAACAAAGATCTCTTATATTCCTCACACTAAAATACTTTCTTTTTTTTTTTTTTGAGACAGAGCCTCAAGCTGTCACCCTGGGTAGAGTGCCATGGCCTCACAGCTCACAGCAACCTCCAACTCTGGGCTCAAGCGAGTCTCCTGCCTCAGCCTCCCAAGTAGCTGGGACCACAGGCGCCCACCACAACGCCCGGCTATTTTTTTGGTTGCAGCCATCATTGTTGTTTGGCGGCGGGCCCAGGCTGGATTCGAACCCACCACCTTAGGTGTATGTGGCTGGCGCCTTAGCCACCTGAGCCACAGGCGCCGAGCCCACTAAAATACTTTCTTCACAGTTTTCATCACCTTTAAATGGGAATAGTACTACCTACCATTCAGAATTGCTATAAGGATAAGATTTTGATTCATGAGGTAGCCCCTGTGGCTCTGTGAATAGGGTGCCAGCCTCATATACCGAGGGTGGCAGGTTCAAACCCAGCCCCGGCCAAACAAAAAATAACTGGGCATTGTGACGGGCGTCTGTAGTCCCAGCTACTTGGGAGGCTGAGGCATGGGAATCGCTTAAGCCCAAGAGTTGGAGGTTGCTGTGAGCTGTGATGCTACTATGGCACTCTACTGAAAAGTGAGACTCTATCTCTAAAAGAAAAAAAGCAAACAAATCTGGCCAGGTGTGGTGGCTCATGCCTGTAATCCCAGCATTCTGGGAGGCCAAGGCGAGTGGACTGCGTGAACTCACAAGTTAAAGGCCAGCCTGAGAAAAAGTGAGACCTCCATCTCCACTAAAAATGAAAAACTGAGGCAAGAAGATTGCTTGAGCCCAAGAGTTGAGGTCGCTGTGAGCTATGACACCACAGCACTCTACCTAGGGTGACAAAGTGAGACTCTGTCTCAAAAAAGAGGGGTGGTGGCTCGGCACCTGTGGCTCAAATGGCTAAGGCGCCAGCCAAATGCACCTAAGGTGGCGGGTTCAAATCCAGCCCAGCCTGCCAAACAACGATGGCTGTAACAAAAAAAAAAAAAATAGCCAGGTGTTGTAGTGGGCGCCTGTGGTCCCAGCTACTTGGGAGGCAGAGGCAGGAGACTCACTTGAGACCAGGAGTTGGAGGTTGCTGTGAGCTGTGACGCCATGGCACTCTACCAAGGGCAACATAGTGAGACTCCGTTTAAAAAAAAAAAAAAAACAAAAAAATGCACTAAAAAGAACTACATAGAACAAGAAATAACATTATAATCAAATAACAAAAACATCAAAAATATATATGGAATCTACCTTGTAACCACTCTGCACACTCCATCCATATCAGATATAATTGGTAGTCTATTACCTGAGAATGAAATATTTTTGAGAAATCACACCATTGACTATAAAGTGAATAACAGCTAATTTAGGCCTTAAACTTGTAATAATAGTAATAGTGCCCTTCACAGTTTAAAAAATGTGGCACATGTGTAGTGGTGCATGTAGGGCTTAGACAAATCACAGGGAGATGGTAACAGAAAGTGCACACATATCCAACAAAGACTAAGTCAAATCTGGTTATAGGAAAGAAGAAAAAAAGTAGTTAAAGCAACATTTTGGCAAACAAAAAGTAGCTACCGTGTTTTCCCTGAAAATAAGACCTACCCAAAAAATAAGCCCTAGCAGGATTTCTATGCATTTGTTAAATATAAGCCCTACCCTGATATTAAGACCAAGTGACGGGCGGGGCTATGCAGGTACCTCATGCATTTCAGCGGAGCAGTAAGGAAAACTAGCAATACCTTTTATCTGCCACAGCTCCTTTCTCGGAGCTAAGCTGTTTGCACTCGTGCGGGTGCTCATGTGCTCATGTGGTAACTGCAGTCGCAAGCATCCTATTGCCCACGTGCAAACAGCTAAGGGAAAGGAGTTCATGCATCAATAGCGCCAGCCCCACCCACAAGGTTGGCTCCACCTGTCAGGTTCCAGAAGATGACTTAACTGTATTTGAATAAATGTAGATTGTTGTATTATACTTAATAAAAATAAGACATCCCCTGAAAATAAGCCCTAGTGTGTCTTCTTGAGAAAAAATAAATATAAGACAGTGTCTTAGCTCAGTCATTATTACCAAGAAACTTGTAGAGAATCAGAAAAGTATTGAACCTGAATGGAAATCACCATAACCAGTCGGTATGTTTTCATTTCATTCTTCTTTTCTTCTTTTTTTCTAGAGACAGTGTCTCACGTTGTTGCCATCAATAGAGTGCGGTAGCGTCACAGCTCACAGCAACCTCCAGCTTTGGGGCTTAGGCGATTCTCTTGCCTCAGCCTCCCAAGTACCTGGGACTACAGGCTCTGGCCACAATGCCTGGCTATTTTTTTGTTGCAGTTTGGTCGGGGCCAGGTTTGAACACTCCACCTTCAGTATATGGGGCCAGTGCCCTACTCACTGAGCCACAGGCACCGCCCTTCCATTTCATTCTTAACATTTCATTCAGTAAGCTGAGAGAAACTCTTGGGTACCAAAACTGGTTATTAAACAAAAGTTTTTACTAATAATAATTTTGTTTTTCCTATTGTAATAAACTAAGAAATATAAGATCTGTTGAAAGGGGCCGAGCACAGTAGCTGATGCCTGTAATCCTAGCACTCTGGAAGGCTGAGGTGGGTAGTTAGTTGAGACCAGTGAGGCCTGATCTCTAAAAACCAAAATAGCTGGGAAGTGTAGCATGTGCCTATAGTCCCAGCTACACAGAAGGCTGAGGCAAGAGGATGTCTTGAGCCCAAGAGTTTGAGGTTGCTTTTGTTGAATGTATTTCCACAAAACCCTCATACCTCATGCAGTTTAAGTGTTGGTAGTCACATTTCCAGCTAGGGAGCTGAGGAAAAGAGGACTCAGATAACTTATTCCATTATGGTCACTCAAATAGATCACAATAAAAGTAAAGCAGTAGGCTCAGCACCTGTGGCTCAAGTGGCTAAGGTGCCAGCCACATACACCTAAGGTGGTGAGTTTGAATCCAGCCGGGCCCACCAAACATTAATGACAGCTGCAACCAAAAAAATAGCCGGGCGTTGAGGCAGGTTCCTGTGGTCCCAGCTACTTGGGAGGCTGAGGCAGGAGACTCGCTTGAGCCCAGGAGTTGGAGGTTGCCATGAGCTGTGATGCCACAGCACTCTACCCAGAGGGACAGCCTGAGACTCTGTCTCAAAAAAAAAAAAAAAAAAAAGTAAAGCACGAATCAGGACTCTTTTAAGCTAGATTCACTCAAACAGACTATAAGCACAAAGCAACAGAGGTACCCAGACATGTATGGTTCCAAATGGCTCTTCACTCTACCAGTGTCTCTCAATAAAACGTTTTATTTTTCACAAAGTAAAAGTGACAGTGGTAACAAAAAAAATCTACTTGCACTACCACACATATGCCACATTTTTTAAACTATTAAAGACACGATTTCAATAGAACCTCTGTAAGTTGACCACCCAAGAAACTGAAACAAATCGGTTAACATTAGCAAGGTGGTCAACATAAGGCTGACTATACCAATACATACATGTGATGCATGTCCTCTCTATGACCACTTAAGAATGTGGTCAACTATGGAGGTTGTCCTGTATATTATTATTAGATGAGGTCAAATTAGCTGTTATTCATTGTATCATCAAAGGTGTGAGTTCTCAAAAATATTTTATATTCATGTAATATATTACCCAAGTATCTGACTCTTACAATAGAGTGGAGTGTGCAGAGTGATTACAAGATAGTCTACACATATATGTGTGTGTGTATATACACACTACAAGCAATGTCAAACTGAAGCAGCCTGATTATATGAACAGGACTGCTATAGGTGAAACCAGAAAGAAAAGACAAGCAATTGAACACATTTGAGGGCCTAGCAAAAATGAAGATCTAAAATACATTCCTTGGGCGGTGCTGGGTGGGGCACTAGCCCCATATACTGAGGGTGGCGGGTTCAAACTTGGCCCCCGCCAAACTGCAACAACAACAACCAAAAAATAGCCCGGTGTTGTGGCAGGCCCTGAAAAATAAATAAAATACATTCCTCATCACTTCTGGACCTTTTGGCTAAGATCAAGTGTATAATACATTGCTCAAAGTATGATGCTTTTCATAGGCACATGTAATTAAACAGCTAACATTCTCCTCTTCAACTGTCTATACTCTTGTGTTTTAGTCACTAATTAAAGTTACTGATCCCAAAACTCAATTTAGGTAGGCAGGCACAAGCGTGTGCGCACACACAATTCCTCACCCCAAGAATAAACTTCCATGTCAGAAAAGTAGAAGACCTATAGCCCACAAAACAGAAAGAAAGCACAGCAACTTGCAAACTATAAATTCCTTATGTTCTTACTAATGAGATTATGCGGAAGCAAAAGAAAGTTTTGACAGGCTTCCAGTAGTAGTCCATAACCATTATGAACATAAACATTTATTGACAGGCACGTATCAGGATCTCAAGATACAGACAAAAACCACATCTCCATACAGGTAACATTTAAGATAGGCATCCTGGAAACCTCTCTTGGCTCTAAGGAGTTACTGGTAACCCAACTGGTCTTTCTCATCTGGTATAGACAACTGATTCTCAATTTTACTGTCTCCTGGCTCAGCGCCCATAGCACAGTGGTTATGGTGTCAGCCACGTGCACCAAGACTGGCAGGTTCAAACCCACCTTGGGCCAGCTAAACAACAATGACAACTAGAACAACAATAAAGTTTTTACTGTCTCTAAATCATTCACCTATGTTACATACTCAACAGTTAAAAATCTCTCATTATCACCACTAATCACCATTATCATCATCAAGTCCTGTTCTCCATCCCTAACCTCTACAGCTATAACACTATCCACATACAATGAGTGCTACAACACAAGAGATTTTGGATAAGCTTTTCAAGCTGGAAAGAACCTTGGAAATCACTTAGGGAAAAACCGTAGCTGACAGTAATTTAAGTGCCTTTAAGAATTGAAAAGTAGAATAATTAATTGTAATAGCTCCCAATTGGGAGACACTATGTATCAGTTACTGTTAATGACTTCATATGTATAAACTCATTTAATCCCTACAACAGTCCATCCCCATTCCTTGAAGTAGATTTAATACTTCATTATCCTTATTTTACACATCTGTAAGTTAAGGCACAGAAAACCAAGCCTTTGTCACAAGTAGGGGGTGGAGATGGGACTTGAAACCCAGGTCTGCTTTATGCTCTGCTGACTGCCAACCCAGAGTGCTCCTTCCAGAATATTAAGAACCACAGACTTATTCCTTTGCTGAAATTCACTCTACTTATGTCTGGCATACAGATAATTCTAACTTCTACTCTCCCTTAAATTTTAACATCTATTATAGCTATATACTTTATTCAAGTCCTCACAACAGTTGAAGCAACTGTAAAGTATAAACTCCCATTTTCAAGTGAGGAAACATGCTCACAAATAAGGTGCCCAAAGTCGCACATCAAGCAGCCAAGCTAAATTCAAAATTCAAGCTATGTTCCTTCCAGTATGTGATACTGCATCTTTCCCACATGCTAACTCACATAAAACTAGCAAAGTAACCAAAACCTAGTAAAAATCTAGACTAAACAAGGAAAACATGAGTTCACTTGGGCACCCAAGAAAATTAAAGTTAGAAAAATTAACTCCAGGGTGGCACCTGGGGCTCAGTGGGTAGGGCGCCGGCAGCCCCATATACGGAGGGTGGTGGGTTCAAACCCGGCCCCAGCCAAACTGTGACAAAAAAAATAGCTCGGCATTGTGGTGGGCGCCTGTAGTCCCAAACTACTGGGGAGGCTGAGGCAAGAGAATCATTTAAGCCCAGGAGTTGGAGGTTGCTATGAGCTGTGACGCTATAGCACTGTACTGAGGGCAATGAAGTGAGACACTGTCTCTACAAAAAAAGAAAAATTAACTCTAGTCAAAAAAGGTGGTATACCTAAAATCTCACTCAGTAGATTTTATGGAGTGTACATGACCCATAGAATGAAGTGATGAATAAAATGAAACTATAATTTCATGTTCACACCTTAATCACTGCACTTACTGAAATATTTAAAAACAAAAGGGCAACCAATTAGTATTTCCTAAAAATCTATGCTCCTTCTATGTACCAGAATGACAATAGTACATGAAAAGATTTTAGATGTCACATGGATAATTCATATTAATTACATATTTTATTATTTATAGATTGTAACGTGACTTAGAAAAAGATAGCTAATAAAACCAATGGGCCAGGTGTGGTGGCTCACCCCTGCAATCCTAGCACTCTGGAAGGCCAAGGCAAGAGGATCCCTTGAGCTCAGGAGTTCTAGACCAGCCTGAGGAAGAGTAAGACTCCCATCTCTACTAAAAATAGAAAAAACTAGTTGGGCGTTATGGCAGACACCTGTAGTCCTAGCTACTCGGAAGGCTGAGGCAAAAGGATTGCTTGAGCCCAAGATTTTAAGGTTCTGACAACCATGATCCATGGCACTCTAGCACAAGCAACAGAGTTAAAGCCTGTCTCCTCACCCACGCCCCCACCAAAACAACGATTTCACATCATATTTCCCACAAAATGGAGGGAAAAAGTCAACAGTAGTTACACCTCCGTGAAAGAGTAAAACAAGGTCTTGACCTTTATTTGAAGCTATTTTTCCACTTAAAAAAATGTGAAGGGGCGGCACCTGTGGCTCTGTTGGTAGGGCGCTGGCCCCATATACTAAGGGTGGTGGGTTCAAACCCAGCCCCGGCCAACTGCAACAAAAAATAGTCGGGTGTTATAGCAAACACCTGTAGTGTCATCTACTTGTGAAGCTGAGGTAAGAGAATCGCTACCGAGGGCAATAAAGTGAGACTCTGTCTCTAAAAATGATGTGAAGAAAAAAAGTGAGTAAATGCTAAAGAAAAGCATTATATAAATAATTATAAAGATGTTATGAGAACGTGGAAAAAATAAAGGTCATATGTGCCTGACATTTTAGAGGCAATGTTTAAGTTTCAAGAAACTCACTCTCTTAGGAAACCCACAGAAGACTCTAACAACCTGTTGGGTTTAAGGAGATTTTGTTTATAATAATGTAAATCTTAGCTGTTGATAACTACTTTTAAATAATCTAACTCTTCTTACTGATATGTCAAAATGTCTGCTGAACACAAGGAATTTGAAAGTGCAAGGAGAAAAGAGCAGAGTCCAATTATCCATTATCAACAACATATTACCGAGAACCTGCTCTGTGCACAAAAGCACTGTGCTGAGTTTTCTATTTATTAGCTACATACACTCTGAAGTACTATCATTTTTTTTTTTTGAGACAGAGTCTCACTATGTCATTCTCAGTAGAGTGCTGTGGCGTCACAGCTCACAGAAATCTCAAAACTCTTGGGCTTAAGCAATTCTCTTGCCTCAGCCTCCTAAGTAGCTGGGACCACAGTCACCTGCCACAATGCCAGCTATTTTTTGTTATTGTTGTTGTAGTTGTCATTGTTGTTTAGCTGGCCCAGGCCAGGTTCAAACCTGCCAGCCTTGATGTATGTGGCCAGTCCCCTTACCCATTGAACTGTGGACACCACCCTGAGGTACTATTATTATCACCCCATTTTACAAATGAGGAAACTGACTTAACAGGGATTTAAAAGTTTTCCTAAAAAGAATAATTCTGGGCTCGGCGCCTGTAGCTCAAGCGGCTAAGGCGTCAGCCACATACATACACCTAAGGTGGCGGGTTCAAATCCCCAGCCTGGACCCGCCAAACAACAATGATGGCTGCAACCAAAAAATGGCCAGGCGTTGTGGCGGGCGCCTGTAGTCCCAGCTACTTGGGAGGCTGAGGCAGGAGACTCGCTTGAGCCCAGGAGTTGGAGGTTGCTGTGAGCTGGGATGCCATGGCACTCTACCCAGGGGGATAGCTTGAGGCTCCATCTCAAAAAAAAAAAAGTAGAATTCTGAGAGGATGGCAGTGGTTCAATAGTTTTTCCTATCTCTAAAACCCTTTATCAGAACTAAAAGAAAACCAAAACCCATGGACATTTACCACAAAACTAGATGACAAGGTAGGACCACAAATCCCAAAAAGTATGAGGAAAAAATTGATGGTCACATGACCTGTACATAACTGGACCCCGTGCAAGAGAAAACAGAAGTCAGGTGCACCTCAAGGGGCCTAGGTAACAGGAGACAGGCAATAGGTTAGGTATTCACTGGAAATCATAGCAGACCAGTTTGAGAAGAGCACCTGAAATTTAGATGGGTTGTTTTGTTTTTTTAACTCTGTTGCCTGGAGTAGATTGCTGTGGCATCATCATAGCTCACAGCAACCTCAAATTCCTGGGCTTAAGGGTTCCTCCTGCCTCAGCCTCCCAAGTAGCTGAGACTACAGGTGCCTGCCACAACACCTGGCTATTTTTTTTCTATTTTTAGTAGAGATGTGGTCTCTTGCTCAGGCTTGTCTGAACTCCTGAACTTAAGCAATCCACCAGCCTTGGCCTCGTGGAGCTAGTATTATAGGTGTGAGCCACTCGCCTAGCCTGAAGGACATTGTTAAGAAGAAAATACAAGCCACAAAGTACTGTACTTGCAAATCATGTCAGGTAAGGACTTGTATCCAGTATAATCAACTCTCAAAACGACAAGCACCTCAGAATGGGCAACAATTTGAACAATCCCTCTACCAAAGAAGATACACAGATGACAAACACATGAAAAGATTTTCAATATCATCAATCATTAGGGAAATGCAAATTAAAACCACTGTGTAACATCCCTCTAGCAGAATAACTAAAGAAAGACTGACCAGGCTCAGCATCTAGGGCACCAGCTACATAACACCATAGCTGGCCAGTCTGAATACGGCCCAGGCCTGCCAGACAACGACAACTACAACCAAAAAATAACTGGACCTTATGGTAGGCGCCTGTAGTCCCAACTACTTGGGAGGCTGAGGTAAGAGAATCGCTTAAGCCCAAGAGTTTGAGGTTGCTGTGAGCTGTGATGCCACAGCACTCTACCAAGGGTGACATAGTGGGACTCTGTCTCAAAAATAGAAAAAAAACCAGGGGAGGCGCCTGTGGCTCAAAGGAGTAAGGCACTGGCCCCATATGCCAGAGGTGGTGGGTTCAAACCCAGCCCCGCCTAAAAACTGCAAAAAAAAAAAAAAAAAAGAGAGAGAGAAAAAATTCAAGACAAAATGACAAGTAATGACGATAAACAAAGAGATGCAATATAGGAATACACTGAGTCCTTAATAAAGAAAATCAAAAGAAATCATTCAGCAGTCACTTTTTCTAAAATTTCTTAATTTTTTGGGGGGGGCGGAATAGACTCTTACTATGTCACCCTTGGTAGAGTGTCATGGTGTCAAAGCTCAGAGCAACCTGAAACTCTTGGGCTTCAATGATTCTCTTGCCTCAGCCTCCAAAGTAGCTGAGACTACAGGGACTGCCACAACGCCTGGCTGTTTTTTCATTGCTGTTTAGCCAGCCCGAGGCCAGGCTCAAACCCACCGGCCTTGGGATATGTAGCACCCTATTCACTAAGCTATGGGCGCCAGGCCACTCTTATTTTTGAAAAATATGAAAATACATATTGAAAGGACACACCATACACCTGGGTGTATGACCCAAAATGCCCAACACTGACTTTTTTTTTTTTTTTTGAGACAATCTCACTCTGTTGCCCTGGGTAGAGAGAATTCCTAAACTCCAGCAATTCTCAGAGTGCTGGGATTACAGATGTTGCACCGTTCCTAGGCAAATCTAAGTCAGGAGTGGTGGCTAAGGCAAGAGGATTGCTTGAGCAGGAATTTGAAGTTACAGCTAGCTAGATGATGCCCCTGCATCCCAGCCTGGACAACAGACTCCTCTATTCAGAAAAAAGGAGGCTGGGCACGGTGGCTCAAGCCTGAGCTCATGTATT
Organism: Otolemur garnettii; assembly: GCF_000181295.1. Classification (NCBI taxonomy): domain Eukaryota; kingdom Metazoa; phylum Chordata; class Mammalia; order Primates; family Galagidae; genus Otolemur; species Otolemur garnettii. Next base: position 14,021,964 of record NW_003852410.1, read on the forward strand.
TGAGTCCAGCCTGAGCCAGAGCAAGACCTCATCTCTAAAAAAACTGAGCAGGCATTGTGGTGGGTTCCTGTGGTCCCAGGTACCTGGGAGGCTGAGGCAAAAGAATCGCTAAGCCCACATGTTTGCGGTTGCTGTAAGCTGTGACACCACAGCACTCTACTGAGGGCAAAATAAGGGGAGACTTTGTTTTTTAAAAAAAAAAAAAAGCATCGTCTTATGAAAGTCACTACACTTTAAGATATTTTAGGAAGCTAGGAAAAAAATTCACATATCATATTTTAACAATTAACACTTTAGTTGAGGGTAAACCATAGACTTAATATACTTAACAAGAGAAAAATATGACCCAAAGAACCAAAGATTTTATTTCCTATCAAACTGACCTTCAAAACCATAAAGAACACAGACTACATGCGAGACATACACACAAGAACTCAGGAAATATTGGTCCCAAGAGCCCTGAGTCAATAATACACAGAATGAGCTTCAGACAACCAAACTGACCAGAGACGCTGACATAAAAACTGGTGGTAATAAGCATTACTTATACAACTTCTGTAAAACCAACTAAATGATGGTTAAAAGAGACAATTACATAATAGCAACATGCTCAAATAATGTAGGAGTTCTTTTTTAATGGGGGTTGGAGACTGGGAAAGTCTATGTAAAATAATTTTACATCCAGGCAGCACCCGTGGCTCTATGAGCAGGGCACTGGCCCCATATACCGAGGGTGGGGGATCCAACCCAGCCCTAGCCAAACTGCAACAAAAAAAATAGCCGGGCATTGTGGCAGGCACCTGGGCAAAAGGATCGCCTATGCCCAAGAGTTGGAGGTTGCTGTGACCTGTGACGCCAAAGCACTCTACTGAGAGCAACATGAAACTCTGTCTCAAAAAAACTAATTAGCAATTATGCTGGTGGTAGTAACATTATTATTCCACTTTTTTAAAGACAGAGTCTCAAGCTGTTGCCCTGGGTAGAGTCCCACAGCGTCACAACTCAAAGAAACCTCCAACTCTTGGGCTCAAGAGATAACTCTTTGCCTCAGTTTTTCTATTTTAGTAGAGACGGGGGTGGGGGAATGTCGTCTTGCTTTTGCTCAGGCGGGTCTTAAACTTGTGACCTCAAGCTACCCACCCACCTCACCCTCCCAGAATGCTAGGATTACAGGTGTGAGCCACCAGGCCCGGCCTACACACAGAATCTTGATCTTGCTCCGGCCAGTCTCAAACTCCTAAACTCAGGTAATCCACTCACCTTAGCTTCCCAGTGTGCTAAGATTACAGGTATAAGCCACTCTGCCTAGCCCAATTATTTGACTTTCTGATATGCAACGTTCCATGTAGCCAGTAACTAATGATGGGATGTCCTAACTCTATCATCCTGTTTCCTTAACAACTAGGATTTTTAGTGGAAGAAGTTAAAAACTGTATTGGCTTGGCTATAAATGTTCAGATTTGTAAGGGGAAAAAAAAAATGTACCATCGGGCCAGGCGTGGTGGCTAACACCCATAAGCCTATCACTCAGGGAGGCTAAGATAAATAGACCCCTTAAGCTCAGGAGTTCCAGACCAGCCTGAGCAAGATCAAGACCCTGTCTCTACAAGAAAAAAAAAGCCAGGGGCAGGGGCTCATACCTTATAATCCTAGCACTCTGGGAGGCTGAGGTGGGTAGGCTGCCCAAGCTCACAGGTTCCAGACCAGTCTGAGACAGAGTGAGACCTCACCTCTCAAAATACCTAGGTGTTTTGTCGGGCACCTGAGCCCAAGAGTTGGAGGTTGCTGTGAGCTATGATTCCAAAGGTGACAAAATGAGACTGTCTCCCCCCCCCCCAAAAAAACTTACAAAGTAGACAAAGCTAGGTTTACCCTTAAATGGGTAACAGAAACTGCACAATATCAAAAGTTAAGGTGTGTTAATAGAAAGAAATCAAATGTAAAGGTAAATGTATAAATACCACCTATTTGAATAAAATAAAAAATATTTCCCTATCTCCTTTAAATTTAAGAATAAAGAATCTAATACCAATCCCTTCAATATAAAACACTCTTAGTAAAGTAAATATACAAACACCTAACACAGGGTGGATGGTAGAGGACTTCAAATACTCTATTACAATAAAAACCTGTCCAAAAAAATCAGATAATTTCCCCCAACCACTTGGTGTTCCAGTAAGACAGGATATTCAAAAGCTATCTTTTAAAAACTTTAACTATAGGGCAGTGCCTGTGGCTCAGTGTGTAGGGCGCCGGCCCTATATACCAAGGGTGGCGGGTTCAAACCCAGCCCCGGCCAACTGCAACAACAACATCAAAAAAAATAGCTGGGTGTTGTGGCGGGCGGCTTAAGTCCCAGCTACTCGGGAGGCTGAGGCAAGAGAATCACCTAAACCCAGAAGTTGGAGGTTGCTGTGAGCTGTGTGACACCATGGCACTGTCTACCGAGGGTGACAATGTGAGACTCTGTCCCTACAAAAAAAAAATTTAACTGTAAATTTATAAGCAATGTATTTTATCAAAAAGGGAAGCCAGTGTGTACAGACCTGATAAACTAAATAAGAGGTTTTAAATATTTATCTCCAAATAGTTTGATACTATCTTACATATCAAAAAACTTCTGGAAGTAAAATGCTTCTTGGCTTGATACAGTAGACAGGGTAAGTTTGGAATCAATTCAAGAGAAACAGTGGCAATCCAAGCATTTATGTTTTAGGGATTAATTTATTTTTGAAAGACAGCACATAGTCATTTTTAGGCTTATCTATATTAAGTACAAATTAACTGTTCTGCTTCCACTTTTAAAAGTCAAGATGTTCCATAAAAGACTATTAATTCAGAGGTAAAAATGACTTCCCCCCCTAGAGAGCTCTTACCGCCCCCCTCTCTGGGGCAGTTTTTGGCTGAGGCTGGGTTTGAACCTGCCACCTGCAGCATATAGGGTCAGCATCCTAGTCCTTTGAGCCACAGGCACCTCCTGAGAGCTCTATTTTTTAAATGTAATAAATAGAAATATAACACTAAACACACCACAATCATAGTAAGTTGACACTAAGGTGGTTCAGCTTGTCTGTGACCCTGATTAAATCAGGCATTAGGGCAGCAGAGGTGCCCTTTTCTTTTTGAAATTGGGCTAGTTGTTCTAAAGGTAGACGACAACCGACAACCAGAAGCAAACATTAAGAGAAATGAACACTTGCTAATACAGTCAGAGAAATCATACATCACTTAAAGTTATACTCTTTACACTAGGCAGAGAACCCAATTATCAATACTGTACCTAAAAAAAAAAATCTTTCCTTTCCTGCTCCCCAAACCCCACCCAAAGACAAGGTCATCAAGAGAGATGCACTATCCTTTACAAATTAAGTCAAGAGTGTGAAACCAACTCCCACCAAACTACAAAACAAAGAACCAGAATGTTCCTTTCCTTTCAAAAAGCTTACACTGGTGGCCGGTGCCTATGGCTCAAAGGAGCCCCATATGCAGGTGGTGGGTTCTAACCCAGCCCCAGCCAAAAAAACTGCAAAAAAAAACCCTCCAAAAACTTACACTAGCTCAGCCCTGTGGATCAAGTGGATAAGGCACCAGACACATGCACCTGAGCTGGTGGGTTTGAATCCAGCCCTGGCCCCCCAAACAACGACAACTGCAACCAAAAAATAGCCAGGAGTTGTGGCCGGCACCTGTGGTCCCATCTACTTGGGCGGCTGAGGCAAGAGAATCGCTTAAGCCCAGGAGTTGGAGGTTGCTGTGAGCTGTGATGCCACAGTACTCTACTCAGGGTGACAGCTTGAGGCTCTGTAACTCAAAAAAAAAAGCTTACACTAACTTTACTATGTAAATTTCAGATTCTGAATCTTCACAAACAAGCTCAATAAAATATTGGGCATATGAAAAAAGTTAGCTATCCTAGGAAGTTTATAGGATAGTCAAAACTGTACCATCTGGAATTTGTCAGAAAATAATTACCCTGAGTTCTCAAGACAATAAACAGAAGTGACACTTCAAATACCCACATATACATGTATAAATATAACAACAAAAGAATGGATACAAGACAATATAAGAAAATAGCACACCAAGACTCTGAAATAATCAAAGCCACAAAATTCTGGGAATTATGACCAAAAACGATCATGATGGAATACCCATTCTTCCTTTCCCTGTCTCTTTCAGATTATTAAGCTCTCTAATGTGCCAAAGAAAACTTTAACATAAACTAACTTAAATTACAAAACCCGCATAAAGTTAAGAAACTATACACACTCAGTACATTCTTTAAATGACTAAGACTTCTCCAATTAGACAGAATTATCTAATTCTCCCCAACATACACTTTTTCCTCTTTCCTAATAACACCAAATGCATGTTTCAACTCACATTGTTTCTCCGGTCTTGGCTACATGACAAAGAAACTGATCCAGGACAGGACAAACTTCCTTCTTCCCCCTCTTCTCAAAATCTAGACAAAGGAAGAAAGAAATGTTATCAGTATTTCCCAAAAAACAAACTTTCCTTCTAGTCCTTCCCCGCATGCAATTTTTAAAAATCATCCTCACCCCCTTAGATCCTCCAAGTTCTACTTCCAACATATCACCCTCCTTACAGGTAATAGGAATCCTCCTAAAGGGGGCACTCAACTTCTCCACAAACCATCCTTAAGGCAGTGCTTCTCAAAGGGTGGTCGAGGGGAACACTTGCATCAGACTCACCTGTGAATCCGGTAAGAATAAAAATCCCCAGGCCCTGGCTCCTACAAACTGTTTAAGTGAAGTCTGTAAGTCTGTCTTTTTAAAAAACACCAGCTACCCCAACCAGCTGTCCCCAAATGATTCTGGATGCCAAAGAGTAAGTTTCAAAACGCTTAAATCACGCTGTTCTAAGTTTGAGAAGGGTTCTCAAGCCTGTTGCTTGGAAGGAAAAAGCAATCAAGAGCAGCAAAGGCAACCACCTTTAGAATCAAGGCGTGTGGAGCAAAGACTTCAGAAGCCCTGAAAAAGGTTTCCTAAGGCAACTTAAAAGTTGATCTACTCTGCTACCCCCCTCCACCCTGTTACCTTTTCACTCACCCCGACGCCTAGCTGGCGGGGGGTGGGGGTGGGGGGTGGAGAAGAACAAGTCTGCCGGGGGAGGAGGGAGGGAGGGAGGGAGCTGGGGCCCACGACTCGTGCCCGAAGGGGTGGGAAAAGAACTGGGGCCCCCGCGAGAGCTTCCCCGGCTCCCCTCCCCCCAGCCCAGACGCCGGCGGCCGACACAAAGCCCAGAGCGGGGCGGGAGGGAGCTGCCCACAGGGCTCCCCGCCCCAGGGGAGGTTGGGAGGGGGATGGGAGCCAGGGAAGCGCGTCCCCCCTGCCCTGGCTCTCGGAAACACCATCCCTAAGGGGAGATAAGAGAGGGCCGCAGAAGGTGAGAAGGAAGGGAAAGGGGACAGCTACCCCCACCTTTCAGCGCCTCCTGCAGCCTCTCGACGTCCATGGCTTCCCGGAGTCCCTCGCAGCCTCCGCCTCCCTCCGCGGGTCGCCCGGGGACCGGAACGCCTCCCCCCACCCCCCCGACGCCCTCCCCCTCCCTCGCACACACTCTGGCACGCAGGCGACCGGGGGGGGGAACGAAGGGAGCCGGGGGAAGCGAGCGAGAGAGCGAGACCGAGAGAGCGAGCACCTCCCCGAGCCGCTACCACCAGCCCTCCAACATGGCGCCCGCACGTCACCGCGCGCACGCTCCCCGCTGCCGTCCTCGCGCCCGCCGCGCGCGCCGGCTCGGAGCACGAGAGCGCGTGCGCGGCGGAGGCGTGTGGCCTGGGGCCAAGGAGGCCGGGACCCGAGAGGCCCGAACCCGCGAAGGCTCTGGTGGCACTTCCTCAGGTGCGTCCCCCGCGATCGATCTTCGCCTAGTCGAAGGCAGAATGATCAAGGCAGAGGGTTGGTTACTGGCAGATCCCTCGGCTTGGGATCCCTGCCATTAGCTGGCTGTGTGACCTTGAGCTGTTGCGTCTCTGAGCCTCATTTTCCCCTGTGTTCACTGAGGGCAGCACTGTACGCTGTACCAGTCGGTGTATACAGGAGCTGTTGGAATCAACGGAGTGTGCACACATCGCGTTCAGAGTGTGCGTAAATCAGTGTCATGCTAACGAGAGTACCGCCATGCCTGCAACCAGCGTTCTCCCCGGCCCATTCGGGAATAGAAGTAGTGCCTACAGCAAAGTAGTTAAGAGCTCAATTTTTGGAATCAGTAGGATTCAAATCCCAGGTGAACTACTTATTCCCTGTGTCACCCTGGACTCGTTGCCTGTACTCAACGAACCTCCGTTTTCTTATTTATAAAATGGGGATCGTAAAACAGCCAAGAGGATTGAGTGAAATGGCGAAATAGGAACCATTTAACATAGTGCCTAGAACTAATAAACACTCAATTAACATGACTGCCCTTTTTATTATCATTGTGATGGTTATTACATAAGTACCCAGAAGTAGGAAAGGGTGGAAACCTCAGAAGTCATCTTCAGCCCTGATGTTTTACAAATTAGAAATCTTGGGCAGAGAGCAAGCCTGGCAAGCCAGAACCCAACACCTCTAACTCCCTTTTAGTGAGTGCACATTTCTATGTGTACTCTTTCTATTTCACTCTTGTCTGTGAGCTTTGAAAGAAATATCTTGGGCGCCTTTGGCTGGGTGGGTAGGGCGCCGGCTCCATATACCGAGGGTGGCAGGTTCGACCCGGGTTGGAACCCGTCCCTAGCCAGCTAAAGGAGCGATGAGAATTACAACAAAAAATAGCCCGGGCGGCTCCGCGCCTATAGCTCAACCGGCTAAGGCGCCAGCCACGTACACCTAAGGTGGCGGGTTCGAATCCCCAGCCCGGACCCACCAAACAACAATGATGGCTGCAACCAAAAAATAGCCGGGCGTTGTGGCGGGAGCCTGTGGTCCCAGCTACTTGGGAGGTGG
>NW_003852410.1:14031412-14041354 GCF_000181295.1 Otolemur garnettii
CACAGCACTCTACCCAGGGGAATAGCTTTAGGCTCTGTCTCAAAAAAAAAAAGAATTCTTGTCTAGCCAATGTGCATCCCTGTGTCTGCTATCACTAGGGCCTTCTACTCATGCTAATTTCCTTGGAAGAAAACAAAATACAAATGTTACACCCAGCCTAATAACCTTTACATGCTGAATTTCATGCCCTGTCTAATCTCCTCCCACACTAAATCAGAGCTATCTGTGTGAAGGCACTGGGGTTTCTGCCTTAGACTCTTAAATTGCTCAGTGTAGCCTCAAATGAACAAGCCAGCTGCCATGTCATAAGAAAATTAGACAATGCTGGCCAGGCGAGGTGTTTCATGCCTGAAATCCTAGCACTCTGAGAGGCCAAAGCAGGTGGATCCCTTGAGCTCACGTGTTAAGAGACCAGCCCGAGCAAGAGTGAGACCCCATCTCTACTAAAAGTAGAAAAATTATCTGGGCATCATGGCAGGTGCCTGTAGTTCTAACTACTCTGGAGGCTAAGGCAAGAGGATCACTTGAACCCAAGAATTTGAGTTTGCTGTGAGCTATGATGCAACGGCACTCTACCCATGGCAATAGAGTGAGACTCTGTCTCAAAAAAAAAGAAAAAAAGAACTTTAGACAATCCTGTGAAAAGAACCACAGAGAGAAAAACTGAGGCCTTGGCTTGGTGCCTGTGGCTCAAGTGGCTAAGGCGCCAGCCACATACACCTAAGGTGGTGGGTTTGAATCCAGCCCGGGCCCAACAAACAACAATGACAGCTGCAACCAAAAAATAGCCAGACATCATGGCAGGCACCCAGCTACTTGGGAGGCTGAGGCAGGAGACTGGCTTGAGCCCAGGAGTTGGAGGTTGCTGTGAGCTGTGATGCCACAGCACTCTGGCCAGGGTGACAACTTGAGGCTCTGTCTCAAAAAAAGAACTGAGGCCTTGGAAGTGGATCCACCAGCATCAAAAGTTCCTTCAGATGACTACAACTGCAAATGACATCTGGATCACAACCTTAGGAGAGATCCCAGGCTAGAAGAGTTCACCTAAGCCACTTCCCAATTCCTGACATACAGAAACTGTGGAAGATGACAAACATTAATGGCCTCTAAATTTTAGGATAACTTATTCCACACCAATAGACAATAATGCAACAAATGAGAAATTTAACAGTAGGAGTTAATATTTATTAAGTGCTTTCTATGTGTCTGGCATTCTTCTAAGCACTTCATAAAAATATCTAATTTAATCCTCACAAAAATCCTATGATAGGCTCGGTGCCTGTAGCTCAGGGGCTAGGGCACCAGCCACATGCACCAAGGCTGGTGGGTTCAAACCCAGCCCGGGCCTGCCAAACAATAATGACAACTACAACCAAAAAATAGCCAGGCTTTGTGGTGGGTGCCTGTAGTCCCAGCTACTAGGGAGGCTGAGGCAAGAAAATTGCTTAAGCCCAAGAGTTTGAGGTTGCTGTGAGCTATGACACCACAGCACTCTACCAGGGTGACATACTGAGACTCTGTCTCAAAAAAATATATACGAAAAAAATCCTATGATATAGGTGTTATTACTATCCCCACTAAACAGAAGAGAAAACTGAAATATAAAGAGATGAAATAACTTGAACAAAATCAAGCAACTACAAAGGTGGGTGACTGACCCATGACTAGTTTCAGAATCCCAAATGCTTTCTTCTAAAAAAGGTTGCAAAATGCCAGAAGAAGCCTGGTACAGTGGCTCACACCTATAATCCTAGCACTTTGGGAGGCTGAGGCAGGTGGATTGCCCTGAGCTCATGAATTTGAGACCAGCCTGAGCAATGGTGAGACCCTCATCTCTAAAAAAATAGCTGGGCATTGTGGCAAACACCTACACTCTCAGTTACGTGGGAGGGTGAGCCCAAGAGTTTGAGGTTGCTGTGAACAATGACACCACAGCACTCTACTGAGGCCAACAAAGTGAGGCTCTGTCTCAAAAAGTAAATAAATAGAATGCCAGGCTTGGCGTCTGTAGCACAGTGGTTATGGCGCCAGCCATGTGCACCAATGTTGGAGGGTTTGAACCCAGCCTGGACCAGCTAAACAATGACAACTGCAACAAAACATTAACCAGGCATTGTAGGGGGGCACCTCGTCCCAGCTACTTGGGAGTCAAGAGAATCGCTTAAGCCCAGGAGTTGGAGGTTGCTGTGAGCTGTGAGGCCACTGCACTCTACCCAGGGCAACAGCTTAAGACTATGTCTCAAAAAAATAAAATAAATAAAATAAATAAATAAAAATTAAAATAGCCAGGCATTGTGGTAGGCGCCTATAGTCCCAGCTACTTGGGAGGCTGAGCCAAGGGGATTGCTTGAGCCCAAGAGTCTGAGGTTGCTGTGAGCTATAATACAATGGCACTCTACTGAGGGCTACAAAGTGAATCTCTGTCTCAAAAAAAAAAAGGAGGAGGGGCTCAGCGCCTGTGGCTCAAGTGGCTAAGGCGCCAGCCACATACACCTAAGGTGGAGAGTTCAAATCCAGCCCGGGTCTGCTAAACAACTATGACAGCTACAACCAAAAAAAAAATAGCCAGGCGTTGTGGTGGGTGCCTGTGGTCCCAGCTACTTGGGAGGCTGAGGCAGGAGACTTGCTTGAGCCCAGGAGTTGGAGGTTGCTGTGAGCTGTGATGCTACAGCCCTCTACCCAGGGGGACAGCTTGAGTCTCTGTCTCAAAAAAAAAAAGGGGGGGTGGGAGATGGGGTGAGGCCTGACTTAAAAACTGGAAAAAATTTGCTCTCTCAGAAAAGAGCCCTTGGCTTGGCGCCTGTGGCTCAAGTGGCTAAGGCACCAGCCACATACACCTGAGCTGGCTGGTTTGAATCCAGCCTGGCCTGACAAGCAACAATGAAGTCTGCAACCAAAAAAAATAGTCAGGTGTTGTGGCGGGCGCCTGTAGTCTCAGCTACTTGGGAGGCAGAGGCAGGAGAATCGCTTGAGCTCAGGAGTTGGAAGTTGCTGTGAGCTATGATGCCACAGTACTCTAACCAGGGTGACAGCATGAGGCTCTGTCTCAAAAAAAAAAAAAAAAAAAAAGCCTTCCAGGCAGAAGCAGTGGGGTTAACAAGGTAAATAGTCAGTGAGGGCCTCCTAGGTGCAAAGAAAATGGTGCATAGCCTTTCTTTCATGGAGCTCAAGTTCTAAAGGAGGAAATGGTTGAGGCCTGGCACAGTGGCTCACACCTATAATCCTAGTACTCTTGGGAGGCCAAGATTGGTGGATTGCCTGCGCTCACAGGTTCAAGATCAGCCTGAGCAAAAGTGAAATCTCATCTCTAAAAATAGCCGGGCATTGTGGCTGGTGCCTGTAATCCTGGCTGCTCCAGAGGTTGACGCAGGAGAATCATTTGAGCCCAAGAGTTTGAAGTTGCTGTGGGCTACACTCCATAGCACTCTACCGAGGGTGACAAAGTAAGACTCTGTTTTAAAAAAAAAAAAAAGAAAGAAAGAAAAGAAATAAGGGGAGGGTGGCCAGGATAGGCCGCCCTAAAAAGATACCCTGCACAAGGTGACAGGTCATGTGGCTGTGCAATGGTAGGAGATGAGACTGGGGAGAGTGAAGTGGCAGATTATGCCCAAGGGCTCTGCATGGACCATTGTAAGTACTGTGGCTTTTATTCTGAGTCAAATGGGCAGCAAGTGTAGAATTGTGAGCAGAGGAATGATGTGATCTATCTTCTTAAAAGGGCCCTGGTTGTTGTGTTGAAAATAAATGGTAGGAAAGCAAGGATAGAAGGCATGAGAGACATGTAAATGCCTAATAAACAGTTTGCAAAGACTCAAAGCAAACTCCTCACACTCCATACAGCTGTGGCAGTACTGTGCCAGGCCCACCTCCTCTTACTTCTGACCTCTCACCCTGCTCTATAGCTTTTACTTATAGCCTTTTTCATCTCCTAATATTTTAAGTAATTTACTTTTTTTTTTTAACTTGTGACTGGCACAGAAGGAATTTACTTTTTTTTTTTTTTTTTTTTTGAGTTCCAAGCTGTTGCCCTGGGTAGAGGGCTGTGGCATCACAGCTCAAAGCAACCTCAAACTCTTGGGCTTAAGCATTTCTCTTGTCTCCTCCTCCCAAGTAGCTGGGATGACAGGTGTCCGCCAAAACGCCCAGCTATTTTATGTTGCAGTTGTCATTGTCGTTTAGCTGGCCCAGGCTAGGTTCAAACCCACCAGCCTCGGTGTATGTGGCTGGCTCAGTAACCACTGGGCTATGGGCACCGAGCCAGGAATTTACTTTTTAAATTATGTTTATCGAGGCCAGGCTTGCTGGCACACACCTGTAATCCTAGCACTTTACGAGGCCGAGGCAGATGGATTGCCTGAGCTCACAGGTTTGAGATCAGCCTGAGCCAGATCGAGACCTTATCTCTAAAAATAGCCAGGCGTTATGGTGGGTGCCTGTAGTCCCAGCTACTCAGGAGGCTGAGGCAAGAGAATCGCTTGCACCCAAGAGTTTGAGGTTTCTGTGAGCTGTGACTCTACGACACTCTACTGAGGGCCACAAAGTGAGACTCTCTCTCAAAAAAAAAAAAAAAATTATGTGGGAGGCGCCTGTGGCTCAGTGAGTAGGGCGCCGGCCCCATATACCAAGAGTGGCGGGTTCAAACCCAGCCCCAGCCAAACTGCAACAAAAAATAGCCAGGCATTGTGGCGGGCACCTGTAGTCCCAGATACTTGGGAGGCTGAGGCAGAAGAATCGCCTAAGCCCAGGAGTTGGAGGTTTCTGGAGCGACTCCACTGCACTCTACTGAGGGCGAAAAAGTGAGACTCTGTCTCTACAAAAAAAAAAAAATTATGTTCATCGGATGTCTCTGCATTACTGGAACATAAGCACCTCAAGGAAAGGAAATGGTTTCATTCACTGATTATTTTTGCACGGCCTTCAACAGCATCTATATGATATAGGTGCTCCATGAATAAATATTTGTCACATAAGTATATATCAAAGTGGTTATTCTAGGCTTAAATTTCTCTCTCTCTTTTTTTCAGACAGAGTCTCACTTTGTCACCCTCAGTAGAGTGCTCCTGCATCATAGCTCACAGCATCTTCAAACTCTTGGGCTCATGCTATCCTCTTGCCTCAGCCTCCCAAGTAGCTGGAACTACAGGTGCCCACCACAACGCCCGGTTATTTTTAGAGACAGGGTCTTGCTCTTGCTCAGACTGGTCTTGAACTCCTGATACTCAACCAATCCACCCTCCTCAGCCTCTCAGAGTGCTAGGATTGCAGGCATGAGCCACTGGTCCCGGCTCTTTTCTTGATATAAATGGTAGTGTATTCTTCTGCATTTTGATTTTTTTTTCTTTTTTTTGAGAGAGCATCTCACTATGTTGCCCTCAGTTGAGTGCTGTAGAGTCACAGCTCACAGCAACCTCAAACTCTTGGGCATAAGGGATTCTCTTGCCTCAGCCTCCTAAGTAGCTGAGACTACAGGCGCCCACCACAACACCCGGCTATTTTTTGGTTGTAGTTGTCATTGTTTGGCAGGCCCTGGCTGGGTTCAAACTCGCCAGCTCTGGTGTATGCGGTTGGTGCCCTGCCAAATGAACCACAGAGGCCAAGGCAACATTTTGATTTTTTTAACAATATGGGGGATTTCCTCTTCTTTATTATTTATGTGGTGTATATGTGACAGGGTCTCACCACAGTGGCTATTCACAGCCATGAGAGTAGCATCCTTACAGCCTCAAATTCCTGGACATAAGCAATTCCCCCACCTCAGCCTCCTGGATAGCGGGGACCATGCATCTGCCACTGTGGCCAACTCGCCATTTTATTTTATAGATATAATTTAAATCTTATTTTGCTTAATACTTTGGAATATAGATAAAATATTACTTAACTAGTTCTCAGCAAATGACAAAGAACCATCCAGCCTTTCTGTGTACTGAATAATGATCCTGGATAATTCGAGATTCGGTTTCTTCTTTTTATTATTATTAGCTGTGCTGCTACTACTACTGGCATTTGCCTCTCTGTTTTTACTCCATACTAGAAGGGCGATTGCTGGGTAGGTGTATTGTTCATTGAAACTGCCAACAAAGCTGACTTCTCTGAACAAAGCTGTCTGTCACCTTCCCAAAGTGTATAAACGCAAACACGCTTCTGAACTAGGTTATTTTTGTCATTCTGATGGGTAAGAAACAAAAAAACCTCTGTGGTGTTGTGCATTTCATTTTCAAGATTTAACACCTAGGGGGAAAAAAGGAAAAAGAAAAAAAGAAGAGGAAACAAAAAGACGAAAAAATGTAAAAAAGGAAAAAAAGGAGGAGGAGGAGGATTTAACACCTTTATTGAGTATGTTTCTCACAAATTTTGGCCAAGCGTATAGTTTCGACTTTTTTTGGTTTTGTTGAGACAGAGTCTTGCTGTATTGCCCTCAGTAGAGTGCCGTGGCATTATAGCCCACGGTAACCTCAAACTCCTGGGCTCAAAAGATCCTGTTCTCTCAGTCTTCCAATTAGCTGGGACTACAGGCATCCGCCACCACCTCCAGCTATTTTTAGAAATGGGGTATCACTCTGGCATAGGATGGTCTCTATACTCCTGAGCTCAAACAATTAGCCCCGTATCTGCCTCCCAAAGTGCTAGGATTACAGGTGTGAGCCACCACACCCTAGCCACTAGTTTCAACTTTCTTTTGTTTTTGGTTTTTTTTAGAGACAGGGTCTCACTTTGTCACCCTCAGTAGAGTGCTATGGCGTCACAGCTCATAGCAACCTCCAGCTTTTGGGCTTAGGATAGGGTGACCAGATTCTAACATCTGTAAGGCGGGACAACATGGGGGGGGCTGGAGGGGGACGGCGCAGGGCAGGGCCTGACAAGGCAAACTTTGATAAGCAGTTCTCGATAATCACTTCTCAGCAATTATTTATTACAGTTTAACATTATAAAATTAACAAAAATAATATAAAATTCATATTCTGGTGAAATAGCCATATGGCGGCAGAAAACCGTATATTCTGTTCTTGTTCTCCAGCCCCTTCGTGCATTCTTTCCAAAAATCGGGAGTTTTTTAAAATGCCACCAGACATGGGACAAATTGTTGAAAAGCAGGACTGTCCCGCCAAAATCCGGACGTCTGGTCACCCTAGCTTAGGAGATTCTCTTGCCTCAGGCTCCCAAGTACCTGGGACCACAGGTGCCCACCACAGCGCCAGGCTATTTTCTTTTTTTGTTTTTTGTAGCAGTTTGGCCGGGCCGGGTTTGAATCATATGGGGCCAGTGCACTACTCACTAAGCCATGGTGCCACCCGCCTCCCTATTTTCAACTTTCTTTACATTTCACTCCCTAAAGATCATGAGCTAACACAAAGTCATGTGGATAGGATTTGGCAGTCTTCTAGGCTGTTCTAAAACATTTCACTCCAGTAATTGCCTAATTACATGTAAATGGTGTTAGTGTCACCACCCCAGAAGGGTGGAGTAGGTAGGGTGGGAAAGGAATCAGCCTATATCAATCAGCAAAGTCAGAGGCTCTGAATCGAAAGCTGACCTAAGGATATTTTCAGGGCCAATATTTCCCAAGTGCATATTTTGCACCAGGAACTGGTCTGTGAAGATAGCAGTGAACAAGGCAGACAGGTTCCTTGCCCTGGTGGATCTTACAAACTAGCAGACAAACACACACAAAGGAAGTAGGCAATTAAGTAGACTAACATGGCATGACAACACTGTGGGAGGACACTTTGGATAAGGGTAAGGTCTCTTTGAAGTCATGACACTTGGGTTGAGGGCTGAAAAGGAGCCATGCTGAGGAAGAGCAGGGGAACAAAAAATACAAAGGCTTGAGACAGGGAAGGGCATGGTGTGTTCCAGGAACCTGGAAAAAATTTGGAGTGTGGTAGAGACAGGGAGAAAAGAGAGGGATGTGCTGGGCAGAGGCCAGTTGCCAAGTTCCTTCTAAGCAATGTTAAGGAGTTTGGTAGTCATTTTCTATGGGTGATAGACAGTGGAATGTCTTTTTTTTTTTTTTTTAATAGAGACAGAGTCTCACTTTGTCGCCCTCGGTAGACTGCTGTTGCATCACAGCTCACAGCAACCTCCAACTCCTGGGCTTAGGCGATTCTCTTGCCTCAGCCTCCCGAATAGCTGGGACTACGAGTGCCCACCACAACGCCCAGCTATATTTTTGTTGCGGTTTGGCCGGGGCGGGGTTTGAACCCGTCACCCTCGGTATATGGGGCCAGTGCCCTACCCACTGAGCCACAGGCCCGCCCAACAGTGGAATGTTTTAATCATTGAAATGGCAGGCTCTAATTTATGTTTGTCAAAACCACTGTGGTTTCTGGTTCAGTCTTCCTTTCTAAGAAGCAACCTCTAATGCAACACCTCTTTTTAGAGATGCTATAGTTCCTGACATTTATTCGAGCATATAAAATCTGCGCTTCGGCTCAGCACCTGTAGCTCAAGTGGCTAAGGGGCCAGCCATATACACCAGAGCTCCTAGCCCAGGGCTGCCAAACAACAATGACGACTGCAACCAAAAAATAGCCGGGCGTTGTGGCAGGTGCCTATAGTCCCAGCTACTTGGGAGGCGGAGGCAGGAGAATCGCTTGAGCCCAGGAGTTGGAGGTTGCTGTGAGCCGTGATGCCATAGCACTCTACCCAGGGGGACAGCTTGAGGCTCTCTCTCAAAAAAATAAATAAAATAAAATCTGCACCTAGACCTGCCAAACTTAACATTTAAGGAATTACTTGGGGAGCTTGTTTTGGTTTGGGATTCAGTGCATCTGTGGCAAGGCATAAGAATTTTTATTTCTGGGCAGCTCCTGTGGCTCAGTGAGTAGGGTGCTGGCCTCATATACCGAAGGTGGCAGGTTCCAACCCGGCGCAGCCAAACTGCAGAAAAAAAAATTGCCGGGCATTGTGGTGTGCACCTGTAGTCCCAGCTACTCAGGAGGCTGAGGCAAGAGAATCGCCTAAGCCCAAGAGCTGGAGGTTGCTGTTAGCTGTGACACCATGGCACTCTCCTGAGGGTGACAAAGTGAGACTCTGTCTCTAAAAAAAAGAATTTTTATTTCTAACAACTCTCCAGGTAGTACTGATGCCACTGGCTGGGCATGGTGGCTCATGCCTGTGATTTCCAGCACTCTGGGAGGCCAAGGCCGGCAGATCCCCTGGGCTCAGGAGTTTGAGACCAGCCTAAGGCAGAGCAAGACATCGCCTCTAAAAATAACTGGGCAGTGTGGAGGGCGCCTGTAGTCCCAGCTGCTCAGGAGGCTGAGGCAAGAGAACCACTTGAGTCCACGTGTCTGAGGTTGCGGACTCTGCAAGACTCTGTCTCAAAAAAAAAAAAAAAAAATCCTGTAAGATTCACTTTAGCTGTTGTCTCTTCCTTGTTGAGTGTCCCCAACTCCTTATTAGGTGTTTGACCTAACTGTGATTGGATTGCCTATCACTTTGTATATACTTCTTCTTCTTCTTTTTTTTTTTTTGAGACACAGTCCCACTATGTCACCCTCAGAAGAGTGCCATGGTGCTACAGCTCACAGCAACCTCAAGGTCTTGGGCTTAAGCGATTCTCTTACCTCAGTCTCCCAAGTAGCTGGAACTACAGGTGCCTGCCACAATGCCCGGCTATTTTTCGTTGCAGTTGTCATTGTTGTTTTAGCTGGCCTGGGCTGGGTTCAAACCTGCCAACTTTGGTGTATGTGGCTGCTGCCATAACCACTATGCTAGGGGTGACAAGCCCACTTTGTATATACTTCTAAATAGGGGGCTTGAAAACTTTTTTGACCAAGATTTGTAGTAAAGAATTCATTATATTTCAATCCAACAAGCATTACTTATATAAAATTAAAATATGATTGTATTAAGGAATATACTATAATATACTTGTATACTTTTATTATATCCTAGTCTATTTCATTTTTTTTAAAAGACTGGCTGTAAATCTTTTTTTTT
>NW_003852410.1:14041579-14042776 GCF_000181295.1 Otolemur garnettii
ATTGTTGTTTGGTGGGCCGGTCTGGATTTGAACCCACCACCTTAGGTGTATGTGGCTGGCGCCTTAGCCACTTGAGCCACAGGTGCCAAGCCGAGTGCCATGACTTCAATCTAGCTCACAACAACCTCAAACTCCTGGGTTCAAGCAATCTTCCTGCCTCATTCACCCAACTAGCTGGGACTACAGGCACCCACCACAAGGCCTGGCTAGTTTTTCTATTTTTAGCAAAGATGGGGTCTCAGTCTTGCTCAGGCTGGTCTTGAACTCCTAAGCTCAAGAGATCCTCCAGCTTTTGGGAATACAGAAGTGAGCAACCTCATCTAGCTGAGACTGTAAATTTTTAAATTAACTATAGTAGGAAAAGCACAGTTCTAATGCATTTTTATCATTTTGCATAATTATTTTTATATTTGTCTTCATAATTAATGTATAATCCATTTGAAGGTAGAGTTGTGTCTTTTTTTTTTTTTTTTACAGTTTTTGGCTGGGGCTGGGTTTGAACCTGCCACCTCTGGTATATGGGGCTGGCACCCTACTCCTTTGAGCCACAGGCGCTGCCCCCAGTTGTGTCTTATTTTTATTTATTTATTTATTTATTTATTGTTTTGCAGTTTTTGACTGGGGCTGGGCTTAAACCCCCCACCTCCAGCACATGGGGCTGTCACCCTACTCCTTTGAGCCATAGGCGCCGCCAGAGTTGTGTCTTATTTATCAGGTGTCTCCAAGGCCTGCTAGAGGCTTTAGCACTCAAAAGCCAACAAATATTAAATGAATGAATAAATGAATATAAGGGCCTTTGATTTTCTTTATCCACTATTGATCCAAACATTAATGTTTAGCTGAACACAAGTCAGTTAGATCAACTATGGAATCAATTGGATACCTACATGGAAACCAATAAACATAAACCTTTGTCTCTCATTATACGTAAAAATTAACTCTATAGCTGGGTGTGGTGGCATGGGCCTATAATCCCAGCTATTCAGGAGGTAGAGGCAAGAGGATTGCTTGAGCCCAAGGGTTTGAGGTTGCTATGAACTCTGATGATGCCATAGTACTCTACCCAGGGCAACAGAGTGAGATTTGGTCTCAAAAAAAAAAAATTAAGACTAAATATCGGCTCTGCGCCTGTGACTCAAGTGGCTAAGGCACCAGCCACATACACCTAAGGTGGCAGGTTCAAATCCAGCCCGGGCC
>NW_003852410.1:14044362-14045882 GCF_000181295.1 Otolemur garnettii
GGGTCCGGGCTGGGGATTCGAACCCGCCACCTTAGGTGTACGTGGCTGGCGCCTTAGCCGGTTGAGCTATAGGCGCTGAGCCCAGAGTCTCACTTTGTCACCCTCAATAGAGTGCTATGGCATCATAGCTCACAGCAACCTCAAACTCTTAAACAATTCTCTTGCCTCAGCCTCCCAAGTAGCTAGGACTACAGGTGCCTGCTAGAAGGCCCAGCTATTTTTAGAGATGAAGTCTCGCTCTGGCTCAGGCTGGTCTTGAACCTGCAAGCTCAGGCAATTCACTTGCCTCTGCCTCCCAAGTACTGGTATTACAGGTGTGAGCCCCCACACCCAGCTAGGGCTCACCCTCATGACCTAATTACCTACCAAAGGCCCCATCTCCTAATATCATAACATTGGAGTCTGGAAGATTTCATATACAAATTTGGGGGGACACACATTCAATCCTTAAAATATAAGCCTAAAACTAGACAATTTTTAGAGGATATAATCTTTGCAACCTGAGATAGACAATCATTTCTTGAAATATAAACTTAAAACAAAAAAGAAAAAGTTGACAAATCAGACTTTATTAACATAAAAATCTTTGCTTTGGGCGGTGCCTGTGGCTCAGCGGGTAGGGCGCCGGCCCCATATATCGAGGGTGGAGGGTTCAAACCCGGCCAAACTGCAACAACAACAAAAAAATAGCCAGGCATTATGGTGGGCACCTGTAGTCCCAGTTATTCTGGAGGCTGAGGCAAGAGAATCTCCTAAGCCCAGGAGTTGGAGGTTGCTGTGAGCTGACGCCACGGTATTCTACAGAGGGTAATAAACTGAGACTCTGTCTATACTCCCCCCCCTCCCAAAACAAACACCTTTGCTTTTAGAAAGACATCATTAAGAATAAGAAAACACACAGGAGGCTGGGTGCAGTGGCTCATGCTTGTAATCTTAGCACTCTGGGAGGCCAAGGCAGGTGGATTGCTTGAGCTCAGGCGTTCAAGACCAGCCTGAATATGAGCAAGATTCTTGTCTCTGCTAAAAGTAGAAAAATTAGCCAGGCCTCATGGCATCTGTAGTTCCAGCTACCAGGGAGGCTGAGGCAAGAAAATCACTTGAGCCCAAGAGTTTGAAGTTGGCTGTGAGCTATGACACAACAGCACTCTATCTGGGCAAGAAAGTGAGACTGCCACACACACACACACACACACACACACACACAAAAGGGACAAAGAAAACAAACAGGCTGTGTGTAGTGACTTATGCCTGTAATACCAGTACGTTGGGAGACCAAGTCAGGAAGATTAAGGCCAGGAGTTCAAAACCAGCCTGAGCAACAGAAAGACCCCATCTCTATTAAAAAAAAAAAAATTAGAAAATTAGCCAGGCATACTTGTAGTCTTAGCTACTTGGGCAGCTGAGGTGGGAGGATCACTTGAGCCTTAGCTCAGTGCTACCTTGGAGTTCAAGGTAACATTGAATTCTGATTGCACCAGCCTGGCTATGATCCTGTCTCAAAAAAAAAAAAAAAAAAAAAA
>NW_003852410.1:14046230-14047864 GCF_000181295.1 Otolemur garnettii
AAAAGAAAAGGCAAGCCACAGACTAAGAAAAAAAATTGCAAAATGCTTTTCTTTCTTTTTTTTCCTGAGGCAATCACACTATGTCACCCTCAGTAAAGAGCTGTGGCATCACAGCTCACAGCAACCTCCAACTTTTGGGCTTAAGTGATTCTCTTGCCTCAGCCTCCCAAGTAGCTGGGACTACAGATGCCCACCACAACGCCCGGCTATTTTTTGATTGTAGCTGTCATTGTGTAGCAGGCCCGGGCTGCGCTTGAACCATCCAGCCTTGTGTATGTGGCTGACAACCTACTCACTGAGCTATGGGTGCTGAGCCTGCAAAATACTTTTCAAAGGACTTATATCCAAAATATGTAAAGACTCCCAAAGATCAATGATAAGAGACTATCCATTTTTTAACTGGGCAAAATATTTGATGAGACTCACCACCAATAAGGACATATGAATATCAAGTAAACAAATCAAAGGATGTTCACGTTACTAGGAAAATGCAACTTAAAACCACAGTGAGATACCACTTCACTCTCATTAGATTGGCTAAAATTAAAAAGACTGTCTACATGATCTTACCAAGGATGTCGAGCAACTGGAACAACTGGTGGGAATATAAATAGCACAGTCAATTTGGAAAACAGTGTAGCAGTTTCTGAAAAAAGTCAAACATGTACCTATCACACTACTCACCCATTCCATAACCATTCCAACCAACCCAAGAGAAATGGAAACATATGTTCAGATAAAAACTTGTTCACAAGTATTTATAACAGCTTTATTTGGAGTAGTCAAAAACTAGAGACAAGCACATGTCTTATCAACAGGAGAGTGAGTAAATAATTATGGTTTATCCATGGAAAGAAATATTACTAAACAATAAAAAGGAATAGATAGTTCATTGATTCAAATGGATGAGTCACAGAGGAAGTATGCAGAGTGAAAGAAGCCAACACCAAAGAAGACATATGGTTCCATTTATATAAAATTCAGAAACATGCAAAGTCATGCATCGAGACAGGAGAGTAGACTAGTTGTTAGCTGGGAACATGGGTAGAGGAAACAATAAATTGAAAGGGGCACGAAAGTCTTTTGGGAGTGATAAAATATTTGTCATCTTGAATGTGGAGACGGTTTTAAAGGATCATACATAAATCATTACTAATCAAATCGTACTTTAAAATAGAAATAGTTTATTATATTTTAATTATTTCTTAACAAAGTTGTGCAAAAATACTAATGACTAGCTAAACACAAGTCAAAAATGCAACAACAGGCTGGGCCCAGTGGCTCACAAGTGTATTCCTAGAAATTGGGGAGGCTGAGGTGGGAGGAGCCCTTGAGATCAGGAGGTCATGACCGGCCTCAACAAGAGCAAAAGTCTCTGCTAAAAGTAGAAAAATTAGACAGTCCTCATGGCGGGCATCTGTAGTTCCAGCTACTCCAGAGACATTTAAAATAATAGCTGTGCTACAGTAATGTAGTATGAATGTTATAAACCTTGATTATGTAAGATAATAATGGCTAACAAGGCTGGGCGCCTATGGCTCAAGTGGCTAAGGCGCCAGCCACGTACACCTAAGGTGGCAAGTTCCAATCCAACCCAGGCCCACCAAACAACAATGACGGCTGCAACCAAAAAA
>NW_003852410.1:14048910-14050581 GCF_000181295.1 Otolemur garnettii
CTTGAGCCCAGGAGTTGGAGGTTGCTGTGAGCATGATGCCATGGCACTCTACCCAGGGGGATAGCTTGAGGCTCCGTCTCAAAAAATAAATAAATAAATAAATAAATAAATTCCAGTTTTTACTCATATAAAAAATTTACCAGGGTGGGGTAGCACCTGTGGCTCAGCGGGTAGGGCCCTGGCCCCATATACTGAGGGTGGTGGTTTTAAACCCAGTCCCAGCCAAACTGCAACAAAAAAATAGCCGGGTGTTGTGGGGTGCACCTGTAGTCCCAGGTACTGGGGAGGCTGAGGCAAGATAATCACCTAAGCCCAGGAGTTAGAGGTTGCTGTGAGCTGTGACATCACAGCACTCTACTGAGAGCAATAAAGTGAGACTCTGTCTCTACAAAAAAGAACAAAATTTACTGGGGTGGCGCTTGTGGCTCAAAAGGATAGGGCGCCGGCTCCATATACTGAAGGTGGTGGGTTCAAACCCAGCCCCTGCCAAAAAAAAGAAAAAAAAGGGCGGCGCCTATGGCTCAAAGGAGTAGGGCACTGGCCTCATATGGTGGAGGTGATGGGTTCAAACCCAGCCCCAGCCAAAAAGAAAAAAAAAAAAATTTACCAATTGCAGATGACGAGACAAAGATTTTAGTTCAAGTAGTTTATCTGAAGGCCAACTCCAAGGAAGCACTGGTGGAGGTGAGGGGAATGAAGCAGGGAAGGCAAGGAAGCCAAGAAAGAATATATTATTATTTTTTTTTGAAAGAACATATTATGAAGAAAGTTGCTGCTATGGACAATTTGAGCTGCTTCCCGCTGGAAAATTTTGGGACAGAATTCTGGAACAAAACTGAGAGTTACCCTACCAGAGAGGGAGGAAACTGGGTTATTTATCTACCAACTCCTCTCAGTTAATGGCTGAGGGCCACTCCCAGAGGTGTTAATTTTCCTACACTCCCAGCCTGCCTGTGGGCAGCAGAGCAGGGTGCAAAAGAGAGCTTTCAGGTGGAGAGTTACAGGTCGGGGATGACAATTTGGGCTGGCATGCATGGAAATAGTAGGTGTTAAGGGAATAAGGGAGGGCATGCTACGCTGGGCATCCATAACATGCCAGAAACCAAGGGGTCTAAATAAATAGATGGCAACCTTCAGAGGGTTAAACTCCAACACACAACACACCAACTATTTTCTTAATTAGCTCTTGACTTTACCTAAATTTCCTCTCATTTAAACATGTCTTCTTGGTTTTATGTTTAAAAACCACCACACAATGCCAACAATAGCAGAGTTATCAGGGAAGCGGTTATAAACAACTACCAGGTTTTAAACATTTAATATGCCAGAGCTCCTACAGTCCTTTTCCTTTTCTTTTCTTTTCTTTTTTTTTTTTTTGAGACAGAGTCTTACTTTGTCGTGCCCACAGTAGAGTGGAGTGCTGTGTTGTTACAGCTCACAGCAACCTCAAGTTCTTGGGCTTAAGTGATTCTCTTGCCTCAGCCTCCCGAGTAGCTGGGACTACAGGTGCCCACCAGAACGCCCAGTCGGTTTTTGGTTGCAGTTGTCATTGTTGTCTGGCAGGCCTAGGCTGGGCTTGAATCTGCCAGTTCCGGTGTATGTGGCTGGCGCCCAGCCACTTGAGCTACAGGCACCAAGCCCACAGTACCATTTCTTTTTTTTTTTTTTTGA
>NW_003852410.1:14051231-14074785 GCF_000181295.1 Otolemur garnettii
GGTTGCAGCCATCATTGTTGTTTGGTGGGCCAGGGCTGGATTTGAACCTGCCACCTTAGGTGTATGTGGCTGGCGCCTTAGCCACTTGAGCTATAGGTGCTGAGTCAGCCCGGCTATTTTTTGTTGCAGTTTGGCCAGGGCCAGGTTTGAACCCACCACCCTTGGCATATGGGGCCGGCCCTACCCAGTAAGCCATAGGCACTGCCCATGTCCTTTTATTTTTCTTTCAACTCTGTGTGCTAGAAATCATTGGTAATAACATAGTTGTATTACCATAGTTTGCAGTCCCACCAGCAGTGTAAAAGTGTTCCCTTCTCTCCACATCCACACCAGCATCTGCAGCTTTGGGAGTTTGTGATGTGGGCCAGTCTCACTGGGGTGAGGTGATATTTCAGGGTAGTTTTTTTTTTTTTTTTTTTTGAGACAAAGTCTCAAGGTGTTGCCCTGGGTAGAGTGGCATGGCCTCACAGCGCACAGCTCACAGCAACCTCAAACTCTTGGGCTCCAAAACGCTTGGGCCTCAACCTCCCAAGTAGCTGGGACTACAAGGCACCCCCCACAAGGCCCAGCTATTTTTTTGTTGTTGTCGCAGTTGTCAATTGTTTTAGCTGGCCCCGGCCGGGTTCAAACCCACCAGCCTCAGTGTATATGGCCAGCGCCCTAACCACTGAGCTATGGGCATGGCCCTCAGGGTAGTTTTTTTTTTTTTAAACATGATTAACTAATTATTTATTAATTTTTTCAGTTTTTGGCTGGGGCTGGGTTTGAACCCACCACCTCTGGTATATGGGGCTGGTGCTCTACTCCTTGAGCCACAGGGACCACTCATCTCGGGGTAGTTTTGATTTGCATTTCTCCTGATGATTAAGGAAGATGAGCATTTTTTCATGTGTGTTAGCCATTCGTCTGTCTTCTTTAGAGAAGGTTGTATTCATGTCTCTTGCCCAGCGATATGTGAGACTGTTGAATCTTTTTTTGGTGATTAATTTGAGTTCTCAGTAGATCCTAGTTATCAAGCTTTTGTCTGATTCACAATATGCAAATATCTTTTCCCATTCTGAAGGTTGTCTATTTGCTTTGGTTGTTGTTTCCTTAGCTGTACAGAAGGTTTTCAGTTTAATTAAGTCTCACTTGGGTTTTTTTTTTTTTTTTTTTCAGTTTTTGGCCGGGGCTGGGTTTGAACCTGCCACCTCCAGCGTCTGGGGCCAGCGCCTTACTCCTTTGAGCCAGAGGCACTGCCCCCATCTCACTTGTTTATTTTTGTCATTGTTGCAATTGCCAGGAAAGTCTTCTTCATAAAATCTTTCCCCAGTCTGATATCACACGGCTATTTTTAGAGAGGGAAGTTGTTTTCTTGCTCAGGCTGGTCTTGAACTCCTGAGCTCAACCAATCTGCCCGATTGGGTCTCCTAGAGTACTAGATTACAGGCGTGAGGCACCGGCGCTGGCCTGATATGTGTGAATATAAAAGGAGGACCTGCTCTAATATGGAGGATCAGAGGAGGCTTCCACAAGGAAATGGCATTCAAATCGATTCCAGGTATGTACAAAGCCCCTGTGCTGGGAAAATGGTAGGATTCTCATAGAAAGAGAACACAAACCAACATAAATGGAAATGAGTGAAGTGGGGGAGAGTAACTCAAGATGAGCATGGGGAGATAGGTAGGAGGTAGATCATACGGGAACTTTCCGAGACATCTGAAAATACCTTAGGCATTATCTGAAGCACAAAGAGGAACAACAGAGGGCTTTATATGGGGATAGGATGGGTGATGGTTTGGGGGGCATTAGAGCATCAAGATAAACCTATGCAGTGCCTCAATTAATCCTCAAAAGGTAGACATAATCTTTTTTTTTTTTTTTTTTTTGTGAGACAGAGTCTCACTGTTGCTCAGGCAGTGGTGCAATGGTATGAACACAGCTCACTGAAGCCTCGAACACCCGAGCTTACGTGATCCTCCTGTTTCAGCCTCTTGAGTAGCTGAGAGTACAGGCATGTACCACCATGCTTGGCTAATGATTTTTTTTTTTTTTTGTACTTTTTGGCCAGGGCTGGGTATATGGCCACCATATACCCACCACCACCTCTGGTATATGGGGCTGGCGCCCTACTCCTTTGAGCCACAGGCTACAGATGAGGTGTTACTATATTGCTCAGGCTGGTCTTGAACTATTGGGTTCAAGTCATCTTTCTGCCTCAACCTTCAAAAGTTCTGGGATTGTGGGTGGCGGCTGTGGCTCAGTGGGTAGGGCGCCGGCTCCATATACCAAGGGTGGCAGGTTCAAACCTGGCCCTGGCCAAACTGCAACAAAAAAATAGACGGTGTTGTGGCGGGCACCTATTGTCCCAGCTACTTGGAGGCTGAGGCAAGAGACTCGCCTAAACCCAGGAGTTGGAGGTAGCTGTGAGCTGTGATGCCACAGCACTCTACCGAGAGCGATAAAGTGAGACTCTGTCTCTACAAAAAAAAAAAAAAAAGTTCTGGAATTACAGGTGTGAGCCACTATGCCTGCTTGTTCTTTTCTTTTCTATACTAGTTTGTGTTGTTTGCTGTCCCTGGATTCAAACTTTTCTTTATTTATTTTGAGACAGAGTTTAGTATGTCGCCCTAGGTAGAGTGCTGTGGCATTGCAGCTCAAAACAATCACAAACTCTTGGGCCTAAGCAATTGTCTTGCCTCAGCCTACAAGTAGCTGGGACTATAAGCACCTGCCACATGCCTAGCTATTTTTGTTATTGTTGTTGTTGTTGTTGTTATTGTTGTTTAGCAGGCCCAGGCCGGGTTTGAACCCATTAACCCCGATACATGTGGCTGTCGTCCTAACCCCTGAGCTATGGGCGCTGAGCCTCAAACTTTTTTTTTTTTTTTTGAGACAGAGCCTCAAGTTGTCCCCCTGGGTAGAGTGCCATGGCATCACAGCTCACAGCAACCTCCAACTCCTGGGCTCAAGCAAGTCTCCTGCCTCTGCCTCCCAAGTTGCTGGGACCACAGGCGCCCGCCACAACGCCTGGCTATTTTTTTTTGGTTGCAGCCATCATTGTTGTTTGGCAGGCCCGGGCTGGATTTGAACCCGCCACCTTAGGTGTATGTGGCTGGCGCCTTACCCACTTGAGCCACAGGCACCGAGCCGAGCCCCAGACTTTTATAAACAACGAAACAACAGAGCTGGCTGCAGTGGCTCATCCCTATAATCAATCCTAACACTCTGGGAGGCCAAAGTAAGCAGACTGCCTGAGCTCAGCAGTTTGAGATCAGCCTGAACTAGAGTGAGACTTCATCTCTAAAAATAGCCAGGCATTGTGGTGGGTGACTATAGCTCCAGCTACAAGGAAGGCTGAGGCAAGAGGATCTCTTGAGCACAAGAATTTGAAGTTGTTGTGAGCTATGATGCCAAAGCACTCTACCCACGGTGACAAAGTGAGACTGTCTCAAAAAAAACCTAGCTGGGCTCGGTGGCTCACACCTGTAATCCTAGCACTCTGGGAGGCCTAGGAGAGGAGATTGTTTGAGCTCACAGGTTCAAGACCAGCCTGAGCAAAAAGCAAGACCCCCATCTCTACTAAAAATAGAAAAACTGAGGCAAGAAGATCGCTTGAGCCCAAGAGTTGGAGGTTGATTTGAGCTATCACACCATGGCACTCTACCCAGGGCAACAGCTTGAGACTCTGTCTCAAAAAAAAAAAAAAAACCAAAAACAATAGAGTGAGACTCTGTTGCCCTAAGTAGAATGCTGTGGAGTTGTGATATCTCACAGCAACCTCAAACTCTTGTGCAGGTGCCTGCGGCAATGCCCAGCTAATTTTTCTGTTTTTAGTAGAGATGAGGTCTCACTCTTACTTAGGCTGGTCTTGAACTCCTGAGCTCAAGCAATCCTCCCCATTTGGCCTTCCGGAGTGATAGGATTACAGATGTGAGCCACCTCACCCAGCCACAATTCAAAGGATTTTAACTACTATAGAAATCGCTACGAGGAGTGGGGTAGTTTAGTAGCAAAGTGCCAATTTAGTGATGAAAATGATGTGAAATCACACACAGGAAAGAGGCAATAATGTCCAGGTTTCTGGGATAAAGCAGGAGATGAATGTTGGTGACATTGATGACTTAATTGAGAAATGGAGTGAAGGAAAGAAAATACTATGATTATTGTGAAAGAAGGGGGTTTCTTTTGAGCTGTATTCTAACTAAAGGGCTTGATAAGGAAGCAAATGAAAACAGAACTGCATTGCGAATGGTAAAATTATTGCAGCCGAGATTCTCAAACTTTTCCACCTAAGTTCCTCTAAAAAGATAAAGAAGTCAGAACTTAATGCCTACGGAGCCCCTGGTAAGTAAACATTAGACATCATGGTAGACCAGTAAGTTGTTATTCCTTCACTATGATATTCTTTTTGGGGGGATGGGGATTGCATCAATAGCACTGGTTACTTTCCTTTTTTTTTTTTTGAGACAGAGTTTCACTATCTTGCCCTTGGTAGAGTGCTGTAGTGTCACAGCTCACAGCAACCTCAAACTCTTGGGTTTAAGCAATTCTCTTGCCTCAGCCTCCCAAGTAGCTGGGTCTACAGGTGCCCATCACAACACCCAGCTATTTTTAGAAATGGGGTCTCACTCTCACTCAGGCTGGTCTTAAACCTGTGAGCTCAGGCAATCCACCTGCCTCAGCCTCTGGGAGTGCTGGGATTACAGGCGTGCGCCACTACACCCGGCCCCTGCCTCACATTTTCTTTCTTTTTTTATCCAGAGGCCAGAGTAGTGGGTGGGTTCAGGGTCCCTAATTTTCTTTTTAAGTTTTTGCAACTCTTGCCTCACTCTACCTCCAGAGTAGCCTGCCATGACACCTGGCTAATTTTTTTATTTTTAGTAGAGACAGGGTCTCATTATGTTGCTCAAACTGGTCTGAGTCCTGAGCTCAAGGGATTCTCCTGCCTCAGCCTCTCACAGTGCTAGGATTACAAGCCTGAGTCACCTCTATTCTGGGAGGTGAGACATCTGGAGCACACAGTCAGGAGAGTATGCTGGGTCACACACACTACCAGAAAATGGGGAAGCAGGATCCAAACACAATCTCATCTTCATGGAGAACCTGTGCCCTCACTACACCTCACATAATGATTTGATGTGGGTTCCCAGTTACTCCAGAAAACCATCACCAAACACCTTAGTATTTTAAAATGTGATCTAAAAATACAAGGAAAAGGTAGCTGGGCGCCGTGGTGGGCGCCTGTAGTCCCAGCTACTTGGGAAACTGAGGCAAGAGAATCGCCTAAACTCAGGAGTTGGAGGTTGCTATGAGCTGTGACGCCACAGCACTCTACCCAGGGCAATAAAGTGAAATTGTGTCTCTAAAATAAATAAATAATACGAGGAAAAGGCTCAGAGCCCGTAGCACAGGGGTTATGGTACCAGCCACATATACCGAGGCTGGTAGATTCAAACCAGGCGTTGGCTAGCTAAACAATGACAACTGAAACAAAAAATAGCCGGGCATTGTGGTGGGCGCCTGTAGTCCCAGCTTGAGCCCACGAGTTTGAGGTTGCTGTGAGCTATGATGCCCCAGCACTCTACTCAGGGCAATATAGTGAGACTCTGTCTCAGAAAAAAAATTCATCTTATAGTTATTTTTGACATGTGTACTCAACTAAAATGTCAGAATCAATTTTGTTAAATAAAATGTAGGAACGTGAAGAAACTAATCATGTTCTTCAAACTTTGTTCTATCACAAACCTAAAACACTATAAAGACCAAGATAGCATTTATAGTATGGCATTTTTATTTTGAATTTTTTTTGAGACAGAGTCTCACTATATTGCCCTCGGTAGAGTGCTGTGATGTCACAGTCCCCAGCAACCTCACTCTTGGACTCAAGCGATTCTCTCGCCTCAGCCTCCCAAGTAGCCACAGCACCTGGCTATTTGGGATTTTTTGTTATTGTTGTCACTGTTGTTTAGCAGGCCCTGGTTGGGTTCAAACCCACCAGCCCTAACCACTGAGATACAGGCGCCGAGGCAGTATGGCATTTTTATAAACTAGGGAAATTTTGAATGACTCTTTATTTATTTGTTGCTCTAGGTAGAGTGCAGCTTCATAGCTCACAGCAACCTCCACTCTTGGGCTCAAGTGATTCTCTTGCCTCAGTTTTTCTATTTTTAGTAGAGACGGGATCTTGCTTTTGCTCAAGCTGGTCCTGAACCTGTGAGCTCAGGCAATCCATCTGCCTTGGCCTCCCAGAGTGCTAAGATTACAGGCGTGAGCCACCGATCCCTACCTTTTTTTAAAGTTTCTGAGACAGAGTCTCACTTTGTCACTCTTGGTAGAGTGTTGTGGTGTCATAGCTCACAGCAACCTGCAACTCCTAGGTTCAAGCGATTCTCCTGCCTCTGCCTCCCAAGTAGCTGGGACTACAAGCACCTGCCACAACGCCTGGCTATTTTTTGGTTGAAGCCGTCATTTTTGTTTGGTGGGCCCAGGCTGGATTTGAAGCTGCCAGATCAGTTGTATGTGGCTGGTGCCTCAGCTGCTTGAGCCACAGGCACTGAGGCAACCTCAAACTCTTGTGCTCAAGTGATCCTCTTGCCTCAGCTTCCCAAATAGCTGGGAATACAGGTGTCTGCCACAATGCCGGACTATTTGGTTTTTAGAGACAGGGTCTCACTCTAGCTCAGGATGGTCTCAAACTCCTGAGCTCAAGCAATCCATCTGCCTCAGGTGAATGACTTTTTAAAATAGACTAAGCTACTTGCTAAAGCAAATATTTCCTAACTAATTATAAGAACTTAAATATTACCACTCATTGCCAGGCACAGTGGCTTATACCTATAATCCCAGTACTGTGGGAAGCTGAGGGAGAATTGCTTGAGCTCAGGAGTTCAAAGACTTGCCTGAGTGAGAGTGAGACCCCGACTCATCAAAAAATGAAAAACCCAGCTGGGTGTCGAGGTGAGCATCTGTAATCCCAGCAGCTTCCAGAGGCTGAGGCAGCAGGATGCCCACAGCCTGAGTCTGAGGTTACAGTGAGCTATGATGCCATTGCACTCTGCTCAGGGCATAGGCAGAGACTGGAACTCAAATACAACAACAAAACAAAACAAAAAATTACTGCTTATTACAACATTTTAACCTTGAAACTTTAAGATGGAAAAGAAACACACCTTCAAAATAATACCAAAAGACATGTTTTTAGCTTTTAATTTTAAAAAAAAGGTAAAACAGGAGAGGGCATTTAGAAAAGACAAGACAGTATTTAAGTCATAATAATGGCATTTCTTTTAATTTGTTATAATAATTCCTTATCTTTGGGGTATTCGTTTTAGATTTCTTCACAAAGAAAAATGATAAGAAAAAGAAGTTTTCCAACGTAAAAATGCATTTAGGTTCTCCTTGGGAGCTATAAACAATGGGTACACTTTTTCAGTGACAACACAAGCATGTAAAACTGATGAAGCAGAAATTGCACCTGATTCTTACACGATTATGCATATGGTGATACAAACACAAGCACTTTATCTTGAAGACTCAAGAGAGTATTTCCAGTTTTGACTTGTGAAGGACAAAGCTGTTTCTTTATCAGAGAAATCACATCAGTTTTAAATAACAGCAATGCGATTGTGAAATGATTTAACCTAAGGTGCTTTTTTTGTTGTTGTTGCAGGTTTTGGCCAGGGCCAGGCTTGAACCCACCACCTCCGGTATATGGGGCCAGTGCCCTCCTCCTTGAGCCGCAGGTGCTGCCCTAACCTAAGGTTTGACTATCCATAATTCTTCGATGCACAAGTACAACAAATGTTGGCTCCTTTTTAATTTTATTTTTTTGAGACAGAGTCTCATTTTGTCACCCTCGTTAGAGTGTAGTGGCGTCACAGCTCATAGCAACTTCCTGCTCTTGGGCTTAGGTGAGTCTCTTGCCTCAATCTCCCAAGTAGCTGGGACTACAGGCACCCGCCACAACGCCCGGTTATTTTTTTGTTGCAGCTTGGCCAGGGCTGGGTTTGAACCCACACCCTCAGTATATGGGGCTGGCACCCTATTCATTGAGCCACAGGTGCTGCCCGGCTCTTCCTTTTTAAAGGCATTATGTGTGCATGTGCACATGTGGGTGTGTTGTTTTGATTGATTTTTTTTTTTTATTCTGGAAAACAAAGATTTGATCTAAGGATTAGAATTTGGATTTGCCTGTACAAGGATCCCTAAGTTCTATCATTCTGCCAGTAAGGTCAAGCTTCTTAACAGTATTCAGAAGTTTACATGACAGAAAGGGAAATGCAAAAAATTAAAAAGAGGAATTTGGCTCCGTGCCCGTAGCTCAGTGAGTAGGGCACAAGCCACATACACCGAAGGTGGTGGGTTTGAGCCCTGGCCTACTGAACAGCAATGACAACTGCAACCAAAAAATAGCCAGGCGTTGTGGCGGGCACCCATAGTCCCAACTACTTGGGAGTCTGAGACAAGAGAATCACTTTAAAAGCCCAAGCGTTTGAGGTTGCTGTGAGCTGTGACGCCACAGCACTCTACCAAGGGTGACATAGTGAGACTCTGTCTCAAAAAAAAAAAAAAAAAGAACTTAATAGGTAGGAGAAAAACAGAAAAACATAACATTTCCTTTCCATTCTATTAAATGAGACTATCGTGACTTGTGCTTCCATGGACCTCAACTTATTTCTGAAATAAGTCATGAACTCATGCTCATTTTTGGTTTATCAAACACATGAAATTTATATCAGGCAATATTTATATAAAATCTAAATCAATCTGTAAGAATTTTGTCCTGTTTTTGAAGTGGGGTGGAGTGATTATTTTGTTATCAGATTATTATCATCATTATTATTATTTTTGAGACAGAGCCTCAAGCTGTCGCCGTGCGTAGAGTGCCACGGCATCACAGCTCACAGCAATCTCCAACTCCTGGGCTCAAGTGATTCTCCTGCCTCCACCTTCCAAGTAGCTGAGACTATAAGCACCCGCCACATGGCTCGGCTATTTTTTGGTTGCAGTCGTCATTGTGGTTTGGCAGGCCCGGGCTGGATTCAAACTTGCCAGCTCAGGTGTATGTGGCTGGCGCTTTAGCTGCTTGAGCCACAGGCGCCGAGCCTCAGATCATTATTTTGTGATCAATCACAGTGGATAATGTTTTCTATGGTTTGATTAGCTTTTTGGTTTTTGCTTATGAACATCATAATTGCAATAAAAGAAAAACTCTTCAAACCTCTGAGTCCCTATCAATATCCAGTTCAATAGTAAATCTAGTGAAAGTTAACAAGTTTTGCTATGGGAGCACTTACTATAAATACAGACTTTACACAAATAGTAAAGTTTAGAACATTCTGTCTAAAATGCTGAATTGTCCCTTGGAAGTAGAAGAAAAACTTAAATCAATTTGCTAGCTAGTTAATTGTTTAAATATTGGAACTTGCAACACAAATCATGATTTCTAAGATTTATATTGGAGAAAAACTCAGCAAGGAAAACACCGTCAGCATTTCTAGTAACTCTGCTGTTGAAAGCATCAATTTTAATGCATACAAAAATATGGTCACATTTTGCTATCAGAATGTGTTCTTTCATTCTCAAATGGAACACCATAATTATATGCATTAAACAGGATTTTAAAAGTAATGAATAAAAGAGGAAAGAGAAGAGAGAAGATGGGGAAGGACAGGAGGAGAAAACGAGCCCATGTTCTTCCCAATGTGGATTCAATGTGATATGAGGTCTGACAGTTAAGTTTTCCAACTCGTCCTAAAAATGGTGCTATATATCTCAGTGCTGAATATCATTATGGTCACCAGCTGGCCAAAGGAGTAAGTCCTTTGGAGGTGACTATAGTGATACTCAGCAATGCTGGATGTAGCACCTTTTCTAGGGCAAGTTTGGAAACTTAATTGTCCAGCCACCCTATGGGCAACACAACCTCTGGCAAACTTCAGACCACAGACAACATGTTTTAGATGTCCACTGAATTAAAATTTGTGGCTCCCAGATTTCAAAGGTGTTAATGTAGTAGTTTGCTGGGAATTATCAAAGGCAGAGAAAGTACTACCACATGGTAATATCCTAGCTATAGAAAATAACTAGCACTAGGTGGCACCTGTGGTTCAGTGGGTAGGGCGCTGGCCCCATATACCGAGGGTGGTGGGTTCAAGTCCAGCCCCAGCCGAACTGCAACAACAACAACAAAAAAAGTCAGGTGTTGTGGCGGGTGCCTGTAGTCCCAGCTACTTGGGAGGCTGAGGCAAGAGAATCGCTTAGGCCCAGGAGTTGGAGGTTGCTGTGAGCTGTGACACCACAGCACTTTACCTAGGATGATAGCTTGAGGCTCTGTCTTAAAAAAAAAAAAAAAAAGAAGTTTCCTACCATAATGGGAATTTCCCTAACCAGAAAAACAAACCACAGGCCACTCAAATGATCAAAAGGAAAGTATGGGTTATCACCCTAACATTTTAGGTTTAACGTTGTTACTACCACAATGATGCCGCATACTAATATCGATGGTTATCTGTATATTTCTGTGTGGCACTGAGATTTTCACATACTTTTTCTTTTGCTCTTAAAAACATCTAGGAACATATACTTCTTCAAGGTAAGACTTTTCCTGCTGATATAGCACCTGATTTCCTACTGGATTCCAATATACAATACTACATTTCTATTAATGAGATGATATTTTTCATTTTACGCTTTCAAATTACTCTCTGTATTTGACAAAAAGTACTTAATATTTTTATTTCCAAAACCTTTTCTGTAAAATTGGATGCTTCTTACACAGAACTGTGTGTCTCAGAGAATAGCAATTCTAATGGGTATGTTCAATTCTTTGTGTTATAATTTCCTTATTTACCTTACAGGCCCCTGCTAAATTCACCAGACTACAAACACCAAGGAGATAATTTAGACAGAAGTCCTTTGAGATAAATAAAGCATTATGCAAAACACACCCAGGCTGATATTGACCCTAAGAGTAACTAGGGATTAAGCCTGGTCCCTTTGGGAAATAGCATATAGAAAGAACTTCCTCTCTGTAGCTAGGTGGTAAGATCTGCAAGGTTCTTGGCCAACAGCTGAGTAACCCTAGGGAAAAGTTTAAGGAGATTGAGGTTGGCAGGAAGCTGAATTTTCTTGCCAATAGAATCAGCTGATTGTGCTTGCTTCGGCAGCACATATACTAGAATCAGCTGGTTTATGTGATAGGCATTGAATTTGAAGTCGGCATTTGATTTCCACCCATTGGCCAATAGTTTAAAGAAGAGAGAAGACAATGTCTACTAAATTTGTTTTTTATTTTTTTTAAGACAGGGGCTTGCTCTGTTGCCACGTGGCCCTGTGTAGAGTGCAGTAGCATCATCATAGCTCACTATAACCTGAAACTCCTGGGCTCAAGCAATCGTAGGGCCTCAGCCTCTTGAGTAGCTGGGACTACAGGTGTGGCTACAATGCCTGATATTTTTAGTAGAGGAATCTGGCTCTTGCTCAGGTTGGCCTACAGATTCTCCCAAACTGAGCTTAAGCAATCGTCCCACCTGGGCTTCCCAGAGTGCTAAGATTACAAATGTGAAACCACTGCCCTCAGCCAGACTATTAAGAGATCAAATGTCCCAGCCTGAACAAGAGTGAGACCCTTACTCCACTAAAAATAGAAAAACTAGCTGGGTGCTGGGTGTTGTATCAGGCGCCTGTAGTCCCAGCTACTCAGAGGCTGAGGCTGAGGCAAGAGGATCACTTAAGCCCATGAGTTTGAGGATGCTGTGAGCCATGGCACCATGACACTCTAGCCTGGTGAACAGAGTAAGAGTCTATCTCAAATTAAGGAAAAAACAAAAAAAAGGATGGACAGCACCTGTGGCTCAGTGGGTAGGGCGCCGGTCCCATATACAGAGGGTGGTGGGTTCGAACCCAGACCCGGCCAAACTGCAACAACAACAACAAAAATAGCTGGGCATTCTGAAATAGTTGGGCATTCTGGCAGGTGCCTGTAGTCCCAGCTACTTGGGAGGTTGAGGCAAGAGAATCACCTAAGCTCAGGAGTTGGAGGTTGCTGTGGGCTGTGATGCCACGGCACTCTACCGAGGCTGACAAAGTAAGACCCTGTCTTTACATTAAATAATAATAATACTACTACAAAGAGCAAATGTCTTTGTGGGTAAACATAAAATCACAACTCTTGCTAAAGAGACACCTTGGTTTAACACAATTACTGAATTTTCTTTCAGAAGCTGTTGTTGCATAGAAATTTCTTATGATTTAGTTCTCTACAATTCTAAATAATTTTTCCTGAAAAATACCTCCAGTTACACACTTCATCCTTTTTGGGGGGGCATGGGGGAGACAAAGTCTTACTCTGTGGCCCCAGGCTAGAGAGCTGTGGCATCGTAGCTCACAGCAACTTCAATCTCTTGGGCTCAAGTAATCCTCTTGCCTCAGCCTCCCTAGTAGCTGAGACTACACGTGCCTGCCACAGCATCCAGCTAATTTTTCTATTTTTAATAGAGACAGAATCTTGCTCTTGCTTAGGCTGGTCTCAAACAATCCACATGCCTCAGCCTACCAGAGTGTTAGGATTACAGGCATGAATCACTGCACCCAAACCTGCTTCATCCTTTAACACTGCCCAATTAGCTGAAATCTGAACACTCCTCTCAGGTGTACTTAAAATGAAATGTTGTAAACATAATCAGCTGGTTGAACTTTCTAGCCTCTTATTAATTTCTTATACAAAATTCTCAAGAAAGGGGCTAGCTTTTACTGAGACTACTTGTTTTAAACATACGTCAGAAGGGAAAGTACAAAAGTAGGGGGAAAAGGCTAGAAGGTGCTACATTAAAATGGCAGCAATCTTTTCTACTGGTTGGTAAGATTATAACCAGTCTAATCTTGATTTTGGTGCACTGGCCCATGTTTTCTCTTTCTTTTTATTTTGCTTTCAACCATGATCAGTGAAGAAGGTTCATATTTTCTACAATTTGTTTCACAAATATCTTTCACGTCTTTAACAGCTGTGTGGGAGAAAAGTGTCTCAAGAACGCTGGATAAATGAACACCTCAGATGCCACTGAAATGGTCACACACTTAACAGGAATTATAAGGCTCAGAAAAGTTTGTTTCATAGCTAGCTAGACCTGCTTGAACAATGCTAAGTGCATAATATATATATATATATATATTTTTTTTTTTGAGACAGAATCTCATTCTGTCCCCCTGATTGGAGTGCCGTGGTGTCACAGCTTACAGCAATCTCAAACTTGGGCTCAAGTGATTCTCTTGTCTCAACCTCCTGAGTATCTGGGACTATAGATGTGTACCATGATACCCAGCTAGTTTTTCTATGTTTAGTAGAGACAGGGGTCTAGCTCTTGCTCAGGCTGGTCTTGAACTACTGCACTCAAGCAATTCACTGGTCTCCATCATTTTTTTGTTAGAACTAAGGTCTCAGTCTCACCATGTTGCAAAAACTTGTAGCCACATGTGATCCTCCCACCTCAGCCTTCCTAGTAACTGGCACTATAGGCATCATGCCCATTTTTGTTTGTTTTTAAGCAGAGATGAATAGCATTTTAGAAAAAATCAAAGTAAAGCATATTCCCTTTTAAGGGCAATTCATTAGCAAAATTTAACAAGGTGTTTTAAACTCAACAGTCATGGAGCACCATTAAATATTCACACACAAGAAGATCCAGGCAGCCTAAAGATTAACATTTCCTTCATCATAAGATAGCCAAATGACTTGCAACAAGACAAAATATTCAGTGCATCTGGTTGGGGCCGACACGGATGATGACATGTTTCTCATAAGCCCGTTTCATTGTTTTCTCAATTTGCTTCAGAAAAACTTGCGGGATTCGTCCACATAAAGTGTGCACAGTCTCCAAAAACTTCAGCTGCAGAGGGTAATACATGGATTGAAAGAGATTATCTTGAAAAGGAAACTGAAAGATGATAAAAAAAAAAAAAAAAAGAAAAAGAAAAGTTTATTTTAGTTACTGAAATGGCATGTTAAATGCAAATCATTTTTACTAAGAAATGACCCGGGAGAATTAGCGTTTAAGCGCTAAGGCACAAGACTATGTGTTCTTTTTTTTTTTTTTTTTTTTTTTTTGAGACGGAGCCTCAAGCTATCCCCCTGGGTAGAGTGTGGCATCACAGCTCACAGCAACTTCCAACTCCTGGGCTTAAGCGAGTCTCCTGCCTCAGCCTCCCAAGTAGCTGGGACCACAGGCGCCCGACACAATGCCCGGCTATTTTTTGGTTATAGCCATCATTGTTGTTTGGCGGGCCCGGCTGGATTCGAACCCACCACCTTAGGTGTATGTGGCTGGTGTGTTAGCCACTTGAGCCACAGGCACTGAGCCAAGACTATGTGTTCTTAAACAGTAAACACTATAGAGGGGATCCTGTATAGGGATCCAGCCCTCTATGGATTTAAGTTCAAATCCTGACTCAGCCATGCAAATGCAGGCAATCACTTACCCTCTCTGGACCTCAGCTTCTTTCTTTCTTTTTTTTTTTTTGCAGTATTTGGCCGGGGCTGGGTTTGAACCCACCACCTCCGGCATATGGGGCTGTTGCCCTACTTCTTTGAGCCACAGGTGCCACCCATCTCAGTTTCTTTTTTTTGAGACAGAGTCTCACTATGTTGCCCACAGTAGAGTGCTCTAGTGTCACAGCTCACAGCAACCTCAAACTCTTGGGCTCAAGCGATTCTCTTACCTCAGCCTCCCAAGTAGCTGGGACTATAGGCACCTGCCACAATGCCAGGCTATTTTTTAACCCACCAGCATTAGGTGTATGTGGCTGGCACTGTAACCATTGTGCTACAGGTGCCGAGCCTGGATCTCAGTTTCTTTACTTCTTTTTTTTTTTTTTTTGAGCAGAGTCTCATTTAGTCGCCCTTGGTAGAGTACCATGGCATCATAGCTCACAAGCAACCTCAAACTCTTAGGCTCAAGTGATTCTCTTGCCTCAGTCTTCTGAGTAGCTGGGACTACAGGTGCCTGCCACAATGCCCTGCTATTTTTTAGAAACAAAGTCTCACTCTGGCTTAGGCTGGTCTCAAACTTGTGAGCTCAGGGCAATCTACCTGCCTCAGCCTCCCAGAGCACTAGGATTATAGGTGTGAGCCACGGCGCCTGGCCAGTTTCTTTACTTTTTTTTTTTTTTTTTTGCAGTTTTTTGCTGGAGTTGGGTTTGAACCTGCCAACTCTGGCATATGGGGCTGAAGCCCTACTCCCCTGAGCCACAGACACCGCCCTCTTTACTTCTTCTTCTTCTTCTTCTTTTTAAATAGAGACAGAGTCTCACTTTATCATCCTTGGTAGAGTGCCGTGGCAACACACAGCTCACAGCAACCTCCAACTCCTGGGTTTAAGCGATTCTCTTGCCTCAGTCTCCCACATAGCTGGGACTACAGATGCTCACCACAATGCCTGGCTATTTTTGTTGTTGTTGTTGTTGCAGTTTGGCAGGGGCTGGGTTTGAACCCACCACCCTTGGTATATGGGGCCAGTGCCCTACCCACTGAGCCACAGGCACTGCCCTTTACTTCTTTACAAAAAAAAAAAAAAAGGATTTACTTGGGTCGTTAAGGCTCCTAAAATCTAAAAACAAAGCGTCTCTCTAAGGACAGGATAGTCTATATATAGCATGTAACACCAAGTGGAAGCAAGACTCAAGTACATACTCACTTGACATCTGTAACAACAAAACACTGAATTCTTCATATTTTTTGTCTTTGAAGCAATCTGTTTTCACTTTTCTTTTTAAATGTATATATTTCCTTTCCTTTCCTTTTTTATTTTTAGAGACAGAGTTTCATTTTGTCACCCTCAATAGAGTGCTGTGACGTCATAGCTCACAGCAACCTCTAGCTCTTGGGCTTAGCCGATTCTCTTGCCTCAGCCTCCCGAGTAGCTGGGACTACAGGCACTCACCCCAACGCCCAGCTATTTTTTTGTTGCAGTTTGGCTGGGGCTGGGTTCGAACCTACCACCCTTGGTATATGGGGCTGATGCCCTACCCACTGAGCCACAGGCGCCACCCATCTATTACCTTTTTATAAGAGACAGGGTCTTGTTCTATTGCCTAGGCTAGAGTGCAATGGCATAATCATGGCTCACTGTAAATTTAAACTCCAGGGCTCAAGTGATCATCCTGCCTTAGCCTCCTGAGTAATTAGGACTACAAGTGGGTACCACCACACCCTGGAAATTTTATTATTTTATTTTTTTTAGAGATGAGGTTTTGCTATGTGGCCCAGGCTGGTCTCAAATTCTGGGGCTCAAGCAATCCTTCTGCCTTGGCCTCCCAAAAGTGCTGGGATTACAGGCCTGAACTACCAAACCCTGCCTGAAACATCTGGATGAAGAAACGTTAGGGCTTGTCCATGGTAATCTCTTGGAAGTCCAGAATTTAGGACTCGACTAGTGCAATTTATTAGCAATGAACTTTATTTTAATAATTCAGGTACCAAATATTGGCAGTTGTTTATTTGCCCCTTAATATTTAGTCTTTGCGGTTTTTATCTGTTTAAAAAAATTCTCTTGATTTTTCCTGGAATATGTCCATAAACAGCATTATGCAAAAGAAAACTTTCAGACCAGTTAGTTATGAGTCATAGATCATAGCACCCTCACACCCGTGGGCTCAAGAGATCCTTCTTGCCTCAGTTTTCATTTTCAGTACAGAAAATGAAAGTAGACCCTCCCCCCACTCTTGCTCAGGCTGGTCTTGAACTCCTGAGCTCAAGCAGTCCACCCACCTCAGCCTCCCAGAGTGCTAGGATTACAGGTGTGAGCCACTGTGTGTGGCCAACATGTTAAAAAAAAATTTTTTTTAGAGACAGAGTCTCACTTTGTCACCCTCAGTAGAGTGCTGTGGTGTCACAGCTCACAGCAACCTCCAGCTCTTGGGCTTAGGTGATTCTCTTGCC
The DNA here is from genome assembly GCF_000181295.1 of Otolemur garnettii. NCBI lineage: Eukaryota > Metazoa > Chordata > Mammalia > Primates > Galagidae > Otolemur > Otolemur garnettii. The sequence continues at coordinate 14,068,147 of NW_003852410.1, forward strand.
TCAGCCTCCCGAGTAGGTGGGACTACAGGCGCCCACCACAACGCCCAGCTATTTTTTGTTGTTGCAGTTTGGCCGGGCTAGGTTTGAACCCGCCACCCTTAGTATATGGGGCCGGCACCCTACTCACTGAACCACAGGTGCTACCCAAGGGTATTTTTCTTTCTTTCTTTTTTTTTTTTTACAATTTTGCAGTTTTGGCCAGGGCCAGGCTTGAACCTGCCACCCCCAGTATATAGGGCTGGCACCCTGTTCCTTGAGCCACAGGCGTCACCAAGGGGACTCTGTTTTTGGAGACAGAGTCTCATGTCACCTTGGATACAATGCCATAGAATCATCATCATAAATCATAGCAACCTCAAACCCCTGGTCTCAAGTAATCCTCTTGCCTCAGCCTCCTGAGTAGCTGGGACTACAGGTGCCCACCATGACTTTGGGCTAGTTTTTCTATTTTTAGTAGAGATAGGATATTGCTCCTGAACTCCTGTGAGGGCATTTAATATGAAAAGACTTCTAGAAAAAAAGAGAGAGAAGAATGGTTAAAAGTCAGCACCCTCTTTCTGAGAGCACAATGGGTGGGTGTCTAGTTTCTTAGAAAAAAAATATTAATCCCTTTTAGCTTAAATCACATTTATCAGAAATGTCCATTGCTTCTCAGAAGGACATTACATAAAGCAAGAAGGTTCTGTCCCAGACAAAATTTGGGACAATTTTTTTCTTTATTTTTTTGGGTACAATGTTTTTTTTTTTTTGAGACAGAGCCTCAAGCTGTCCCCCTGGGTAGAGTACTGTGGCATCACAGCTCACAGCAACCTCCAACTCCTGGGCTCAAGCAAGTTTCCTGCCTCATCCTCCCAAGTAGCTGGGACCACAGGGGCCCGCCACAACGCCCGGCTATTTTTTGGTTGCAGCCGTCATTGTTGTTTGGTGGGCCTGGGCTGGATTCGAACCTACCACCTTAGGTGTATGTGGCTGGCACCTTAGCCACAGGCACCAAGCCCGGGTACAGTGTTTTTTACTGTGCATTTTTTTTTTTAATTTAAAGAGACAGGGTCTCACTGCTCTGTCTTCCAGGCTAGAGCGCAGTGGTACAACCACAGCAACCTCAAACTCCTGAGCTCAGATAATCCACCCATGTCAGCTTCTTGAGATGCTGAATATACAACAGGTACACACCACCACACCTGAATAACTTTTTAATTTTTGGAGGATATAGGGTTTTGCTATGTTACCAAGCTGGTCTCAAACCTGGCCTTCAGTGATCTTCCCACTTCTGCTCCCAAAGAGCTGGGATTATAGGCTACTCCTGGCCCCATCATGCAATTGAACAATTGATTAAATCTCCTGAGGCCAGGTTTGAACCCCTTTTACCACTCTATCCCCATCAAGGGGAACAGTATAGGTCAAAACTTTGAAGTCACCCTTGATTCTTCTCTTTCCCCAGCATCCTTCATCCAATCCATCAGCAAGTTCTGTACACTGTATGGACAATACATCCTGAACATGGCCACTTCTTCCTGTCTTCTGCAGCCATGCAAGCCCACGCCAGCCCCATTGCTAACCTGGAAGGCTGCATTCAGTCTCACAAATAATCTTGTGTTTTCACTCTTTTTTTTTTTTTTTTTGAGACAGAGTCTCACTTTGCTGCCCTTGGTAGACTGCTCTGGCGTCACAACTCACAGCAACCTCAATCTCTTGGGCTCAAGCAATTCTCTTGCCTCATGCTCCCAAGTAGCTGGGACTACAGGCCCTGCCCCCCCTCAACACCCGGCTATGTTTTTGAGATGGGGGTCTCCCTCTTGCTCAGGCTGGTCTTGAACTCACAAGCTGAGGCATCCACCAACCTCAGCCTCCCAAGTACTAGGAGTGCACCTCTTCTACTATATGTCACCAAAGTGATTTTTTTTTTTTTTTGAGACAGAGTCTCACTCTGTCAACCTCGGTAGAGTGATATGACATCATAGCTCACAGCAACCTCAAACTGCTGGGCTCAAGAGATCCTCCTGCCTCAGACTCCCTAGTAGCTGGGACTACAAGTGCTCACCATACCACCCACCTAGTTTTTCTATTTTTAGCAGAGATGGAGTCTAGCTCTTGCTCAGGCTGGTTTCGACCTCCAGAGCTCAAGCAATCCACCCTCCTTGGCCTCCCAGAATACTGGGATTACAGGTGTGCGCCGTATCACATGGCCTAAGGCGATATGTTTAACGTATAAATCACAGACTATTACTTTCCCAAAGGGTTTCCACTCTAACTAGAATAAGATCCCAACTCCTCCCTTGTTCTAAAGGCTCAGGTGACCTGGAAGGCTCCTGTCTTTCCTTATTCTTCTGACCTCTCCCTGTCCTTGGCTTTCCCAAATTTATTCCACCTTAGGGATTTTGCCCTGATTATTTCTTCTGCTTAGCAAGGTCTTCCTCAGATTTCCCCAGAGCTGCCTCCATCTGACCAAGTCTCAGCCTTGTCCATCCCTTCCCCATGACTCTGACCAAGTCTCAGCCTTGTCCATCCCTTCCCCATGACTCTGACCAAGTCTCAGCCTTGTCCATCCCTTCCTCATGACCCCAGCTAGGGAACACTTCTCTCCATCCTGGGACTCTGGACTCATACCCTGCTATTTTTACACCTTCTTAACACTTTTCACTATCTCAGAGGACTTTCATTTCTTTATGAGTATCATCTGGTTTCCTACTAGAATATGTTTCTTGAGGACTAGCGACTCATCCTGTTAACTACTGAATTCCTAGAAACTGGAGTTATTCCTGCATAAAATAGGTGCTTCATAAATGACTGTCAAGAGAATTTATGGGCTCGGTGCCCATAGCCCAGTGGTTATGGCGCTAGCCACATACACAGAGGCTGGCGGGTTCAAACCCAGACCAGGCCAGCTAAACAACAATGACAACTGCAACAAAAAAATAACCAGGTATTGTGGTGGGTGCTGTAGTCCCAGCTACTTGGGAGGCTGAGGCAAGAGAATCACTTGAGCCGAAGAATTTGAGGTTGCTGTGAGCTGTGATGCCACGTACTCTACAGAGGGCGACATAGACTCTGTCTCAAAAAAAAAAAAGAGAGATAATTTATGGATAGTCTGTTTATTTCTCTTTTTGTAGATTTTTTTGTTGTTTTAATAGAGATAGGGGCTATGTATGGTAGCTCACATCTGTAATCCTAGCACTCTGGAAGGGCAAGGTGGGAGGATGTCTTAAACTCAGGAGTTCGAGAGACCAGCCTGTGCAAGAGTGAGACCCCTTCTCTTTTTTTTTTAAAGATAAGCTTTATTTATTTATTTTTGCCATTTTTGGCCGGGGCTGGGTTTGAACCCACCACCTCCGGCATGTGGGACCAGCGCCCTACCCTTTTGAGCCACAGGAGCCGCCCAAGACCCCTTCTCTACTAAAAATAGAAAAATTAGCTTGGTGTGGTAGTGGCTGCCTATAGTCCCAGCTACTTGGGAAGCTGAGACAGGAAAATCAAGTGAGCCCAGGAATCTGAGGTTCCTGTGAACCAGGCTGAGCCTAACACATTCTATCTTGAGCAACAGAGTCAGAGTCTGTCTCAAAAGAAATAAAAATAGGCCAGGCACAGTGGCTCACGCATGTGATCCCAGCACTCTGGGAGGCCGAGGTGGGTGGATTGCCTGAGCTCACAAGTTTGAGACCAGCCTGAAGAAAAGTAAGATCCCATCTCTACTAAAAATAGAAAAACTGAGGCAAGAGGATTGCTTAAGCCTGAGTTGGAGGTTGCTGTGATCTACGATGATGCCACGGCACTCTGTCTCAAAAAAAAAAAACCCAAAAATAAATAAAATAAAATATAAAGTGGGCAGCGCCTGTGGTTCAGTGGGTAAGGTACTGGCCCCATATACTGAGGGGGGTGGGTTCAAGCCCAGCTCCAGCCAAACTGCAACAAAAAGATGGCTGGGTGTTGTGGTGGGCGCCTATGGTCCCAGCTGTTCGGGAGGCTGAGGTGTGAGAATCGCCTGGGCCCAGGAGTTGGAGGTTGCTGTGAGCTATGATGTCACAGCACTCTACCGAGGGCAACAGAGTGAGACTCTGTCTCTACAAAAAATTAAAAAAATATATATATAAAGTAAAGTAAAATAAAATGAAATAAAATAGATATAGGGTGTCACTCTGTTGCCCAGGCTGGGCTGGACTCAAACTCTGGCCTCAAATGATTCTGCAACCAAGGCCTCCAAAAGTGCTGGGATTGGCTCGGCACCTGTAGCACAGTGGTTATGGCACCAGCCACATACACCAAGGCTGGTGGGTTAGAACCTGGCCGGGGCCTGCTAAACAACAACTGTAACAAAAAATAACCAGGTGCTGTGGTGGGTGCCTGTAGTCCCAGCTACTCGGGAGACTGAGGCAAGAGAATCGCTTAAGCACAAGAGATTGAGGTTGCTATGTGCTGTGACACCATGGCATTCTACCAAGGGCGACAAAGTGAGACTCTGTCTCAAAAAAAGAAAAACAAGTGCTGAGATTACACAAATGAGCCATCATACCCAGCTTAAGAATGTGTATCTGATAGATGACTTACTTTTGGGTCATGATAAGAAGAGATTGCACTGCCCCTGCTGAGACCCCACTAAACCAATCAGACTTAATTTTTAAGTAACTAGCTTGTTAGTTGTTTTTCAGTTGCCATGATCTCCAGGTTGAAGGTCACATAACCTCAGCATGCCCAGATGAACCAAGCCTGCAACCATGGGTGGAACTTAAATGCTCTGACAGACGAGCAGAGACCTAATTAAGGATCGAACACTCCATGGCAGGATCCACAATCCAGTCAGATTGAGCCCCGACATCCCATGGCAGGATGTAGCCAGGGTATGTTTCCCGACATCACTCCATCTCAAGATCCTGTCACGTCGTCATGCTTCATTACCCTCACGGACTATAGAACCAGCCCAACCTCCTAGTTCAGGAACACGCTACTTTGGGAGCTATCTCTGGGACATTCCTTACTTGTGTCAAGGAGAAAAAACCTCCTTGTTAAATAAAACCAATTTGCATCTACTGACTTGATACCAGCCAAGCAAATGAACCTTCTAAGAAGAGACACTAAGAAAAAGGCTTCAAGGGGGCTGGGAGTAAAGCCTGGACTGCTGAAGCCAGAAGTCTGGACTGCCCATGAGAACGTGGGTATGAAGTAACCTAGATAACCAATGACCAATGGAAAGAGACCATCCATGACCAATAGGAAAGGGCAATACTACCTGGAGGTACAGAGTAGCCAGTGAAAGACTTGCCACCAATTTCAAATGGAGTGGCATTTATACCCCTCCACCAGCCTTTGTGTTTCCATCTCTCTCACCTCTGCTCCTGTCTCTTGGAAGCCTGCTACGTTTTCTCTTTGTTCCTCCTAAATAAATCTCTCTTTGTTACCCTGAAACATGTGCTGGTGACTTTTGCTTTCTATCCACACTGCCTGTGCAGCTCCAGTTTTATTTTCAGTTTCCACCCACTTTTGCTTTCAGTAACCACAGTGCCTGGGTTGAACTTTCAATCTCAGCCAAGTAATTGAAACAATGAACCAAAACCCCTGACCCCCCATCCCCTCCATTTGGGAGGTAACACCTTCATGCGAACATATATCACATAGGGTTAGGATGTGTGTTCACGTGAGAAAGACAGAAGAAAGAGAATAAAAAAGAGTATTTTCTAAGAGAGATGAAGGGAGGGCAAAAAAATGTATACTGAGGGAAAAAATACAAACAGGAAGAGAGAGGAAAAAGTGAAAAAATGTGAATGAGGTAGAGAGATAAGCTTGAAACTGAAACATGAAAACAACTACTAACTACTGGGCACAGGCATAAGGTATGTGCTATACTAAAGGTTTGATGCTGTCATTTTGTTGAATTCTCAAAACACCTTTATGAGGTAGATAATATTATTATCTCTGTTTTACAGATGAGGAAATTGAGGCACTTTAAGGAAAGAGCACAGTTCATGGCTTAATCATCAGAAAGTGACAAATTTGGGATTTGAACCCAGGTCTGTCCAGGCCCAAAGCCAAGCTCTGACTACACAACAGTCCACCACATTGTAGAGGATGAGGAAATACGCCTTCTATTATTTACTCACATTTCAGGTTGGGGCTAGTGATGTTACTTATTCAAATGCCTGAATGCAAGTTGTACTTCTAGGCCAACTGAGGACCATTATTGAGTGGTTTTTTTGTTTGTTTTTTTGAGACAGAGTCTCACTATGTCGCCCTCGGTAGAGTCAGTAGAGTGCTGTAGCATAACAGCTCACAGCAACCTCCAACTCTTGGGTATAAGTGATTCTCTTGCCTCGGCCTCCCAACTAGCTGGAACTACAGGCACCAGCCACAATGCCTGGCTATGTTTTTGGTTGTAGTTGTCATTGTTTGGCAGGCCGGGGCTGGGTTCAAATCTGCCAGCTCCTGGGTATGTGGCTGTAGCCCTAGCCACTGAGCTACTGGCGCTGAGCCATTATTTAGTATCTTAAATAAAATCATTTATGAAACAAAATTGACTGGGAGCAGTGACTCATGCCAGTAATCCCAGCACTTGGGGAGGCCAAGGTGGTAGGACTGCTTGAGGCCAGGAGTTTGAGACCAGCCTGGACAAAATATAGCACGATGATGTTTATAAAAAAAAAAAAAAAAAAA
>NW_003852410.1:14075721-14079945 GCF_000181295.1 Otolemur garnettii
TGAGGCAAGAGAATTGCTTAAGCCTAAGAGTTGGAGGTTGCTGTGAGCTGCGACACCACAGTACTCTACTGAGGGCAACATAATGAGATTCTGTCTCAAAAAAAAAAAAAAAAAAGATTAGCTAGCAAAAACTAATTTAGACTTCCTGGGCTAGTCTTTGTCACACCTGTTGCAGCACCAAAGCAGCCATACACAGTCATAAATGAATGGGTGGCACTGTGTCCCAATAAGACCTTATTTAAAAATGGTGAAATTTTAATTTCATATACTTTTCTCATGTCATGAATATTATTCTTTTAATATTTTTCCTCATATTCAAAAATGTAAAAACCCAGGCCAGGTGAGGTGGCTCACGCCTGTAATCCTAGCACTGTGGGAGGCTGAGGCAGGTGGATTGCCTGAGCTCACAGGTTCAAGACCAGCCTGAGCAAATGCAAGACCCCCGTCTCAAAAAAAAGTCAAGCATTGTGGCAGGTGTCTGTAATCTCGGCTGCTCAGGAGGCTGAGCCAAGAGAATCATTTGAGCCCAAGAGGTTGCTGTGAGTTATGACTCCATGGTACTTTTTTGTGGGCAACAAAGTAAGACTCGGTCTCAAAAAAAAAAGTAAAAAGCATTCTTGGCCCATATATATATATTTGTTGTTGTTGTTGTTTGTTTGTTTGTTTTTGAGACAAGATTTCATTCACTGTGTCATCCAGGCTGGAGTACAGTAGCATCATCATAACTCACAGCAATCTCAAACTCAGGGACTCAAGTTCTCTTCCCATCTCAGCCTCCTGAGTAGCTGGGACTACAGTCATGTGCCACCATGCCCAGCTAATTAGTAGAGATGGAGTCTTGATATGTTGCTCAGGCTGTTCTTGAACTCCTGACCTCCAGTGATCCGTCTGCCTCAAAGTGCTAGGATTCAGACTGTACCCAGTCAGCCCACGTATCTTACAAAAATAGGCAGCAGAGAAGATTTGGCCTAAGCTTGCTAACTCCTGCCTCAGGTCTTAGAATTATGGTTTCAAAAGGATAATCTCTTAAAATACCTGTTACTGGTTTTCCCTTAGCAATCTCAAGATAAGAGATAACATAAAATACAGCATTTTCCAAAACATGGAAGGCAAAGTACCAGCATGATGTGATTTTAGGGGCGAATCACAATGTAAATTCTTTTCAGTCTTCCCATTTACTACAAGAAGAGAGTTCACATGAAAGTCTTCAACTTCTCCTCAAAACTTGCTCATCAGTTTCTTTTTTGAGATGGGGGTCTTGCTATATTGCCCTGGCTGGTCTCCAATACCTGGGGTCAAGATATTCTCTTGCCTTAGCAAGATTACAGGCATGTGCTACCACTAATTTTTAAAATTTTTGAGAAATGGGGGTCTTGATATTTTATCCAGGGTGGTCTCAAATTACTGGGCTCCAGCAGTCATCCTACCTCAGCCTCCCACAGCACTGGGATTACAAGTATGCACTACTGAGCCCAAAGCCCTGTAGTTTTCTTGGAGAATTGCAGGTGAGGACTCAGGCCGGTCACATCCACAGACACATCTGCATTTTCATTTCAGCTCATGCATCTTCATTTGGGGGATCCTGGTTGAAGCACTGTTTTCCACTTTGACTCAGTTCCACTCCTGTTCCCTTCTTTCCTCTACTCCATATCTCTAGCCTATGGGGCCATCAAGATGCAGGAACATTTCCTACCATCTGTGCTACATCCACATCACCTCACTCAGTACCCTGTTGTGGGGAAAGTAGGGAACCCTGGGAGGCGGGACTTCTTTCTGCCTCTTGCTTGCTCTGTTGCAGTTGAGTAAATAAAGTCTTGATTGCTCTTTCCAGTTTAGTTCCTTGTCCTAACTGACCACCTTAATGCCTGATTTTGCAACTTTTGGAATTGATAACCACACAATCTATTTACCTTAAACTGAAAGCATCATTTTATTTTTATTATCTTTACACTAATGTATGATCATTTACTACGGTGAGTGGTATAGGAATTCTCTTCTTGACAAGAAATTTCCTCCTAAATTTATTTAAGTCAAAAATATTGAGTGGTAGGGCAGCTCAAAGGAGTAGGGCGCCGGCCCCATATACTGGAGGTGGCAGGTTCAAACCTGGCCCCAGCCAAAAAAAACTGCAAAAAAAAAAAAGAAGGATAAGTAGAAATAAATCAAGAATGGATACAACATAGTATTGGGTGGCTAGTGGATATAGGGACTGAAGTTGGACAAAACTGGTGTAATTCAATGCTTTGGGGATATATAAACTTCAGAGGGACTGATGACCAAAGTGCTGCTTCATGTTGATAAGCCGTGTCTGCTGAACAGTGGCAAAATAACACTTACGTCCCGCACTGCTTCATAGAGTGCTTTGAAAGTCGGCTGCTTATCATCATGATAGACACCTCTGTTCCCATGCAGAACAGACACACCTTCACGCTCGGCCTCTTTGCAGTTGCTCCCGTACATGCAGTGATCAGGACGGTAGTTCCACTGGCAGGGGAACACATAGAGACACTCTGGTGGTGACAAGAGAAAGACATATGTCCGCAGTCAGTGCCAACTCTCACCTGCACGTCTGGCGATTAAACTAACATTTCTATTAACTGTACACAGCATATGACTTCAACGTACAGGAGTGTGTTTGGGATGCACAGGCCAGTTTCATCACATTTGTTAAGATTCTGAGGCCCAGAAGTGAAGGGGCCTACAGTGATGAGGTAGGTTTCATCCAGCAAAGAAACGCAGTATAGCACCTTGAGGAAGAAGGCAAGCAAGGGCATCGGATGATGTGGGTCAAATCCCAATTCTCGTTCAAAACCACGAACTCTAGTCATCTAACTTCTTTGCATTTCTGTCTCCACATCTTTGAGATGGAAATAATGGCTCGGCGCCTGTGGCTCAGGCGGCTAAGGCGCCAGCCACATACACCTAAGGTGGCCGGTTCAAATCCAGCCTGGGCCCGCCAAACAACAATGATGGCTGCAACCAAAAAACAGCTGGGCGTTGTGGCGGGCGCCTGTTATCCCAGCTACTTGGGAGGCAGAGGCAGGAGACTCGCTTAAGCCCAGGAGTTGGAGGTTGCTGGGAGCAGTGAAGCCATGGCACTCTACCCAGGGGGACAGCTTGCGGCTCTGTCTCAAAAAAAAAAAAAAAAAAAAGAGATGGAAATAACATGCTGGGTGCAGCAGCTCACGCCTGTGATCCTAGCACTCTGGGAGGCCGAGGTGGGTGCATTGCTTGAGCTCAGGAGTTTAAGATCAGCCTGAGCGAGAGTGAGACCCAGTGTCTATTAAAAATAAAATAGCCGGGTGTTATGGTCCACTGTAGTCACTGTAGTTCCAGCTACTCAGTAGGTTGAGGCAGGAGGATCACTTGAGCCAAGGGTTTGAGGTTGCTGCAAGCTATGACACCATGGCATTCTACTCAGGGTGACAGAGTAAGACTTTGTCTCAAAAATAAATAAATAAATAAAATGGGAATAACAGGATTTCCCTCTTATTTTGATGATTACATTTTAAACATACATGTAAAATGCTTAGCAGAGTGTCAATTACACGATAGTGTTCAATAGTGTTAGCAGCTATAATAAATTCTTTCTTTCTTTTTTTTTTTTTTTTGAGACAGAGCCTCAAGCTGTCACCCTGGGTAGAGTGTTGTGGCATTACAGCTCACAGCAACCTCAAACTCCTAGGCTCAAGCGATCCTCCTACCTCAGTCTCCCAAGTAGCTAGGAATACAGGCTCCTGCCATGACGCCTGGCTATAATTGTATTATTAATAGTGTTTGTTTTTTTTTTAATGTGCCATCATGGAACTGAACTCTCCTAGCATTCTCTTCTTCCTTCCTCCAGAATGTACCTTGTTCCAGAAAAAGGCAATTCTTTTTTTTTGGAGACAGAGTCTCACTCTGTGGCCCTCAGTAGAGTCTGTGACATCACAGCTCACAGCAACCTCCAGCTCTTGGGCTTAAGTGATTCTTTTGCCTCAGCCTCCCAAGTAGCTGGGACTACAGGTGCCCGCCACAATGCCGGCTATTTTTGTTGCAGTTGCCACTGCTGTTTTAGCTGGCTGGGGCCAGGTTCAAACCTGCCACCCTCAGTATATGGGGCCAGTGCCTTACTCACTGAGCAACACATGCCACCTGCTTTTTTTAAAAAACAGAGTCTCGGCTCGGCTCCTATAGCTCAACCAGCTAAGGCTCCAGCCACGTACACCTAAGGTGGCGGGTTCG
>NW_003852410.1:14081098-14084397 GCF_000181295.1 Otolemur garnettii
AGCTGTCGTTGTTGTTTGACAGGCCTGGGCTGGATTCGAACCCACCACCTTAGGTGTATGTGGCTGGTACCTTAGCCACTTTAGCCACAAGTGCCGAGCCACAATTTGCGATTTTTGAATAGTTTAGATATTATCCTTTGGGAGTCTGCCTCTTCCAACAAAAGGTGGGTCTTGTGAAAACAGGAACTTTGTCTGTCTCTCATCTGAGCCCTGTGGCTGGCATGCAGTAGGTGCTCAAAAAATATCTTTTACCTTCCGCTGTATGCATATTTTTATTTTGCTTTCATCCTCTGCTTTCTGTCCCCATTTCCCTTTTCTCTCATTTTCCTTGCTGTGGTCTCTTCCTCTCCCATTTTTTCATATCTTCACTCTGTTTTATTCATTCCATTTTTTCAGCCAACCAACACTTCTAAAGACCAACTCCATTTAAAGCACTAAGGCTTGCACTGTGAAAGATATAAAGTAGACACAACCCTTTCTCACACAGACCCTATAATTTCTCTTCTCTTCTCTTCTGCTTTATGTCAGGGCCCATGCACTTCCCAGATTACCCAGTGATTTGTTACCAGTTTCCCAGAACAGACCTGATACCAAATACTCAGGCCTGCCAAGCCTGCAACACAGCACTTATAATTGCCTGTTGCTGGGGTCTGGTGTGTTGAGTGTACAATATGGCTGCACGCTCAAGGGCAGGGCTCTAGTGATCTCAGGCAGGTTGGGAACAAATCTGTCATGAGGCATGGAAGAGACTTGTTTCTGTGACAGTGAGTCCCGCTTCCTGTGGACCCTGTGAATCTCTGCTATTCCTCTAGTATCGCACACTCAACTCACACTACACGTCTAAGGCATTTCAGTTCTTCTCTCTTCCCTTCGGCAGAATTTTAATGCTTCTGCTCTGGCTGGTTGTCTTGCCTTGTCCTCTACACATGGCTTGCTCTATTTTCTTTTTTTTCCCGTTCTTTCTTTCTTTTTTTCTTTTAAGATACAGGGTCTTGGCTTGGTTCCCATAGGTCAGTGAGTAGGGCACTGGCCACATACACTGAGGCTGGCAGGTTCGAGCCTGGTATGGGCCTGCTAAACGACAACGACAACTGTAACCAAAAAATAACTGGGTGTTGTGGCAGATGCCTGTCGTCCCAGCTGCTTGGAAGGCTAAGGCAAGAGCATTACCCTAGCCCAAGAACTGGAGGTTGGGTTTGAACCCGCCACCTCCTTTTTGAGCCACAGGCCCCCAACCCCCAGCTAATGACGTTTAAACACAGTTTAAAAAGCAGTGTTACTGGCTACAGGAGGCTATAATAATAACAACATTCCAGACAAGCACTACAGGCATTATGCACATCGCTTCACCCATGGCAACCCAAAGAACTTTAACAATAAACATCTTTATCTCCGGAGTCACAGCCAATCTGTCTCCCTTCCTCCTTCCAGGGATTAAGGGAATGAATCTTCTTTTCAAGTATAGTTTGGTCTGGTTCACAGAAAGTGTTCACAATCAATATAAATGCAGAGACACTTTAGAATGTGATGGATGTTGCTGAATTTCAGTTTTAAGGATTTAGTGTCTAATGAAGTACTTGGGTAAAGTGTGAAACAGGAAGATCAAATGCAGGCCTCACAAAGAACAATCAGGGATTTAACCTAGCACTTACTGATCTAAAATCAGAAAATTTGGTTATTTGCTCGCTACTGCTCAGAACCAGGATGTGGAATGAACAACTTGGTAATTACCTGACAATATCCTTTTTCCTCAATGAATCTAGGACGGTCAGTGCAGAAGCAATTAAACTCAGTTGGTTTCAGCTCCAATTAAAGACAAGGGGATCGTGTCTAATTGCAAAGCTGCTTACAACTGCCTTGGGGTATTATTTATTCACCTCAAACAATCTGCAACAGACCAAGAGGATTTCTGGGGAGGCAGCTGTGTGAATTCCTTAGTTTGGGAATATGGACACAGGAATTTACACCAGGAAAATGCAATATTTAAAGCAAAGAAATAATAACGTAGCAAAAAGGTACTTCGTTGAGCTACTCTAGGATCCCCCCTGCAGAAGGGTCCTTCTACCCCATTTGGGCTGGAGTTAGAGTTGCCAAGTTTTGAATCCCTGCTCTGACATTCATTAGCTGTACTGCAAGTTATTTAACTCTTTTCCCACTGGTATCTTTATCTGTAAAATAGGGATTATATGCTCAATGTTTTTTGAGGATCAAGTAAGATAATGCTTAGAATAGCACCTGCCACTAAGTCAATAATAAATGGCAGCCATTATTCCGAGGGTCCATGCTCCTGGCCTAGCTGGTCTGATTTCTGATCAGACCTGATCTGATAGTAGCCATGTGATTTCTCTCCTTGAAATTTGGAATTGGGATGAAGTTAGGCTTTCTGTGGGGCTGTAGCATGAAATCTTGGTTACTTGGTTCTGAGGCCAGAGGAGCAGAGAATGACAATCTTCAAAGACAGGAATAAATGACTTCAACGGGAAAAAGTAAATCTCACCTAGGTCCCCCACTTTGATTATTTAAAAAGTATCCTTTGGGTTTCACTCTAGCCAAGAGTCCTAACCAATACACTTATACCTAGGAAAAAAAAATGAAATCAACTTAAGAAGGAAAAGGAGGAGGTACAGACTAAATTTCCTGTTATTGTCAGAGGGAAATGGGTTAAAACATGCAACAAGTGAACAGCCAAGATATTCCCTTCCTTGTAAATGGCACAACTCCTAAGTGTGGCACACAACTACAACAGGGACCTACCTAACAAAGGCAAACATTATAATGGTTTGTACCCTCATAATACAATTCTGAAATTTTTTGAAAAAAAGTTTTCCCTTTCTCTACTGAATTAGTATTGGGAGTCTTTCCTAGAAACTCTGTATTAACCTGCTTTTTTTTTTCTTTTCCAGAATTTAAACTTTTTTGACCTAAAGACATATATAATGAGGTTTTATGCCAGAACTTTTTTTTTTGGAGACAGAGTCTCACTTTTTCACCTTCAATAAAAAGCCATGGTATCGTAGCCCACAGAAACCTCAAACTCTTAGGCTCAAGTGATCCTCTTGCCTCAGTTTTTCATTTTTAGTTGAGACAAGGTGTCATTCTTGCTCAGGCTGGTCTCCAACTCCTGAGCTCAAGTGATCTGCAGGCTTCGGGCTTCCCAGAGTGCTAGGATTACAAGCGTGAGCCACCTTGCCTGGCCAACGATTGCTTTTCTCATCTTTCACCCTCCAAAGATCTTTCTCAAGAAGAAAACATGGGCTCGGCGCCTATAGCTCAACTGGCTAAGGCGCCAGCCACGTACA
>NW_003852410.1:14084542-14089846 GCF_000181295.1 Otolemur garnettii
ACTCTACCCAGGGGGACAGCTTGAGGCTCTGTCTCAAAAAAAAAAAAAAAAAAAAAAGAAGAAGAAAACATGGTTTTGATTGGTAGTGATATGATCAATAAGGTTTTAACAAAGAAGAGGGAAAAAAAAGAAATTTGATTAGCTTTCGGTGTTAATACAAAAATATAAACCAGAACTTTCCATCTCCCTTTCCTCTTGACTTCACCCCACAAAATCACTGACTTAATGAGATGAAATTTTTTTGTCCCAGATTGGGAGGGAAAGAAAGGATTTGGGGATTTGAGTCTTCATTCTAGGCTTTTAACCCCCCACAAGTCCCAGAACTTAAGGACCCTAAGAATCAATTCTCTACAATCTAGTAACTGTTCAGGCTATGAAGGGTCTCCTGCCTAGACTATAATATTTTCATGCAGGCTGGGTGCAGTGGCTCAGGCCTATAATCCTAGCACTCTGGGAGATCAAGGTGTGAGGATGTCTTGAGCTCAGGGTTTCGAGACCAGCTTAAACAAGAGTGAGGCCCCGTCTCCATTAAAAATAGAAAAACTAGCTGGGCATCATGGTGAGTGCCTATAGTCCCAGCTACTTGGGAGACTGATGCAGGACAGTAGCTAGGCTGAGGCTATGGGCACTCTAGCCTAGGTGAAGAGTGAGACTCTGTCTTAAAAGAAAAAAAAAATGTATTTTCTTCATGTAGTTTGTGCCTCACATCAATTTTTTTAAAAGTCAAAGCTAGTCAAGCAGTTGTGGGGGCTCACATCAATTTTGACTGTACTTCTTAGAAGAATGGTGTAGCAAAATCTGAAAGATATCCTCTAAACATGGAGTCCAGCGTTGGAGGTTTCAAACATTGGCCTTTTGTGTCAGCAGCACAAGTACCCGCCTCCGTCAGATACCCGGGGTGCTGGATGAAAGGGTGAACTTCCCAGGGGAACACAGGCTCCTCTGTGCACAAACCAGGCCTACTCAATAGCAACCAGGCCCTGGAATGTGCTCTGGGGGGCAAGCAGGGCACCTGCCTACACAAATGGCATTCTCCAAAGAGAACCTACCTGGATTGAAATAAAAAATAATATTTAATAAATCCTGGTCTCCCCACGTGATGGCATTCTTGTACTTCTGGTACAGAGGGTACAACATGTCCTCCCAAGCCAAGCCCGTTGGAATCATGCTGTTCTGGAAAAGAGAAAACCATCAGAACACCTGAAGCAAAGCAAATACGTCTTGTCCACTGAGAAACAATGTAGAGGGACAGTGGAACGAAGCAAAGAAGGAGGGGTCCTGAGATCCCCAGGGCATAGGACACCACAAAATTAGGGCTGGCAATTGTAGTGTTTTGCCAGATGCACTAGATGGACCAAGAACTGGGATTAGGGCCTGTAGTTTTGACTCAGAGAACCAAGCCTGAAACTGAGCTTCTTTCTTAGGCTTATATCCCGTCTGTTAAGTGAAGAAACAAAATACCGACAGCAGAATTCAGGTATCTTAAGGAGAAACATCTTTCCTCATCTTAAAAGAATGATTTAAATTTAGTAGAAAAGCAACACATTCATAGACTAAGTATTCAAATAGCACATACATGATAGAGAATAAAAAAGTAAAAAAATATTCCTTTCGTATAACTCATTCCCACTTTCCCCAGAAGCACCCACAACAAACAGTCAACACTCGCTTCGGTATTCTTTTGGAAATTTCCAAGGCAAAAATGCTATCACATTCTACAGTATCATGATGTGCTGTATTTAAATTTTTTTCACTTCTTATTTCTTAGAGATCTTAGTATCTAATTTATAGATTAGGAGGATCTAGAAAGAATAGATCCTTTTTTTTGGCTAGTTCTCTACTGATGTTCACTTAGGTTCTTTGTAGTTTTTTGCTAGGATAAAGAAGAAAGCATGCATACACTTATACAAATATTTGTGGGTGTGTGCACAGGCTCATTCCACGAAATTTTACATGATCTTTAAAGCCTTGGGTATACACAGAGTTAAAATATATGAAATTCAGGGCTGCAATATAACATCCCTGAATGGCAACTCCGCTGAAGCTTTAAACTCCATAGCCCTCTAGGCTTTTCCTGAACAAACAAATATTTCATAAGTTTCCAAATACATTTCTCTGGTTCCTTCTGTCCTCACCTACAGGCCACCTATTTCCAAACTCAGCAT
Source organism: Otolemur garnettii (assembly GCF_000181295.1). Lineage (NCBI taxonomy): Eukaryota > Metazoa > Chordata > Mammalia > Primates > Galagidae > Otolemur > Otolemur garnettii. The sequence continues at coordinate 14,086,708 of NW_003852410.1, forward strand.
AATGACACTCTAAGTGAGTGTCATTGAGAGGACTAACTCCAATCTTTAAACAAAGACTCTTAAAGCACTTCATTACCTTGAACTGGGCACTTCTTATACGAGTTAAATTCATTAACATGACTCCTGAATTAAGTCCCGCAGAGCCATAGAAAGGATGCCTGGCAAAGCGGCTGTACCAGCCAATCTTGGGGGTTTCGTGCTCCGGAGCCATGGCTGCGAGCTGGGTGGAATTAAATTGTCTCAGAAGCTTCCAGATGTCATCAACAGGTCTTAGAAAGAGAACATCGGTGTCCACATAGAGAAGGGAGTCCACATCCTTTAAAATCACCTTTGTGTGTCAGGGGTGGGGATGGGAGGGTGGCAAAGGGAGAAAACAAAACGCAAACAGGTTAGAAACAAAGGAAGTGGCATGACAGGAAATAATGCCAGGAATTTTCACTGATGAATGTTAAACCCCTAGAAAGGGTACCACTCTCACCTCCCATTCCTGCTTTGACTTCAGGGGTAAGTGTCAATCCAGGGGTGGAGGCTTAAAAGAAAGAACTTTCTTTCTTTCTTTCTTTCTTTCTCTTTTTTTTTAAGAGATAGAGTCTTACTTTTTTGACCTTGGTAGAGTGCTATGATGTCACAGCTCACAGCAACCTCCAGCTCCTGGGCTTAGGCAATTCTCTTGCCTTAGCCTCCCAAGTAGCTGACAGCAACCTCCAGCTCCTGGGCTTAGGCAATTCTCTTGCCTTAGCCTCCCAAGTAGCTGAGACTAGGCGCCTGCCACAATGCCCAGCTATTTTTTGTTGCAGTTTGACCGGGGGCTGGGTTTGAACCTGCCACCCTTGGTATATGGGGCCGGCGCCCTCCTCACTGAGCCACAGACACCGCCCGATAACTTTCTTTCTTTTTTTTTATTTTTTGAGACAGAGTCTTACTCTGTTGCCTGGGCTAGAGTGCAGTGGCATCAGCCTAGCTCACAGCAACCTCAAACTCCCAGGTTTAAAGGATCCTCCTGCCTCAGCCTCCTGAGTAGCTGGGACTATAGGTGCCTGCCATAATACCCGGCTAATTTTTTTCTATTTTTAGTAGAGACAGGGTCTCACTCTTGCTCAGGCTGGTCTCAAATTCCTGAGCTTAAGCAATCCACCCACCTCAGCCTCCCAAAGTGCTAGGATTATAGATGTGAGTCACCAAGTCCAGCTAAGAAGATTACTCTGCATGTATACTGGCCCAGTTCCAGGACCCTAGACTGTATTTTATAGGGGTTGAACTTTGAACAGCAAATTACAGTGCCTCTCTCTTCCTCTTTTATCCTCCAGTAAGGCTAGATGTCTCTCTCTCTTGGTTCTTCCTTACAACAGCCAGGTTGGTCTGGCATTGGAAAACTCGAGGTACGCAATCTCTAAACCAGCTCATGCTAAGCCTTAGGGGTAAATACTCTCTGTCTCTGGATCCCTTTCTTCTAGTGTTATTGGGTGGCTCTGTAGCTTTTACAATGGTATTTTTAGCCAAGATTTGCACTTGAGGTTAGGCAAAGCCATTGGCCAGCTTTGTTTGTATCTAAGAAATAGATCAACTTTTTCCTCTGAAGAGCCATATAAATATTTAAGACTCTGTTGCAACTCCTCCACTTTGCCAAAGGAGCACAAAAGTAGCCACTGACAACATGTAAACGAACAACAGGGGTTGTGTTCAAATAAAGCTATGGGTCAGGACACTGAAATTTGAATTTCATGTAATTTTCAAATATCACAGAATATCCTTCTTTTGATTTTTTTCCAACCATATGAAATGCTAAAAGCCATTCATGGGTCACAGGCTATGGTTTGCTGACGTCTGTTGTAGACCATTCAGTTAGCACTCGTTCTCCTGTGCTAACTGCTTCCCTTTCCAGAGCTTTGCGTAGGGATTGAGACTTCAAAGCTTTAATCAGTAATAGATTATCTGCCATGTTTTGACATTGTTCCTCAAACTTAGGGATAGCTTAAACAAAAAAAGGTTTTGAATCTTCCAGGGTTCCTGGCCTAACATTACCCTAAAACATTAATAACACTTTTTTTTGTTGTTGTTGAGAGAGAGAGAGTCCCGCTCTGTTTCCTGGACTAGTGTGTAGTGTGTCATTATAGCTGACTGCAACCTCAGACTCTGAGACTGAGGCAATCCTCCTGCCTCAGCCTCCTTAGTAGCAGGGACTATGGGGGTACAGGCTTATTTTTTCTATTTTGAGGTCTCATTCTTGCTAAGACTGGTCTTAAACTCCCGGACTCAAGTGATTCTCTTGCCTTGGCCTCCCAGAGAGCTAAGACACAGGTGGGGGCTACCTTGACCAGACCACAATCACACTTGTTGTGGACTGAATGTTAGTGTTCTCCAACATTCACATATTGAAACCCTAATCCTCCATGTGATGGCATTTGGAGATACCGGCTCACTACAATGCCCAGCTATTTTTTTTTTTTTTTTGAGACAGAGTCTCATTATGTTGCCCTCAGTAGAGTGCTGTAGTGTCACAGCTCATAGCAATCTCAAACTCTTGGGCTTATGCAATTCTCCTGCCTCAGCCTCCCGAGTAGCTGGGACTATAGGTGCCTGCCAAAATGTCTGGCTATTGTTTGGTTGTAGCTGCTGTTGTTGGCAGGCCTGAGCTGGGTTCAAACCCACTAGGTCCCATGTATGTGGCCAGCACCCTAGCCACTGAGCTACAGGCGCCAAGCCACCCCCAATGGATTTAAAAAAAATTTATTTTGGCACACATAGCCTATTTTTAATAGATGTCAACATTCTTTTCTTTAAACTGGAGATTTCAAAAATACCTGAATTTCTGTCTTCTTTTGAAAAATCTACAGATCATGCAAGAACAGCCTGCATCCTACAAGGGAAAAGTCTGTGGGTGGTGGAGCACTGACTATAATCTTAGTCCATTCATATAATAAACATTTATGGAGGGTTTACGATGTGCTAGGTGTGATTAGCAGTGACCAAGACAAACAAAAATCTCTGCCCTTAAGAGTGAGTCATGGCTCGGCGCCTGTGGCTTAAGCAGCTAAGGTGCCAGCCACATGCACCTAAGGTGGCGGGTTTGAATCCCCAGCCCGGGCCTGCGGAACAACAATGATGGCTGCAACTAAAAAAAAAAAAATGGCCCCAGCTA
>NW_003852410.1:14090295-14097502 GCF_000181295.1 Otolemur garnettii
AAAAAAAAAAAAAAAAGAAATGGGGGCTCATTGTGCTGTCCTAGCTAGAGTCCAACTCCTGGGCTCAAGCTATCCCTCCTTCCCTGGCCCCCTGAGTAGCTGGGATTACAAATGCATACCACCATCCCTGGGGAGTTTGCAGTTTTAAACAGGGTGGCTGGGGGAAGGGCTCACTCAGAAGATAACCATGTGTGAGGAAGGCGGGAGCACATCTGGGATCACAAAACAATGAGGGGCCAGTGTGGCTGGACCTCGGTGAGCTACGGGAAGAAGAGAGGACAGAGAGGTAATGGTGAAGTGGTCATTTAGGGCTTTGCATGACCTTGTAAGCACTTCAGCTTTTTTTTTTTTTCTTTTTTTGAGACAGAGTCTCAAGCTGTCGCCCTGGATAGAGTGCTGTGATGTCATAGCTCACAGTAACCTCCAACTCTTTGGGGTTTTTTTGTTTGTTTTTTAGAGTCAGAATCTCACTTTGTTGCCCTCGATAGAGTGTCGTTGCATCACAGCTCACAGCAACCTCCAACTCTTGGGCTTTAGGCAATTCTCTTTGCCTCAGCCTCCCAACTAGCTGGGACTACAGGCGCCTGCCACAATGCCCCGCTATTTTTTTTTTTTGTTGTTGTTGCTGCTGCAGTTTGGCTGGGGTGGGGTTCGATCCTGACACCCTCGGTATATGGGGCCAGCGCCCTACTCACTGAACCACAGGCGCTGCCCACCTCCAATTCTTGGGCTTAAGCGACTCTCTTGTCTCAGCTTCCCTAGTAGCTGGGACTACAGGTGCCTGCCACAATGCTTGGCTATTATTTGGTTGCAGTTGTCATTGTTGTTGGCAGGCTCGGCTGGATTCGAACCCACCAGCTCCAGTGTATGTGGCTGGCGTCCTAGATGCTGTACTCCAGGCACTGAGCCAGCACTTCAACTTTGTAAGAAGTTCTCTGGGCTTGTGACATGATCTGACTTAGACCAAAAGATCTCCCTGGAGGCTACATAGATTCTATTTCAAAAAGAACACACAAATGTACCTCTAGTGGTACTACTCAGAGACACAGGTAGACAAAGAACTTATGAATCCTGAGAGAGGGCAGCACCTGTGGTTCAGGGAGTAAGGCACCAGCCCCATATACTAAGGGTGGCAAGTTCAAACCCAGACAGACCTGGCCAAACTGCAACAAAAAATAGCCGGAAGTTATGGCAGGTGCCTGTAGTCCCAGCTACTTGGGAGGCTGAGGCAAGAGAATAGTGTAAGCCCAGGTGTTGGAGGTTGCTGTGAGCTGTGACGCCACAGCACTCTACCGAGGGTGACAAAGTGAGACTCAGTCTCAAAAAAAAAACAAAACAAAACAAAAAAAGAATCCTGAAACTTGGCTCAGCGCCTATAGCTGAGTGGTTAAGGCACCAACCACACCAGGGGCTGGTGGGTTCAAACTCAGCCAGGACCTGCTAAACAACAATAACAAAAAAAAAGCAGCCAGCCATTGTGGTGGGTGCCTATAGTCCCAGCTACCGACTTTGAGGTTGCTGTGAGCTGTGACACCATAGCATTCTACAGAGGATGACATAGTGAGACTCTGTTTCAAAAAAAAAAAGAGAATCCTGAAGCTTGGCCAGGCGCAGTGGCTCAGGCCTGTAATCCCAGCCATCTGAGAGGCCGAGGCGGGAGGATTGCCTGAGCTCAGGAGTTTGAGACAAGCTGGGTGTTGTGGAGAGCACCTATAATCCCAGCTACTCAAGAGGCTGAGGTAAGAGGATCACTTACGCCCACGAGTTTGAGGTAGCTATGAGCTGTGATGTCATAGTACTCTACACAGGGTGACAGAGTAAGACTTTGTCTCAAGGAAAAAAAAAATACAGGGTCTAGTCCTGTGAGTCTGGACAAGTGGCTCAGTCTTTCTAGGCCTGAGTTCCCTACCTTAAAAAGCAGGAAGCAAGATCACCACCACCACCCTCCTCCCGGGTTGTTCCACTGAGCCAGCTAAATGAAACTCACCAGGTTCTCAGTACCAGCTAGAACACAGTAAGTACTCAAAAAACAGCAGTTTAGTAAGACATCCGTGTTTTCCCTTTTAAAATGTCAAGTGTAATTAGTTGCCATTCACATCAACGCCCACAGCACTTTAAAACATGTGTGGACCACAAAGAGCTTTTAGGTAGTCAGAGTCAAGCAGAGAAGTTTCCGGACCTTTCTAATACCATAATCCACTTCGTACCTTGACTGAAAACAAGTACATAAGACTTTTTTATTCTCTATTTGAAAAAATAAAAGGCAAAAAAAAAAAAAATCACACTTCTATAACACTGCATCTCTGGAGGCTAATTCTGCAGCAATTATTGCTGGTATTAATTTGAAGAGGATCATTGTTGGCTACCTTATAATGGAGAAGAGTAGTTACCAAAAGGATATAAAATTAGCCATTCTAATTCCTTTATGGAAATCAGTCAGCACTAGAAATGAGGCCTTTGTTTTTGTAAAGTAGTGGGAGGCAGCACACAATAGCAATCTGTGCTGCTGCTGGCTGGGATGTGGGGTCTTCTGCTCCTGCTCTGGGCCCCATCCCCACCTGAGCCCCCAGGGAGCCTCCCTCAGCAGTCTGTGCCATGTGTGGGCCAAAGCCTGGCCATGGACACAGGACGATCAGGGGCTCACTGGCTCATCTTGAAGTTCATTTTGCTCCAATCCTGCTCTGACTCTGACGGTGCAACTTGGTGGTTACAAGATTTGGGTTTGAAATCTGTGTTCTAATTCTGTTTCCACCAGTAACTGTGTGATTTTGGCAAGCTTGAGGAAGGCTCCTAAGCCTCAGTTTCCTCTTCCTGTAAATGGGATTGATGACCCATTTCATGGTGCTGCTGGGATGATTAACTGAGATCATGCGTGTGAAGCACCTGGCACACACACAGTGAGGACTCAGTAAAGGTTCTGTGATATTATAGTCTCACTCTCTGGAGATCAGGAAACCAGCAACCCAGTTATAGTAGTAGTGGTGGTGGCAGTTGAAGAATGAGACCTATTCTCTGTTCTCAGGAGTGCTGTGGGGGAGACAAGAGAAGGGACAAAGCAAAGCAAGGTGCAGGTGACGACAGACGTAGCACAGAGGCCCTAGGCCAGGCTGGAGGGGAAGCTAGCAAGGCTTCCCAGCAGAACTGGCACCCGAACTAAGAGGTTAAGTAAAAAGCAGGGCAAAGGGTGCTGAACTAAGTGGACCAGCATGTGACCAGGCAGAGCATGGCAATGGGAGGACTTGCAGGTATTTGGTGGAGAATTTACAACAGGAGAGTAGGGAGTGGCGAGAGATTAGGCTGACAAAGTGGGGAGAGGCTGGATCAGGAGCGATGCCGACAAGTTCAGACTTGATCCTGAGAGCCACAAGGCAATGTTCAAGGACTTAACCCAGAAACCTCAATGTCATCCTTGTTTCCCTTCTCATCCACATGGCCCACATCCAACCCTCAGCAAGTCCACAGGCTCTACCTCCCAGATTCCCGAATCTACCCACTGCTCTCCCTCTCCGTTTCTTCACCCAGAGTCCAAGGCACTGGGGCAGCTCCTCCTGAGTTCTGTAAAGTTCTGTCCACTGGTCTCCCTGGATACACTTGGCCCCCTCCAACCCATTCCTCAGAGAGCAGCTAGACGGATTGTTAACTTCCACTGTGATTTCTTCTTTATTTACAAGGGTCTTGTTTAATTTCCACATACATGGCTTGGCGCCTGTGGCTCAAAGGGCTAAGGCACCAGCCACATACACCTGAGCTGGCGGGTTTGAATCCAGCCCGGGCTTGCCAAACAACAATGACGACTGCAACCCAAAAATAGCCGGGCGTTGTGGCGGGCGCCTCTAATCCCAGATACTTGGGAGGTGGAGGCAGGAGACTCGCTTGAGCCCTGGAGTTGTAGGTTGCTGTGAGCTGTGACACCACAGCACCCTACCCAGGGTGACAGCTTGAGGCTCTGTCTGAAGAAAAAAATAATAATAATTTCCACATACAGAAAAACCTCCATAGTTGACCACCTCCTTAAACTGGTCTAATTTTCTTTTTTTTTTTTTTTGAGACAGAGCCTCAAGCTATCCCCCTGGGTACAGTGCAGTGGCATCACAGCTCACAGCAACCTCCAACTCCTGGGCTCAAGCGAGTCTCCTGCCTCAGCCTCCTAAGTAGCTGGGACCACAGGCGCCTGCCACAATGCCTGGCCATTTTTTGGTTGCAGCTGTCATTGTTGTTTTTTTGGTGGGCCCAGGCTGGATTTGAACCCACCACCATAGGTGCATGTGGCTGGCGTCTTAGCCACTTGAGCCATGGGTGCCAAGCCAAACTGGTCTAATTTTCACAGACCAGACATTCACCATATTACTCAATGGAAGTTCCTTATGTTGACCACCTCCATGTTGACCAGTTTGTTACAGTTCCTAGAGTGGTCAACTCACAGAGCTTTGACTGCATTTGTGATTTTCCATATATCTTTTTGTCAGTGATCCCCAACCTTTTTGGCACCAGGAACCGGTTTCATGGAGGACAATTTTTCCATGGACTAAGGTGCTGGGTGGGAATGGTTTGGGGATGATTCGAGCACATTACATCTCCACCTCAAATCATCAGGCATTAGATTCTCATAAGAAGCCTGCAACCTCAATCCTTTGCATGCATGGCTTATGGTAGGGTTGGCACTCTTATGAGAAGATAATGCTGCCTCTTATCTGACAGAAGGCGGAGCTCAGGTGATGATGCAAGCGATGGGGAGTGGCTGGAAATACAGATGAAGCTCAACCTGCCTGCCACTCAATTCCTGCTGGGAGGTCTGGTTCCTAACAGGCCACTAACTGGTGCTGGTCCCTGGCTCTGGGTTGCAGACTGCCGCTTTTTGTTATCCGTTTATATTTCAATTTCCTTGTAGCCAAGGAGCATAGTTGGCAGGATTTCAGTCCTTTTAATTGATTGAGACTTATTTTATAGCCTAGCATATGGTCGATCTTAGTGAATACTCCCCAAACATTTGAAAAAAAAAATGTTTATTCTGCAGTTGTGGGGTGGAGTAGTCCATAAATCCTATAGCTGTCTATTAGGTTACATGGGTGATAGTGCTGTCAAAGTCTTCTATATCCTCACCAGTTTTCTGACTGTTTATTAGAACCACATAAGCTCTATGAAGCTTCATCTCCAAACCCAAAGTGGGGAGAAACGTAAAGTTACTGCAAACTCATTTACGACAACGCATACAATTTGGCAAGCATTATTAATTTTCACACTAATCAGAGTCAACTCTTAGAAAGGGAATGCTGACGTCTCCAACTCCTGTGAATGTATCTATTTCTCTATTTGTCTAGGAATGCTTTGACTTCATGGATTTGGAAGCTCTGCTATTAGGTATATAATCATTTGGGGTGGCTACTTAATGATATAATGATCAATCCATCAGTGGGCTTAAAAGAAAAACCCCAATGGCCGGGCAAGGTGACTCCCTCCCACCTATAATCCTAGCACTTGGGAGGGTAGATTGTCTGAGTTCACAGTTTGAGACCAGCCTGAGCCAGAGCGAGACCTCGTCTCCAAAAATAGCTGGGCATTGTGGCAGGCACCTGTAGTCCCAGCTACTCGGGAGGCTGAGGCAAGGGGATTGCTTGAGCTCAAGGGTTTGAGGTTGCTATGAGCTGTGACACCCCGGCATCTACCGAGGGCTACAAAGTGAGACTCTGTCTCAAAAAAAAAAAAAAAAAAGAAAGAAAGATAAGCAAACCCCCAAATCTACAAAAGATCACATCCTTTTCATACTGAAACGCTTCAAGATTTTTTGTTGCATTTCAAATAGTCTATGAAGGGCTCTGAGGATGCTCATGCTCCATCCACCTTCCCAACCTATTCTGTTGTTCCCCTCCTCGCATAACCCATGTCAGGGTCTTAAAACTTTCATTATTGCTTTGTTATCGTCAGTCAGCACAGGGAAGGGAGCTAAATGAACCTCTAGGAAGCCAAGGAGCTCTTAATTCTCTTCCTGCTGTGGCCAGGGTTTCCTCCATCTAAGATTCTCTTGAGTCTTTGGTTAGATAGAAATGAATATATTCCAGGGCAGTGCCTGTGGCTCAGTGAGGAGGGCGCTGCTCCGATATACCGAGGGTGACGGGTTTGAACCCAGCCCTGGCCAAACTGTAATAAAAAAATAGCTGGGCATGGTGACAGGTGCCTGTAGTCCCAGCTACTCAGGAGGCTGAGGCAAGAGAATTGCCTAAGCCCAAGAGCTAGAGGTTGCTGTGAGCTGTGATGCCACAGCACTCTACTGAGGCCGATAAAATGAGACTCTGTCTCAAACAACAACAAAAAAAACCTGTGATCATTGTGGAAATTGATGATGACTCCCAAATCTTATCTGTTGCAGTAAAGGAATGAGCAGTCCCTTCACAGTTCTGCCCCCTTTCCTTGGGTCTGGAGATAAAGCTCCAAGGAGCTCCTGTGGTTTATGAGAAGCAGCTTCCCAGACCTGTCAGTGGAGCACCAACAAAGGCTTCCTGAACGCCAGGCAGAGTTTTTGCTTCCTATACTGAACACCCAGCCCTGACTCACCCCTTCTAGAACAGCTTTCCGTGTAGGGCTTCCTGTTCTTTCCCTCACTTTCTCTTTGTCGCACCCCCTGACCTCCTTCCTTCTGTCACTTCTCACAACCAGTGGCCTTTGGTTAAATTATCTTTTTATTTACTGCTTGTCTCCTCCAATTAGAATAGAAGCTCCATGAGGGCCGGGACCTTCTGTGCCTAGTTAACTTCTGAAGTCCATGTGCCTGGCAAAATGCCTGGCATGTATAATAGGCATCCAATAAATGCTTACGCAATCCAAGGAATTCAACTATTGAACCACTATACTTTTAATATGCTTCAAGGCTGATGCAGAAGAGAAAGACAGGCTCTGAGAGATGAGGAGGTCTATGAACAATTGAAAAGTAGAAGATTCCAGGTTCCTGGAGGGAAAACCAACATATTGCCTACCACAGGGAATATCGTTCTGCTGGTGTGGACTAGTAGTTCACCCTTCAGGCCGCTGTCGACAGCTCCATCTCTCAGGACGTTATTCCATTTTCTTTTATTTCTTTTTCAGAGACAGAGTCTCACTTTGTCGCCCTCGGTAGAGTGCGTGGCATCACAGCTCACAGCAACCTCCAGCTCTTGGGCTTAGGTGATTCTCTTGCCTCAGCCTCCCGAGTAGCTGGGACCACAGGTGCCTGCCA
>NW_003852410.1:14098495-14119835 GCF_000181295.1 Otolemur garnettii
AAAGGGATTGTAGCCATTCATTTGCGACCCAGACATGATCCAGACACGCTAAATGTAACTACCAAGCTCCGCTAATTTTAATAATTTTAACTACCGAGGGCCCCATGCGACCATATATACCCCTAGACAAAGAGCCTAGAGATAGAGAGAGAGCTTTTCTCTCCTGACTCTGGTTTTCTCTCTCTGCCAGGAGCTCTGGCTCTTCTGTATTCTTTTCTGTAAATAAATCCTGTCCTACCACTGATCTGTGGTCTGCGGATTCATACTTCGAATCACCAAGACCAAGAACCTACTGAAGAGTGAAATTCTAGTATCACTATGACTAAATAAATGATGCTCCCAGGAAACGCAGGCACTACTTCAGTTCAGGAAGACAAAGACCTTCTGGAGTTAGGTGGCTGGTGATGGTGGCACAACCATGTCCAGGCATTTTAGTGTCACAGAACTATACATTTAAAAATAGTTAACATGGGTGGCTCTTGCCTGTAATCCCAGCACTTGGGAAGCCGAGGTGGGTAGATTGCCTGAGCTCATAGGTTCGAGACTAGCCTGAGCAAGAGTGAGACACCATCTCTAAAAAATAGCCGGGTGTGGCTTGGCACCCATAGCTCGGTGGGTAGGGCGCCAGCCACATACACCAAGGCTGGTGGGTTCGAGCCCAGCCTGGGCATGCTACACAGCAATGACAACTGCAACCAAAAAACAGCCGGGCGTTGTGGCAGGTGCTCGTAGTCCCAGCTACTCGGGAGGCTGAGGCAAGATTATTGCTTAAGCCCAAAAGAGTTTGGGGTTGCTGTGTGTTGTGATGCCACGGCACTCTACCAAGGGTGACATAATGAGACTCTGTCTCAAAAAGAAAGAAAAATACCTGGGTGTTGTGGTAGGTGCCTGTAGTCCTAGCTACTTGGGAGGCAGAGGCAGGAGGATGGCTTGAACCCCAGAGTTTGAGGTCGCTGTGAGCTAAGACACCATGGCACTCTACCTAGGGTGACCAAGTGAGACAGAGTAAATAAACCATTTTTTATTGTAGTAAAATATATATAACAATAAACATATCATGTTAACTTTTTATTTTTCACTACAATAAAAGAATGGTTAAAAAAAAGAAATACACATACTTTTTTTTTTTTTTTTTGAGACAGAATCTCCACATTACCCTTGGTAGAGTACCTTGGCGTCACAGCTCACAGCAACCTCAAACTCTTGGGCTTAAGAGATTCTCTTGCCTCAGTCTCCCAAGTAGCTGGGACTATAGGCACCTGCCACAAGGCCTGGCTATTTTTATTTCAATCGTCATTGTTTAGCTGGCCGGGCAGGTTTGAACCCACCAGCCTTGGTGCATGTGGCCAGTGCCATAACCACAGTGCCGATTTTTTTTCATTTAAAGATTGCTTTACACATTGTCCTCTAGGGTGTTTATTCACCTAATTCTAATTTTGTGAATTTTCACTTCCCTAAGCTAAATACATTCTAAAGAGTTATTCCAAGATCATTTTTAACTTCCGTGATTATATCAAATCCCTTTTTTTATTTAACATTTTCCTGTTTTGAAGCTTCCTTCATTCCGACAGCACAAACGTCTCTAGGTCAAATGCCTCGTCAAAGCAGACAGAGATCACCTTTGCTGAGAGATAGGCCTGGGTAGCATCCTGACCTCTAACCTTCCTCCTCTCTGTAACAGAGTGCTTTCTCCTGGGTGGGGTTCTGGGGAACATATTTGGTGTCCACTGCCCCTTCTCATTTATAGAAAGAAAAACTGGGCAAAATAGGGCTTCTAGGGCTGTTTGGACTTTGTCCTCTGAGACTCCAATTCCTAGGTCCCCAAACCAAAATTAGAAAGCAAGGAAAATACTACATTTCAACACACATTTTCTTTTCTTTTCTTTTCTTTTTTTTGAGACAGAGCCTCAAGCTGTTCCCCTGGGTAGAGTGCCGTGGCATTAGAGCTCACAGCAACCTCCAACTCCTGGGCTCAAGTGAGTCTCCTGCCTCAGCCTCCCAAGTAGCTGGGACCACAGGCACCCGCCACAATGCCTGGCCATTTTTTGGTTGCAGCCGTCATTGTTGTTTGGCGGGTCCGGGCTGGGGATTCAAACCTGCCACCTTAGGTGTACATGGCTGGCACCTTAGCCGGTTGAGCTATAGGCGCCGAGCCTCACCACAGATTTTCAACTGGATAAAATAAGTTCCCTTTCCTCTACCATTCTGTTATGCTTTTGTTTGTTTGTTTGTTTTGAGACAGAGTCTCACTATGTCGTCCCTGGTAGAGTGCCATGGAGTCATAGCTCACACCAATCTCAAACTTTTGGGCTTAAGCGATTCTCTTGCTTCAGCCTCCCAAGTAGCTGGGACTACAGGCACCTGCCACAAGGCCTGGCTGTCATTGTTGTTCAGCAGGGCCAGGTCAGATTTGAACCCACCAGGCCCAGTGTATGTGGCCAGCACCCTAACCACTGAGCAATGGGAGCAGCATACCCTCTTTTTTATTTATTTATTTATTTGTTTATTTTTTTTTTTTTGAGACAGAGCCTCAAGCTGTTGCCCTGGGTAGAGTGCCATAGCATCACAGCTCACAGCAACCTCCAACTCTTGGGCTCAAGCAAGTCTCCTGCCTCCACCTCCCAAGTAGCTGGGATTATAGGTGCCCGCCACAACGCCTATTTTTTGGTTACAGCCATCATTGCTGTTTGGCGGGCCCGGGCTGGATTCAAACCTGCCAGCTCAGGTGTAGCCGCTTGAGCCACAGGTGGCGAGCTTTATTTATTTGAGATAAGAGTCTCAAGCTGTCGCCCTGGATAGAGAGCCATGGTGTCATAGTGATACAGGACAAATGGCATCCCAGCCAGCTCGTGGAGCTGGGGGGCACAGACCGGCTGCCTCCACCTTGGCAATGTCGGTGTGGCAGCAGCAAGCAGAAGAACCAGCAGGCTGGAGGGTGGGCAGGGGGTCCCCATTTCCTAGGCCTGGGAATAAAAGGGATTGTAGTCATTAACTTGCAACCCAGACAGATGTCCCAAGCACGCTGAATGTAGCAAGTTGTTTCAGACAGACAGGGGTCACAGACACTCCCCATTCGACTATATATACCCTTAGACAAAGAGCCTAGAGACAGAGAGACAGAAAAGGAGAGAGAGCACTTTTCTCTCCTAACTCCAGTTTTCTCTCTCTGCCAGGAGCTCTGGCTCTTCTGTATTCTTTTCTGTAAATAAATCCTGTCTTACCACTGATCTGTGGTCTGAGGATTCATTCTTCAAATCACAGAGACCAAGAACTTACTGAAGAGCGAAATTCCAGTATCAATAGCCCACAGCAACCTCAAACTCGTGGGCTTAAGCGATTCTTTTGCCTCAGCCTCCCAAGTAGCTGGGACTACAGGTGCCCACCACAATGCCCAGATATTTTTTGGTTGTAGATGTCATTGTTGTTTGGCAGGCCCAGGCTGTTTTTGAACCCACCAGCCTTGGTGTATTTGGCTGGGGCTCTAGCCACTGAGCTACAGGCGCCGAGCCCCCAGCCTCTTTTTGAAAGAATGCACATGCAACCTATCTTGAGGTAGCCCATTATAGAGACAATATAATTACTGAGCCAAGGCAGAAAGCTAGATAGTAATGAACATTTCTTCAGATGGGTGGGCAACTTCTGAGAGTTCTTCTAGTAAACAGAGGTGAAAATCTGGAAGACGCAAAACTATGTAATATTATACATAAAAGAGGCAATGTCCTAACACTTCAGTGTAAATAATAATCCCATAAAATAATGAGGTAGCTAAGATACTATTCTGACTAAATAATTATACTAATTATAAATATTCATATAGCACTTATGTGCTAAGTACTGTTCAACAAGCTTTCCCATATTAATCATTTAATCTTCCTAACAATCTAGTGACAGTACTTTTATTATTCCCATTGTGTAGATGAGGAAATTGAGGCACAGAGAGGTTAAGCAACTTACCCAAGGTCATACAGCTATACTGAACATCCAGTCAGTAAATATTTTTGTCAAGAAAATAACTAAAAGCAAGAATAATCCCTTTCATTTATTTAGTGTATGTTATGAGTTAAGCACCATTCTGGGTATTTCACAGACATTGTTGCCAGTGCTTCGACCATCCTGTTAGATGCTATTATTACCCCATAAGCAGATGAGCCTGAGTAGTTTACCGAAGGGCATCACTAGTAAGTGGCAGAACCTGGGTGAAACTACGGATCTTTGACATGAAGCTCCTAGTCTGCCTGCTCTGCCATGCTGATATTCACCCAACATGGACAGTAAGTGTACACGCTCACAGTGTGAATGACAGACGTGCTGCGGGCTTGTCACTGCTTCTGTATTCTATAGCCTCTCTGAATGGACGTGGTCAGTTGTTCTTAAACTTCAGAGTGCATGAGATTCACCTAAGAAGTTTGTTTAAAATGCAGATTCCCGGCCGGGTGCAGTGGCTCACACCTGTCATCTTAGCACACTGGGAGGCTGAGGTGGGTGGATTGCCTGAACTCATGAGTTCAAGACCAGCCTGAGCAAGTGAGACCTCGTCTCTGAAAAAAATAGCCGGGCGTTGTGGCAGGTGCCTGTAGTCCCAGCTACCTGGGAGGCTGAGGTAAGAGAATCACTTGAGCCCAAGAGTTTGAGGTTGCTGTGAGCAACGCCAGCAGCTACTCTACTGAGGGTGACAAAGTGAGACTGTCTCTAAATAAATAAATAAATACACAAAAATGCAGATTCCCAGGGTTCATCTCCAGATTCTAAATTTTTAGGTCTGGCAAGGGCCACCCCAAACTGATTGCATATATATGCATTTATACACATGTGCATGTGTTTTTAAAATTTTTATTGTGAGATCATTTTCTACTTATGGAAGAGATGCAGAAAGTCCAGAGAGTTTCCCTGTATTCTATACCCAACTTCCTCTGGCGTTAATATCTTATATAAAATTACGGAATCCTCAAATCTAAAAAGATTAACCTTGGTATAATGTTTTGACTAAACTACAGAACTTGCTCCAATGTCACCAGTTCTCCCACAAAGCTCCTCTTCCTTAAGATCCAAACAAGGCTCCCACATTACTTTTTTTTTTTTTGAGAACCCCAGTAATTGGGGTTCTCACTTTGCTTATGTTGGTTTCAAACTCCTAAGGTCAAGGAGTTCAAAAAAGGGCACCCTGAACTTCTTACTCTCAATTGCAGAGTTGTTCCTAAGTTTTTTAGCCACCACCTAGCCTGATTTGTCATCTTAGAAAATCATTCGAGGGCCGGATGTGGTGGCTCATGCCTGTAATCCTAGCACTCTGGGAGGCCGAGGTGGGTGGACTGCTTGAACTCAGGAATTTGAGACCAGCCTGATCAAGAGTGAGATCCCGTCTCTACTAAAAATAGAAAAAATGAGCAGGCTGTTGTGGCAGGAACCTGTAGACGCAGCTACTCAGGAGGCTGAGGTAAAAGGATCGCTTGAGCCCCAAAGTTTGAGGTCACTGTGAGTTATGAGCCCATGGCACTCTACCCAGGGCGATGGAGTAAGACTCTGCCTGAAAAAAAAATTGTTTGAATTTAGACAATATACCAGTTCATGCTTGTGTGTTGTTAAAAAAACACAGGAACAACTCTGCAGTTGAGAGTAAGAAGTTCAGGGTGCCCTTTGTCTGGCCCTGGCCTGTCACACCACCATGGCAAGCTCCCGCAGGCCTCTCTCCTCTCTTCAGATATAACCAACTTTAACAGGGCAGTAAATACCATCCCCGGCTGTCTCTACGCATTCCTCTGCACGGAAGATCTTTGTATGGCCAGGAAGTCAGAGCGCAACTCCTGTGTTACCTCAGAGATCCTCACACCCATCATACCCTTTTATTTTTTCCATAATTCTTATTACAACCTGAAATTAATTTATAATTTACTTATTTATTGCCACTCTTCCCTGCCTTTGCTATAATCTTTCTCCCTCCCTCCCTCTCTCTTCCTCTCTGTGACAGGGTCTTGTTTGGTTGCCCAGGCTAGAGTACAGTGGCATTATCATAGCTCACTGTGACTTCTAGTTCCTGGACTCAAGTGACCATCCTGCCTCAGCCTCCTGAGTAACTGGGACTACAGGTGTCCACTGCTTTTCAAAGCTAATTGTTCTATTTTTGGTAGAGTTGTGGGGGTCTCACTCTTGCTTAGGCTGGTCTCACGCTCCTGATTTCAAGTGATCCTCCTGCCTAGGTCTCACAGAGTGTTAGGCTTATGGGCGTGAGCCACCGTGTCTGGCCAAACTTTGGATATCTTATTCACAGTCATATTTCTAGGGTTAGTTACATAATTGAGGCATAATAAATATTATCGAATAAGTGGTTATATGTGTATAAATGTTTATACACACATGAACACATATACTTGTGCACTTAAAAAATACCAACAGAAACATGCTATACATACTGTACTTTCTGATTGTATACTTTGGGATATTTCCTTCCATTTGATGTATGCAGAGAACAAAGAACATTTTGTTCAATGCTATATGTTCTCAACAATATCCCCTTTGATACTGTTAAAACAGTTTAAGCTAGTGGACAGAATTATGGACACTTGCAAAGTATTTTCCCTATATAGTGCTTTCTTTTCTGGTGTTTTCTTTTTTCTTTCTGCTAAGACATTTGGACTTAATCTTTTCTGTTTATGTGTATATAAAACCTATACACATTGGGAATTTGTACAAAAATAAATACAAAATAAACTGTGTTCCCCCATTTTAACTGTTTTAATCTGAGATTTTTAAGGTCGTTTGATTCATTACATTATTTTAAAGTAGGGTGAAGTACAGGAGAAAATTAAAACATATCAATTTTAATTCTCGCTTCTATTGTGCCCCCTTGTGGAACTACACACAGCTTACATATTCATTTTTGGGATATTTTAACAAAGAGCAGGGTGCACCAGTGTCAGGACCACATTCACACCCGCTCCTATCAATGAAGCAGACTCTTCTAATCAGTTTAATCTTTGCAAACAAGATTCCGATTGCCTCTGAGTTGGGCAAATCAATGACGGCTTTGTTCGGGATGGTTCTCCTGAGATTCTGGCTCATTAAACTTGTGTTTGGCTTTTGATTTCATCATCTCAGCTATGTGACCAACTGTTAGATCCGCATGTGGGATGTTTTCCACAGACCTTGCGTAACTGAAGGTATCTGGTTTCTGGGGCATGTTCTGAGGGACTGGCTCTCTCAGATCTTCCATCTGCTTCCAGGCTCCCTGTTGGCTTGCCTCCTCCTCTTATCAGGTGTTGCAATCCCAGCCAGCAGGCACACAGTATCTTTCCTTGTTGGTTGTAGACATTCCCTTAGCTATGGCAACTGTCATTTAAAGCAGAGTCTGGTTTCTCAGTCTGATGGCGCCTCCCCAGGTGTTCTCTGCTAGCGAGGTGCTGAAAACAGGTTCATCGTGTTGCAAGGAAATGCAGCTCTTCAGCTGAAGAATTTGAGAATCTAATCCACCTAACAGAGTAGACACTCAGTGGGGTCCACTCTTAGAACCTTCATAAACGTATCTTTAAATCCTCTCTGCCACTTTTTGAAGCAGTTGTTAAAGCCTTTTTTTATAAGACCATCCATCCATTCTTCTCTCTCTCCATCTATCCTTCCTTCCCTCCGCTTATCCCTCCAAAAAGTTTTACAGGGTGGTTTTTGGTAACACATACCAGGCAGTGCTCTAGGTGCTGGAGATCAAAGATAGGGCTCACATGTTCAAAAGAGAAGCCCCCCAAGATAAGACAAACAAGTAAACTGTGTAGTCTTCTAATGCTGAAGATAGTAGGCTAGGGAAAAAACCAAGCAGGGGAGGGGAGCAATTATAAATACTACAGCCTCAGGCGGCGCCTGTGGCTCAAAGAAGTAGGGCGCCAGCCCCATATGCCTATGCTGGAGGTGGCGGGTTCAAACCCAGGCCCGGCCAAAAACTGCAAGAAAAAAAAAATACTACAGCCTCACTAAACTGGTGAGTCTGAGCAAAAACATTTTCATACCGTAAGTAACAATGAAAGAATGGAAAGTTTGGGGGAATCTTCCAAAGGAGGTATTTTGGAACACTAGGGAAATGTTTTCTAGGAGTACAAGAGGAAACACTGGCATTAATGAACGGCAGGAAGGCAGGCAGAATGCCTACACTATAGGGATGCTCAGGCTCCAATCTAGACTCTAAGGTTTACCACCGGAAAAGTATTTTATTTCCCTAAAATTCGGTTTCCTCATTTGTAAAGAGGATACAAGTAAGTATACTCCTCAAAGAGCTGTGAAGACTTAATGAAACTATAAAGACCCCAGCATGTGGTAAGAGGAGCAGATATTGACTGGTCTCTGCTACATACCACACATTGCTCTTCTTTCAGTAGTAAGTCCTGAAGACATGTTTTAAAGCAGTATTTCCCCAAACTCTCTTCATCTGCTCTGAAATGCATTTCATAGAAAAGACTGCCTGTTTACAATTCTAGTACATGCACACATAAATATATAAAACAAAAATCTCAAAAACAGTATTTGTCCTTACTATATGTAATGATCTTCATTATTTTCTATTCTACTTTATTTCCCTCTTTTTCCTTTTTTTTTTTTAATAGTTTGGGATTTATTGAGAGTACAAAGAGTTAGGTCACACTGATTGCATCTGTTAGGCAAAGTTCCTCTGACAATTGTGTCCCATCCCCAGAGGTGTGCCATACACTGTGACCCCCCATCTCCCTCACTACTCCCCTCTCCCCACTCCCTCATTCCCCTACCCGATACCTAATATTAGGTCATCTACTGCCTTCATACTAGAATTGAGCACATTGGATTCTTGCTTCTCCATTCTTGTGATGCTTTACTAAGAAGAATGTGCTCTACTCCAATCCAGGTTAATAACAAAGACGTAAAGTCTCCATCTTTTTTAATGGCTGAATAGTATTCCATTATACCACAGTTTTTTGTTTTTGTTTTTGAGACAGAGTCTTACTATGTTGCCCTGGGTAGAGTACCATGGTGTCACAGCTCACAGCAACCTCTAACTCTTGGGCTTAAGTGATTCTCTTGTCTCCCAAGAGCTGGGACTATAGAGGCCCGCCACAATGCCCAGCTATTTTTTGGTGGTAGTTGTCATTGTTGTGTGGCAGGCCCTGGTTTGGATGTGAACCTGCCAGCTCAGGTGTATGTGGATGGCACCCTAGCCACTGAGCTACAGGCGCAGAGCCTATATCACAGCTTGCTAATCCATTCCTGGGTTGGCGGGCATTTAGGTGTTTCCACAATTTGGCGATTTTAAATTGAGCTGTGATAAACAGTCTAATGCAAATGTCCTTATGATAAAAGGACTTTTTTCTTTTGGTTAGATGCCTAGTAACGGAATTACAAGATCAAATTATTTCATTTTTTAAAAAAAGCTGATAATAATCCACTAAATTGGTTTCAAAAGTCACTGATGGGTTATTCCCCACAATTTGAGAAACACAGAATAGTTTTCTGTGTTAACAAAATCTTGGTAAACAATATACAATACATAGGAAAAAAATAATATACATAGGTAGACAGACAGGCAGACACATTGAAAAATACCCCCCACCAGATTTCCTACTCCCAGAGAAAACCACCGATTCCAAGTCTTTGAATTGCTTCTATGGATGTGTACCTCCACATCTCTAAATAATATACCTCATCTATTAACTTCCTATCCTGGAAGAAGAGGATTTAGTGTTCTTTTACACGAACTTGTAATCCCAGTATAACACACATACACACTTCCAATCCCCCAATATGGTTATTGTTTAGATCAATGCACAATGTTATCTTACAATGACACATACCCACTATTTTCAGGTAAGCCATGATATTTTCCCTCTCTGCATATTCTGTGTCCCTTGGAATTAATAATTGCTCTTTTTGCTGTTGTTCGTTTACTTGGTTTCCTGCATGTTTACTGAAATTCCTTCCACAGCTTCCTGATTTGCTCCAACTAGGATACTATCAGCTACCATCTCCCTTCCCCTGAGACGCCGTTCATATCTTTCTTGGATCCCATGTTTTCATCTTTCTTGATTTACCGCATGGCGGCAGAGGGCACTATCCAGTAGCTCCTTGAAAGAAAACTCACAGGAGGTTAAATATTTTGAAACTGTGCACATCTGAAAATGTCTTGATCCTCCCATAACTTGATTTGTATTATGACTGGGTATAGAATTCTACATCGGAAATAATGTTGCCTGTCAATATTAAAGGCATTGCTCCAATATTTTAGCACTTTTCACAGTCCTGTTAAGGAGTATGTAGCCTATCTGATTTCTAGTCCTTTGATGTGACCTTTTACCCCCTTTTTGATAGCTAATATTCTCTTCTTTTTCTCTCTATTGTTGTGAAGGTTCAAGTCAATCTGCCTGATGGCTAGAGGTTTTTTTTTCCCTATCAAATATGATAAATCTTGGCTCAGTGCCCATAGCACAGAAGTTAGGGCGCCAGCCACATCACTGAGCATAGCGGGATTGAACCTATCCCGGGGCAGTTAAACAACAATGACAACTGCAACAAAAAAATAGGTAGGCATGGGCGGTGCCTGTGGCTCAGTGATTAGGACGCCAGACCCATATACCAAGGATGGCCGGTTCGAACTTGGCCCTGGCCAAACTGCAACAAAAAATAGCCAAGCGTTGTGGTGGGCGCCTGTAGTCCCAGCTACTCTGGAAGGTGAGGCAAGAGAATCACTTACCAGTGGTGTTCAACCTTTCTAATACCGCGACCCTTTAATACTGTTCCTCATGTTGTGGTAACCCCCAACCATAAAATTATTTTTGTTGCTACCTCATAACTATAATTTTGCTACTATTATAAATCGTACTGTAAATATCTGATATACAGGATATATTTTCATTGTTACAAAGGGGTTCTGACCCACAGGTTAAGAACCCCTGGCTTAAGCCTAAGAGATTGAAGTTGTGTGAGCTGTGACGCCATAGCAGTCTACCGAGGGCGACATAGTGAGACTGTCTCAAAAACAAACAAACCAAAAAAAGTGTGATAAATCTTTTGGTGGGTTCTCTCAGTCTTGGAATTTATGTCTTCTTGTTCTGGGAGAATTTCTTGACTTGATTTCACTATTGATTTCCTACCTTTTTGGTTGTTTCTTTCTTTCTTTCTTTCTTTTTTTTTTTTTGAGACAGAGTCTCACTATGTCTCCCTCAGTAGAGTGCTGTGGCATCACAGCTCACAACAACCTCCAACTCTTGGGCTTAAGTGATTCTCTTGCCTCAACTTCCCATGTAGCTGGGACTACAGGCACCTGCCACAGTGGCCGGCTATCTCGTTGCAGTCATCATTGTTGCTTAGCTGGCCCAGGCCAGGTTCGAACCCACTACCTTCAGTGTATGTGGTTGGCGCTGTAACCAC
Source organism: Otolemur garnettii (assembly GCF_000181295.1). Lineage (NCBI taxonomy): Eukaryota > Metazoa > Chordata > Mammalia > Primates > Galagidae > Otolemur > Otolemur garnettii. Next base: position 14,109,869 of record NW_003852410.1, read on the forward strand.
TGTGATATGGGCGCCAAGCCTTCCTACCTTTTCCATTCTCTCATTTTTCTTTTTTTGGCTGGGTCCAGGTTTGAACCTGCCACCCCTGGTATATAGGGCCAGTGCCCTACTCTTTTGAGCCACAGGTACTGCCCTCTCTCATTTTTCTTTCCAGAGCTCTTATTGTTCATATGTTGCTCCAGTCCTCTTACTATCCGTTCATTTTATTGCTACTCTCCATTTCTTTACTTTTTGTTTGATTTTTGCTCCACTTTCAGAAAGATTTCCACAATTTCTTCTTCCAATTCTTTGTTATTTATGACTGCTGCTATATTTTGATTGTAAAAGGGTTTTCTCCTCTAAATATTTCATTTTTTAATAGAATCCCATGCTTTTTTTTTTTTTTTTTGTAGTTTTTGGCCAGGGCTGGGTTTGAACCTACCATGTCCAGTATATGGGGCCAGCGCCCTACTCCTTTGAGCCACAGGCACCACCTGAATCCCATGCTTCTTTCATATACATAATGTTTTCATTTATTTCTCTGAGGATCCTAATGATAATTTCTTTAGAAGTATTATTCATCCTGTATATATTATTTCTTTAGGCTGATAATCTGTTTGTTTTGAAATCTGTCTTTGCTATTTCTTCAGTTGTCTAGTGATTTCTGAATCTCTAGTCATTAATTGAGAGCTGTTTGGGTGGAATGGGCCTGTCAGCTGTGCACTTCAGTGCAGGAAACTCTGGTGGGCCACTCTAATGGACAGCCCTGATATCAGTGTCCTTAAATCCTCACTGCTATTTCTTCCAAATCTCTGTCAGGAAGGCATAATTTTCTTTGCAAGGTTTTGGGATCTATGTGAGAGATAAAGGCCTGGGGTTTGACTATTTGCATGTAAATGTGTTATTGAATCTCATGTTTTCAACATGATGCCCTCGACTGTGCCTGGACTGTCCCAATCTAGAGACCCTCTTTTTTTGCTTTTGTTAGCAATCTAACCTCCAATATTTTGCCCAAGGAAGGGAGAGTGAGATTCCTAGTTAAATGGTATAAAACAGGCAATCTGGAAGTCCAACTTCACAAACAGAGATGCAACTAAACCTCCTGATCTTAGGCTCATCTTCACTGTCATTTCCAGAGGTAGCTAGTGTCATCAATCCATTGGGTTTTGAGGGATTTTCTTGAGTAAATCATTTGCTTCTAGGCTTTTCCCACTGATAGTTAAAGATTTAGCTGTCTCAGATTGACTAAATTGATTAACATCACTCAAAAAATTTTTTTTTAGGTTTACTTACCAGTCACCCCTGTTCTTTTTGTCCTAGTATGGACTTGGGCTCTTTACAAAATTAATTCTCAGCCAGGTGTGGTGGTGGTTACCTGTAGTGTTAGCTCCTCAGGAGGCTGCTATCATTGCAGTGCTGCACTCCAGCCTGGGAGACAGAGAAATACTCCCTCTCTTAAAAAAATAATTACTAATTTTAGAGTAGTTTTAGTAAAGAATGAACATAAATGGGCAGTGCCTGTGGCTCAGTGGGTAGGGCGCCGGCCCCATATACCAAGGGTGGCAGGTTCAAACCCAGCCCCAACCAAACTGCAACAAAAAAATAGCCGGGCATTGTGGCGGGCACCTGTAGTCCCAGCTACTCAGGAGGCTGAGGCAAGAGAATTGCTTGAGCCCAGGACTTAGAGGTTGCTGTGAGCTGTGTGACGCCACAGCACTCTACTGAGGACGACAAAGTGAGACTCTGTCTCTAAAAAAAAAAAAAAAGAGAGAGAGTGAACATAAATGCAAATGATTTGCTCGCCATCTTTAATTAAACACAAGCCTAGTTGGCTGAGCCTCTCTTCCACTGAGAGTCTCCAACATCCTTTCTCAGTCCTTTTCTGATTAACTCAGCTTGAGTTAATTACGATTACCTGCAACTATAGCTTATCAACAAACATTAGTTGTAATTCTTTTTTTTTTTTTTTTGAGACAGAATCTCACTATGTCACCCTGAGGAGAGTGCCGTGGCGTCACTTAGGCTTAACTTTTTAGGCTTAAGCAATTCTCTTGCCTCAGCCTCCCAAGTAGCTGGGACTACAGGCACCCATCACAAAGCCTGGCTATTTAGTTATAATTCTTATACTGTGCTTCATAACACACATGCTGACTCTTTAGTTCTGGAACTACTAGGATGGCAATAACGCCATAATCAAAAAGATTCCCCACTATGTAGCTGGTGTCATAATAGGAGTGTTATCTGCTGGGACATGCTATAGTTGTTCTGTGTTGATTACAGTGTGTCCAACTGCGGGAAAAATATTGCTATTAACTAAGATGAGGTCCTTTTTTAGAAATGAGTTAATGATCGCCATAGAGATATGCCATATATTAGTCCTAATAAAAATAGAAATAATAACAAATATATATAGCAACTAACACTTAACTATGCGCAAAGTACTGTTTCTTAGGGTGTTAAATGTATTCATTAATTTAAATTTTTACAACACTATAAGATAGGTAATATTCTTTTGTTTTTTCTTTTTTTTTTTTTTGAGACAGAGTCTTACTCTGTTGCCCACGATAGAGCGTCATGGTGTCATAGCTCACAGCAACCTCAAACTCTGGGCTCAAGCGATCTTCTTGCCTCAGTCTCCTGAGTTGCTGGGATGACAAGTGCCTGCCATAAGACCAGGCCAGTTTTTCTATTTGTAGTAGAGATGGGGTCTCATTCTTGCTCAAGCTTGTCTTGAACTTCTGAGCTCAAGAGATTCACCAACCTTGGCCTCCCACAGTGCTAGGATTACAGGTGTGAGCCATAGCACCTGGCCAATCTCTGCCTTGTAACTGGATTATTTTATCACAGTCAATGTTGTATATTCACAGTCATATATATAATAGATATATATAATATTTATATATAGTAGAATTTATGTCTGCCAGTTAACTATTTGTTTTCCATTTGTCTCATGTCTTTTTTGTTTATTATTTTTTCCTGCTTTTTTTTTGCATTAAGTGAATATTTTCCCTTTTTTTTGAGACAGAGTCTCATTATGTCTCCCTCAGTAGAGTACTGTGATGCCATAGCTCACAGCAACCTCAAACTCTTGGGTGTAAGCAGTTCTCTTGCCTCAGGCTCCCAAGTAGCTGGGACTACAGGTGCCCACCACAATGCCCGACTATTTTTCGGTTATAGTTGTCACTGTTGTTTGGCAGGCCCAGGCTGGATTCAAACACACCAGCCCTGGTATATGTGGCTGGTGTCCTAACCACTGAGCTATAGGTGCCAAGCCTAAGTGAATATTTTCTAATATAGCATTTTAGTTTAATATTTTTTTCTTCACTTTTTTTGGGGAGGGAGTTATTTTCTCAGTGCAACACAAGTTGCTTCACAGTCTGATCCAATTAAATTTAAGCCCGTTTGAAGTATTGAGGTCAGTCTATGAAGCTAGATCTGGTTTCAGGAGGATATTTTTTAACCTGCCTTTTCCCTGGATTTCCATTGTAACTAACTGGCCTATGGCTTTGCTTGTTCTTATGGAGCTATTATCTTCCCTTTAATTAAGAAAGCCCTTTACTTCCTTACCATATTTGCCTAGAATTTAGGCTCTGCAACACGTAGCTGGTAGAAATGAAAAATGCTGATGGTCTGCCCATCCCAAGAAGACAGTATATCCCTCAGCTGGGAGCTGGGGAGAAAGGAATCCTGAGTTTCCACCACGCTCAGCTGGAAAGGGGTGAAGATTGAGTGGGCCATGGTGCAAATGTCACAGATTCTCATTTTTCTCACTGAGCTTCATTAGATTTTTAAAACCAAATGTTTCTTCATTTGCTTAGGTCCACAGAACAATTTCCAATTAGATATTTACAATTTAGATAGTTACTGGGTGGCGCCTATGGCTCAGGGAGTAGGGCGCCGGGCCCATATACTGAGGGTGGTGGGTTTGAACCCAGCCCTGGCCAAAAAACAGGAAACAAACTACAATTTAGATAGTTATTTAAAAATGATTTTCAACAAGTGTGCTGTTTCACTGGAGAGCACTTCTATGGAGCTCCTCATGCTAGCATTTTGAAAGCTGCCACCATGGTCTTTTTCTGAGAGGGAGAGAGAAAGAACTGATACTATGAGTTCTTGGATCTAGCTTTGCTTAGAATCAGCACTATTGTCTGTATTTTGCAGTTAGATAAGCCATTGAATTAATTTCCTTCTACACTTAGCTAGTTGAGTTTTTCTCATATTTAACCAAGAGTTGTAACTAATACCCTGAATGTCAAACTTTTAATAGTGTGCAAGTAAATTTTAAGTATGATGGAAACTTCTTCAACAAAATTGATCTCTAGGTGCTTTTCATGGAATCATTTCAGCAGCTAATCTCATCCCAACTGGTGCTTGATGAAATGTATAGTTTTCACTTATAGTGATTCTAATTGATGTTTTTCTTAACAAGGATTTTTAATATAATTTGATATGTCTGTCAATATTTGTTAATCTCTAAAAGGTTGGTTCCAAGGATACCTCAATGTTAATTGCTAATGCTGAGGTATAATAATAATAAGAGGTCTGACCTTAATTATAAAAAGTTCTAGAAGGGCTGAGAAGCCTCCCTTTTCCATTAGCCAACGGCTAACTCATTAATATATCTCTGGTAAGCATACAGACGTCCAAACACTGAAACCAGTTCCAGGACTCTTTAACAGAACATAAGTGAAAAAGGGAGGATTGTATGTATTGTTCTTAATGTGATATCTAAAATACAGTATTCTTTTTTTTTTTTTTGGAGACAGAGTCTCACTCTGTTGCCCCAGACTAGAGTGCTATGCCATCAGCCTAAGTCACAGTAATCCCAAACTCCTCAAGCGATCCTCTTGCCTCAGCCTCCTGAGTAGCAGGGACTACAGGTGTCCGCCACAATGCCTGGCTAATTTTTCTGTTTTTAGTAAATATAGGGTCTAGCTCTTGTTCAGGCTGGTCTTGAACTCCAAACAATCCACCTGCCTCAGCCTCCCAGATTGGATTACAGGCATGAGCCACCATGCCCAGTCTAAAATCTAGTATTCTAAGATTTTTGTTTAAGTGGCATGGTGTTCCTTTGAAATATTAAAGAAGGGGACAAGTTTCTTAGAAATATGGAGTCAAAAACACTTTCGGGGCGGTGCCTGTGGCTCACTGGGTAGGGCGCCGGCCCCACATACTGAGGATGGAGGGTTCAAAACCACCCCGGCCAAATTGCAACAACAAAAAAAATAGCCAGGTGTTGTAGCAGGTGCCTGTAGTCCCAGCTACTCGGGAGGCTGAGGCAAGAGAATCGCCTAAGCCGAGGAGTTGGAGGTTGCTTTGAGCTGTGATGCTACGGCACTCTACCAAGGGCGATAGAGAGAGACTCTGTCTCTACAAAAAACAAACAAACAAGAAAAACCACTTTCAGAATAAATCTGCAAATCAGCCAGGCAAGTGCGACTGAAAATAAGAGTTACACTTAATTAGGGTTTTTTTTTTTGTAGATAAGTAAACAATATTTATTGTTGAGCTATGTATAGCTCTATGGTGACATTTCCTTTCTTGTACAGCATTTTTCCTGGAGTTAATTAATTGCCCAATTTTTTCATTTCCTTTGTTTTCTGTGTACCTGTCAATTTATTGATCTCTGAACCCTCTTATAGAATGCTACTGCGAATCCCTTTTTGTCTTCTTGAGACATTTCCCCCGCAGCCTTCAACCTCCTGCTCATTTCAGGCATAGTTGCTCTTGAGGATTTCTGCGTGCTCCTTCTCCATGATTCTGGGGAGTCCCACTACTTTTCTCTTGTATCAGATTGCCTCTTTTTTGCATCCTAAGCCATCCTTTTTCTTTTCCCACCTCACGTGGGAAATGGATCCTCTACTAGCTTACTGTGAAAGGTAAAGTTTTTGAGACAGTCAATGTCTAAAACCATTTTTATTCTACATTCGTACTTGATTTGACAGTATGGGCAGTCCCCCTCCACATACTATTAAAGTCATTGCTTTATTTGCATATAATTTCCAAAGCTGAAGTCAAGAAGTCAATTGTAGGGAGGGAGGGGGGTGGGGGGGTCTCGGTGTGTGACACACCTTTTGGGAGCGGTACACAATTATAAGAGGGACTTTACCTAACATATACAATCAATATAAACTGGTTCTTTGTACGCTCAATGAATCCCCAACAATAAAAAAAAAAAAAGAAGTCAAACGTACTACAATAAAGCTTAGCCTTGCCATTAGTGAATTAAATTTCACTAAACTTCACATTTCCAAAATATCACCTACCCAACTATAATGGTATGCCCCGCTGTGGTCTTTTTCCGGCCATGTTGCTGGGTTCTCAGTGGGCTCTTTAATTTGAAAACTTACATCCTGCAGTTCTACAAAACTGTCTTGTGTCCCTTCTCTGATAGCATCTAGCCCTCCAAAGTCTTTTCTGATCCATCTTACTTCTGTGGCTATGTTGGACCCCTAGATTGATTTTTTATTTCCTTCTTTCTTTTCTCTCCTATTGCCCATCCCATAGTCTTCTTTTTTTTTTTTTTTTTGAGACAGAGCCTCAAGCTGTCCCCCTGGGTAGAGTGCCATGGCATCACAGCTCACAGCAATCTCCAACTCCTGGGCTCAAGCGAGTCTCCTGCCTCCGCCTCCCAAGTAGCTGGGACCACAGGCGCCCGCCACAACGCCCGGCTATTTTCTGGTTGCAGCCATCATTGTTGTTTGGCGGGCCCGGGCTGGATTTGAACCTGCCACCTTAGATGTATGTGGCTGGTGCCTTAGCCACTTGAGCCACAGGCGCTGAGCCCCCATAGTCTTCTTGTTCCACTTTTCATTTAAAGTTGATGGTATTCTCTTCCTTGCTATTTCTGAATATCCCTTCTTTATATAACATCTCAATTATTTCATTGTAGAGAACACAACTTTCCTAATTGCAGTGTTCTGCTATTGCACTGTCTCTGCTTCCTCTGGGAAGTTTCTTCTTGATTATTTTGTTCTCTGTCTTACATGTTGAAAGATTTCTTTCAACCATCTGGATGTCCCATGGATGCCTCAACTGAGACGAATCCTGAGATTTTTATTTTTCCTTTACAGCTGTAAGTAATTTTATCCAGTCTCTCTTGGTAACATTCTTCCATAATTCCTTCCTTGAATGTGTATACTTATGGCAAGTGTTGGGAGCCAGGAAGACCTTAGACAATCTAATGGAGCTTATTTAAACTCGGTAAAAAAAAAAAAAAAAAAAAAAAGGAAAGAGAAGAAAAACAACCTTTCTCCCTAGATCCCTAGCTGAGGTCCGGATAGCACTCTGCCCTACCTCATATAACCATTTACCAATAAAGTTTTGAGATTCTACAATACAGCCATCTCTGTCATGTTTTAAGTATTTCCAGGCTCCCCAGAGGGCCACAATTACTGAGAAGTCTTTATAATTAAACAGGCACAGCATGTAGCAAAATGCATGGATCTATTAAAAAATCTCACTACTTTCAATTAACTGGAGGAAAAATGATATGAATTCATGAAACTCACTGATTCTTACAGGAGTAAAGGCTTTCTGTCCTTTACTTAACAAAAAAAGTGGGGGAAGGAAGCCTTCCAGGGGGAGGAAAGTCTTCCAGAACAAATTTGATTTATTTGGAATAAATAAATAATTATTGGCATAATACTTTAAGTATTTTTGTTGTTGTTGCAGTTTTTTTTTGGCTGGGGCTGGGTTCAAACCCTCCACCCTCGGTATATGGGACCAGCGCCTTATTCCCTGAGCCACTGGCACCACTCTATTTTAAGTATTTTAAGCTTCTCAATTACTTGAAAGAAACAGCATTTTATTATATTATTATTATTATTTTGAGACAGAGTCTTACTTTGTCACCCTCAGTAGAGTGCCATGGTTTCATAGCTCACAGCAACTTCAAATTCTTGGCCAAAGTGATTCTCTTGCCTCAGCCTCCCAAGTAGCTGGAACTACAGGCACCGGCCACAACATCCCACTATTTTTTTAGAGAGGAGGTCTCACTCTTGCTCAGGCTGGTCTCGAACTCCTGAGCTCAAGCAATCCACCTGACTCCACCCCCCAAAGTGCTGGGATTACAGATGTGAGCCACCGTGCCTGACAAGAAATAGCATTTTTGAGAGCTTAATCAAGTCATTTGCATTTTAGTTTGCATTCATAATGATCCCACTCCTGGAATCATTATTTACAGAAGTCCACTGGTTTCTAGGACTTCAAAATCTTGAATTGATGGGATCTGAACTCTACTAATTGTACTTTAGAATCTAACAGGCTTGAGTCACAGATACTCTAATATTATTCTGATAATAGTATATAAATCTTAGTTGTAAAAGGGTCTCTTCTGCAGGTTTGTGGTAAACGACAGCCTCTCAGAAAATGGGTGAGAGTTAAGATCCTTAATCAAGTGACCTCCCGAAGCCAGAAGATGGAGCTGGCTCCAACTAGCAGATGGATGCAGCTACAAGATGGAGTCTGAGAAGCGAAGCTGAAGCAGGACAGCTGACCTCGTCTGCCGAATTCACGTTCGTCCACGCTCCCTTCCCTTGTGATGATCTAGCGATAGTTTTTCCGGATGGTGAGGATGTTTACCTGGGAAGTAGACAATGTGTGGCTACTTCCTGTTGTGATATTGGTAAAATTACTTTGATGATATGATTTTTTATTTAATGATTCCTTTAGATATTTTGTTAAAGTGAAAATCACCTTTCTGTTTTTTAAACATTTTACATTGTTGGAATGAAAGCTACTTTGATGTTACTTCCTATCAGATAAAGTTAAAATTGTCTAGGTTTGTTTCCTTGTATTCCCATCATAAATGCTATTAGAACTGTAACCGAGGCAGAACCATCTTTGAGAGCCTCCTCTCACTGTTCTCCACAATTGCTGGCCTTCTAATAATAAAGCTCATTGGACCTAATCCTTGTCTTTGCATTTGGTTGACAGTGACAGGCTGCCAGACCTGCTTCGTCTGGTGACACACCTGCCAGGATGTTTGCATTTTACGCTCTCCATTTTCTCTGTGCTGCTTCAACAGCACACCTGATTTGGGTGTGTAGAGATGAAATTCAAGAAAACATGACCTAGGCTTTATTTCAAATTACACTGAAGATCAGTACATCTCATCCACGTTCCCCCCCCCCACCATGTTTGTAACGTACTGTTATGACACACAACCGGGAGAAGGTAAACGTCCTGTCAATCACGATCCCTCTTTATTATTTTTAAGGAGGGCCAGTTTCCATTATCAGAAGCAGATAAGGAATACCAGCACCCATTTTTCATTCAAAACAAAACGCTTAGCTTAGCTGGGAATGAAGAAAAACTATCAGGCAGTAGCTTTGTTTTTTTTCACAGTGGTAACAAAGTCACAATTCAAGGTCAGAGGAGATTCAAATGTGGTTCCGTTGGGTTGCTTATATATTATGGATAGAGTGGGCAGACAATTTCCTAGCATTAACTTTGGTTTTCCAATACTTCTTTTTTTCCTAAATGGGAGATGAGATGCAGAAACCTGACATTTTTTCTCCCCTTCCTTAATGGTAATTCATTTTTACATCATCAACCTAGAGATTTTCGTACTACTTTGAGGTAAACTTTTCTTACCCCAGTTTTTATGCAATTAATCCTATTTCACAACATGTAAAAGGGTTGGTGCCACATGAAAAACAGGTGACTTAATGAGTAAGTGAGCTTGCACAGCGTGAATCAGCACCAATAATAGCCAGGCTTTGTCCTGTTCATGGTCTCTGCAATGCTAAAAGTGCCACCTTCCAGACCAACAGATAGGAGGACCTCATCTGCTCAAATGTCCCCAGGCAAATTCATTTCCCCTTTCATCAATCTTTTCCATTTCTTTTTCTTTCTTTTTGAGACAGAGTGTCATTATGTTCCCTCAGTAGAGTGCCGTGGCATCACAGCTCCCAGCAACCTCTAACTCTTGGGCTTAAGCGATTCTCTTGCCTCAGCTTCCCAAGTAGCTGGGACTATAGGCACC
>NW_003852410.1:14122043-14124527 GCF_000181295.1 Otolemur garnettii
TTTTTTTTTTTTTGGTTGCAGCCATCATTGCTGTTTGACGGCCCAGACTGAATTCGAACCTGCCACCTTAGGTGTATGTGGCTGGTGCTTTAGCCACTTAAGCCACAGGCGCCGAGCCATCTTTTATTTTCTTAAACATGTCCCTTCCCAGGTCAGGGATTTTGAACATACTGTTCTAGCTGCCTAGAACTCTCCTCTCTCTAATCATCCTCCAGACCCCAGGTAGCCAGTAATCCCTACTCCCCTTTATGTTGATAGCACTACCTCAGGAGAACCTTCTGCAATCTCCCCCAGGGCAGATGGAAGCCCATGGTCCATGAGACTGTCCTCTACCTCAGCACTGAACACTTTTATCACAACTACCTTGCTCAGGGCTCTGCCAGACTCACGCTCCAGGGGAGCAAGACCATGCTATCTTCTTCACCCCCATATCTCCATCACTAAGCCAGGGCCTAGCATCTAATGGGCCCTCAACAAATGTTTACTGAAATATTAAGGCTGCAACTCAGAATTCAGAGTTGCCATCTCTGCAGAATGATATCCTCAGTTTTGATATATCTGAACTGATCTTCTCATTTAGGATTTTTAAAAAAGGAAACAAAAACATGCTGTTTAAAAATTCAAAACAGGCTACATTAATATTCTGCACCCTCTCTGACTGTCACCCTAGCACAACTATAAAAAGTAGCTGTTATTGTTATGAGAGAAACAACAATAGCCAAGCGAACAATTAGTGAGGGCGGGAAGCGGTACGCCAAGCTTCATAAACTGAAGCTCAGGGAAGTTGGGGGATTTCCTGAGGTTCCCACAGCCAGTGAATGGCAGAGCCAGAGTTACAAAGACCCATAATTCAAATCAGGATTTGGATGTTCTCAGACCTTCAGTCTTTGGGGAAGGCAACTTCTACAACACAGGGACCTTCTTTTCCCACAGGAGACTAAGAACATGAACTAGAGAATCCAAGAGAGACGCATTCTCAGCTGTCTATTAAATTGTCTGTAAACACATCCCAGCTAATTGCAGCATGGTTCCAGGGGCAAGTCTCTCCCAAGCGACACCTTATTAAAAACAGGTGTTCCTTACCGGAAGAAAGAGCCTCTGGGCAGCACAGGGTTTGAATAACTTCTTCCATTCCTGAGGGTTTCCAACAGAAAATGTGATGGGGTAGATTCTGTGTTCAAACTTCTTTGTATAAGAGTCAGGCCACTGCCGTAACTGAAAAACATTGAAAGGCAAGAAATAGGTGATTAGATTCCAAAATATATGGAATACACCTGGAAAGTGTCTGGATGGTCAAACGGAACTATTCAGGCAACATACACAGAAAGTTTCGTTCATCAGCACTATTAACATTCACTACACGAAAGAACAGTTTCTCTTATTGAAATCGCTACGATTTAAAAAAATAACATTCACAGTTGGCAAGGGCATTGGCAAACTGGCACATACAGCCTGCCAAGGGGAGTATGGATTTGAATAAACTTTCAAGAGGGCAATTTGGCATGAAAGAATGCTCAATATCTCTAATCATCAGGGAAATGCAAATCAAAACCACACTGAGATATCATCTAACTCCAGGGAAAACGGTGCATATCACAAAGTCCCGAAGCAACAGATGCTGGCAATGATGCGGAGAGAAAGGAACACTTTTACTCTGTTGGTGGCACTGCAAACCAGGACAACCTCTATGGAAAGCAGTAAGAAGATGCATCAAAGAATTAAGAGCAGACCCTACTGCCCTGACTCAGGGCTCTTGACGTCCCCCCGTCTCTCCCAGTTTCTTACCTTGTCATCTCTATTCTTTACCCAAGCCTTTTCTTCATTTTCTTCTTCACTTTTTCCTCTAGTTCCCACTGGTTTTGTTGTGTTTTTTAAATCTAATAAAATAGAAAATCCCTTTGGAAAAAGAAAAGAGTAGACCCTACCATATGAGCCAGCAATCCCACTACTGGGTATTTATCCAAAGGAAAAAAAGACCCTTTGTCATAAGGACATCTGCACTTGAATGTTTATAGCAGCACAATTCACACTTGCAAAGATGTGGAAACAACCCAAGTGCCCATCCACACGTGAGTGGTGTATATACCATGGAATACTACTCAGCCATAAAAAATGGTGACCTGGTATCTTTTGTAACAGACTAGATGGAACCGGAGACCATTCTCCTACATGAAGTATCACAAAAATGGAGAAACAAACACAACATGTTCTCAGTACTAAACTGGAACTAATCAGTCAACACTTACGGACACATATGGAAGCAAAACTCAATAGAGTTTAAGTAGATGGGAGGGGGGATGGGGGACGGGTAAATTCACACCTAATGGGCACATCACACACTTTCTGGTGAAGGGCACGTTTATAACTTTGATGTAAAATACATAAAAGCAAACTATGTAACCAAAATGGGTGTAACCCTGTAATAGTCTGAAATTTTTTCTTTTTTTTTTTTTTAGACAGAGCCTCAAGCTGTAACCCTGGGTA
>NW_003852410.1:14124547-14126832 GCF_000181295.1 Otolemur garnettii
AGACAGAGCCTCAAGCTGTAACCCTGGGTAGAGTGCCGTGGCATCATAGCTCACAGCAACCTCCAGCTCCTGGGCTTACGCGATTCTCTTGCCTCAGCCTCCAAGTAGCTGGGACTACAGGTGCCCGCCACAATGCCATTTTTTGGTTGCAGTTGTCATTGTTCTTTGGCAGGCCCGGGCTGGATTCGAACCCACCAGCTCTGGCGTATGTAGCTGGCGCCTTAGCTGCTTGAGCCACAGGCACTGAGCCAATAGTCTGAAATTTTTTTAATAAGAGGGCAGTTTAGAAATTTATAATAACAAAGCCCCATAGATAGAGACACCAGAATGTTCACCACAACCTAGTTTGTAATAAACTGGGGACAATCTAAATGTCCAATTATAAAGAATGAATTATGATAGAACCGTACAATGGAATAATATGCAGGTAGAATAAAGTAGATAATAAAGTAGATCTATATGTTCTGATATGGAAAATGGTTAGGTCTTAAAAAGGTAAAGGGCAAAAAAATTCCTAATATTGTTCTTACAGGGAAAAACTGACATTTTTCTATGTAGAAAAAAATCTAGATGAACATGTATCAAATTATTAAAAGTGGACACCTCTAGAGGTGGTATAGTGGTCCGTCCTTCTTTCTTTCCTTCCTTCCTTTCACCTTCTTTCCTTCCATCCTCCCTCCTTCCTTTCTTCCTTCCTTCATTTTTGAGACAGAGTCTTACTTTGTCGCCCTTGGTACAGAACAGTACATCACAGCAACCTCCATCTCTTAGGCTCAAACGATACTCCTGCCTCAGTTTTTCTATTTTCAGTAGGGACAGGGTCTGGCTCTTGCTCAGGCTAATTTCGAACTCCTGAGCTCAGGCAATCCACTTGCCTTGGCTTCCCAGAGTGCTAGGATTATAGGCGTGAGTCACCAATATTTTCTCAATTTATATTTTCACATTCTTTAGAACTTTTACAGTACCTATTATGCCCTTTGCATATATTAATTTTATAACGTTTAAAGATATACACTTTATTTATTTATTTTTTTAAGACGGAGCCTCAAGCTATCCCCCTGGGTAGAGTGCCATGGCATCACAGCTCATAGCACCTCCAACTCCTGGGCTCAAGCGAGTCTCCTGCCTCAGCCTCCCAAGTAGCTGGGACCACAGGCGCCCACCACAACGCCCCGCCATTTTTTAGTTGCAGCCATCATTGTTGTTTGGTGGGCCCGGGCTGGGGATTCGAACCCGCCACCTTAGGTGTATGTGGCTGGTGAGCCACAGGCGCCGAGCCCACTTCATTTTTTTTTGAGACAAAGCCTCAAGCTGTCGCCCTGGGTAGAGTGCCATGGCATCACAGTTCACAGCAACCTCCAACTCCTGGGCTCAAGCGAGTCTCCTGCCTCCATCTCCCAAGTAGCTGGGACCACAGGTGGCCACCACAACACCCGACTATTTTTTGGATGCAGCCATCTTTGTTGTTTGGCTGGCCTGGGCTAGACTCGAACCCACCACCTTAGGTGTATGTGGCTGGCGCTTTAGCCACTTGAGCCACAGGTGCTGAGCCTACACTTTATTTTTTAGAGTATGTTTATAGAAAAATTGGTTAGAATGTGTGAAGAATTCTCATAGCCTCTCTCCTCGCACCCCATGTCCTCTGATATTAACCCTTGTGTTAATATGGCATATTTATGACAACCAGTGAACTATTATCAGTAGTAATTAAAACCCATAGTTTGCATTAGGGTCTATTCTTTACGGTTCTATGAGTTGTGAGAAATACATAATGTCATGTATCCATTAGAGTATCATACAGAATAGTTTCACTACCCTAAACATCCTTTCTGTCTCACTGAGTCAATGTTCCATCTCCCTCCTCAAACTGTTGGAAACCACTGATTTTTGACTTTTTTTTTTTTTTTTTGAGACAGAGTCACACTGTGTTGCCCTTGGTAGAGTGGCCTGGCATCACAGCTCACAGCAACCTCAAACTCTTGGGCTTAAGAGATTCTCTTGCCTCAGTCTCCCAAGTAGCTGGGACTATAGGCGTCTGCCACAAGGCCCCGGCTATTTTTTTGTTGCAGTTGTCATTGTTTAGTTGGCCCGGACTGGGTTCGAACCCACCAACCTGGGTGTATGTGGCTGGCATCCTGCCTACTGAGCTATGGGCGCTGCCTGTTTTTTAATCACTTCATATCATATTCCATTTCACAGACACACCACAGTTTGTTTATCCATTCATCTATTGAAAGATATTTCAGGCTCGGCGCCTGTAGCTCAACCGGCTAAGGCGCCAGCCA
>NW_003852410.1:14127467-14128570 GCF_000181295.1 Otolemur garnettii
AAAAAAAAAAAAAAAATGTTCTGAGGGCAATTGCTGGATCATATGGTAAGCCAATGTTCAGTTTTCCAAGAAACTGTCAAACTGTCCTCCAAAGTGGCTGTATTATTTCGCATTCTCATCAGTAATGAATGTGAGCTCCTGTGGCTGTATTATTTCGCATTCTCATCAGTAATGAATGTGAGCTCCTGTGGCTTCACAGCCTCACCGGCAGTTGGTGCTATCAGTGTTCTAGATTTCGGCCATTCCAACAGGTGCACAGTGGTATCTCATTGTTGTTTTAAGTTGCAATTCGCTAATAATTTACTATATTGAATATCTTTTCATATGCTTATTTGCCATCTATGTACCTTCTTAAATTTTTGAATTAATGCCTTCCCGTTGCCACAATAATTCTACTTTTAAGAATTTATCCTAAGGTTAAAAAAAAAATTTATTCTAAGGAAAAAATCTAAAATTGTACAAGTGTTTACAAGGTTGCTTATTGTGCTATTGTTTGTAACAATGAAAAACTGGAAACAATTTAAAGAGACTGGTTAAGTACCAAGGAGTATATTTACATATTGAATACAATGCAGTCATTAGTGACAATGTTACAGAACCAAAGTCAGCAAATTACGGTAGAGCAAGAGCCAATCCAGTCTGCCACAAACAGCACACACAAGTCAGCAATGGTTTGATCTCTTAAATAGCTGAAAAAATCAAAACAAGAATACTATTTTGTGACAGGTAAAAATTATATGAAATTCAAATTTCAGCATCCATAAATAAAATACCTGTTGGTTTACATATTGTTTTAGAAGACATTCAGTAAGATAAGTATTGGAATAGAAAAGAGAATGTAGGATATGATCTCATTCCTGATGTTGGTATGAAAAGAAAAGGAATGGAAGTAAATACAGTACACCAAAACTGTTCTGGAGCACTAGTGTGACATGACATTTCCATTTATAGCTTATGAGCGTCCTTTTTTTTTTTTTAAGACAGAGTCTCACTTTGTCACCCTCAGTAGAGTGCTGTGGCATCATAGCTCACAGCAACCTCCAGCTCTTGGGCTTAGGTGATTCTCCCTAAGTAAGCTACTCCCAAGTAGCTGGGACTACAGG
>NW_003852410.1:14129497-14131203 GCF_000181295.1 Otolemur garnettii
ATTAGACAGAGTCTCACTTTGTTGTCCTGGGTAGAGTGCCCTGGTGTCACAGCTCACTATTAGACAGAGTCTCACTTTGTTGTCCTGGGTAGAGTACCCTGGTGTCACAGCTCACAGCAACCTCAGACTCCTGGGCTCAAGTGATTCTCTTGCTTCAGCCTCCTGAGTAGCTGGGACTACAGGCGCCTGCCATAACACCTGGTTCTTTTTAGAGATGGGGTCTCCCTCTTGCTCAGGCTGGTCTTGAACCTGTGAGGTCAGGCAATCCGCCTGCCTCAGCCTCCCAGAGTGCTAGGGTTACCGGTGTGAGCCACCGTGCCCAGCCTCCCCCTTCTTCTCTTGACTTCTTTTAAATTGATTGACATTCTCTTCCTTTCCCATCATCACATTTTCTTTTCACGTCTCTGCTGTTTGGGAAGACAAACACTTTTTTTTTAAATGCTTATCTAGAAAATTTTAACATTCACGGAAAGTCAAAAGCTATTTAACAGTGCTACTGTACTCCTGAATTACACAAGAGCCACACAATGCTTTAACCATGATGCAATTGTTAATATTTTGGTTATGCTTTTTAAAAATTAGCCCCAAGACTTAAATATTCTTTGCTCTTGATTCCATCTTGTCTGCCTTACAGAATTGCTCCTTTTTGACTCGTAGCACATCATTTAAACTCTTCTTTAGTGAGAATCTTCTGGCAGTAATTCTCTTGGGTTTTACTTACTCAAGCTTGTCTTTATTATACCCTCACTCTCAAAAGATAGTTTCACTGGATATACAATATTTGGGTTGATAATTTTTTTTTCTTATTTTCTTTTTGTTGTTGTTGTTGTTGCAGTTTGGCCAGGGCTGGGGTTGAACCCACCACCCTCGGTATACGGGGCCAGCACCTTACCCACTGAGCCACAGGCACTGACCTGATAATTTTTTTCTTTCTGCATTTTGAAGGTATTATTTCACTGTCTACTGGCTCCTAGGATTTCTGTCAGGAAACAGCTGTCATTGTAATTGTTGCTTCTGTTAAAAAATACTAATTGGGAGGCCGTCAGGCTGAGGCAGCTCCAGAACCATGGGTTCCTCTGTAAGGAAACTGACACTCAACTCAGTGCTAATGGTTGTATTCCAGGCCAATCAGAAATTGCCAACTCACCTTTACTTAGGAACTTGCCACTACTTAAACTTAACCAATCAGAACACTAACTAATCTCTAACTAGGGACTTTCCACTGCTCCATGTTAGACAGTGGAACATTTTCCTTGCCTTGCTTCCATATTACGTTCGTTATGAAAGCTTCTCCCTCGTACTCCTTCACTTGAGCCCCTGAAACCACTTGTAGTCTGCAGCTGCCCAATTTGTAAATTGCTGAGCGCTCAAATAAACTAATATTTTAATGTGCCATAGTTTATCTTTTAACACTTCTTTGAAAGTGACCTTTTATATCCGACTGCTCTTAAAATTTTTTTTTGTCTTTAGTGTTCTTTTGCTATGTGTCTATAGTTATAGATTTCTTTCAATTTATCCTGCTTAGGACTGACTGGTCTTCCTGAATCTATAAACTGGTATCTTCATCATCTCTGTATCATTCTCAGCCATGACGTTTTTAAATCTATCCTCCATTCTAGACCCTGTTGTAACCCAGCCCTCTTTCCCCTGCCCACTCCTGTTCCCCCACCCCCCAGCCCATTTCCCTCCTCCTCCCTTCTCCCCCC
>NW_003852410.1:14131444-14138882 GCF_000181295.1 Otolemur garnettii
AACCATAACCACTGTGATATGAGATGTATCCATTGTCAACCAAAACTGCATTAATTATTGTTCCATTGCTGTATCCATGACTACCTGAGTTGTAACCCCCCCTTAACCAGCCACGTTTCGCTTCTGTAATATGCTTGCACAAAGCCTGTAAAAGGTAATTCACCCTTACCCCTGGGCTGCTGACTGTCTCTCAGAGCAGCAGCCCCTGCAGCAGGTAAAATAAATTACCAATTAATTAACCTAAGTGGGGGTCCAACTCTATTTTTCCAGGTCTCCTAAGTTATTTCAACCCTTTTTTCTCTCTTTCTAGCACTCTTACTAATAAATGGCCCTTCTCACACTGTACCATTCACATCTCTCAGTCCCTATTTGGTATTTTCTGTCTCTTTATCTTCCATTCGCATTCTGTATGTTCCAGTTCAACCCTTCTTTCTTCAGCTCTGTCTTTTCTGCTGATTAACACTTTCCACATAAGCCTTACAGCTGGTCTCAGAGTCTGTCAGGAGGACTCCCAGAGAGGTCTGGGATGTCTCACTCTTGTTCTGACTTAGTTACACAGCTCTAAGTTCAAGGAGATACTTGGATTTCAGCCTGGAGAGGTGGAGAGGTGGATAAACGCCTACTCTGTTTTGGAGTGCACTGTGCACTATGGCATTCTGCAGCCATATTGTATACTATGTACTGTCAAGAGTATAGGACGCCCCTTCTCTCAGACTAGCCAACATGCAGACCTTCCTAAATTCTATATATAATATTGGGTTGAGAGGAGAGCAGTTGAAATTCCAGAAGGCCTGATATGACTCTCATCTAGACTTACTGCTTGGAACTGTGTGTCTACCTGTGAGGCCTTTTTGGGGAACATAGGACTTACAGATCTCAGATTTGGGAGTAAGGGAGGCAAGCGTGGTGCCTTGGGAGCAAACTTTAAGGAGGCGCTCAATTTCAGGCTTGTGTGTGTGCTGACCACAGGCATCCTGCTTACTTCATCCTAGTGTTATTGGATAACATTGCTGATTTTCAGCCACCTATCCAACTGTGTGGACTTCCTTCTCTATCTTCAGATGAGTTAACTTCAATTCATTCTGGTGGCATCTGTAGTTGGTCTCTCTGCTGTGTGGACTTCCTTCCCTATCTTCAGATGAGTTAACTTCAATTCATTCTGGTGGCATCTGTAGTTGGTCTCTCTGAAGGTAAATCAGAACCTTCCGCTGACCTCTCCTGTTCTCTACTGAAGTAGCAGGAGAACGGTGGCAAAGTACACACTAATCTGAAAAGCTAGTGTGTCCAGAGTACCAATGAATGAATACTCTTTCATCATGTTTTTTAATTTTCTTGATTACAGTTAATTTGTCTAGTTAATTTTTTTCTCCTATTTCTCTGAACACACTATATTTGGTAAGCCCAATCAAATGCAGAAATTTTGGGGGGTTTTTGTTGTTGTTTTTTGAGACAGAGCCTCAAGCTATCCGCCTGGGTAGAGTGCTGTAGCATCACAGCTCACAGCAACCTCCAACTCCTGGGCTCAAGCGATTCTCCTGCCTCTGCCTCCCAAGTAGCTGGGACTACAGACACCCGCCACAATGCCCAGCCATTTTTTTGGTTGCAGCCGTCATTGTTGTTTGGCGGGCCCAGGCTGGATTTGAACCCACCAGCTCAGGTGTATGTGGCTGGTGCCTTAGCAACTTGAGCCACAGGTGCTGAGCCTAAATCCACAAGTTTTTGTTGTTTCTGCTGATTCTCCTGGTGCTTATTCCTTATGTGGTTGGTAATTTCTGATTGATAGTCTATTTCTAGGAACTCCATCTGTGAAAACTTTTTGATGCCTGGATTTTGAGCTACACCCTTCAAGGGGGACTTATGTTAGCTTCTGAGGTGGGATGCCCAGAGGTACAGTAGATATCAAGGTCTACTTTAAATTATAATTCCCAGACTATATTAATCATTTAGTTTCTCAGAGACACTGTAGTTTCAAGTTTCAGATCCATTTGAGGAATGACAATGGTCACATGTTCTTGAAAGAGGAAAGACCTTAAGAAAAAATTCCACTCAAAGCCAAAGCATCTTTTCTTTATTCTTAGCCTCTATGGAAAGTTCTTTTATTATACTTTTCTCTATTTAGTGCCTGAAAATGTGACTCTGGTTGGGTCCCAGCATTATGAGGAATCGTCTCCATGCACCTTGTGTCTGCTGAGTGCTCTGGGTCTATTCCCCAGGGCCAAGCCCCAACACACCTGATGGTGTCAGTGCTCACTTACCAGCTAGGCTTATGCTCCCACCTCCTTCTTTACCCCAGTAGGTCATCCCTCCTTTCTCACATGTTCGTGTATTCTTTTAAAGTTTAAAAAAAATATTTGAGCATATACAGATGTTATAGAATAGGAGACTTTTAGGAATTCAAATCTATTATATTTCCTCCACAAGAGTTTGCTGGCTTTAATTCAATAGCACAGTGGACACGATGAAGGCATTAAGATGCATTCACACTAGAATGTTGATTACAGCTCAATTCGCAATCGCCAAAACATGGAGTCAACCCAAATGTCCATCAACCCATGAGTGGATTAACAAAGTGTGGTATACATATATCATCGAATGCTATTCAGCCATAAAAAGATACTTTACATCTTTCTGTATTAACCTGGATGGAACTGAAACACATTCTTCTTAGTAAAGTATCACAAGAATGGAAAAGCAAGTATCCAATGTACTCAATGCTAATATGAAGCCAATAAACAACTACCCGCCCACAAGCATGAGTGAAAAACATAATTACACTCCAGTGGGGAGGATGGAAAGGGGGAAGGGGTGGAATTGGTAAGGTCTCATCTAAGGTATATAATGTAAGGGTATACAGCACACTCCCTGGGTGAAGGGCTCAACTACAACTTGAACTTTACCTAACAAATACAAACAACGTAACCTAATCATTTGTACCATCATATTAATCTGAAATAAAAAAGAAAAGAAAAAACATGTAGTTGTGGGAGGTGCCTGCGGCTCAAGGAATAAGGTGCCGGCCCCATATGCCAAGATGGTGGGTTCAAACCCAGCCCTAGCCAAAAAAAAAAAAAAAAAAAAAATGTAGTTGTAAGATAACTTAGGTTTTGGTGAGGTTAACAACCCCACAAATCTTAAGACTTTATTTATTTAAGAGTTTATTTTATTTAAAAAAAAATTTGTTTCACGCTCCCAGACTGGTAAAGGGCTGTTCTGTATTCTCACTCAGGGACCAGGCTGATGGAGGCTCCATCTCACCTCAGTGAACACTGAAGCAGCAGAAGGACGTGGCAAAGTACACACTAGATCCGAAAAGCTTCCACCCAGAAGGGACATACTTTATGTAAAAAGTGACCCACAGCACTGTCACGCACATTTCATTGGCTGTAACAAGTCACACAATCACACCCAACATCAGAGGAGTCAGGAAGATGTCACATGACCAGGTGACTAAAAAAACGGGGAGAGCCCAGGCACAGTGGCTCACACCTATAATCCCAGCCCTTTGGGAAGCTGAGGTAGGTCAACTGCCTGAGCTCAGGAGTTCGAGACCAGCCTGAGCAAGAGTGAGTTTCCATTTCTAAAAAAGTAGCTGGGTATTGGGGCAGGCGCCTGTGTTATTCTCAGGAGGCTAAGTTGTACACAACAAAACCAATTCAGGCTCTTTAAGCCTAAACATTTAAAGAAAGGATATTGGGTAGCTTGGGAGACCACTGGGAGGTCTGTAGTCCCAGATACCTGGAAGGCTGAGGCAAGAGAATTACTTGAGCCCAAGAGTTGGAGGTTGCTGTGAGCTTTGATGCCACAACACTCTACTGAGGGCAACAAAGTAAGGTTCTGTCACAAAAATAAAATAAAATAAAATAAAATAAAAAATAAATTAAAAGAGAGTACTCTAATGAGGACTATGAAGGGAAGACAGGAAGGGCCACTTGACAAAGTCATGAGTGTAACTCTGGCCTTGACCTACATTCTCTGCACATATCCCTGAAGGTGGCTGGGCCTCCTCCAGTCATGAGAAACCTGACATCACCAAAAAATGCTCCTCTCCCATAATTAAAAGCAGCTTCCTGAGACTTCGCCCACATCACTGCTTGTTTTATCTTGCAGAACAACACACAAAAAGTCTAAATCCAATTTTATATAAATCTGTAAACTATCACAGAATTACCTTACCATCTCTTTTTCTGAGCTATTTTTCCTAGATTCTCAAAAAAATGAGGAGACATTATTTAAAAGAAGCCCTTTGGTGGTTTTTCTTTGAAGAAAAAAAATTCCTTGGTTTTTTTTTTTTTTTTTTGGCCAGGGCTGGGTTTGAACCCACCACCTGGCATATGAGGCCAGCGGCACCCTACTCCTTGAGCCATAGACGCCACCCATATATATATACATATATATATATATATATATATTTTTTTTTTTTTTGGTTTTGTTTTTTTTTTGCAGTTTTTGGCCGTGGCTGGGTTTGAACCTGCCACCTCCGGCATATAGGGCCAGCGCCCTACTCCTTTGAGCCACAGGCGCCACTCTATTCCTTGTTCTTTTTTTGGTTAACTTGTGTTATTCTCAGGAGCCTAAGTTGTATACAACAAAACCAACTCTGGCTCTTCAAGCCTAAACTTTTAAAGAAAGGATATTGGATAGCTCAGGAGACCACTGGGAGGGCTGGAGAATCAGAGTCAGAGGCCACACCTGACCCAGCTTGAGCCAGACCCAAGCTGCCCTTGCGTCTTATCTGCTAATCAGAACTCACTACAAACCAGTATGGTAAAGATGCCCCAGCCACTGTCACCACAACTATCCAGCTTGCCCCACCAACTCTGGGAGGTATAAGTTCCTGCTGGCATCTTTCCCCATGACAGTCTGTCTGCCCCTCGCCTGTACGTGTCGCACACAGCCCACCTATTTAGCCATGATGGGTTGGTAGCCTCCTTACTTTCTTTTTTTTGAGTCTCAAGCTGTCACCCTGGTTAGAGAACCTGGCATCGGGCATCTCACAGCAACCTCAAACTCTTGGGCTCAAACGATTCTCTTGCCTCAGGCTCCCAAGGAGCCAGGACTATAGGCACCCGCCACAACAACCAGCTATTTTTTTTTTTTTTTTTTGCAGTTTTTGGCTGGGGCTGGATTTGAACCCACCACCTCCAGCATACAGGGCTAGCGCCCTACTCTTTTGAACCACAGGTGCCTCCCAAGGCCCAGCTATTTTTGTCATTGTTGTTGCAGTTGTCATTGTTGTTTTATCTGGCCTGGGCCAGGTTTGAACCTGCCAGCCCCAGTGCAAGTGGCCGGCCCATAGCTCAGTGAGGAGGGCGCCACTGCCTCCTTACTTTTGTGTCCCAGTATTTCCTGATTCTGAGTCTAGGGCAGGAGGACAGATGAGCCAAACTTAAATCACACACTTGATCCTGAGCTGCCAGAAGTGGCTCGGCAATTAGCCAGCTGGCATCTTCCGCTTCTGTGTTGGGAGATGACAAAAATAAATGAAGCTTTAAAATATTAAGTATCTATGATGGACTATAAATACCATTAGACATTTTATATATATGCAACTTAAAAAAAATCTACTGAAATACAGAAGAACTCACCCATACTGCAGCTTCTACAGTGGTGATTTTCAGCCAGTGTGCCATGGCACACCATTAAAGATCATTAATTAAATTATTTTTGGTTTTAGTTATTTTTTCTAAGACTTTTATTTACTTCTTGTTGTTGTTGTTGCAGTTTGGCCAGGGCTGGTTTTGAACTCACCACCCTCGGTATATGGGGCCAGCACTCTACTTACTGAGCCACAGTAAATTATTTTCGAAAGAAGTTCAAAGCACAGTAAGCATATTCTTTATTACTCTTGTTCTGATCAACATAATTTAAGTGTGCCCCATAAATGTGATCACAGGTTCCAGTGTGCCATGACACAAAAAAGGTTGAAAACACTGTTCTAGGGGAACCATGAAAGCAATTGGCATTTTGTTTTGTTTTTAACTGAGGTAAAAATATGTAGCCCTGAGCTTTCCCGGAAATTATCCCAAGAAACCCAGGATGGCCCACAATACCTCCAGTGTCAGAACTGACAGCTCTGAGAAGGGTGACACAGCCTGTCCCCCCACACCAGCATCTGCTGTGGCTTGGCACAAGCCAACTGCCACTGCTCTCTTTTTTTAGGCCTAACAAAATGTCCAACATACAGGAGTTGTTCCAAAGAATCTTTGTGGAATAAAGGAGTAAATATACTATCTGATTCAGCCACACCATCACACTCTGAGATAAGGAGAGTAAGTGTTTTTTGTCCCCAGATACAGATGAGCAAGCTGGGACTGAGAGAAGTTCTAGGATTTCCACAAGGACCAAGGTTTTAAATCTAACCTGGCACCACAATCCTTGCATGGGAAAGAAAGGGACGATAACCACCTACTTTTGTTTTTTTTTTTGAGACAGAGTCACACTATGTCGCCCTTGGTAGAGTGTTGTGGCATCACAGCTCACAGCAACCTCCAACTCTTAAGTTTAAGTGATTCTCTTGCCTCAAAACTCCCAAGTAGCTGGGACTACAGGTGCCTGCCACAATGCCCAGCTATTTTTTGTTGTTGCAGTTGTCATTGTTGTTTAGCTGGCCCGGGTCAGGTTCGAACCCACCACCCTCAGTGTATGTGGTCAGCGCCCTACTCACTGAGCTACGGGCACCACCCAACTGCCTAGTTTTTAATACCATATGATTATTTTCTTCATTAGTTGAGCTCCACTAGTCTAACAAGACCTGAGGATGTTATTCATCAAAGGCAGAAAGATATCAGGGCAATTCAAAACACAGTGTAACTTCCCATGTATCTGAAATGATGTTTCCTTACAATTTAGTCCTTAAATTTTAATGTTTGAATTACTACATAAATGGCTCATAATAAATGACCCTAGAAGGTAGCAGTATCAAATAACCACTTATGCTCATAGATTCCAGGGATCAGGAATTCAGGCAAGGCCCAGTAGAGATGGGTGGCCTCTGCTCCCTCTGCTGAGGCCCAGATGATTCAAGTCTTGCAGACTGTGGGCTGGAGGCATCTGCATCTGAAGGCTAGCTCACTCACAAGTCTGGAAGCTGAGGCTGGCAGTTGGCTGGAGGCCTCAGTTCCTCTCTGTGTAATCCTTTCCACAATCCTCTCCTTACAGGCTAGTCTAGGCTTCCTCAAACATGGTGGCCAGGCCTCCCAACAAAGAGCCAAGGAGAAACTGAATCCTTTTTATGATCTAGCCTCAGATGCCACACAGCATTACCTGGCATACTCTATTTTATTTTACTTTATTTATTTATTTTTTATTATTATTATTTGTTTTTGAGATAGAGTCTTACTTTCTTGCCCCTGGTAGAGTGCTGTGGCATCATAGCTCACAGCAACCTCAAACTCTTGGGTACAAGGATTCCTCTTGCCTCACCTTCCCCAGTAGCTGG
>NW_003852410.1:14139013-14154375 GCF_000181295.1 Otolemur garnettii
GTAGCTCACAGCTCACAGCAACCTCCAACTCCTGGGCTCAAGTGAGTCTCCTGCCTCAGCCTCCCAAGTAGCTGGGACCATAGGCACCCACCACAACGCTGCTATTTTTTGGTTGCAGCCGTCATTGTTGTTTGGCAGGTCCGGGCTGGATTCAAACCCGCCACCTTAGTTGTATGTGGCTGGTGCCTTAGCCTCTTGAGCCACAGGCACCGAGCCTCTCAGGCTGGTCTTGAACTCATGAGCTCAAGCAATCCACCCTTCTCAGCCTCCCAGAGTCCTAGGATTATAGGTATGAGCCACTGTGCCTAACCAATCTATCTTATACATACATATGTCTACATATATACATGTATGTATATATATATAAATGTTTTAACTATTGCATTATAAAAAATTACCCCAAAGCTTAGTAGCTTAAAACCACAAACATTTATTACCTTACGTAGTTTCTTAGGGCTGAGAGTCTACAAGCTAGGTTTTTCTGGTACAGGGCCTCTCATGAGGTTGTGGGATATTATTATTAATAATAATTCAGTCATCTGAAGGTTTGACAGGGCTGGAGGGTCTGCCTCCGAGCTCCCTCACTGGAGTGTGTGCTAGAAGCCTTCGCTCCTCACCACGTCCCTCTCCAGAAGGCTCCTCTGACATGGCAGATGGCTTCCCTCAGACACGGCAAACTGAGATGGGAGGTGACCTGCCTTTTATAACCTAACGTCAGAGTGACAGATCATCCCTTCTGCCCTGTGCTATTCATCAGTCAGAGAGATGATGCTGGGACAGTGTAGGAGGGAAGTACACAGGGTGTGACTAACAGGAGGTTGGACCACTGGGGCCTCTCTGGAAAGTACACTCTGCCACACAGACAGAGTTATACAAATACAACTTCCTTCTTTTATCTGTCTTAAGCCCACATCTGGATTTTGTTTTGCTTCATCCCCACACTCCAGTTTCTAGCATGCAGCAGGTACTCAGCAAATGCTTAGATGGATATTGTACGGGGCCTGACTAGTGTTTGCCCAGGCCAGCCTCCTCTGTCCCTGCAGAGCACGTCTCAGCCCCCTGCAGGTGGATGGGCCTGGCCAGTTAAACGTGTCACTGTCATGCTGAGGCAGTAAGAGGCACGGCCATGACTCTCCAGTCTCTCTTTCCTGCAGTGACATGTCAGGAACTGTAGATGCTAAATGCTCCAGCAGGCGCAGCTACAAGCACAAACACCCTCCTCAACTTCTGTCTCAGATCTAAGAGACTAGGTGGAACTGAGACTCTGTCCCTGGAGGAGACAAGCATCAAGCAAGCAGAAAGTCTCTGAGCCTTCTGAGAGTTGTTACTGTAGCCTAACGTGGCCATTGGTGATTACAGATCTATTATATATTTTGTCAGTCCTGCTAGCCCCACGTTATAGATGGGGAAACAGAGGCTCAAAAAGGCCAAAAGACTTATCCAGGATCACACAGCAGGTAAACAGTGGTGCTGAATTTCGAATTTGAGTTTTCTATCTACTAGCTTAGGAAGAAGTATGGTTAATTCCACAGAGGTTTGAACCAGTAAACTTGACCTGACACCCGATGAGCAAACCACTAAAACTCTCTAGGACTCAATCTCAGTCTGTAAAACGGGGGCATAACGATTACCTTCTTCAAAGGGTTGTTGTGAGGATTAAATGAGATGAAATCATAAACCATCAGTTCTTGACAAAATGCTATATGTTGTCATTGTCATTTCCCTTTTACCAGCTTCTGAACTATGAGTTAGTCAGTCAGATCTTTCATAAGACAGGTTCCAGTCAATTCCAAAGCCCCAAGACTATGTGCTCCTTGGCTTCTCTTGGTGAAGATGTCCAAGTAATTTTTCTCCTTTGAAAACATAACCTGTATTCCAGCCCCTCTGTTCCCAGCCCTTCTCTGCCCAGCACGCTTTCTTGTGCATTTCTCATTCGAGCAACTAGCTGGGCGACAGATGCGGCCTTGTTGACTCAAGTTTGTAGACACAAACACAAAGCAAAGCAGCTTCTTGCTCTGCCAGCATTTAAGAACTTACTACAAGAGAACACTTTCAAGGAAAACAAAGCTTGGTCTACAAAGGCCACACAGGCACCTCCATCGGGGGAAGGGGCCTTTCCAAAGCTCTTCTCGTGTATTGGTAAAAACTCATTACTCATTTTCCTGAGTATGGGAACAGTCAAACAAATGATGACCCAGCCACTTAATAAAGTAATATATAGTCTCCCAAAAGGACAAGGTAATGACGTAGGAATACTGACTGGGAACAATGCTGATGACACAATTTTAAGTGTAGAAAAGCAAGTTCTACAACATATGCAGTTTAATCCTCATTTTCTAAAAGAAATACATTTTTTTTTTTTTTTTTGAGACAGAGCCTCAAGCTGTCCCCCTGGGTAGAGTGCCGTGGCATTACAGCTCACAGCAACCTCCAACTCCTGGGCTCAAGCGAGTCTCCTGTCTCCGCCTCCCAAGTAGCTGGGACCACAGGCGCCCACCACAATGCCCGGCTATTTTTCTTTTTTTGGTTGCAGCCGTCATTGTTGTTTGGCGGGTCCAGGCTGGGGATTCGAACCCACCACCTTAGGTGTACGTGGCTGGCGCCTTAGCCGGTTGAGCTATAGGTGCTGAGCCAAGAAATACATTTTAATCTGGATACATACAAATGTGTATAACTATATATATGTATATCTGTATATCTGTATATACAAACATACAGACATAGACACACCTATATATAAAAAAAAATGACAGAACCATTCAAAATTTTTAACTGTGACCGTTTATCATATGGGATAAAAGGATAATGAAGGCTTCTATATTGTTTGAATTTGAGTCAGACATATGAAGTCCACCAATTAAGTTTGCAAACTCACACTAGAAAAAGTGCTATGTACCTCGCTGCTGAGTATCACTGTGGCCACCTTCTAGGGAATCCCCCTGGGAAGCTCTGCACCAATGGCAGTGCTTAATCCACATTTCAAAACAGTTTGGGAACTATTTTTCTGGAATGATCATCGGAGGTGTCATTGTATGACACACAAAAACACGCAACAAAAATAATGAACATCACTCAGCAAGACACTACCACATGTCAACACAGACACAGCTGTGAGACACTGATATATGAAGGTTATGAAACCCTATCACATTGTTTGTACAGTGCTGCCAATGTTAAGTGCAAGGTGGCAAGTTTGAGAACTTATTTGTCAGGGCTTATACCATGACAGCTCTGATACTCAGCAATGAAGTATGCAGCACTTTTTCTAGCATGTGTTCGAAAACTTAATAACAGATTTCATTATATTACTTGTTATTTTAAAAATATATACACATAGATAAAAATAAGCTACCTGTCTTTCAAATAAGGACAATGTTAATGACACCAAGAAGGTGTTCAAGCCCTGTGTCATCTCATTCAACCCTCACAATATATCTATAAGGTAAGTGTAATTATGCCTGTATTACAGATGAGAAAAGTAAGGCTCAGAGTCAAGTGTTCAAGGTCACACAATTAAGTATGCAGCAAAATACATTAGAGAACAGAACATGTAGTTCCTATAACATTGTCTGTACTCAGTAAATACGGTGCCACAAATTTCACAAATTCACCTGCTCATCAAATTCAGGCTTCAGAGAGTCTTCAGTGAAGATGTGAAATTGTATCTTCCTGTGGCTAAAAAGAACAGCCGATTTGAGCATGACCATTGTCTCCTCCAGCCGATTGCCACAGGCTACCACAGCCAGGTGGATCCACAGCTCAGGTGGTAGCACAGCTTGGAAACCCCTGGGGTCTCCAGGCCTCCTAGAAAGAAGAAAAACAGGTTGAAGCTATTACAAAACCAAAAAAAAAAAAAAAAAAAGGAAAGAAAAAAAATAAACAAAAAAGCCAGTAAATGGTTAGAACATTTCAAAACATGAACAGGCACAATCTGTTATATTTTTATAGAGTGATAAGCATTTTGACAATTCTTCCTGCTTAGAGAAAAATACCATTTATTCCCATATTTATTCTGGCACTAGTAGGATGAGTCACTGTTTGGACTGCTATAGGTGTCTGAGACTTTTTCTGCCAGCACTCAGCTGCCTAGTGCCTGCTGGCTGCCTACTGGCCCATGTTTGGAAATAGTATTGCTAAACTTCGACAGCTGACACAAGGGCTGTAGCGCTCCCACTTGCTTGGGCCGTGGAAATTAGATTTGAATGCAACTTGAACAAGAGGAGGGTAGGCTGCGGCTTTCCCATGTGAAATGAGCAACATGATATTCCCATCATCTGGATGTTTTTAGGTTGCGGTGGAATGCATGACCACTGAACCAAAGGAAAGTCATGCAAGTTTGGGAGGTGAGCAAAGAAAACAACATATGTGCTCCTGCTGCATCTCAGGAGAGTCTTGAAGAAACAGGTGTTAATCCCGACTGTCTCGCCAAAGATTGCTGAGGTGGCAGGTATGAAATTTATATTAATGAGAAACAGGCAGGAGAGGAGGGCAGGCTAAACTGAAAATGATCAAGGTATCCTATAGCGAGTCAACAGCTGAAAGGGGAATGGGGTCCAAGAGTCCAGAATCATCATCCAGCTATTTCCTAGTAATAAGAGATTTGTTCCAGACAAAGAGATGCAGCCAAGCCTCAAATACACCACTGAGAAACATTTGCAGGCAAGTTGGAAGAAGTTGGCCTGGAAAAGGTGCCCTGAGACAAATGAAACTAATTTACTTGCACAAAAGATCTGGAGACCAGGGGAACTTGGATGTCAAATGCTACCTTCCTTCCAAAAACTTCGAGTTCAATCAGCTTGTTGCTCCATTATTCTCTGCTTGGTTGAATAATGGCAGTCTTGCTCCAGATTTCTTTCGCCAGGAGGAAAGTCAAAGATGTGGGTGGAGCTCTTTGGAAACCTTTCCAATTTGATTACTTAAGAGCATGCTTAGCGAAGCACAGCCTCATGGCACTGCTAAGCCCAGATGCAGAGAGTTACTTGTCTATGTCTGTATGTTTGTATAAATATTCCATTTATTTTGAAGATCACAGGAAAAGACAGTAGAGGTGCCCTGTGTATCCCAGAAACTGTCCACTTCTCTCCATCCTCCCCCCATTACCTGGTGTGGCCGCCATCTCCTCTCACTTCAATCACTAGGACAGCCACCTGGGTGGTCTACCTGATCCAATATTATCTTTAACCCCCAACCTATGTTTTCTCCTTATTGATGCCAGGGCTTGTGATCTTCTAAAATGTAACTAAGATTGTATTATTCCCTCTTTTTTTTTTTTTTTTTGAGACAAGGTCTTGCTCTGTTGCCCTGGCTAGAGTATAGTGGCCTCTGCTCTGTTGCCCTGGCTAGAGTGCAATGGCCTCATCATAGCTCACAGTTACCTCAAACTCCTGGGCTTAGGTAAATCTGCCTCAGGCTCCTGGATAGCTGGGACTACAGGTGCCCACCAGTATCCTGGTTGATTTTTTTCTACTTTTTGTAGAGCCAGGGTCTCACTCTTGCTCAGGCTGGTCTCGAACTCCTGACCTCAAGCAGTCCTCCTGCGTTGGTCTTCCAGAATGCTAGGATTATAGGCATGAGCCAGAATGTCTAGCCTTGCTATTCCCTTGATTAAAATCATGCAAAAACTCCCTATTGCCCTCAAGGTCAAGTTCAAGCTGTTGGTTATGGCTCCTACTTACATCTAATGCAAGTGCTCCCAGCATTCCAGTCTAGGCAACCATTCATAATCACAGTCATAGTCATACTTATATCCATATTCTCTGTTTCATTTCCAGTTCAGAACACCATGCTGTGTTGGCTCCAGGTCCTGGCACACGCCTTATCTATCTGTCTATCTTTTAGAAACGCTCTTCCTGCCCTCTTTTCCTTGATAACTCTAGCCTATTTATTAATTGACAAATCTATTCTATAAAGGCACTATTCTAGGAAGAAAGCAGTAAACAAAACAAAGATGCTTGCCTTGGCAGAAGTTACATTCTACAGGGGATAAGGAAATAAATAATAGTCAAAATAGATAATCACTAAGTGACTTATACAGAAAGTTAGACAGTGTTAAGTACTACAGAGGAATAACATGGTTGAGCAGGATAGAGGTACCAGGAGCACTGGTGGGCTGGTGCTATGTTACACAGCACCATGATGGGACGGGCCTCACTAAGGTGAGCTGAGTGAATGTGGGGTGGGGTTGGGGGAAGGAGCCCTGTTTCTGGGGTAAGGACATTGCAAGCGGAGGGAACAGCAGAACAAAGGCACTAAGTCAAGGGTCTGCCTGGATTATTAAAGGACCCCTGCCTACAAGACTCACACACCCATTCTCTTTTGTGGCTTCATGGGTGGGTGGGTTTTCAAACCTATTATTAAAGCCAATGTCCAATTAACTTATGTAATGCTGTGGGAATGGTATGTTAAAGATAATCATAAAATGACAATCAGTTAAAAGAATCACAGTTAAGACACTAGCCAAAATATGATAAAAAGAGATTTAATGGGAACCCATTTGCTTAAAATTATGCCCAATATTTAGGAACATGAGTATGATTCAAAACTACCCACACAGTAAATGAAACCACTTCGCTATCTCATATATGAACATCCTCCTATGGCCCCAAACGGAGCAACTCCACCTAATTTAGCTTAACACGTTGCGCGTCTGGATTAGTAATCAGGAAAATGCAAATTCAAACCATAAAGAGATTCAACTTTACTTTCAGTTCGGTGAACATCACAAAAGAAAATAAAAGGCCTTCAGTGAAGACGTGAGGCAGGGGACGGCTCTGGCACTGCTGCATACAAGGCAAATAGGTCCAAACACTTTGGAGAGCCATTTGGCAACATTTAGCAGGGGTGGAGAGGACACACACCCTCCAGCCTCCTGGTTTTACTCCTACGTATACAGTCTGAAGAAATCCTTGCGGATTTGCACAAGCCCTACGCAAGAATGTTCACAGCAGCCCTCGTTATGATAATAAAACATTGGAAATAAATGTCGCTGTCCATGCAAAGGAAACTAGTTGAGTCTGACTGATATGTTTAAAAAGTGGAATACCAGAGACCAGAGAAAAGGAATAAACCAGCATGGCACAAATCAACATAAAGCCAAAGAGGGGGAAAAAGTAGTTTGTACAAGGATAGCAACAGAATGATATTGTTTATCATTTGCTTGGAAACAAGCAAAACAGCACCATATGCTATTCACAGATAAATACAGCAAAAAGAAAATGCCTTTTATTTTTGGAGACTTAAAATTTTATTCCTCAAGCTGAGTGGTGAATACACAGAAATTCATCTGCATCTTTTGTGTTCTCAAACAATTCAAAAAATACTTTTTTTTATTTTTAATTAAAAAAAGCTTTCATAGCTTGGTGCCTGTAGGTCAGTGGTTAGGGCGCTGGCCATATCAGGAAAATGCAAATTCTGAGGCAGATGGGTTCGAACCCAGCCCAGGCCCACTGACCAATAATGACAACTACAAGAACAACACAAATACCCGGTGTTGTGGCAGGTGCCTATCGTCCTGCTACTTGGGAGGCTGAGGCAAGAGAATTGCTTAAGCCCTAGAGTTTGAGATTGCTGTGAGCTGTGACACCATAGCACTCTATCGAGGATGACATAGTGACACTCTGTCTCCAAAAAAAAAAAAGCTTTTACTCCCTACAGGACAGCAGGCCACCTCCTTTCCTCTTGGCAGGCTTCAGTAATTGGGGCCTGTACAGTACAAAAAAGCAGGCACTACGGACTGCAATCTTTCATGGTGTCTGGTGACAGGTATTAAAAAAGAAAAATAAAGCCTCTCCTGGTGCAGTTCAAGTATCAGTGGTTTGGATTTAATGAGACCTTTGCTGGCCTCACTCTTCTCATATTACATGAAAAATCTCAGGCTTCAGGTAATTAGCGTTGGAGTTGTGCAGTCACAATGAATAATAAAGTTTAAGGGCGCTGGGATGGTATGGTTTTCACTAGCTCTTACCAATGCCACACTCAGCACTTCTCAAATGTCACCTGAGACTCTGTGAGGTTCCAGGATCTAGTATAGGAACCCAGAACTCGGTAACACCTTGAATGATGGTGTTTGGGCAGGAAGAGGCGGGATGGAATTCTAGCACAGCTGTGATTAATGGTTAACTACGTCCTTATTTATACTTTATAAATGGGAACTGGAGTGGACATTTGCTGTTTTAAGGACCTGTTTCTAAGGCCGGGGCTCATGGCAACCATCTCGGCCACCACCCTGGTAGAACCAGAATGGGAATCAATTTAACACAGTAGAAACAGCACCAAACATGACAGATCAGATCTCTGGTGACATGACCTCCGTCCAGGTACACCTGACCCTGACCTTGGACAGTTTAGTCATTAAGCCAATAAATTCCCTTTTGCTTAAGCCAGTTGGAAGTAATTACAGTTTAGCAACCAAAAATGTTTCCTAAGTTGCAGAAGTATGTTTCTGTTGTTGTGTTTTTTTTAGCAGCCGCGCTGAGAGTGAGCCCTATGTGGTTGGTGCGCTATGACAGGCACTGCCTGTGTAACTAGTGGAGCTGACGGGCTACCATGCGGCTCAGCGAGAGCCACGTCCTGACGGATTTTACCAGTGAGATACGGAGGGATGTCTACACACACGTGCATGCAGCACTCTCGCCCTGAGGTCCAGGGAGTAGCCTAAGAAACAAGCCTTCAGCACTACCCTAAAAGTATGTTTTTATTTTTGGAAGCGAACATAAGTTCTAAAAGTATGTTTTTATTTTGAAGACAGAGTCTCACCCTGTGCCCTGGGTATCGTACCATGGCATCCTAGCTCACAGCAACCTCAAACTCTGGAGCTTAAGCGATCCCCTTGCCTCAGCCACCCAAGCAGCTGGGACTACAGATGCCCCCCAAAACAACCCCCAAATTTTTTTTTTTTTTTTTTTTTTGAGACAGAGCCTCAAGCTGTCCCCCTGGGTAGAGTGCCGTGGCCTCACAGCTCACAGCAACCTCCAACTCCTGGGCTCAAGTGAGTCTCCTGCCTCTGCCTCCCAAGTAGCTGGGACCACAGGCGCTCGCCACAATGCCCGGCTATTTTTTGGTTGCAGCCGTCATTGTTGTTTGGCGGGTTGCTGGATTTGAACCTGCCACCTTAGGTGTACGTGGCTGGCGCCTTAGCCAGTTGAGCTATAGGTGCCGAGCCACACCCAGCTAGTTTTTCAATTTTTAGTAGAAATGGGGCCTTGTTTGCTCAGGGTAGTCTTGAACTCCTGAGATTAGGCAATCCACCCGGAGCCTCGGCTCCCAGAGTGCAAGGATTACAGGTGTGAACCACTGCACCAGGCCTAAAAATAGTTTTTAATCATCTTTGACTCCTCCTGCCTCACATTTACCTGACCTGTCCTTTGAAATACTCACTGCATCCATTCCTTCTTTATTGCCCCCTGCTGCCACCCTGACCCAAGTCCTCACCATTACTCCACTTGTGTAGCTGGAAGGCTGCTGGACAGCACGCAAGGCAGGGGCTACTCTACCCGATGCACCATAATCACCTGCGGTTTATTAACAGGCAAACTCCTGCCCCATAGAGATCCTGATTTTGTGGGTCTCCAGCAAGGCCCTGGAGTCCACGTGTTAACACACTTGTGCTACACAACCCCCCATAGTTTAGCTGTAGTCAGGAACTAATGATCTGGGCTGACCTGTCACCGCTCCTTTCTCCCAGACACTCCCCCATGCCCTCAGGAACACCCACTCCATCCTCAGACTCTGCTCAGAGGATCCTCCTCAGCTCTGCCTTCATGAGAACTTGCTTGCCTTGCAGGGACACCTCCTCCCCAGCATTCCTCCCTTCTCCAGGGGTCTCAGGGCAGCAGATGGGGCCGACACATCCAGACATGTAATGCATCCTAACAGCAGGCCTGTGTTGTGAAACGCCTCCATCTTCTCCCTGTCCCTGTCACTGTCATGTGTCAACTCCCCGCCTACTCCTCCTCATTCATTGAAGAGTTTAGCTCCTGGCTGACGGCATTCCACCCCAAATCCTGTCATCATATTGGGGACTTCAATCTCTACTCAGTCAGCTTTCTGAGCCTTCAGTTCTGTGACCTCCACGCCCACCACCTTTTCTTCTTTCTACCTGAGACATGTGATGCTGCCTTCAGATACTAGACCTTTACCCACGTTGTGTCTTCAGTCTGGAATGTTTTTTCCTCACGCTTCGCATAGCTGTTTCCTTGTCCACAGAGGAGAGAAGGAAGAGGCTTTCCCTGACCACTTCATCAAAGGAGTAGCCTCACTTTTATTTTCTGTCACAGTTCCTGTTTGTTTCCTTCCCCAAACTTACCTTGGCTGGTGCTCACATGCTCTTTCAGTTTAACTTGTATCAAGCATATAACATCAAAAATTATTTATGTAGGCTGGGCACCCACAGCACAGTGGTTATGATGCCAGCCACTGAGGGAGCCGGGTTCGAACCCAACCCAGGCCAGCTAAAACAACACTGACAACTGCAATAAACAACAGCCAGGCACTGTGGCAGGTGGCTGGACTCCCAGCTACCTGGGAGGCTGGGGCAAGAGAATCGCTGAAGCCTAAGAGTTTGGGGTTGCTGTGAACTGTGACCCTACAGCACTCTACCGAGAGTGACATAATGAGACTCTGTCTCAAAAAAAAAAATTTATTTACGTAAGACAATATAAATAAACAAAAATACCTATCTTTAGAAACAGATTGGAATAAAACACACATTAAATTGAAAAATATAAAACTTTATGTGTTGAAATAATAAAGTTGGTAAATGAAAAATTATTCTTGCCCCCTGAAACTTTTTTTGTTTTTTTGCACTTTATGTTCTGGTCTTTATTCAATTGAATATACATTTTTACAACTGCATTAATAGTATGTCTATAAATTTTGATTCTACTTTTGTCACTTGATTCTTTTGTTTTTCTTGATACTTTTGAAGTCTCCATAACCATCATTTTTATTGGCTATCTGTTATTCCATCCAACCAAACACCACAACTTATCTCCTTTTTGTTGGTTGTTTCTAATTGCTCTCAGTTATTAAAAAAAACCCTGCTGTGGCTCGGCGCCTGTGGCTCAACCGGCTAAGGCGCCAGCCACGTACACCTAAGGTGGCGGGTTCGAATCCCCAGCCCGGACCTGCCAAACAACAATGACGGCTGCAACCAAAAAATAGCCGGGCGTTGTGGCGGGCGCCTGTGGTCCCAGCTACTTGGGAGGCGGAGGCAGGAGACTCGCTTGAGCCCAGGAGTTGGAGGTTGCTGTGAGCTGTAATGCCACGACACTCTACCCAGGGGAATAGCTTGAGGCTCTGTCTCAAAAAAAAAAAAAAAAAAAACCCTGCTGTAAACATCTGTGAGCCAATGAACTTTTTGTTCTTTTGCACTGTTTCCCTAAACTACATTCCCAGAAGAGGAATAACTGGGTTAATATCTATTGCCTATCAACAAAGTAGAAATTTGGCCAGGCATAGCGGCTCAAGCATGTAATCCTAGGACGCTGGTAAACCAAAGCGGGAGGATCCTACTGAGGAGTTTAAGACCAGCCTGAGCAAGAGTGAGACCCTGTTTCTATAAAAAATAGAAAAAAATTAGCCAGGGGTGGTGGCAGGCACCTAGAGTCCCAGCTGCTCGGGAGACTGAGTCAGGAGGATTGCTTGAACCCAGGAGTTTGAGGTTGCTGTCAGCTAAGCAGATGCCAGGGTACTCTAGCCGGGGGCAACAGAGCGAAATTCTGTCTCAAAGAAAAGAAAAGAAAAGAAAAAAAGGTAAGAATTTTGATAGTTTCTCAAATTTACCTAGGTTCTCTAGGAAAATATCAGACCATGAGAAGAAAGGAAAAAAACTAACAAACACCACCCCAGCCACCTCTGAGTTACTCGTATGATGTAAGGATGGAGCTGACTGCTGAAACAAGATGAAAGGGGCTTGCACAAGGCGCAGTGCCTGCTAATCTCACGTGTTCCAAAGGGGTGGGACACAGGCAGTAGTGCACATTTAAAACTGCATCAAATAACACTGAGTCACGTGGTGAAAAAGTCATCCCTTCTCTCCCTCTTCTCTCTTCTCCCTCCTCCTTGGTGCTACTCTGCAGCATCCCTCCCTCGCCAATAAAGGCCTTTCCTACAAGCAAAAAGAAAAAGTCATCCCATTTTCAGTTCCCTTTTCAATAAAAGAAGTCTGGCTTGGTGCTACTTCACCCTGAAGACCATTCTAATATTGCCTAATCCTCTCCTTCAATGGAAAAGACAGAGACCTCGGATGCAGAACCTCCAGCAGACAAGAATACCAACCTAGAAATGAAATGAACAATACCAAGCTAGAAATTATTTAGTTTTCCTACTTGGATTTGACAATTACCTTTTGTTTATATTAATTGACGACCATTTCTGGCAGTGATAGGAAGTTTCTTTTAAAAAATAAATGTACTTAGCATATAGAGAGACTAGAACCCTCAAACATTGCTCCTGAGATTATAAACTGGCATGGCTACTTTGAAAAACAGTTTGGGGCTTGGCACCTGTAGCTCAAACTGCAGGTGCCAGCCACGTACACTGGAGCTGGCAGGTTTGAATCCAGCCCGGCCCACCAAATGACAACTACAACCAAAAAATAGCTGGGCATTGTGGCAGGTGCCTGTAGTCCCAGCTACTTGGGAGGCTAAGGCAAGAGAATCGCTTAAGCCCAAGAGTTGGAGGTTGCTGTGAGCTGTGACGCCAAGGCACTCTATCCAGGGCAATAGCTTGAGACTCTGTCTCAAAAAAAAGAAAAAGAAAAACAATTTGACAGTTCCTGAAAATACTAATATAGAAGATACCATATGAGCCAGAAATTCCTCTCCTAGTTATATACCTAGAAGAATTTTTTTTGTTTTGTTTGAGACAAGGCCGGAGTGCAATGGTGTCTTCATAGCTCACTACAACCCAAACTCCTGGACTCAAGTGATCCTCTTGCCTCATCCTCCCTCAGTCTCCCAAGTAGCTGGGACTACAGGCATGCGCCACCACACCTGGTTACTTCTATTTTTGGTAGAGACGGTAGTCTCTTTCATGCTCAGGCTGGTCTCGGACTCCTGAGCTCAAGCTATTCTCCTGCCTTGGCCTCCCAGAATGTTAGGATTTCAAAACACAGGCCACATAAAAACTGGTAGGCAAATGTTCACAGCATTATTCACAACAGTCAAAAAGCCCAACCTAAATGTCCATCATCTGATGAATGGATAAATAAACTGTGATGTATTCCCACAATGGAACAGTATTGGGCAGTAAAAAGGAATGAAGTGCTGATGCCTGGTGCACGTATGAACCTTGGAAACACCGAACCCAAAACCTCATGGAAATGCAAAAGGCTGCATTTTATGATTCTATGTATGTGAAAAGTTCAGAATAGGCAAAGCCACAGAGACAGAAAGTGGACTCGTGGTTATCAAGAACTGGGGGGAGGGGCAGTGCCCAGTGGGTAAGGGTGCCAGCCACATATACCAAAGCTGGCGGGTTTGAACCTGGTCTGGGCCAGCTAAAACAACAATGACAACTGCAACAACAACAACAAAAAGAACTGGGGGGAGGGGCAAGTGGGGAATGACTGTTAATGTAATAGGTACAAATTTCTTTTTGGGGTGATGAAATGTTCTGAAATTCAACAGTGGTGATGGCTGAAATTCACAGTTTTTTGAATGAACTAAAAACCACTTACTTTTATACTGTTAATGGGTATTTGAATTAAATCTCAATAAAGCTATTCAATAATTAAATGCACTTAATTTTATAATATGGATAGATGTAAAATTTTTTAAACAGGGAAATGTGGTGATATAAGAAGAATCATGGTGCCCTGTATGAATCAGTGAAGTTTGGAAAATGCTGCCCCAGTTGTCCTGGCTCAAGCCCTCCCCACGCTCAAATGAAAAACGATATTCAGAATAACAGACGGCACTGAGGGAGAAGCAGCGTCTAGGTTTCCCCTGCATGGTGCCCCAGCTGAAGCATCTCCTTAATCGCTTAAAAGTCTCAAGCATATGACTTAATTAAACTTCAATTTCTAGAGTGTATAAATAATGAAATACGGCATTTATGTGTAGTGCTATTTACTTTGTAGCCTATTACTGCAAAACACACTGAATTATTAAAGCGAGTAATTGGTTCTGCTCAGACCCTCTTTTCTGCCTTCTCCTGCTACCTCCCTTATCAAAGCTCCTCCTTAACTGTCAGGCCAAATTAACTCAGGTAAACCTGATGCTGCCACATAGGCCAGCAGGGTAAACTGGACCAAAAATCACACTTCTTTCAAATATAGCCCCACGCCGTGCTGCTGGTAACTATTAATAGTTTTACTTAAGGAAGGTAATGCAGAAATATTTATTTAAAAAATGGTAGAAGATAGATTTGAAGAGGTTAAATATGCTCACCTTCAGGGAAGAAAAGATTAGTAGAGGCCCCTTCCTAGTGCAATCTTTTGGTAGATGAAACTGTTTCTGTATTTTAATTCAGGGAAGGTCTGCCAATGAGGCCAAAGTGGCAGCTGAAGAAGTGGAAACACCTTGATACAGCCCCTAACATAGTGTTTTTCCACCCTTTTAAGCTCCTGGCAGGAGTTAAACTTCTGCAGGACACATAAATTATGTTGATCCAAAAAAAAAAAAAGAATAAAAAAAAATATAGTTACTATGACTTGAACTTCTTCAGAAAATAATTGAATCAATGTTCTTTGAAAATTTTTGCAGCACACCTAAGATCCTCTCACGGCACACTGGCTGAAAATCACTGCCTTCCAAGAAGAGTCTGGTGGTGGGTAATTATATCCACATCGCGTTTTGGCAGTGAGAGGCACTGCTAAAATTCCCTACAAACTGCAGGTTTTGGAAGGCATCAATCCCTTGAGAAAAAACGTCTCCATTGCAGTCATGATTACAGCCTTCCCTGAAAACCCAGACATGACACCGAGGACTTTGCTAAGAGTTAAATCACTTTTAATGACCCATGGTTTGGAGCTAAATCAAGCATCATTAATCTTTCAAGACAGATAGAAAAGCTGGCATTTGCCTTGAAGTCATGGTATTATATGAATAATGTCAACAGAGTACCAAAAAACTGCCATGGGGGACGCTTAGTAAAATTATCTGATAAATACAATTTAATTTGAATGCACATATTTCATTAGGTTCATGATATCTGAAACATGGCTGTGTTCCTAAACAAAGTCTAGGTCTAATGTATAGTAGGTATTCAATGTCTGACGTTGGTAATTATGGCTACGTGTATATGTGTGTGTGTGTTTGCTTTTAGACATCATTGCATACGTACATAAGATTTAGGATTAGGGCTCGGCGCCTATAGCTCAACCGGCTAAGGCGCCAGCCACATACACCTAAGGTGGCGGG
>NW_003852410.1:14154395-14155540 GCF_000181295.1 Otolemur garnettii
CATAATCCATATATATATATCCTAGAAAAAAATTAAAATATAAGGAAAAGCAGGGGGCACCCATAATTTTAATTTCATAACCACAGTTAGTACATTGGTATACTGACTTTCAAGAGTTATAACCCAATATATGCAGTCATGTGTATATAAATATGTGCATAAAGTTTTTTAAAACTTGAGGCTCAGTGCCTGTGGCTCAAGTAGCTAAGGCACCAGCCACATACACCTAATGTAGCGGGTTCAAATCCAGCCCGGGCCCGCCAAACGACAATGATGGCTGCAACCAAAAAAAATAGCCAGGCATTGGAGGTTGCTGTGAGCAGTGATGCCAGGGCACTCTACCCAGGGAGACAGCTTGAGGCTCTGTCTCAAAAAAAAAAAAAAAAAAAAAAAAAAAAAGATTTAGGATTAGTAAGTGTCACAGCAAGGATTCAAACCCAGTGAACTGGACTTAAAGAGGCCACGCTTTTAATCATTATGCTATTTTGGGGTCACACACAAGTGAGTTAGAAAAAGAGCCCTCTCTAGGCAGATGAAACCTCTGCCCAGGGCTCCCGACATGGACTGCATTTCAGTCTCCCACTTGCAGCCTCCGTGGGTGCCCCCATGCAGAGAATGATTCTCACAACAGACCTTCACCAACTCTACCTTCTTAATCCATTCATTCATCATTAGCAGAGGTCATTCACAGCCGTGCTTATTCCCTCTCCAGAATTCTATGATGGTTCCCGAACTAATTCTCATTTCATTTTTCCGCCTTATGATTGTTTCTGACACACAGGAGATTCTATTTCTCCATCTCCCTCTTCTTTTCAAATTAAGATGTTATTGAGATTATAAAACATGAACCAGCAGTGCTAGTCTGAAATAAATGGCTGTTGACATATGAGGGAGAAGAATTAGATGAGGATTACATGTTCTTCAAATGGGAATTTCTATCTTATATCCCAAGTATGAAAGACTTATAACTGAGAAGGAGAAAAAGAGAAAAATGGACCCTCCAACTAATTTCCAGCTTTGTAAGCCTCAGGCCAGTAAGAGATTTTTACTTTTAATGAAAATGTAGGCTCGGCGCCTGTGGCTCAAGCAGCTAAGGCGCCAGCCACATACACCTAAGGTGGCGGGTTCGAATCCCCAGCCCGGAC
>NW_003852410.1:14156845-14164086 GCF_000181295.1 Otolemur garnettii
TGGCGGGTCCGGGCTGGGGATTTGAACCCACCACCTTAGGTGTACGTGGCTGGCGCCTTAGCCGGTTGAGCTATAGGCACCGAGCCGGCTGTCCCATCTTGAACAAAAGCTTTACCTCTAAACTTGAGTTTCCCCATCTGAAAAATGAGCATATTGATTGTATTGGCTATCTGCTTTTGTGTTTCTTACTGGTATCCCTTTCTAGGACTTTCTAGTAATAGCCCCTTATTTTCTTTGTGGGAAACTACTCTTATTTAGTTCCTAGTCCATAAGGTTTGGGGAGGCTAAATCATCCACGTTCACCCCGTCAGCTGCAGGTACATGTCCCGGGTGTAGCTGTCAGTGACTGGATACATGTGTGATCTAACTCAAGCCAATGGAGGAACCCCCGGGGACTTTTGCTGGATGAAATTTTTCCCTTCTGAGCTACTAAAAAAGATGCAAGCCCAGAGCTGTGGGAATCATTACAGAGAGAAAACCTACCTGAGAGTGCTGCCCACACAGAAGGGAGCAGAGGTAACAGGAGGGATGGCTAGAAATCCCATATACACCACTGAGTGAAACTTCATCTGCTTTGCACTTTCCAGTTTCATGAGCCAGTAAATCCTCTTTCATGATTAAGTGATAAAAACCGAGGAGCTGGCCATCTACCACTTGCAACTGAAAGAGTTCTGACCCACTGAATAATAGTACCTACCTCTTGGGTTGTCATGAAGATTACATGAGATAACGCAGTGAAGTGCTTAATAAAGTACCTGGCGTTTAAAAAATTCTCATTAAATATTAGTTGTTATCATCAGCATCATTATTAATGAAATAATACTGATGAAACTTGAAATTCATCACTAGTCTCATTTTTCTCTAAATATGCCATATCCCTAAAGTATGCGAGGCAGGGCGGCAAAAAGCACGTTACTTTCTTTTTTTTTTTTTTTTTTTAAGAGACAGAGCCTCATTTTGTTGCCCTTGGTAGAGTGCTATGGCGTCACAGCTCACAGCAACCTCCAGCTCTTGGGCTTAGTCAATTCTCTTGCCTCAGCCTCCTGAGTAGCTGGGACTACTGGTGCCTGCCACAACGCCTGGCTATTTTTTGTTGCAGTTTGGCGGGGGCTGCCACCCTACTCACCGAGGCACAGACGCCACCCAAGCACATGTTACTTTAAGTACCAATATTCTAGCTAACTGCAAACCAGATTTGAAGTGTTGGTACACTTTTTTAAATGCTCAGACTTTAAATACCAATTTCCATTAACCCATTCTCCTTAAGGGATAAAATCTGATAAGTGGATGTTAAGGCTTATTACTTTGGGGCCAGTGGTCAGACAACTGGGGTCCTTGTAATTTTCATAAAACCGGAAGAAAGGAAATGGAAATCAATCTCAACCCCAACACCAGAGATGCAGACCCCTAGGTAGCAATGTTCATGGACAAACATCTTGCATTTTGGTTCTACGAGAATACCTCTAAACCCCCAGAGAAACAGCAACTTATTCTATCCTTTTCTTTCTTTTTTTTTGAGACAGAGCCTCAAGCTGTCTCCCTGGGTAGAGTACCATTACAGCTCACAGCAACCTCCAACTCCTGGGCTCAAGCAATTCTCCTGCCTCTGCCTCCCAAGTAGCTGGGACCACAGGTGCCCGCCACAATGCCCGGCTATTTTTTGGTTGTAGCCATCATTGTTGTTTGGCAGGCCTGGGCTGGATTTGAACCCACCACCTCAGATGTATGTGACTGGCGCCTTAGCAACTTGAGCCACAGGTGCCGAGCCCTTTTCTTTTTTTTTTTT
This sequence comes from Otolemur garnettii, assembly GCF_000181295.1. Taxonomy (NCBI): domain Eukaryota; kingdom Metazoa; phylum Chordata; class Mammalia; order Primates; family Galagidae; genus Otolemur; species Otolemur garnettii. Next base: position 14,158,632 of record NW_003852410.1, read on the forward strand.
TTTAATTTTCTTTCATTGATTGATTGATTTTATCTTTTTTTTTTTGGAGACAGAGTCTCTCTTTGTCCCTATTGATAAGAGTGTCACAACATCATAGGTCATGGGAACCTTAAAACTCTTGAGCTCAAGTGCTTCTCTTGCTTCAGCCTCCCAAGTAGCTGGGACTACAGGTGCTGGCCACAATGCCCTGCTATTTTTAGAGATGAGGTCTCATTCTGGCTCAGGCTGGTCTTGAACCTGAAAGCTCAGACAATCCACCTGCCTTGGCCTCCCAGAGTGTTAGGATTACAGGTGTGAGCCACCACACCTGGCCTAGTCCATGCTTTTCTAAGCTGAGAAACAACAGTTAAGTGGACATCAAAACTGCAACTGGCCAATGAGGTGGCTCATGCCAGTAATCCCAGCACTTCAGGAGGCTGAGGTGGGAGGATCCCTCAAGGCAAGGAGTTTTAAGACCTGCCTGAGCAAGACAGCAAGATCCCATGTCTCTACCAAAAAAAATATATATATATATATATGTGTGTGTGTGTGTATGCGCATATATATATATACATATATATATAAATATTAGCTGGGTGTGGTGGCACATGCCTGTAATCTCAATTTCTTAGTAGGCTGAGGTAGGAGATTTGCTTGAATACAGGAATTTGAGGATGCAGTGAGCTATGATGATGCCACTGCACTCCAGCCTGGGTGACAGAGTGAGACCCTATCTGGAAAAAAAAAGAAAAAAAGCTACAGATGGTCAGGTTCACAGGTCTGAAACTATCCAGAATGACAGCCTAACTTTCTAAGAGGCAATAAAAAGAATCCTGCCTCCATTTTACTCCTTCAGCTTTTAATGAGTGCCAGGGTACTGGGATTGGGATGTCAGTTACTACATATGGAAGCTGAGTCGTGGTTTTTCCCCACCCAAAGAAAGCCCACTTGAGTCTGCACCTTAGCCCTTGCTAGCATTTGATGAGTTTCTTGTGCAGCATGTTCATTACTCATTTCATCACTGAACTTTTGAGAAAGCCAAGATTTGCTAAAGAGGACTGACTTATTCAAAGCCACACGGCTAGTTAGCTGGGTTCAGTTGTGGTTAGTTACTAACAAGGCAATGATGGACGGTAATAATAACAGTATTCAGAATAGCACATCATTTGGTAAGTGGCTCCATGAGCTATCCCTGTGCTAAATGCTTCACGTACATTATTATTTTTATCTCTTTGGACCTCAGTTTCTCACCTATGAAAGGGAGTCATCTTTTGGACTCTGTGTTCTGTATTGCCTTTTACTGTAAAGCTTGGATTCTAAATTGTACTATATGAATTTCTACTACAAGATTAAAATCTTTCGTGTTGCTAACAGAGAGGGAACATCATGGAAAAGTCACCTTTAACTACACCAAAGTCACTCTCTGCTGGTACAAAATCAGGGATTCCCAATAAAGGCATCAACTCAAGAAATTTATTTTTCCAGGAGCAGTTTTCAAAATTTCATAATTTGAAATAAATTAAATGCTGGAGAACATTAATATTTAGGAGGAATGTAAAATTAATTCTATATTCAATAGAAATCTTATCCTTTTATTATTTGTAAAATTGTGGCAAAATACATATACCACAGAATTTTGTCTCTTGTTTTCTTACAGTGAATTATACATGAAGAAAAGTATTTCTGGGCGGCACCTGTGGCTCAGTGGGTAGGGGGCACTGGCCCCATATACCAAGGATGGCGAGTTCTAGCCCGGCCCCAGCCAAACTGCAACAACAAAAATAGCCAGGTATTGTGACAGGAGGCAGAGGCAAGAGAATGGCCTAAGCCCAGGAGTTGGAGGTTGCTGTGAGTTGTATGATGCCATGGCACTCTACCAAGGGCGATAAAGTGAGTCTCTGTTTCTACAAAAAAGAAAAGTATTTCCAAGGAAAACAAGTCTGTTCTTAAATATTCTTCCAAAGACTCACCTGTGAGTTTATGTAAGTAAAAGTGTCAGTATGGCCACTATTTACTGAATTTAGTAAAGGTGCTAAAAGCAGGTGCTACATATCCGAATTAGTCTAGACTCTTTGGTGGCAAGCAACAGAAATGCAGGTCAGATTATGAAAAAAAGGGGGGACTCATTACATCATGGACTCTAGAAAAGGCTGGAACTGTGCAGCTCCCACACCACTCCAGTAGCTCTGCCTTGCTTCTCATCTCTCTATATCATCCTGGTTTCCACAAACTTTTAATGCAAACCCGCTTTCTCTAGGGTTACAATCCCTGAATTTCATATCTTATAGCTTCAGTCACTAGAACTAGTCTGCCCTTATACTCTTCCTTTAGGTCTTTAATCTCAATTTTTAAAAATCCCTAAGATAGGTTCTAATTTGGTCCAGGAGGAACCAACCCCTGACAAGTCACCTGCAGACTGAGACAAGGTCAAATGTATATCATGGCAGTTCCAGGGTGTGCTGGATGTTCACTTCCTACGTGCCTCCTTCAACTACTCCCCATTCTCTCCATCAACAGTCCCACGATTCTGATTTAAAAGGACAATCTGGATCACTTAAAATGATTTGGATGTATGGAACAGAAACTTCAACTCCAATGCATGTAACAGGAGGCCCAAGATAGGGCATACCTCTGGATTTATTGATTCTGGGGCTCAGTAGTGTCCTCATGGACCCATATTCTCTTTATTTCTCTACTGTACTGCCCATAGGGATGGCTTCATCCTAAAGCTGGCTCCTGTATGATTATGGTAACAGCTAGTGCTATTTATATCCTTAGTTATATCTAGAAGATGGAGTCTTTTGTCCACTAATATAAGTCTTTCCCGTCAGGCCGATTAGTCCAGTTTAGGTCATGTGACACCTGTGGACCAGGAACTGTTGACAGAAAAATGAATGTATTCATGGCTTAGTCCTCGATAGCACCGTGAAAGGGATGGATGGTCACAGTGGGCTCAGACCATCCCCTGGAGCAGCAATCCACTGAACAACTTCAGGGTGAAGGGGAGACAGAACTCAGGAGCCAACAATGACGTCTACCACACCACGCTCCCCCAAGTGTTCGAGGGGCATCTTGGCCTCATCCCTAACTCAAGGTGGGCCTTGTTTAGTTTAAATCAATCAGCTTATTTGATCCCATCCCTCTATTCCGCCTTAGTTCCTCCTCCAAATCATAGGCATTTAAACCAACCAAAACCAATGTGATGGGAGAAAACCTCTGCTGGGCTTTTGGAAGATAAAACATTCCCTCTCCCATGGCTCGGCACCTGTAGCACAGTGGTAATGGCACCTGCCACAAGCACCAAGGCTGGCAGGTTCGAACCCAGCCCGGGGCCAGCTAAACAACAATGCCAACTGCAAATTGCTATGAGCTATGATGACATGGCACTCTACCAAGGGTGACAAAGTGAGACTCTGTCTCAAAAAAAAAAAAAAAAAAAAGAATTCCCTCTGCCAAACAGGCAAAGGAAGGAAGCTAAAATGATCCACGTGGCAATGGATTCCAGTTGGAGACATCAGCACGAACCCAGGTTTATTTAGTAGTCAGAAATGATTACATCTGGAAAAAATATTTATAGTTATGTGTATATGCACAGATTAGTATAACACATAAATATGTTTCACTCTGTCAGTTGTGAGGGACTAAAAGAAATGACACTCTAGGCCAGGTGTGGTGGCTTACACCTGTAATCCTAGCACTCGGGGAGGCTGAGGCAGGAGGATCACTTGAGTTTGGGAGTTCAAGACCAGCCTGAGTAAAAGTAAGACCCCCATCTCTACTAAATATAGAAAAATTATCCAGGTGTTGGGGGCAAGCGTCTGTAGTCCCAACTACTCAGGAGACCGAGGCAAGAGGATCACTTGAGCCCAGGATTTTGACTTTGCGGTAAGCTATGCCACCACAGCACTCTACCCAGGGTGACAGAATAAAACTGTCTCAAAAAAAAAGAAAAAAGAAATGACACTCCAACAGCAACACGCATGCCGAGTATCCAGGTATTTGTTGATTCTGGACATTTGTAGTGCCCTGATCTTGGTTTCTAATACCATTCTCCAATGAAAGGAAGCAGCACTCCTAGAAGAAATGGCTGATTCTAGGACTGGGTCAGGAAGTATACAAGATGAGCCTGGAGCGTTTTATAGTGCTAGAGAGTAAGGAAGTGAAAACACATAAATAAGCGACAACAACAAAAAGAACAAAGACACGAAGACAAAAAAACAAAAAGACCTCAATGGCAGTCTACCAAAGGAGCAGACGTCAACTGAAAGAGCTTTCCATTGTCCAACTAAAATACTTTCAGCAACACAATAGTCATATTGGGTCACAATCCAAAGTATAAAATAAACATCTAGGTTGGGCGAGGTGGCTCACGCATGAATCCTAGTATTCTGGAGGCAGATGGCTCATGCATGAATCCTAGTATTCTGGAGGCAGCTTTCCATTGTCCAACTAAAATACTTTCAGCAACACAATAAAGTCATATTGGATCATAACCCAAAGTGTAGAATAAACATCTAGGCTGGGTACAGTGGCTCATGCATATAATCCTAGTACTCTGAGGCAGGTGGATTGCCTGAGCTCAGGAGTTAGAAACCAGCCTGAGCAAGAGTAGGACCTCATCGCTACTAAAAACAGAAAAACTAGCTAGGCATTGTGGTGGGCGCCTGCAGTCCCAGCTACTCAGGAGGCTGAGGCAAGAGGATCACTTGAGCCCAAGAATTTGTGGTTGCTGTGCGCTACAACACCATGCACTCTGCTCAGGGAGATAGTGAAATTCTCAAAAAAAAAAAAAAATCAATAAATTGAATAAACCTCCCTTAGTCAATGTGAATATAAATAAATGACTGAATAAATGGGAATAAGAAACATATCTCCCATGCAGAAGAATTTCAAATAATTTATGTAAATACTCCACCCTCAAGGTGGGGGGAAGCCGGAGTGGTGTGGACTGTGCATAGTGACTTCCTTACACGATGCACAATAAGATAAGGGTTTGGGGGGAAAAAAGTGACTTTACAGTGGGGAAACCTGACAAACACTACCTCAGTCCAGTGACCAAGGCCAAGATTAGCAGTCCTAAATCACGCTGATGGTATATACTGTATATTTGATACGATGCGATGGAAAGGCACTTTACCTCTGTGGTTTTCCTTCCATAACCCCAGGTTATCATGAGTAAAACACCAGACACATCCCAACAGTGAAGCAAGGCATCTCATAAAATAACTGGCCCCTACTCCTCAAAACTGCCAAGATCCTTAAATATATACAATGGAAAACAAAAGCAAAAAAGAGAAGAAAATTCAAGGAAAAATTTGAGAAACTGCCACAGTTAAGAAGACCTAAAAAGAAAATGATAAGTGGCTCGGCGCCTATAGCTCAACCGGCTAAGGAGCCAGCCACGTACACCTAAGGTGGCAGGTTCGAATCCCCAGCCCGGACCTGCCAAACAACAATGACGGCTGCAACCAAAAAA
>NW_003852410.1:14164244-14170646 GCF_000181295.1 Otolemur garnettii
AAAAAAAAAAAAAAAAAAAGAAAATGATAAGTAAATGTAATGTAGTATCCTGACCGAGATCCTAGAACAGAAAGAGGCATTCGGCAGAACTAAAGAAACCTAACTAAATAAAATAGTAATCATAATTTCATTGATTGTAACAAATGTATCTCAGTACTGTAAAATTTTAATAATAGCGAGAACTAGGTCCTAGATAAGTTCTTTATATTTTTCTGATTTTTCTGTAAGTGTAAAACTGTCCTAAAAAATAAAATCCATTAAAAAGAAAATAAAAATTTCCCCTTTTAACGGTGTTACCCTTAAAGACCCTCATTATTCTTCTAAAGGGTATGGGGTTGTTTTGAATATTATCAAATAATAGGGAAGTTAATAATACAAGTAAAATCTTACCATAGTGCTGACAGGAGGGGGAACTATTCACTCATTAGTTTATTCAACAAATGTATATTGAGGACCTATATGACATCATCTCTGTTCCAGGAGCCAGTCATACAGTGAGTAATAAGACACAAAGCATACATGACGGGAGAAGGTGCAAATAAATACAATACTCATATAATGATGGATGCTATAAAAACAAAACGCTCAGAGAGGGAGAAGACAGTGATGAGGAGGGTTCCGTGATGTTGAGCAGTGAGGAAGATCCCGATGAGAAGAAAACATTCAAGCATAGACCTGAAGAGGGAGCTAGCCATGTGAGGATGTGAGCGAAGAACATTCTAGCACAGGGGACAAGTGAAAAGCACTGAGGCAGAAACGGGCTCAGCATATTTGAAGGCCAGTGTGGCTGCAGCAGAGTGAGCGAATGGAGAGTGGTAGGATGCAAGGTCGGAAAACTAAATGGGGTTGAAATCAGGCCAGGGCTCAAAGGACACACTAAGAAATTGAAATTTATTCTTGGGGGGGATGACAAATCCATTGCTGGAGGCTATAACCAGCAATGCACCCCCATCTGGTCCACCCAGTTAAAGATTATTCTACCTGACAGTGGTTCTCAACCTTAATGCTGCGACCCTTTAATACAGTTCCTCACGCTGTGGTGACCCTCAACCATAAAATTATTTTTGTTGCTACTTCATACATGTAATTTTGCTACTGTTATGAATTAAAATGTAAATATCTGATGTGCAAGAGACCCCCAAAGGGGTGGCCACCCACAGGTTGAGAACCATTGTGAGCAGCTCTATGGAAAATGGACTGTAGAGGGCACTAGAGTGGAAACACACAAACCAGAGAGGCTACTGCAAGGATCTCCCGGAAACGATGGAGGTTAGGCACTCAGCAGTAACCCTGGTGGGACTGGGATATATTAATATTTTGAGACAGAATCAAACAGGGCTCACTGATTGGGCGTGTGTGAAGGGTGGCAGAGGGGACTCCTGGACCAATCAACAAAAATGAATTGCGAATAGATTCATGTGTAATATTCATGTGCTAACGTGATAATATTCATGTGATAATGTTCACCCGAATGTAGACTCCTACCTACACAATATCACAGCTGGTCCTCGAGCGCTAGAGATCTTTAATGTGCTCTGGGGCTATTGACTAATTCCAGGATGGCCATAGCTTAGCATTTTGCGAGATAACATCATCCCTCTTTGGTGAGACCTTTATTCAGGCCTGAATGCTCTGAGAAGATTTATCTCAGAGACCAAAGGGAACTGCAGGAAGTGGTGTCTCATGATGAGCAAGTACATGTGCTTCCTCTCACTGGGGCAGCTGGGGAGGCTGCCAAGTGTAACATGTTTCTGTATTGTCTCTCCTCCTCCCAGAATTCTGAAAGGGCAGCAACCCCATTCACCACTGTACAGTGAGTGGCTGGCAGAGTCAATGTGCAATAACATTTGCTAAACAACTGTGGAACAAAATGGCAGCAGAAGACCACAGGGCTTAGAGATAACCTAAGTATCCCTAAGAAACCATGTTTTAAGAGAAAACGGCAATATCCAGGCCAATACAGAAGAAAAGGAATAAAGTTCAGCTCCTCAGAGAGGACGGAGGTTGAGTAATCAGTAAGAGCCCTAGGATGGAGCCAATAAATGAGAAATAGTGATTTTGCAAGAGACAGTACAAAGAGCTATGTAATAGTCATTGTTGGGATTTTGCTGTTAAACTGGATGATCTCATCACAGGATCATCAAATGTCAGAGCTGAAAGATTTTAGAAAACTTCTGAATCAATTTGCTCATTTTATAGATGAGGAAAATAAGGTAAAATAGCTTTAGACTAGAACCCAGTTTGTTGGACTCCAGATTCCAAATTCTTTCTTACTGCACTGATTAGCAGTTACATTAAGCTCCTTTTCCATATGTGGGTTCAAGGAGGAGTTTTCAGCAGCAAGCTAGAAAGACAGCGTTCTAAAGTCTAAAATCTGTTCCCAAGTAAAATTCTCGTTTTATAATTCTGTTCCATGAAGAAAAATTCATCTTCCTTGATAAACTTTTCCTTTTTATTTTATTTATTTATTTACTTAGAGACAGAGTCTCCCTTTATTGCCCTCGGTAGAGTGCCATAGCATCATAGCTCACAGCAGCTGCCAACTCCTGGGCTTAGGCGATTCTCTTGCCTCAGCCTCCCGAGTAGCTGCTACAGGTGCCTGCCACAATACCCAGCTGTTTTTTGTTGCAGTTTGGCCAGGGCCAAGTTCAAACCTGCCAGCCTTGGTATATGGAGCTGGTGCCCTGCCCACTGAGCCACAGGCGTCACCCAACTTTTCCTTTTTATTCAGTGAAAAGGAGGTAGCTCATCATGGTTCCCTTTTTCACAGGGCTGCCAGGAAGCTTAGAGCTAAATTTAACACTTAATCCTACTAACAAAAGTACTGTGTGTTTTTGACAAATAGTACTCCTTTTTCCCTCTTCTTTATGACTTTTCTTTTTTAAATAACTATTTCAATGGCCTTATTGTATAAGTGTCTTTTACTATACATCGTCTCAAATTCTTTTTGGATGACAGCCAGGTATAAATCACCAAAAAACCAAAATAGAAGGAAGATTTCATTTCTCTTGTGCCCCAAGACTGCTTTCACTATGGTTTCCGTTTTCAGATTCCACCCTTGACCAAAAAACTCAAGACGTTACCTCCTGGCTTTATATTTATAGAGAAGGAGGCCACCACAGGACAGATTGCATACAAATGACTAGTTATAAAATTGTAGGGTCTGCCTGCTAACTAGGCAAGTCCTTGGAAACTTCTCAGAAATGAAAACAAGATGTGGAGGGAGAGTGCTATGTTTCCTGCATTGACGTGGCAAAACTTCACTTACAGCAGAACCCTGGGGGAGGCAAGGCAGCCCAGACTGGGATGGTAAGCAGGTGGTGGACTATGTCACATCCAACTCCAGGCTTTCAGCTAACTTCAGCCACAAGTCTTACCCTCCCCAGGCCGGAGAAATGAGATCACGAAGCCTTCAACTCTTCTGGATTCTAGCCACGTAAAGAGATTAAAGCACTGGTTTTCTGAAAGCACGAGGCTTTCTCTTCCCTCCCTAAATGAAATTCCTACTAAACCACAAAAATTTAACCCAAGCAGAACTAGGAAAGCAATAAAGGAGTCCATGCAGGGATCTTTCCTTCTGCACCCGTACGACTTCAATTCTGTTGCCATTTCTGTGGAGGTAGCAAAAGAAACAATAAATAAGTCCCAGAAAATGTCAACTGTTTATGCATTTGAGCCTGAAACTTCCTGTGGCTTTTGTTTTTTACTCTTTCCCGAGTTTTAAATTTTTCTTCTTTATTCCTCTGGTGTTGGCCATGATTTCCATGATAATCTAAGAGATATGTTCAAAAGAAAAATGGCTTCAAGGATACTGCTGCTCCTGAAAATAGTCCTTGCCTAAAACATCCATTTGGATTCTGTTCATGATCTCTTCCTAGTCAGAGCCAATTTGTTCTGATAGAGACAAAAGATGCTGCTTTGATGTTCCCAACACCTTGAAGAATGAGACAGTTCCAAAAATCTATGGCATTTCTGTAGAAAAAAATCTCAGTAAAATTGAGAATCACAGGCATTCTATGACATTGTATTGTTTATTGTATGACACCAGTATAGCAGTAAATGTTCAACCAGAAAAGACACTGCATCCTTCTCTACCATATTACCTGTGAACCTCAGACAAATTGCTAATCCTTGCATAGTACTTTCCATTCCACATCTGTAAAAAGACGATAACATTAGTACTTACTTCACAGAGCAGGTTCCCAAACTTGGGTGTACGTCAGAAACAATGAGAGGGCTTGTTAACTAACAGGCAAGGTGGCTCATGCCTATACTCCTAGAAGTTTGAGAGGCTGAGGCAGAAGGATCCCTTGAGGCCAAGAGCTCAATATCAGACTAGCAACATAGCAAGAACCCCCTCTCCCCCAACTACAAAAATTAGCCAGGCATGGAGGTGCCGGCCTGTAGTCCCAGCTACTTGGGAGGCTGAAGTGGGAGGATTGCTTGAATCCTGAAGTTGAAGATTGCAATGACCTATGATGTAACCACTGCGGTCTAGTCTGGGCAATAGGGGGAGACTCAACCTCAGAAAACAACAACAAAACAGATTACTGACCCTACCCCATGGTTTCTGATTCTATAAGCCTAGTTTGAGGCCTGAGAACCTACATTTCTAAGAAGTTCCCAGAAGATGCTGGTGCTCCTAGTCCGAAGGCCACACTCTGAGAACCACTATCAAAAAGTTACGGTGTGGATTACATAGTTGTACATCTTAAGTGTTAATAGTATTTTTTTTTTTTTTGAGACAAAGTCTCAAGCTGTTGCCCTGGGTACAGTGCTGTGGTGTCACAGCTCACAGCAACCTCAAACTCTTGGGCTTAAGTGATTCTTCTGCCTCAGCCTCTTAAGTAGCTGGGACCACAGGCACCTGCCGCAATGCCCAGCCATTTCTCTGCTACAGCTGTCATTGCTGTTTAACTGGCCTTGGCGGGGTTTGAACCCACTCCCCTCCTTGTCTGTGGCCAGTGCCCTACCCACTGAGCTATAGGAGCCGCCTGTTAACAGTATTCTATGTGCTGCTATTAGCTCTGTCCTCGTCAATAATATTAAGTGGAGTCAGTTCTTATCTTACCAGTGTCCCATCAAATTTAGAAATCATAGTAGATGATTTAATCTATTATTATAAAACTCTGTATAGAGGAGGAAAAAGTCTATTAAATTCCTAACAGAATATTCTTATTTTATTATTAGAGACACAGTCTCACTCTGGCTGCCCAGGCTGGAATGTAATGGCACAATCATAGTTCACAAAAAACCTGGAACTCCTGGGCTCATGAGAATATCCTTGTTTTAAAGACTGTATACACTGAGACTGGGTTGTACGGTAATTCCATAGATTGTTTGGTTTCTCCTCTAAAACAGATCTGTACATTTATTATGAGGAAGAAGAGAAACAAAAGCTGGCACAGCTACTCTCTGAGGTCTACTTTCGTGTCTTCTCTTAGTTAGCAAAAGTTCCAAGCACACTTAGTCATTACGGTCAAAAGGAATTCTTCAACTCTGTTTCAAGTAATTAAGGAGCCCTGCAAACGTGGACGTTGCAATGGCAGTTACAAACAACAGCTTTGAAAGGGCAGAGGAAACAGATCACTACGAGACAAGAGGATTGTTAAAAAGCTCTTCACAACAAAGGAAATGAACGCAAATCCCTAACCTGCGGGCGTTCCAGCAACCCTAAGGCCAAAGATAAAACGCTCTGATGAAAAGCTGTGGAGTGTTAAGCTTTGTGTAGGGAAAGAGAATATCAAACACAGGGTCGAAGGTTAAGATGTTTTTCTTGTAAGACCCTTTGACCATACTTGAGCCTGAAACAAAATGAGGAACAGGAAACCCCCACTCTTTCTCTCCCGTGCCACGCATCACTCCTACCAAGGGGAAAACTTTTTAACAAACTTAGGTCAAGTGCCTCTTGTTCTAAGCACAGGGTACTTATGGTTGAATGAGAGGCAGCCAGTCCTTGGTAAATATCTAACTTTTCCAACTCAATCTAATCTAAGTTTTCGGTAAAAATTCTCCAGTGAAACACGAGAATTAGATAAAGCATTCTTGCTTGCATCGGGATAGCTTTTGAAAAATTAAACAAAGGGAGTATGTGTGCAAGAACGCAAAAATACGCCTTGTTTTGACAGTTTCAAATTGTATTAAAAACCCCTCTCCCTGACATTTCTCCAAAAACATACATAATGACCAGCACCAAGGTGGGTCTTCATTTCGCCCACGGGTGAAATTTGTGGAGTCGGTCCCTCCAGTCCACAGTCTCCCTCGGACTTGGCAAGGGTGTAAGGAGCGAGACACCGGTCCCCAGATGGGATTCTGGGGTTGCCACGACTCACCTCGCCAACTTGTCCAGTCTCCCCGCGCCCCGGCGGCCCGCTCGGGGGCGCAGACGTTGGGGCCCGCGCC
>NW_003852410.1:14171082-14177501 GCF_000181295.1 Otolemur garnettii
CCAGGAGGAGCGGCCCGCGCCTACCGTACTGTGTGGAGTAGCCGCCCGTCCGCCTAGCCGCCGGCCGCCAGGCGCTTGGGTTTCCGGTAGCGCCCGCTCGTAAACCACTTCATTCATTCATTCATGCCTTTATTCACTCACTCATTCATTAGCATTAATTCCTTTACTTCCTCATTCACTCACTCATTCACTCACCCACCCATTCCATCCACACTTCCATCTCATTCCCTCCTGCCATGATTCATTCATTTATTCCTTGTGTTTTCCCATCATTTATTTTCTCCACCTCTCCACGTGTTCATGCACCTGAACACACATCCACTCAGGTGGGAACATATCTGTCTTGTTTTCCAGTGCGGGGCCCTGCACATAGTAGTCTCCAATAAGTAGCTGTTGAATAAAGGCACACCAGAAGTCTAAAGAGATTATAGGGTGACTTTCAAAGTCTGAATTTTTGGTCTGACATTGTCACTGGCTTGGTGGTGATTCTGAGCAAGTTGCACAAGTTCCTTAAACGACAGGGTGCAAACTCAAGTGTGGGTGGCAGTTGTCGCAGGTGAGCAAGTACAAACAATCCACTGGTTCTCAAGGGTAGAGGGGTATCATCCCACTGGGGAAGCCCCTGGAATTGTGGGAAAGCTGTTTGGGATTATCACAATGATTGGCAGTTTCTACAGGTATATGCAAATCTACAATACAACAAAAAATTGTCCCAGACCAAATACCAACAAAGGGATCCTGTTGAGGAATGCTCAGGCAGGCTAAAGCCTGGTGTGTAGACCTTTAAGATCTGGAAATGACCACCATTATACTGGTATGGTGTCCCAGAGAAGCAGGCTTTCCCAAACTCTGTCTTGATACCTCCCTTCTCCTGGAGGACAAAGGCAAACAAGGATACAATAAGACAAAGCAAGTAAAAGAAATACTGGCTTAGTAGCTGGGGATTTGGTCTCAAACATCAAGTAGAACCTGGGACAGCTGTACTGGACCCAACAGAGGACTCAGTTTTCCTAACCCCCCTTAAAGCTGGCTTGGCACCTGTGGTTCAAGCGGCCAAGGTGCCAGCTACATATACCTAAGGTGGCGGGTTTGAATCCAGCCCAGGCCGCCAAACAACAATGACGGCTGCAACCAAAAAATAGCCGGACGTTGTGGTGGGCGCCTGTGGTCCCAGCTACTTGGAAGGCGAAGGCAGGAGACTCGCTTAAGCCCAGGAGTTGGAGGTTGCTGTGAGCTGTGATGCCACTGCACTCTACCTAGGGGGGACAGCTTGAGGCTCTGTCTAAAAAAAAAAAAAAAAAAACCCTTAAAGCAAAAGGAAATTCCTTGTTCACCTCCATCCCCTGAGTCCAAACCCAAGTTTTGGATTTTATTGCTTTTATTGATGGAAAACTACTCCCTCAAATGACATATGAAAGAGATACCAAACTTTCGTTTCCATGGCTTACCCAATACCTTACTTAGATATCTCACAGATAAAATGCTTGTTTATCCCCCCCTCTGAAATCTATTGTTCCTCCTGGAATCTTGACAGCTCTAGCTAGCTATTGCTCAAAAAATTAGGTGGAATCATCTTTTTTCCCTCATTTCCTATATTACTTATCTATTGTTGCATAACAAACTGATCTAGTATTTTGTGAATTAAGATAATGCACATGTGATCTCATGGTTTCTGTGAGTCAGGAGTCTGGGTACAGCTTAGCTGGGTCTTCTGCTTCACAAGGCTGCAGTAGGAGTGTTGGTCCAGGTCTGAGGTCTCATTTGAAGGCTCACTTGGGAAAAGGTCTGCTTCTAGGGTCACTCCATGGTTGTTGGAAGGATCTTGTTTCTTTCAGGTCATTGGACTGAAGGCCTCAGTTTCTCACTGGCTATGGGTCAGAGGCCACCAGAGGCCATCAGTTCTATCAGGGTAAGCACATGACAAGAGCCAGAGAGACAATGCTAGCAAGATGGAAGTCACAGTTTTCTACAACCTAAATTCAAAAGCAACATCTCATTACTTTGCTATAGTCTACTTATTAGAAGCAAGTTGTTAAATCCAGCCCACACTCAAGAGGGAGGAATTACACAGGGCTTGAATACCAGGAGGTGGGAATTATTGGAAGCCATGTTAGATGGCTGCCTCCCTCACCTCCCAGGCCCAGCAAACCAGCAAGTTCTGTCAAGTCTGCACCCAAAACATAATTGGCATCTGTCCACTTTTCTTCTGAATTGCTGGTAGTGATTGTTTGACAAGGCCAAACTTTGTTCAATTCCTAGTATTGAACAATACAATTCTCATAGTATTCCATGTAAACTGCTCCCTCCCCCCCCAATTCCTCCACTACGACTCTGAGACTCTGAGTCGTGCTGTGTGACGCAGCTGTTCTGTGGCCTAGACTCTACTGCACTTACCTTCTCATCCATCTCATTGCTTCTCCCCGTGCTTTCTTTCAATGCTGAAAACAGAAAGACTTTTTTTTTTGAGTCAGAGCCTCAAGCTGTCACCCTGGGTAGAGTGCCGTGGCATCACAGCTCACAGCAACCTCCAATTGTGGGCTCAAGCCATTCTCTTGTCTCCGCCTCCCAAGTAGCTGGGACTACAGGCGCCCATCACAGCGCGCGGCTATTTTTTGGTTGCAGCCATCATTGTTGTTTGGCGGGCCCAGGCTGGATTCGAACCTGCCAGCTCAGGTGTATGTGGCTGACACCTTAGCCGCTTGAGCCACAGGCGCCGAACCACTAGAAAGATTTTTTAAAAACATAAATTGGATCCTATTTTTCTCCTGCTTACAACACTTCAATGGTTCTTCATAGGTTTTTAAACAAGTCTGAACTCCTCACTATGGCCTCTAAATCTATCCTTTTGTGGGATTCTAGGCTCTGGAAGATGCTTCAGGTTTTATATCTTGAATTAAAGCTACCTCCTGGTCTTTTCTGGCCACCTTCTCTTAGGGGATATTTCTCCTCCAATTTCTCTATTATTTGCCCATTTTGTTTTCTGCACAACATTTACTACAATTTGTGTGTGTGTGTGCGGGCACATGAGTATTGACATGCACACACACACATATATACACATAGATTTCTGTTTTTTAGTTCGTTTTAGGTATGCAGTTGTTGTTTTTATTTTTGTTTTTTGAGACAGAGTCTTAAGCTGTCGCCCTTCGTCAAGTTCTGTGGCTTCACAGCTCACAGCAACCTCCAACTCTTGGGCTTAATCGATTCTCTTCCTAAGCCTCCCAAGTAGCTGGGACTACAGATGCCACAACACCCAGCTATTTTTTGGTTGTAGTTGTCATTGTTGTTTGGCAGGCCTGGGCTGGATTCGAACCCGCCAGCTCTGTGGCTGGTGCCGTAGCCGCTTAAGCTATAGGTGCCAAGACAAGGTATGTAGTTTTTAAGTGAATAGATTATATACTATGGCCCAAAGATGAAAATCTGGAGCTCTATGGTCAGCACATGATAAGTTTTTAATGCCAAATTTTTGGAAATGGTTGTGCCAATTAATATTTCTACCAGTGATGTATGAGGACCCCAGTTTATTCCCTAGTATCATCAATACTTGATCTTATCTGTTGATTTACGTTTAGGCATTCTCATGGGGGGCATAATGGTGTCTTTTTATGGTTTTAATTCTCATTTCACTGATGTTGCATACGATATTTTTAGATAGATAGATATAGATACTAACCTTTTGGATATATTCTTTTGTGAAGTGCTTTTTCAGGAATATGGCCATTTGGGGAATGGGGTATCTGTCTTTCTTATTAGTTTGTGTGTATTTTTATATCTTATGACTATGACTCTTTTGAAATAAAGTCTAATTTGTCAGTCTTTTAAGGTTAGTATGTTTGGTGTTTTGTCTAAGAAATATTGCCTACCTCCTGGCCACAGGTAATTGTTTTATTTCCTTTCAGAATAGAGATACCTTATAGAACTTTCTGTGATGATAACAATATTCAATGTCCGCACCATCCAATCTGGTGCTACTAGCCCCACAGGGCGATTGAGCAGTTAAAATGTAGCTAGTACGATTGAGGAAATGAATTTTTAATTTTATTGAATTTAAATAGCCACATGGGACTAGTAGCTGCTATATTGGAAAGCAGAGTTTTTTTGTTTATTTTTTTTTAGACAGAGTCTCATTCTGTCACGCAGGCTGAACTGCAGTGGCATCATTATAGCTCCCTGCAACCTCTAACTTCTGGGCTCAAGTGATTCTGCTGCCTCAGACTCCCCACTAGCTGGGACTACAGGTGTGTGCCAGGACCTCTGGTTAATTTTTCTATTTTTAGTAGACACAGAGTCTTGCTCTTGCTCAGGCAGAATATCCAAGAAGTGTGGAACAGCTACAGTGATATATGCAACTTATGTGTAATGAGAGTACCAGAAGGAGAAAGAGAAAAGAAAGAAAAAGAAAGATTTGAAGCAATAATGACTAAGAATTTCCCTCAAATTAATGTCAGACATGTTCTTAGTCCATTGTGTGTTGCAAAAACAGAATACTTAAGGATGTATAATTTTTATTTTTGAGAGAGAGAGTCTTGTTCCCTCGCTCTGGGTAGAGTGCAGTAGAGTCATCACAGCTCACTGCAACCTCAAACTCTGGGGCTCTTGTTCTTTGTTTCTTTTCTACTCTTTCCTGCTTTTTGTGGTTTTATGTGAGCATTTGATATAATTCCATTTTCCCTCCTTTCTTATCATATCAATTATACTTTTTTTTTTCTAGTTCTGTCTCTCTGGATACAGTGCAGTGCGATCATTGTAGCTCACTGCAATCTCAAATTGCTAGGCTCAAGTGATCCTCCTGCCTCAGCCTCCTGAGTAGCTGGGACTACAGGTATGTGCCATGACTAATTTTTCTATTTGTAGTAGAGACTAGTTCTCATTTGTGTTCAGGCTGGTCTCCAACTCTTGAGCTTTTGCAATCCTCCTGCCTCAGCCTCTGAGAGTGCTAGGATTACAAGCCTGAGTCACCATGCCTGGCCTATACTTTTTAAAAATATTTTTTTAGTGTTTGCCCTAGAGTTAGCAATATATATTGACAACAAGTCCAATTCCATATTTAAATAACTATATTATTTTACTGGTAGTGCAAACATCTTATCATGACAAAATATTCCTAATATTGTCCTATCTTTTGAATAATTATTGTCATTCCTTTCAGTTATACATAAGCTTTAGTCATCAAATACATTATTGTTATTATTTTAAACAAACTTTAAAAAAAATTATTAAATTATAGCTGTGTACGTTAATTGAACAAACTTTTTGTTAGATCAGTTAAGAATAAGAAAAATGAATGTTTTTATTTAATATTTACACGTTCCTTCTCTTCATTTCTATATGTAGGTCCTAGGTTCTGACCTATTATCACTTTCCGTCTTAAAAAATTTCTTTTAACATTTCTTTCTTTCTTTTCTTTTCTTTTTTTTTTTTTTGTTGCCTTCGGTAGAGTACCATGGCATCACAGCTCACAGTAACCTCCAACTCCTGGGCTTAGGCAATTCTCTTGCCTCAGCCTCCCGAGTAGCTGGCACTGCAGGCGATCGCCCCAATACCTGGCTATTTTTTTGTTGCAGTTTGGTGAAGGCTAGGTTAGAACCTGCCACCCTCAGTATATGGGGCCAGTGCCCTACTCAATGAACCACAAGTGCCAGCCTCTTTTAACATATCTTTTTTCTTTTCTTTTTTTTATTAAATCATAGCTGTGTACATTAATGCAATCGTGAGGTACAATCTGCTGGTTTTATATACAATTTGAAATATTTTCATCAAACTGGTTAACATAGCCTTCACGGCATTTTCTTAGTCATTGTGTTAAGACATTTCTATTCTACAGCTAGTAAATTTCACATGTACCCTTGTAAGATGCACCGTAGGTGTGCTCCCACCACTTACCCTCCCTCCATCCATCCTCTCCCCTTCCCTCCCCTCCCTCTCCCCTTTCCCCTTCTTCTTGGGCTATAATCTTATGAAAGCTATAAATTGGTTTCATAGTAGGGCTGAGTACATCGGATACTTTTTCTTCCATTCTTGAGATACTTTGCTAAGAATATTTTCCAGCTCCATCCACGTAAACATGTAAGACGTAAAGTCTCCATCTTTCTTTAAGGCTGCATAATATTCCATGGTGTACATATTCCATAATTTATTAATCCATTTGTGGGTTGACAGGCATTTGGGCTTCGTCCATGACTTAGTAAATATGAATTGGGCTGCAATAAACATTCTGGTACATATATCTTTGTTATAATGTGATTTGTGGTCTTCTGGATATATACCTAGTAGAGGAATTGTAGGATCGAATGGCAGGTCTATTTTTAGATCTCTAAGTGTTCTCCAAACATTTTTCCAAAAGGAATGTATTAGTTTGCATTCCCACCAGCGGTGTAGAAGTGTTCCCTTTTCTCCACATCCATGCCAACATCTCTGGT
>NW_003852410.1:14180034-14199344 GCF_000181295.1 Otolemur garnettii
TGATATAGGCCTATTCAACATTTCCACTTGATTCTGGCTAAGTCTTGGCAGGTGGTGTGCTTCCAAGTATTGATCGATTTCCTTCAGATTTTCATATTTCTGAGAATAAAGTTTCTTGTAATATTCATTAAGGATTTTTTGAATTTCTGAGGAGTCTGTTGTTATTTAGTCTTTACCATTTCTGATTGTTAAAATTAGAGATTTTACTCTTTTTTTACTGGTTAGGTTGTCCAAAGGTTTATCTATTTTATTGACCTTTTCAAAAAACTAACTTTTTGACTTATTGATCTGTTATATAACCCTTTTGTTTTCAATTTCATTTAATTCTGCTCTAATTTTGGTTATTTCTTTTCTTCTGCTGGATTTGGGATTGGAATGTTCTTCCTTTTCCAGTTGCTTGAGATGTCCCACTAAGTTGTTAACTTCCTCTCTTTCTGTTCTCTTAAGGAAGGCTTGCAGTGCTATAAATTTCCCTCTTAGTGGGGTATCCCAGAGGGGTATCCCCCTTTGCAGTATCCCAGAGTTTCTGATAATTTGTGTCTTCATTATCATTTTGTTCCAAAAATTTGGTAATTTCCTTCTTAATCTTGTCTATGATCCAGGTATCTTTCAGCATAAGGTTATTTAGTTTCCATGTTTTTGTATGAGTCTGCAGATTCCTTTTGTTACTGAGGTCAACTTTTATTTCATGATGGTCCAAGAAGATGCAAGAAATAATTTCTATTCTTTAAATTTGTTGAGGTTAGACTTGTGACCTAAGATGTGATCTATTTTGGAGTATGTTCTGTGGGCTGATGAGAAGAATGTATATTCAGTTTTGTTAGGATGAAATGTTCTGTAGATGTCTGTTAAATCCAAATGCTGAATGGTTAAGTTTAAGTCTAAAATTTCTTTGCTTAACTTCTTATTGGAGGATCTATCCAACACTGCCAAAGGGGTGTTAAAATGTTCAACTCTTATGGAGGAAATCAAGTTGCTCATGTCTGTTAGAGTCTCTGTTATAAACTGAGGTGCATTCTGGTTAGATGCATAAATGTTAATAATTGAAATCTCATCATGTTGAGTGTTCCCCTTAACAAATATGAAGTGACCATCCTTATCTTTCCTTACTTTTATTGGTTTAAAGACTATTGTATCTGTGAATAAAATTGCAACACCTACTTTTTTCTGATTTCTATTTGCCTGAAATATAGATGACCATCCCTTCACTCTGAGTCTATATTTATCTTTTAAGGTAAGATGAGCTTCTTGTATACAGCAGATATCTGGCCTGAGTTTTTGTATCCAGTCCACCAACTTGTGCCTCTTTAGAGGACAATTTAAGTCATTCACATTAATTGAGAATATTGATAAGCCTGGTAGTATTAGGAGTATTGAGTTTTTTGAAAGTCCAGTGGACATTTTTAATCCTTTTGCCACTGTGGAAATTGGAATTTGATCAAGAGTTTCTGAGTGAGTTTACTTTTGTGGTAGAAGATTGCACTGGTCATTATGGTCATCATTGCACTGGTCATTCTCAATAGGTTTGAGAATATCCTGGAGAGCTGGTTTAGTAATGGCAAATTTCTTCAACACTTGCATGTCATTAAAATATTTAATTTCTCCATCATAAATGGAACTCAGTTTCTCTGGATACAAGATTCTGGGTTGAAAGTTATTTTGTTTTAGGAGATGAAAAGTCGATGACCACCCTCTTCTAGCTTGAAAGGTTTCAGCAGAGAGATCTGCAGTCATTCTAATATTCTTCTCCTTTTAGGTAATGGTTTTCTTACATCTGGCTGCTTTTGGAATTTTCTCCTTCTCTTAGTGGTGTTAATTATGATGTGGCTGGGGGATGTCTCATTCAGGTTGAGTCGTGCTGGGGTTCTGAAACTGTCTGCTATCTGCATTTCAGAATCTCTTGGCATGTCTGGAAAGTTCTCCTTCATAATCTCTTGAAGAAGAGCCTCTGTGCCTTGCAAAGCAACTTCATTGCCTTAAGGGATTCCTGTAAGGTGAATATTAGTTTTCTTCAAATTATCCCAGAGCTCTCTGAGAGAATGACCCATTTTTGCTCTTCATTTCTCTTCCTCTTGGAGCATTTGGGAGCTTTCAAAAGCTTTGTCTTCAGTGTCAGAAATCCTTTATTCTGCTTGCTCCATTCTGTTACTGAGGGACTGTAGTGTATTTCTCAGATCTTTGACGGCTGCAAATTCTTGTCTCAATGTGTCAAAATCTTTGGTGATTTTGTCTTTGAATCCATTGAATTCTTGAGACACCTTTTGAAATGTTCCTTGAATTTCTAATCACAACTTTACCTCCATTCTATTAATCTTATTTGCAATCTAAATTCTGAATTCAATTTCTGACATCTCAGCCATTTGTTTATGAATGAAATCTTCAGTTGTGTCCACCATATTGTTTCTTGGGGGAGTTGATCTACTCTGGTTATATATGTTACCTGAGTTTTTCCATTGATTCCACCCCATGATTATTTTACACCATTTGGCTAGATAAGCAGATAAGGTAGAGTTGGGTTTGGGGGCTCCTGGTGTAGTGATTAACCAGCCCTTTGCCAGTGAGCTGGGACTAGTATCTGTACCTTTTCCCCTAGAGCTTTGCAAAGGATCAGTATAGTGCTATAGCCTAAGACACTGGGGACTTACTTGGTGTGGTGAGGCTAAGTGGCTCTGTCTTGTTTTCAGCTGGTCTCTGTCCTACCCTAGTGAATCAGTTACTCTGGGTTGATGTCTCAGCTGTGGAGAAATACCAGCAATTAAGTCACCCCCCATGGGCAACAACTAGAAAAAAAAAATCAAACCTTCCCACAACAACACACCTAGGTATCATTTTGGATAGTCCTCGGGTGATTGGTCAAGTCCAAGAGATCCAAATCAATTGTCCCAGTCAGCACCCGGTCTCAAGTGAGAGAGTTCAAAAGGTCTGTGGCAACCAGATAGTAGAAGTCTGCTGGTAGCTCAAGTATGACTTATTCTGGTGCTCCATGGAGTCAGAAGAACCCCCCCCCCCAGCAAATGAATGAGTCTGGGAAGGTTGATGCCTCCTTCCCCACCTTGCACATCTGTCACACCCAGTCACTGGTAACCCCACAGGGTTGTGACCCAGTTCCCTCCAAAAGAAGATACTCCTATGGGGATCTATATCTCCCTGGCCATGCCTCTGCACTCTGCCACCATCTGGCAGGGCATGCTGAGGCCTGACCACCTCAGGTGGTTAATGGAATCTGGGGTGGTTCACTCAGTTCCAGCCCTGCCCTTGATTGATGTTGCTGACACTTATATTTTCACAGAATTTATGATTCTCTTCTGGCTATACTTCCCTGAGGACCAAGTGTTGTTTGCGTTCACAGAAACTGCCACTCAGCCTTGGTCTGTGCCGCTGCCCAGAACTGGTGTGTCTGTCTCCACTGCAGTCTGTATTGGGGCAGGTGTGGTTAGAACTCACACTTGGCTCTGAGTTCCAGTCTCTTCCAGCCTGCCTTTGTCTCAGCTATGATCTCCTGAGGACCAGGTGCTTAGTGGTCCTTCTGGCTCAGCCCCACCCTGGGAGTATACCATCTCTGTGCACACATCTGCTATTCTCTGTCCCCACTCCACCAAGCAGGTACTCCCTCAGACATACCCTTTGTTTACAGGGCCTGTGTTACCATCCCAGATTTATTCCATAGGAGAAGATGCCCAGCTTTCTCTGGTTGCCCAGAGAGACAGGGAGTGTCTCTCCAAAATATTCACAAGGGTATGAGCCCTATTGTTCCTGCTGCTGCTGCTATTGGTCTGTGCCATGGGCATAGCCTCTCCCTCTACCATATAGTTTCTTCAGATCACTGTCTTCTCCTTACCCCTGTGCTGCAGAATCAGCACAGACCTTCAACAGCCCATGCCCTTTCCATACCTCTTGAGAAAATACCCAAGAATCTGGACTCCATGGGGGATAGGCTTCCAGGCCTTGGGGTGAGAATGGAGGGGAGTGCTGAGAGTTCAGAATTGTAGGTAGAGAATATATGCAGTTTTATACAGTTTTGTGCCTGGCAGGAGAGTGCCATGGCACCCTAGTAGGGGAAGGAGGTCCAGTTTTTAGAGGGTCTCTCCTGTGGGATGAAATGGGAGGATGTTTGAACTCTACTCACTTGTTTGCAAGTCATTCTTGTGGGGGAGGGGATTCCTGTCTTCTTGGTGATGGATTTTGTACCTATTATTTGTATCCTTGGGGTCACAGCTCACCTTAGCAGGGTTGATGTGCATTCTTCAACCTTCTCTCTTGGCTCAGCTCCAACCCATCAGCTTACTTGCTAAACTTATGTCCTTTAACTCTCCTTCTGGACTGGAGCCTCTGTGGAAAGCTGGCTACAGTTGGCCAGCTTACCTCTACCTCCTCTTTTAACATTTATTATAAGGCAAGTCAACTAGTAACAAATTCCCTTGATTTTTTTCAATGGAATTCTTTATTTCTTCTTCATTCTTGAAGGATAATTTAACAAAATATAGAATTTTAGGCTGGTGGGTTTATTTTTCTTTCAACACTTTAAATATTTCACTCATACTCTTCCTGCTTACATGGTTATTGAGGAGAAGTAAAATGTAATTCATTAACAAATAGAATAGATATTATTCCAAATATACCAAGAATTACTGGGTGGCACCTGTGGCTCAGTGTGTAGGGCACCAGCCTCATATACTGAGGGTGGTGGGTTCAAACCTTGCCCCGGCCAAACTGCACTAACAACAACAACAAAATAGCTTGGCGTTGTGGTGGGCACCTGTAGTCCCAGCTACTCGGGAGGCTGAGGCAAGAGAATCATCTAAACCCAAGAGCTGGAGGTTGCTGTGAGCTGTGATGCCATGGCACTCTACTGAGGGTGATAAAGTGAGACTCTGTCACAAAAAAAAAAAAAAAATTACTTTAAACATAAATGGCCTGAAGGCACCAATTAAAAGACAGAGGTTCTCAGTATGAAACAAGACTCAATTACATTTTCTACAGTAATCTCACTTTAAATATAAAAACATATTAAAAGTAAAGGGATGGAGAAAGATATACCATGCTAACACTAATCCAAAGGAAGCTGGACTAGCTCTATTAATTTACACAGAGCAGACTTCAGACCTGTGAAAATCATCAGGGACAAAGAAGGCATTACATAATGATAAAGGGGTCGATACTTAAGACATAAAAATCCCCCTTTCACATGTATGTGTCTAACAAAAGAGTGCCAAAATACATGAGGTCGAAACTGATAAAAGTGCAAAGGTAAAAAAGATGAATCCATTATTATAGTTAGAGACTTTCACACCCACACTATAAGAAATTAGTGGGTGCAACAGAAAATACATAGGAAATAGTTAAACTCAACTACACTATAAATCTACTGGATATAATTTATATTTGTAGACTGTCTTATCAAACAATGGAATATACATATTTTCAAGCTCACAGAGAATTTTCATTAAGGGAGACCACATTCTGGGGCATAAAATATAGTTTTACAAATTTAAAAGAATAAAAAGGGAGAATAGAAATCATGCAATGTACACTCTCTTTAGTTTAATTCCACAGCAGAATTAAACTAAAAATACGAAAAACATAACAGGAAAATAAAAACCCCAAATACTTAGAAATTAAACAACATACATATAAATAAGACAAAAAAAGAAATTTCAAGAGAAATTTAAAAATATTTTAAACTAAAAGAAAATGAAAATATTACATCAAAATTTGTGGGATATGGTTGGGTGTGGTGGCTCATGCCTGTAATCCCAGCACTTTGGGAGGCTAAGGTGGGCAGATCATCTGAGCTCATATGTTTGAGACCAGTCTGAGCAAGACCCTATCTCTAAAAATAGCTAGGCATTGTGGTAGGCACTTGTAGTCCCATATACTCAAGAGGCTGAAGAAAGGGAATTACTTGAGTCCAAGAGTTTGAGGTTGCTGTGAGCTATGATACCAGAGCACTCTATGGGAGGGGTGGGGGGAAATTTGGGAGGATGACAAAGTGAAACTCTGTCTCAAAAAAAAAATTTGTGGGATGCAATAAAAAACAGTGTTTAGAGGCAAATTTATACTTTTATATATACATGTGTATGTATATATGTATATATGTATATGTGTATATATATGAAAAGAAAAAAGATTTAAAATCAGTCATTTAAGCTTTCATCTTAGAAAACTAGAACGGGGAAGACCAAATTTAGCAGAAAAAAATAATAAAAATTGGAGCAGAAATTAGTGAAATTTAAAATAGGATCTTAGTAGATAATCAACAAAAGCAGAAGTGGATTTTTTTGGAAAGATCAATAAAATGAATACATTTCAAACCAGGCTAAGAAAAATAAAGACAAAAATACTAACATCAGAAATGAAAGAGGAGACATTACTACAGATCCCACAAACATTATATGGATAAAAAGGAATATTATGAACAACTTTATGTCTACAACTTTGATAACTTAGATGAAAAAACCAATTTCTTAAAAGACACAATCTTCCAAATTCCATGTAAGATGAAATAGACTTGTGGTGATTCGTGTCTGTAATCCCAGCACTCTGGGAGGCCAAGGTGGGTAGATTGCCTGAGCTCACATGTTCAAGACCAGCCTGAGCTAGAGTGAAACCTGGTCTCTAAAAATAGCCAGGTGTTGTCGTGAGCGCCTGTAGTCCCAGCTCCTTGGGAGGCTGAGATAAGAGAATCACTTGAGCCCAAGAATTTGAGGATGCTATGAGCTATGATGCCATAGCACTGTACTGGGGGTGACAAAGATCAGACAAAGACATTACAAGAAAAGACAACTACAGAACAATCTCTTATAAACACAGATGTAAAAATCCTCAACAAGGGGTGGTGCCTGTGGCTCAGTGGGTACGGTGCCAGCCCCATATATCGAGGGTGGTATGTTCAAACCTGCCCCAGCCAAACAGCAACAAAAAAATAACCAGGCATTGCGGCAGGTGCCTGTAGTCCCAGCTACTCAGGAGGCTGAGGCAATAGAATCGCCTAAGCCCAGGAGTTGGAGATGACTGTGAACTGTGATGCCATGGCACTGTACTGAGGGTGATAAAGTAGACTGTGTCTCAAAAAAAAAAAAAAAAGAATATCTACTATAAACCTACAGCTAATATCATACTTAATGTTGAGAAACTAGAACCTTTCCTAATAAGTTCGTGAATAAGGCAAGGATGTCCCCTCTCACCACTCCTTTTCAACATCATACTTGAAGCTAATGCAATAAAAAAAAAAAAAAGAAAAGGAAATAAGATACACAGACTGGGAAAGAATAAATAAAACTGCATTTCTTTGCAGAAGACATGACCATCTATGTAGAAAATTTAAAAATATTCATGTGCACACATACACACACACAAATCCTGGAGCTAAGACACAAATGTAACAAGGTTGCAGGTTAATATACAAAAGTCAATTGCTTTCAAGAATAAGTAGAATTTGAAATTAAAACCACAATACTATTTTCCTTAACACTCAAAAAATGAAATACTTAGTTATAAACTTAACAAAAGTGCCTATGGCTAAAGGAGAGTAGGGCACCAACCCCATATATTGGAGGTAGCGGGTTCAAACCCGACCTCAGCCAAGAACTGCAACAACAACAAAATGTGTGATATCTATATGAGGAAAACTACAGGGTGGTGCCTGTGGCTCAAAGGAGTAGGGCACCGGCCCCATATGCCAGAGGTGACGGGTTCAAACCCAGCCCTGGCCAAAAACTGCAAAAAAAAAAAAAGAAAAGAAAAGAAAATTACAAAACTCTGATGAAACATAATCAAAGAAGAACTAAATAAACGGAGAGATATTCCATGTTCATGAGCAGGATGATTCAATATAGTCAAGATGTCAATTCTTATCTACTTGATTTGTAGATTTACATAATTCTAATAAACATCTCAGGAAGTTATTTTTGGGATATGGAAAAAATTGATTATAAAGTTTATATGAAGAAGCAAACGATCCAAAATAAACAGGAAAGGAAAAGAATGAAGTTGGAGGATTGATACTACCTGACTTTAAGAGTTATTGTAAAGCTATAATAATCAAGATGACGTAGTTTGGTGAAAGAATGGACAAATAAATCAATGGAACAGAAAACAGATCCTGGAAATAGAGCCATGTAAATATAGGTATAGCAAAGTAATCTTTAACAAGGGATCAAAATAAATACAATAGAACAAAGATGTCTTTTCAACAAATGGTCCTGGAAAAACTGGCTATCCACATATAAAAAAAAGAATAGAGATGCAGATCTTACACCATTCACAAAATCTAAGTCAAAATGGATCATGGATCTAAGTGTGATACAAAACTGTGAAACTAGAAGGTATCATGAAATAAGATCTAGGTGACCTTTGAATGTGGCAATGACTTTTTTGATACAACACCAAAGTCACAATCCATGGAAAAAGTTAATCAATAAGCTGGACTTCACTAAAATTAAAAACTTATGTTCTATGAAGGACAATGTCAAGAGAAGAAGAAGAAAGCAAACTTAGAGAAAATATTTGCACAAGACACAGCTGATAGAAAGAACTATTAAAACTCAGCAATAAGAAAATGAACAACCTGATTTAAAAAATGCACCAAAAAAGATACACGGATAACAAAGGAAGATATACAGATGACAAATAAGCATATAAAAAGATGCTCGACGGCGTATGTCATTAGGAAATCACACATTAAAATAACAATGAGCTACATGCCTATTAGATTGGTTACAATCCATAGCCCTGACAAAACCACTTGCTGGTGAGGATGTGGAGCAACATAAATTTTTCCTCATTCGTTGCTGGTGAGAATGTGAGATGGTATAGCCAGTTTGCAAGATAGTTTTTGAATTTCATAAAAAGTGAAATGTAGGCTTACCATAAGATCCAGTATTTAGGGGTGGTGCCTGTGGCTCAAAAGGGTGGGGCACCAGTCCCATATGCCGGAGGTGGTGGGTTCAAACCTAGCCCTGGCCAAAAAAAAAATAAAACAAACAAAGATCCAGTATTTACTCATATGAGTTGAAAACGTACGTCCACACAAAAACCTGTCCATGGATGTTTATAGAGGCTTTATTTATTTATTTATTTATTTATTTTTTTGAGATGGAGCCTCAAGCTGTCCCCCTGGGTAGAGTGCCGTGGCATCACTCACAGCAATCTCCACCTCCTGGGCTCAAGCAAGTCTCCTGCCTCAGCCTCCCAAGTAGCTGGGACCACAGGCGCCCACCACAACACCTGGCTTTTTTTTTTTTTTTTTTTTTTTTTGGTTACAGCCGTCATTGTTGCTTGGCGGGCCCGGGCTGGATTCGAACCCGCCACCTTAGGTGTATGTAGCTGGCGCCTTAGCCACTTGAGCCACAGGCGCCGAGCCTAGAGGCTTTATTTATAATTCCCAAACTGGAAGCAAACAAGATGTTCTTCAGGTGAATAGATAAATAAACTGTGATACATGCAGGTAGTGGATATTGTGAAAAAATTCCAATGAAAAAAAGTAAATGAGCTGTAAATTCACAAAGTTATGTTTGAACCTTAATGCGTATTGCTTAGTGAGAAAGGCCAAGGTGAAAAGGCTGCATTCTGTATGAGTCCAACGACATTGCATCTGGAAAAAGGTGAAATTATGGAGATAGTAAAAATACCAATGGTTGTCAGGTATTAGGGAGAAGGATGGATGGATGAATAGGCAGAGCATAGGGGACTTTTAGGGTGGTGAAACCATTCCACATAATACAATAATGGTGGATACACGTCATTATACATTGGTTCAAACTTAAAGAGTATGCAAGAGTCAGGCTGTAACGTTAACTATGGACTTTGAGTAATAATGATGTACAGATTTTTTTTTTTTTGAGACAGAGCCTCAAGCTAACCCCCTGGGTAGAGTGCCATGGCCTCACTGCTCACAGCAACCTCCAACTCCTGGGCTCAAGCGAGTCTCCTGCCTCAGCCTCCCAAGTAGCTGGGACCACAGGCGCCCGCCACAACGCCCGGCTATTTTTTGGTTGCAGCCATTATTGTTGTTTGGTGGGTCTGGGCTGGGGATTCGAACCTGCCACCTTAGGTGTATGTGGCTGGCACCTTAGCCGCTTGAGCCACAGGCGCTGAGCCGATGTACAGATTTATTGATTGTAACAATGTACCTTTCTGGTAAAGAATGTTGATAGTGGGTGCTATGACCCCTCCAAAACTCATGTTGAAATTTAATTGCCATTGTAGCAGTATTAAGAGCTGGGACCAGTAAGAAGCAATTAGCCACAAAGGCTCTGCTCTCATCAATACATTAATGATATTTTTGCAGGAATGCATTTATTATCTCAGGAGTGAGTTCCTTATAAAAGGGTGACTTTGGCCCCCTTTTCTCCCTTGTATGCGTGCATTCTCTTGCCCTTCTGTCTTCTGCCATGGGATCGTGGTCCTTGCCAAATGCCTGTCCCTTGATCTTGGAATTCCCAGCCTCCAGAAGCATGAGATATAAATTTCTATCATTTATAGATTACTCAGTCTGTGGTATTCTGTTAGAGCAGCACAAAACAGACTAGAACGGGGAGTAGAGTCTATAGGGAAGTATATGAGCATGTGTGGGGGCCCAGAGTCTATGGGAACTCTGTCCTATCTACTCAATTTTGCTGTGTACCTAAAACTATCAAAAAATAAATCTTACTAAAATGATAAAGTGAATATGGGATTTTCATTCAGATATGTTAGCTCAACTGTCTAGTTCTTAGTCCTGCTCCCCAGATATGTATGTATGTGTGAATGTTTGCATGAGTAAAGGGAAGGCTGTTAACTAACATATACAAGGTAGTTGTCAGTGAATGGCTCACGGAGCAGAAGATGAGGCCTTGGGTTATGTTTATATCAATTAGAATGTTAACTGCACAGAAGAGAGTATCTGAGTAACCATGGCCTAAACTAGGGATTTTCTAGCTTTAATGATTGGACGAATTATCTGGGGAGCTCATTACAGTATAGATATTAATGTAATATATCTGCATTAATAGATATACTACACGCATGGCTATAGCTCAGGCATGGTCTGAGATTCTGCATTTTTGATAAGCTATAAGATGCTACTGCTGCTGGTGGTGGTAGTCTAATACTTTGAGAAGTAACGACATAAATAATAAAGACATTTTAAAATCTTATATAGTAAGAAGCCCAGAGCAGGGGTTGACACGGGTAGAAGGAAGTCTTTTCCTTATACATCTGTTATGAACATCCTTGTATTTGCCTTTTGGTGAAAATATAAATGCCTGTATTTATAGTATTTACCTAGGAGGGAAACTGCCATGTCACCAAGTAGTGGCTGCTGCCCAACATTCCCCCCAAGTGATCGTGTCACTTATGTACCCATCAGCACGCAGGAGAGTTCTGGTTACTACACGTTTTTCCAACATTTGGTATTTGAGAGGGAGCAGCTATGAACCTATTTTCTATTAGTACTATTTTCCTTACTGTGCCTTTAAATAGTAGTGGTAGTGGCAAAATAAAAAAAGGAGATAAAAGAGCTGGGAAAGAAGGAAGACACGGAGGAGAGTGGGGAGGAGGCAAGAGCTGCAGGAAGCTCCAAGGTCATAAATGGAATCAGGTATACAGCTACAGCCCAGGTGGCAGCAACCAATCAAAAGTTCACACACTATCATTCCAGCTAAGACCCCAACCACGGAAAGGCAGTTGGCCTATAGAAACCCCAAAACCTCCCTAGTGACCAATGAGTGACCAGACACTAGCTTCTTCTTCAGCTATCTTCTTCAGCATTTTGTTGCAACCCATAGTACCTTGCGAGAAAGTGTATAAAAGTTTCCCTGGCCTTTGTTTAGGGGCCACCCCCCACTGGTCTGCTTTTCTCTTGGGAGTGACCCGGGCATATGCTTGAATAAACTTCTTGTTTCTTCCATGAGTGAGACTGGACTCTCAGTGGTAATAATTTTGGCCCTAACAGTATTATTTGTTTTTTTCTTTTTAACCATTCTAGTTGGTGTGTAATATTTCATTGTGGGTGTAATCCACATTTCCCCTAATGATTAATGAAGCCTCTTTGCATTTGTTCATTGGCCAATTGGACATCTTATTTTTTGAAATGTTTGTTCAAGTCTTTGGCTCCTTTTCGGTTGAGTTACTTGTCTTTTAGGTTTTTAGGATTATCTAGATTATCCTACTAAAAATATACTTTCACACTACTTGGGAGGCTGAGGCAAGAGAATCGCCTAAGCCCAGGAGTTGGAGGTTGCTGTGAGCTGTGTGATGCCATGCCACCCTACCAAGAGCGATAAAGTGAGACTCTGTTTCTGCAAAAAAAAAAAAACCCATATCTATATCTATATCTATATCTATATATACTTTCACTCTTAGTTTTAAATCTTTGATCCACTTAGGTTTATCCTGATCGATATATGGGTCCAACTTAATTTTTCTCCAGATAACTACTTACTTGTCTTGACAACAATACTGCATGGTCCATTTTTCCCACATCAACGTGAGATGGCACCTTTGCCAGGTAATATACCCCCACGCATATTTTGGAATATTTCTGGGCTTTCTATTCCATTCTATTTGTCTTTCATCCATGCACAAATGTGATTTCATGTACTTAGCATGTATAATGTGTTTAAATATCTTGTAGGATGAGTCCCATAGTTTTAGAGCTCTCTAGGCTATTCTTATTTCTTTTTCTATATGAACTTAGAATCAGTTTTCCTCATTCCAAAATTTTAAAACAAATTGCATTGGTATTGAGACAAATTTATAAATTAGAATGCAGAATTAATAGCTTCATTATGTTGAGTTTTTCTTTTCTTTTTTTCCTTTTTAAAAAAATTTTTTTGAGACAGAATCTTATTATGTTGCCCTCAGTAGAGTGCAGTGGAGTTACAACTCACAGCAACCTCAAACTCTTGGGCTCAAGCCATTCTCTTGCCTCAGACTCCTAAGTAGCTTGGACCACAGGTGCCCGCCACAACACCCAGCCATTTTTTTGTTGTTGTTGCAGTTGTCATTGTTGTTTAGCAGGCATGGGCTGGGCTCGAACCTGCCACCTTTGATGTATGTGGCTGGCGCCCTACTCACTGAGCTGGGAGCCAAGCCTTTTTCTTTTGGGGCATGGTCTCACTCTGTTGCCCCTCTGTAGAGTGCTGTGGCCTCACCCTAGTCACAGCAACCTCAAACTCCTGGGTTCAGCGATCCTCTTGCCTCAGCCTTTCAAGTAGCTGGGACTACAGGTGTGTGCCACAATGCCTGGCTAATATTTCTATTTTTATTAGAGATGGGGTCTTGCTCTTGCTCAGGCTGGCCTCTCACTCATGAGCTCAAGTGATCCTCTCACCTTGGGCTCCCAGAGTGCTAGGATTACAGGTGTGAGCCATTGTGTCTGGCTAATGTCACATGTTTCTATCCAACATGATTACATGTCTCTTATTGGTTTGAATTTTAGCTGGTCCTCTTCAGAGGTACATAAACTCTTTTTTTTTTTTTGAGACAGAATTTCTTTATGTTGGCCTCAGTAGAATACTGTGACATCACAGCTCACAGCAACCTTAAACTTAAGCAATTCTCTTACCTCAGCCTCCCAAACAGCTGGGACATCTGCTGCAATGCCGGGCTATTTTCTTGTTGTAGTTGTCACTGTTGTTTTGCAAGCCAGGCGTGGGCCGGGTTTAAACCTGCCAGCCTCGGTGTATGTGGCGTAACCACTGAGGTACAGGCGCCCAGCCATGCATAAACTCCTTTTGATATGCATGACCAAACTGCTGGGAAAGTGAGAGAAATGTCTGAGACTAAGACAGAAGAAAGTTAGAAATCAAAAAGGTTATTCAGCATTGACACCAAACTTTTCTTTTTTTCTTTTTTTGAGACTGAGTCTCATTTTGTTGCCCTCAATAGAGTACCTTGGCTGCATCATAGCTCACAGCAACCTCAAACTTTTGGGCCTGAGCAGTCCTCTTGCCTCAGCCTCTCCAGTGGCTGGGACTACAGGTGCTCACCACAACACCCAGACAGTTTTTCTATGTTTTAGTAGAGATGGGGTCTTGCTCTTGCTCAAGCTAATCTGGAGCTTCTGAGCTTAAGCAATATACCTGCCTGAGCTCAGCAATAGGCTGCCAGAGTGCTAGGGTTATAGGCGTGAGCCACTGAGTCTGGCCCCTCAAACTTTTCTTTAAACTAGAAACAGCTTAGAGCCCAGCAAGGTGTGAGATTAGAGTTGAGATACTTAAATATATCAGGGTAACACTTTGACCAAGAATCTAGACAGGCTCGGCGCCTATAGCTCAACCGGCTAAGGCGCCAGCCACGTACACCTAAGGTGGCGGGTTCGAATCCCCAGCCCAGACCCGCCAAACAACAATGACGGCTGCAACCAAAAAATAGCCGGGCGCTGTGGCGGGCGCCTGTGGTCCCAGCTACTTGGGAGGCGGAGGCAGGAGACTCGCTTGAGCCCAGGAGTTGGAGGTTGCTGTGAGCTGTAATGCCATGGCACTCTGCCCAGGGGGACAGCTTGAGGCTCTGTCTCAAAAAAAAAAAAAAAAAAAAAAAAAAAAAAAAAAAAAGAATCTAGACAATACTGATTCAATTCACAGAAGATGGGAGAAATATTGCCTGTGTCAACTGTGTTTCTTGGAGGACGGGAAAGGAGGAAAAAGAGACTGGAGAATTCCTAACAATCCACTCTCACATGGGTTTGTCTTCTGTGGGTTGAAAAAAAAAAAAAAATCCAAGCCAAAATATTCAGTTAAAACAGTCACAAGCTGGTAGTTCCTTCAATTTCCAAAAGGAAAAACATTTTTTCACTAGCCAAACACATTTAAGCCTATGTGTATTGGTAGAATAGTGTCTCCTTAAAATTCTTGTCTATCCAGAACTATCAGAATGTGACCTTATTTGGTAATAGGGTCTTTTCAGATGTAATTAATTAAGGATCTCATGATGAAATCATCCTGGATTTAGTGTGGGCCCTCATGACTGATATCCTTATCTTTATAAGCAGAGCAGAGGACACAGGGAGGTACACATAAATGAAAGAAGGCCTTATGAAGACGGGTGCAGAGACTGGAGTTATGCTGCCACAAACCAAAGAATGCCAGGAGTCACCAGAAGCTGGAAGAGGCAAGGGTGGCTTTGGCTTTGACTCTAGAGCCTTCAGAGGAGGCATGACCCTGCTGGTGTTTTGATTTCAGACTTTTTGACTCCTGCACTGTGAGAGGACAAAAATCTGTTTGTGCTAATTTACCATGGCAGCCCTAGGAAAGTAATACATTAGGTCTTAAGGTTTTAAGGAATTTTTTTTTCCCCGAGACACAGCCTCAAGCCATTGCCCTGGATAGAGTGCTATGGCATCACAGCTCACAGTAACCTCCAACTCCTGGGCTCAAGCGATTCTCCTGCCTTAGCCTCCCAAGTAGCTGGGAACACAGCCCACCACAGCGCCTGGCTATTTTGGTTGCAGCCATCATTGTTGTTTTGGCAGGCCCGGGCTGGATTCGAACCTGCCACCTTAGGTGTATGTGGCTGGCGCCTTAGCCACTTGAGCCACAGGTGCCGAGCCACCAAACCAGCTTATTAGTGCAGGCACATAAACAAAGAGAAAAATCATTTTCCCAATGACATGTGGCTGACTGTCCAACTGATGACATTTCCAGCTTGATATGGTAAGATGATAGTGACCTTGACACAGCATAAATATGTGTGCCATTGAATGTGTGATCCCTTATAGACCCAGCTTGTTTCTTGTCCAGTGTCTCCTCTTTGAGTTGGACCTGTTTGTACCCCCAGTTTTCATTGAATCCACTGTGGAATGGGACAATTTTGCTTTTGCTTCTTGGTTAAAAACCAATTGATTTTGAAAGTCTTGTGAGACGACATGGTGAGAAATGGAATTAATCACACACACTATGAGGGTGGAGAAGGGGTGTGGGGCGAGGCTGGAAGACTTTTGAAGCATGTGATAGAGAAAGCCTAGGTTTTCTTTAACTATTGGTAGAAATGTGGACGTTAAAGATGCTGCAGATAATGGCCCAGAAGGAAGTGAGGGGCGTGGTAGAGAAAGTGGATATCATCAGAGATGATACCTAAATCATCATAAACAGAATGTCAGTAGAAGTAATCACAAGGATTTCTTCTTTTTTTTCTTTGAGTCAGAGTCTCACTTTGTCGCCCTGCATAGAGTGCTATAGCATCACAGCTCACAGCAACCTCCAACTCTTGGGCTCAGGCAATTCTCTTGCCTCAGGCTCCTGAGTAGCTGGGACTATAGGTGTCCGCCACAGCACCCAGCTACTTTTAGAGACGGGATCTCGCTCTTACTCAGGCTGGTATCGAACCTATGAGCTCAGGCAATCCACCCACTTCTTCCTCCCAGAGTGCTAGGAAGGTGAGCCACCAAGCTCAGTGTGTGAGCCACCATGCTCAGTCTCTGGCTAACTTTTTCTATTCTTGGTAGAGTCAGGGTCTCGTTCTTGCTCAGACTGGTCTCCAATTCCTGACCTTAAGCAATCCTCCCTCCTCAACTTCCCAGAGTGTTGGATTATGGGTGTGAGTATCGTACCTAGCCAGCAAAGATTCCTGTAAGAGAGAATCAAGAAGGTTAAAGGAAGGCCAGGCAAGGTCTCTCATGGCTGTAATACTAGCACTCTGGGAAGCTGAGGCAGGAGGGACCACTTGAGTTCAGCAGTTTGTGACTGCCTAAGCAAGAGTAAGACCTGGTCTCTAATAAAAATCGAAAAATTAGCTGGACATGGTGATGGGTATGTTGTGCCTGAAATTCCCCCAAGTGGCCCCAATAGACAGTCTGAGACTCACTCCGATGTAAAAAGCAAGAGGTGAGTTTTATTCAGGCTCGGGCCTGGACTCTCCTGGCATGCAAGCCTAGGACGAGCCCCAAACCTGGGGTGTGCAAGGTTTTTATGGGGTACAGAAGGCAAAAAGGGTAGGGTCGGGGTACGGGTATACTCCTGATTGGTGGTTGATGATTTCATTAGTAAAGGAGGATTTGCATTGGTACAGGTGAGGGGTGGGGGATTTCTTAACCGGGGGGCCTGAGGTGGTACAGCCTGATTGGGTAGTTGAAGGAGAATACCTGAATTTCAAGGAAGTAGAAACCTATTGCCTATTATGGGAGCTGTTCAAGGAAACTGATACTTATTGCCTATTATGGCAGCTGTCTGCCTAAGGGGACTAAATCAACGGCTCAATGGTTGTGCAACCAGGGGTGGGGGAAGCAGCAGGGAGTGGCCCTGTGGTTTAACAGAGCTTATGTAGTAGACAACAAAATGGCACTGGTCTGGCCCTTACAGGTGCCTTTAGTACCAGCTACTTGGGAGGCTGAGGCAGGATGGTTTGAACCCAGGAATTTGAGATTGCTGTGAGATGGCCTGAGGCCACAGCACTCTAGCCTAGGGCAATAGAGCAAGACTCTGCTCAAAGGTAAAGGGAGAAAAGATGAGAGAAACAAAAGGTTGGAGTGGTTCAAGGTAGGGGTCATAAACCAGAAATGCAGGTAGCCTCCAAAAGCTGAAAATGGCAGGGGAATGGACTCTCCAAGAGCCTCCAGAAGGAGCTAGCCCTGAGGACACCTTGGCTTTAGCCAATTGAAACTAATTTCAGACTCTTGGCCTCCAAACCTGTAAGAGAATAAATTTGTGTTGTTTAAACCAATAACTTGGTGGTAATTTGTTACAACAGCAATAAGAAACTAATACAGAGGGTAAAATATGATAGGATGAAACCCGCCCAAAGAGGGTGGACCCGTCTAAAAGAATCAAGCCCTTACCCTCCCCCACCAGATGTTCCACCTAAGAAAGGTGAATGGGTCAACGCCCCACCTAACCTACCCCACCAATGTCCCACCTGGGAAAGGTAAATGGGCCAACCCCTACTCTTCCAACAGATGTCCAACCCAGGAAAGGGAATGTCCCGCCCCTCACCTTCCTAATTTTTAAAATTCCCCTCCATCTTGACCCATGGGTTGACTTCTTTCTTGAACTCAGCTCACCCTCACCAGGGTGGAATAAAGGCCTTGGTTTCCCACACAGAGCCTGGATCTGGTTTTCCTTTCATCTTGCGTCTTGAAATAATCTTTTATTTTTGGTTTAGACCTCTCAAAATATACATGTGAAGACACACAAAGTCTAAAATCATCTGTAGGCTCTTGGTGAGTAAATAATAAAAACATACTCAAACAAAAAAATTGAACTCAAGAAGGAGTGGGATGCAAGAAGTGGTGGTGAGTAAAGAAAATGGCAAAATACACTGACAAATCTAAAAATGACCACAAAAAAATATTTGGGAGGAGGTTTATAATCAAGGTGTGACTAGCATCTACAAATGTGGGATGGGCATAGTGTTATACCCGAAATTCTCCCAAAAGACTCTGGCAGACAAATCCGAGACACACTCCGATGTAAAAAGGCATGAGGTGAGGTTTTATTCAAACCCGGGTCTGGTCTCTCCTGGCATGCAAGCCGAGGAAGAGCCCCAAACCCGGGGTGGAGGAAGTTTTTATGGGGTACAGAAAGCAAGAGGGGTAGGGTCAGATACGAGTACACTTTTCATTGGTGGTTGGTGATTTCATTAGTAAAGGAGGAAGTAAAGGAGGATTTGCATTGGTAGCTGGTGATTTCACTAGTAAAGGTGAATTTGGATTGGTACAGGCGAGGGGTGGGGGGTCCCTTAACCGGGGGCTAGAGTTGGTGTAGCCTGATTACCTGTATTTCAAGGTAATAGAAACTTATTGTTTATTATAGCAGCTGTTTGCCTAAGGTGACTCAGTTTATGGCTCAGTGGCTGTGCAACCTGGGGTGGGGGAGTGGCCCTGCAGGTTTCACTGGCAGAGGTTGGGGTGGAAGGGCTAGGAATGGAACTTAAGCGGTAAACAGCCAGGAATGGGGCTTGTGCTGTAAACAACAAAATGGAGCTAGTTTGGCTCTCACAATAGTTCGGAGGGAAGTAAAAATGTTATGATCTTTGTTTTGTTCAGAAAGAGGATAGAAATATTAATTTTATTTTTCCTAACCAAATCTAGAGTTTTTCTTTCTTTCTTTCTTTCTTTTTGAGACAGAGCCTCACTCAAGCCGTCCCCCTGGGTACAGTGCTGTGGCATCGTAGCTCACAGCAACCTCCAACTCCTGGGCTCAAGTGGAGTCTCCTGCCTCAGCCTCCTAAGTAACTGGGACCACAGGCGCCCCCCACAATGCCTGGCTATTTTTTGGTTGCAGCCATCACTGTTGTTTGGTGGGCCCAGGTTGGATTTGAACCCGCCACCTTAGGTGTATGTGGCTGGCACCTTAGCCTCTTGAGCCACAGGCGCCGAGCCTCTTTTTTTTTTTTTA
>NW_003852410.1:14202532-14204814 GCF_000181295.1 Otolemur garnettii
AGATGGAGCCTCAAGCTATCCCCCTGGGTAGAGTGCCATGGCATCACAGCTCACAGCAACCTCCAACTCCCGGGTTCAAGCGAGTCTCCTGCCTCAGCCTCCCAAGTAGCTGGGACTACAGGCGCCCACCACAACGCCCAGCCATTTTTTGGTTGCAGCCATCCTTGTTGTTTGGTGGGCCTGGGCTGGGGATTTGAACCCGCCACCTTAGGTGTATGCGGCTGGCACCTTAGCCGCTTGAGCCACAGGCACCGAGCTGAAAGTTTATACTTAATACACTTTTTTTTTGAGACAGAGTCTCATTTTGTTGCCCTTGGTAGAGTGCTGTGGCATCATAGCTCACAGCAACCTCAAATTCTTGGGCTCAAGTGGTTTACTTGCCTCATCCTACCAAGTAGCTGGGACAACAGGCATCCACCACAACGCCTGGCTATTTTTAGAGACGGGGTCTCACTCTGGCTCAGGCTGATCTCGAACTCCTGAGCTCAAGCAATCCATCTGCCTCTGCCTCCTAGAGTGCTAGGATTACAGTGTGAGCCATTGAGCCAGGTCCCCATGATTTTGCTATTAAAATGTATGAATTCTATCACCAATTTCCAGAATGATCTAAAACTAAATGTCCTGTGATTTTTCTTTTGGAACTGGACAATTTGAAACAAGCTAATGTTGGAAGACTTACGTTGCTCTGTAGTAGTAATGCTCTAGTTAGCAAGAATAATTAAAACAAGATGCTCCTGATATACCAAAGTAGCGTGGTGAATAGTATAAAACCCAGGAAAACATTCTGGCCGATGTTAGTCTGTGCTGTGGAGTAAAAAATGCTGTCCAAGGGGGCGGTGCCTATGGCTCAAGGAGTAGGGCACCGGCGCCATATACTGGAAGTGGTGGGTTCAAACCCAGCCCTGGCCAAGAACAAAAATACTGTTCAAGAATAGCTTTCTGGTAAATACACGCCAAAATACATTCAGGATGGAATAAAAAGTTCATGTAAACAATAAACCGTAAGAGGACTGAAAAAAATTGAAGTAAATAGTTTTATGATTTTGGTTTGCAGATAGCTTTTGTGAGCATACTGACAGTCGATGTTGTTTATAAAGGCAAACAAATTGGATGTCACTGGATTATCTAATAAACAAATGATGGCACATCAATTCAATAAAATGTTCCTGACACAGAAAGATTATTTTTATGACAATATTAATTAAAAATAAGCCATGAACCTGGCACGGTGGCTCACGCCTGTAATCCCAGCACTTGGGAGGCTGCGGTGGGTGGGTTGCCTGAGCTAACAGGTTTGAGACCAGCCTGAGCCAGAGCAAGACCCCCATCTCATGTTGTCGCCCTCGGTAGAGTGCTGGGCTATCATAGCTCACAGTAACCTCCAACTACTGGGCTTAGTCAATAATCTTGCCTCAGCCTCACCAGTAGCTGGGACCACAGGTGCCCACCACAACACCTGGCTATTTTTTGTTGCAGTCTGGCCAGGGTGGATTTGAACCTCCACCCTCAGTATATGGGGCCAGTGCTTACTCACAGGCATCGCCCAATGCTTACTACTTTTAATAGATACAGTGTGAGTCATAATAGCCAAAAAGGTAGAATTATGTCAAATGTCTTTCAGCTGGTAGAAGGACAAACAAAATAGGGTATATCCATACCATGGAATACTATTTCTCACTAAAAGGGAATGAACTGCTAACACATGTAGCAATGGGAAGAGCCTCAAAAACACTGCTGTGTGTGAAATAAGCCAGACACAAAATACCACATGTTGTATGATGGCATTTGCATGAAATATCTAGAAAAGGCAAATCTACAGAGGCAGAAATTAGATTAGCAGCCTGCAGCTGAGGGTGGGAATAAAGGTTAACTATAAATGGTCGGAGAGAGTTTATTAGGAAATGTTCTGAAACTGGATTATGTTGATGATTGCACAACTTGATACTAAAAGAAATCACTGAATAGTATATTTAAAACAGAGTGAATATGATGAAATGTAAATTACACCTCAATAAAATTGTTTTTAAAAACTTAATGGAGAATTTGGTGAAAGTTCAGAGACTAAAAGGTTTAGAGGTTTTGTTTTGTTTTTAATATGAAGGGAGAGGAGGAGGAAAGGCCCATAGAGATTTACAACTCCAAAATTAGAGAATCTAGCTTTAGATACTGCAGTGTCCTTGTGTACAGGTATTGAGGATGGGTAAGACACAGTATTTTTATTTATTTCTTTTCTTTTCTTTCTTTCTTTTTTTTTTTTTTTGAGACAGAACCTCAAGCTGTCC
>NW_003852410.1:14205213-14209892 GCF_000181295.1 Otolemur garnettii
GGGACCACAGGGGCCCGCCACAATCCCTGGCTGTTTTTGGTTGCAGCCATCATTGTTGTTTGGCGGGCCCGGGCTGGATTCAAACCTGTCACCTTAGGTGTATGTGGCTGGCGCCTTAGCCACTTGAGCCACAGGTGCTGAGCCATTATTTATTTATTTTTATTAAAAAAATTTTTTTGAGACAGTCTCACTATGTTGCCCTCGGTAGGGTGCTTGGCATCACAGCTCACAGCAACCTCAAACTCAAGCAATTCTCTTGCCTTAGACTCCCAAGTAGCTGGGCCTACAAGTGCCCACCACAATGCCCAGCTATTTTCTTGCTGTAGTTGTCGTTGTTTGGCAGGCCCACCAGCCCCCATGCATGTGGCCAGTGCCCTACCCACTGACCTACAGGAGCCAAGCCCCACAGTATTTTTAAAGCCAGAGGAGAATGCCTGTTTAGATTCAGACACAGAACAGTGATCTTGCTTCCCTAACTCAGGAGGAAAGACCACAGCTTGGCCTTGAGTATTAACCTCTCCCACCAACCGGCTGGGGAAGCCTTCTGAGTCACTTTATTTCTCTCGGTTTCAGTTTCGTCTGTTAAACAAAATAAGTGGGTTGTACTAAATGATTTTTATAGTTCTGCTCCATTGTACAGTTATTTTCCTTGGCGTTCACCACCCTTCAGCAATTTGCCCAAGACTCCTTTCCAATCCCATTGCTCATAGCTTCAGTTCCTTATCCCTCACATCAGATAAGGTGACCCGGTTCTACCCCATTTATCTGTGCTTTTTCTCCCCAGAGCCTTTGCGCAGGCCCCAGACTTTCTTATCAGAAATGAGATTTTTCTAACTGTTCCACCCCTCAAGCATTTCCCTATGTCTGGATCTCTCTGACATTATTTTGTGCACACTGCTTTTTCTTTTTTAATGGCTGCTCCATTTATCGATTGCTGCATTGTAAACTTCCCCCAACCTACAGACTTAAAGCAACAACCATTATATTATGTGATTTTGTGGATTCAGAATCAGGTTGGGCACAGTTGGGGATGTCTTATCTCTCATCTGACATAACCAGGACCTGCCCTGGGTGGCTGGGATGGGGCCCTGAGCCTGGAGGCTTGTTTCTGGCTGTCAGCTTTGTTCTTCTGCCTGTAGTATCTGATGGACTTGAGTGTCCAAAATGGCTTCTGTACTCACTGGAATGGTGCTTGTGCTGAGATGGCTGAGACAGCTGGGGTGGCCTCCTCACAGCATGGCAGTCTTTAGGTAGTTGGATTATGACAACTGTGGTTGGCTTCCCTCAGAGCACAGTTTCCAAGAGTCCAGGGTGGAAGCAGCAAGGCTTTTTAGGACCTGGTGTAGGAGATGGAGCACCAGGCTTATAAAGTGGCCACCGGTTCTTGAGGGAGGCACTGGGAGCAAGACAATCTCCCAGCCAGCATGGTGATGTTTTGCATCCCAGAGACAAGCCCTCAAGCAACTGCATGCGTTAATGAGGTAAGATCGGTCTGCAAGCAGGTGTTGAACCCTGGACATTTGTGGTGCAATAGGGTGGGAGTCCAGCCCATGGGGAAAGAGCACATACTGATCATTAAGCATGTAGCTCCAGCAGGTGGGCTCCTCACACCTGGTGTATAATGCTTCAGTAGACGGCCACGACAGAGGTTACTAGTGGCTCTCCCTGGAATGTTGGGAAGCCCACCTCTTGCAGGCACGTACCTCAATCTGTGTCCCAGTTGTTTTTATTTGTGCAGGAACAGGGTGCCCACAGCAGGCATCAATACCTGGCCCTCAGAAGTCAGATACTGTCCCCTCCATTGGCTTCACGGGGCTGACCCAGCCTCATCCCAGAAAAGTGCCACTCTAGGGTGTAATTAGCAGGAGTGGTGGCTCTTTGTGGGAGAGGCATCTTCAGAAACCAGCTATCAAGGCCATTATTCTTTCTGTGTCTTCTCTTCATAGCTAAAGTCTAAATTATTTAAACTTAGAAGACATTTCTTTTTTTTTTTTTGGAGACAGAGCCTCAAGCTATCCCCCTGGGTAGAATGCCACAGCATCACAGCTCACAGCAACCTCCA
Source organism: Otolemur garnettii (assembly GCF_000181295.1). Classification (NCBI taxonomy): domain Eukaryota; kingdom Metazoa; phylum Chordata; class Mammalia; order Primates; family Galagidae; genus Otolemur; species Otolemur garnettii. The sequence continues at coordinate 14,207,276 of NW_003852410.1, forward strand.
ACTCCTGGGCTCAAGTGAGTCTCCTCCCTCAGCCTCCCAAGTAGCTGGGACCACAGGCCCCTGCCACAACGCCCAGCTATTTTTTGGTTGCAGCCATCATTGTTGTTGTGGTGGGCCAGGCTGGATTCGAACCCGCCACCTTAGGTGTATGTGGCTGGCACCTTAGCCACTTGAGCCACAGGCGCTGAGCCAGAAGACATTTCTTTCATCTTTTATAATCTCACTTTCTCCTCCTCCTCTCCTTCCAGAGAATCAAAAACAGAAGCATGAGTTTTGTAGAGAATAGGCTAGAGGCAGGATCAGCTCCCAGCTCAGGGGTTCCAATCCTGGTTGCATCATTTATTAGCTATGTGACTTGGAGCAATCTCCCAACCTCTCTAAGTCCAAGTTTCGTTATCTCCACAATGGTACTGGTAGTGGTGATACAGTAACACTCCTCCTCATAAAACTGATGGAGATGAAATCATGATGCTGGTTGCAAATCACTTAAGAAAAACGCCACTATATAATAAGCAAACACTAAGTGCAAGCTATTACTGTTGATTTAATTTATACAACGAATTTATTATGATTTTTGGGCAGTGTTTACCAGAGGAAAAAGAAAGAACCCAAGCATTGTTTTCTGAAGCGGAAAAAACATATATTCCATAAACTATAATGATGCCCTGTTGGCTGGAGTCTTCTGAAGCCAGAAAGATGTTTAAATTTGTTATTTCCCTCATGTCTTATCTAAAGAGATAATATACCTAACTGGCTATGAATTACCTTTTTTTTGTAGAGACAGAGTTTCACTTTATCACCTTTGGCACAGTGCTGTGGCATCTCACAGCTCATAGCAACCTCCAACTCCTGGGCTTAGGCGATTCCCTTGCCTCAGCCTCCCAAATAGCTGTGACTACAGGCGTCTGACACAACGGCTATTTTTTTTGCAGTTTGGCCGAGGCCAGGTTCGAACCCGCCACTCTCGGTATATGGGGCTGGCGCCCTGCCCACTGAGCCACAGGCACCTCCCATGAGTTACCATTTAAAAAAATCACAACCGGGGCAGTGCCTGTGGCTTAAAAGGGAAGGGCGCTGGCCCCACATGCCGGAGGTGGCTGGTTCAAACCCAGCTCTGGCCAAAAAATCACAACCAAAAGGCTGTTAAATACTAAAATGACCATGAAAAACAAGTGTAAATAAACAAAACTTCTAAGGCAAAAACACTGATGTGAAACAAAGAAAATGTCAACGTAGGGGAAGAAGTTTGAGTAAATAGAAAGATGAATGAACTTGCAGGGAATATACAAGAACCAGAGTGGATAATGGAGCAAATGGCAAAAGGAGAAGATTGGAAGGAGCCAAAGCTGTGTTTTGATTATGCACAATTGACAATAATGTAATTACTGCCATATTTTAAACACTAGGGCATCTGGTTGAAAGGATTTATCTTTATTTTGGAAAAAAAAGCAACTATTGTGAACTCTTCTGGGAAAACAGTATAAAACACGGCAGTTATGCTATTTTAACTTTATAGAGAAGTGCCTGTAATGACTTTACAATACATATAATCACTGGAAATAGTTTCAAATTGCAGGAGGACTTATTTTTCTCCTCCTTAGAGTTCATAGTTGTTTTTTTTTTCCCCCATGAGATTAGTCTTCTTTTGGGTGGCTGCAAATCAAAAGGCATTTTGTGAACTTAATGAGGAATTAGGAAAAAAGTAATAATCAAAAAGCATTCAGGAAGATAAGAGTCCTGGCGATGGATTTTTAAAGTAAAGTCATGCATCATTTAACGACGTGGACACATTCTGGGAAATGAATTGTTAGGTAATTTTGTCATTGAATGACCATCACAGAGTGTACTTAACACAAACCTTGATGGGATAGCCTACTACTCACCTGGGCTAAATGCTTTGGCCTATTGCTCCTGGGCTACACACCTGTATAGCATGTCACTAGGGAATACTGCAGGCAGTTATAACACTATGATAAATATCTATGTATCTAAACATAGAGAAGTTACAGGAATAATACGGTATCATCTCACGGGACCAGTTTCACATATGGGTTCCATTGCTGAATGAAATACGCACCCTATCACTACACAGCGCATGACCATACAGGCAAACTCATGGCTTTAAGACCCCTCGGTGAAGAAACACCAAGAGATGACATTGCAAGAAAATCAAGAAAGAGGCTAAAGAGTTAATTTTGTGGATTTTTTTCTTTTTAATTGCACGTCACTCCTTTAATTATACTGATATGGAAAAAAGATTAATATAGTTATGCTCAAAATGGGTACTGGACCCACATGGCAGGGCTAAGCGACTAGAAGAGCATGACACTGAAATCTGACAGTGAAAGACACACTTGGACATGACCAAGAGGTGTTTCACTGCCACAAAACAAAGCCAGGGAAAGATTCTAAAATATACAGCAAGATGCACTTCTACCCCTCAGAAATCAAGGCACTGGTTCAGCGCCTGTGGCTCAAGCGGCTAAGGCGCCAGCCACATACACCTAAGGTGGTGGGTTCAAATCCCCAGCCTGGGCCCGCCAAACAACAATGATGGCTGTGACCAAAAAATGGCCGGGCATTGTGGCGGGCGCCTGTAGTCCCAGCTACTTGGGAG
>NW_003852410.1:14209988-14220342 GCF_000181295.1 Otolemur garnettii
CTCCGTCTAAAAAAAAAAAAAAAAAGAAAGAAAAAAAAGAAATCAAGGCACTAATCCCAGATTGGGGTGAGGAATGGCTTATTTTCTGATGACCATATGCGGGACTGTTTCAACTGCTGCTAGAAACCCCAGTAGGGTTTTTGTTTTGTTTTATTTGTGTATTCTTTTTTTGTAAAAGTAAATGCAGCACAGACTTAACTCAGGATTGATCCCAACCTTCTGGAGCCAGCTCCTCTGGGGTCAGGGAGGAAACAAACAGCTGTTTGGTGATCACAATGTGAAGTTTCATTCATCTTCTGACAGGGCAGTATGGCCCTGGCTCCTGGGAGCAAAGACACTGTCTTGCTTCTCCTCAGTGGAGGTGCCTTAACATGGCTCCTCCCTAGGGCCTGCTCAAAGAGGTCCCTAGTAAACAAAGCACTAGCAGAAACTTGAGGTACTATCTACCTCTCAACTCTTGGGTAAGAGAAGTCTTCCCTTGACTTGGACTGACAGTACAGGCAAACTCATGGCTTTAAACTCCCCCAGTGAAGAGGACTGAGAACCTGGGCCCCAGAAAGTGCTATTCTGACTAGAGTAGACGGTATGAAGGGAGTGGTGCAGGAGAAAAACATGACTATGATAAAAATGGGAGCTCTGGTTCCCATCTGCCACTACAACTTCATGCCTCGAGATGTGGTCAGTGTAATATGCGCAGGGGAGAGGCGCAGAGGCATGGGGGTTCCTTGGACAGTATTCTGTCTGCTGCCCTTCACTTCTTCACCTTGCCCTGGGCAGCCACAGCTTCCAGGGCTTTATGAATGGTCTCCTCATTTCCCAGGAACTGCATGGGCTTCAAGATCTTGTCCAATTCATAGATCATGATAGCCTCTTCAGAGACACCCTCCAGTTGCTTGACAATACCCCACAGGCTGTTGCCATGGGCTGCAATCAGTACCCGTTTCTCCTCCTTAACCTGGGGAACTATTTCTTCATTCCATAAGGGCAGAGCTCTGGTAATAGTGTCCTTCAGACTCTCCCAGGAGGGTAGCTGGTCTTCAGTGAAATCTGTATACCTATGATCCTTATTGATGTTACTGTAAAAGGGGTGGTCCCACTCCATCAGAGGAGTAGGGGACAGGGAGGGGAGGGACACCATAGTAATGCCTCCAAATCTTGACCTGGGCCTCGCTGCACTTGGCCATAGTTTCAACCTTACTGAGGCTGGTCAGATTCCCATAGTGCCGCTCAATGAGGCACCCAGTCCTTACCACGGGCAGCCACATCTGGTTAATGGCATCCTGCATTGTCCAGAGGGTCTGGATTGCTCTCTTCTGCACTGAGATGGTACTGATGTCAAACTCATAGCCAGTATCTCCCAGTGCCTGCCCTCTATGCCTTAACTCTGGGTGGCCTGCTGGGCTTAGGTGGGCAGTCAGGTCGACATTGGTCCAGCTGCTGAAATGGTTCTCCAGGTCCTGGTGCTCTTGCCAGGCAGGATCAGCACCAGCTTGTAGGTGGCCATGGTAGCAGGCTGAGGGTGTCATACCCAACTTTGTGAATTTCAATATTGAGAGGAAGCTCAGCATCCCAGTCTATTTGGAAAGACAGACATGTAGCACAGATGGTATTTTAGGCCTGAACTCTTGGAAACACGTTCTGAGGAGAACTGAGTGCAGATGGCTTTGAGGGTATGCTCTTGGAGCTACACCTATAGGAAGTGGAGGTGGGACTAGACAGAACAATCACAACCAGGCCTCTGCTATTTCTACAGGGAGCTCTGGAGCAGCTAGGATGGCTTTTTTTTTTCTTTCAGTATTTAACAGACTTTTCAGAGTTGTCTCATACTGAGGCAAGGAGCAAGGTCTCTGTGTCCATATTAGCTCTCTGTAACTCTGGACAAGGCAGTTCCCTCCAGTTAAGGGTGAGCCAGCGCAGTCGACTTGCCCAGCATCTGCAGTCTTCTAATTGCTGTCCAGGCATCCACAGATTCTCCTTTTTAATGAGGTATTACATAAAGTGAACAAATCTTAAATATACAGCTCTATGAGTTTTTACACGTGTGTACACCCATGTAATCCCCATCCCCAAGATATAAAACAAAAGTTGAGTCCTGCAACAGGTTGCCTCATGGCCTCTTCCAGTCCACAACCATTCCCACCAAGGTAATCACTATTGATTACCTCACGTCTATGACCTTTTATGCTTTTGAACTTCATATAAATGAAAGTATTTATTATAGACCATCTTGGGTCTGGCCTTTTTGACCTAGCATGCCTATGTGATTCATGTAGTTGTTATATATAGCAATAATTCATCTTATTGCTGTATAGCAATATTGAATACACCACAATTTGCCCATTCTATTCCTGATGCACATTTGAATTTTATCCAATTGTGACTATTATGAATAATGCATTTCTCGTATATGTTTCTTAATGGACCAGTAACTCCTCATTTCTGTTATACATCAGAAAGAGGAATTTCAGGGTGTTATGTCATATGTATGTTTAGCCTTAGTAGTTAGTGCCAAACAATTTTTCAAGGTAGTCATACCAATTTGTAATCCCACTGCAATCTTTGAAACTGAAAGGGATGTGCTGAAGTTAATTTCTGCACAAAGGACTAAAAACCCTGTTCACTCTGACTCAAGGAAAACATTAAGGATAACTAGACTACAAAAACTTTTTAAAATAAGATTAGAACTTGAGGCAGGTGATTCTCCATGGGTAATGTAGACACTTTAGTGATGTTGCAGAAGTGTAAAGATTGCTAAGGGGCTCCTCAAGATTGTGGTCATAGGTCAGGTTCACTAGAATCTGAGGAGTTTTAATGCATGTGATTTATTGAGGGAGGGTTATCTTTTTTTTTTTTTTTTTTTTTGAGACAGAGCCTCAAGCTGTCCCCCTGGGTAGAGTGTCGTGGCATTACAGCTCACAGCAAACTCCAACTCCTGGGCTCAAGCGAGTCTCCTGCCTCAGCCTCCCAAGTAGCTGGGACCACAGGCGCCCGCCACAACGCCCGGCTATTTTTTGGTTGCTGCCGTCATTGTTGTTTGGCGGGTCCGGGCTGGGGATTTGAACCCGCCACCTTAGGTGTACGTGGCTGGCGCCCTAGCCGGTTGAGCTATAGGCGCCGAGCCGGGAGGGTTATCTTGAGAAACTTATTAGGGAAGAATTCAAAGAGGAGAGGGAGAGAGATGAGAAACATATGGACTTGGGGAAAATCTAGTATTGGCCTGATCCTATAAGGAATTTTGGAGCATAAGCCACAACACAGTTGCCTCCTCCTTCATGGTCGTGCACCTGAGAGTTGGGTAGTGGTGGTAATTATTTCCTGGAAGCTTCCACCAATCTAGAGCAGTTGTTCTCAACCATGGACAATTTTGTCCCCTAGGAGACATTTGGAAAATGGTTGTGGCTGTCACACTAGAAGGACTGGTACTGGTATTGAGAGATTAGAGGGCAGGGATGCTGCTAAACATTCTACAAAACACAGGACAGCCTCCTACAACAGAATTATCCAGCCCAAAATACTAGGGTGGAGAAACCCTGGGCCAGGCCAATTCTTTGGAGAAGGCATCAGTGACAAGCTGTTAACAGCAGCCACTGCTAGTGACAGATGGGCTCCTGGTACCATAAAGAGAGCATCTGGGCAGGGCATCAAAATAGCATCCTGTGCAAATGTATTTTAAAAACATGATGTTAAACTAACAAAGGAGGTTCAAAGTGCTGTTTGGTTAGCATTCCTACGTGATCCTGCATTTCATTTAATGAGATAGGACTAGCATCTTTAAATATATGTTGTTAAGCCTGGAGGTACATTGCACAGAAATATTGTCAAAAACACTCTAATGTCAAAACAACAACAACACCACTCCGATGTCAACTGCAGCTATTTGGGATTATTTTCAGGACTTTTTGAGCTTGTGTAAAATTGGAATTGGACTAAATACTAACCTGAAATATCCATTACTGTGCTGTTACTGCTAACATTGTGCTTCTTAACAAGCTTAGTTCTAACAACTGTAACTTGAATGGGCTGAAGGATTTGGGGCAAAGGACAAAAATTACTGTACTTAAACCAAAGGGGTTTGAAAAACATTAGTGATATCACCAGTGTTAGACTAGTGTATATATCCTGTTGTGACTGTCCCTTAAACTTCCTTTGTAGTCCTGTATTTATCTGGCCACTATCCAAGAATTTATCCAAGCCCTCATAGAAGCAGTTTATAGCTGGGAATTGTAAAACTCAGGATATCTAGTCCCATTGTATTGACCAGGGTTATACAAAAGGATACATATTTTTTCAAACTTCAAACAGTGTTCTGTAGTTTGTATTCTAACTTTTATTCTAATTTTGTGATCTATATTTATGATCCTAGTATTAGTTTTATTTTTTTCTTTCTTAAATCACCATCATGTTTAGTTCTGTTTTTAGTTATGGATAAACATATTCTTTTTGTTATTGTTGTTGAAACAGAGTCTCACTTTGTCACCCTCAGTAGCGTGCTATAGCATCACAGATCACAACAACCTAAAACCCTTGGGCTTAAGCGATTCTCTTGCCTCAGCCTCCCTAGTAGCTAGGACAACAGGCGCCTGCCACAACACCTTGCTATTTTTGTTTAGCAGGCCTGGGCTGGGTTCAAACCCACCAGCCTTGGTGCATGTGGCCGGCACCCTAACCACTGAGCATGGACATCAAGCTGATAAATACATTCTTGACAAAAATTTAGTCAAATGAGGTGGTGGCCGTAGCACAGTGGTTATGGCACCAGCCACATACATGGAAGCTGGCGGGTTGGAACCTGCCTGTGCCAGCTAAAACAACAACAACAAAAAATAGCTGGGTGCCGGCAGCGCCTATGGCTCAAAAGAGTAGGGCACCAGCCCCATATGCTGAGGTTGGTGGGTTCAACCCCAACCCTGGCCAAAAACTGCAAATAAATAAATAAATAATAACAGGGCGTTGTGGCGGGCACCTGTAGTCCCACCTGTTTGGGAGGCTGAGGCAAGAGAGTTGCTTAAACCCAAGAGTTTGAGGTTGCTGTGAGCTGCCACATCACAGCACTCTACCAAGGGCGAATTTAGTCAAATGGAAATATTGTAACACTACGTTAAGTGAAGAAAATAAAATGTGGAGTATGACATAATTTGTGTTTAAAAATCTTCTGGTACTTGGCTTAGCGCTGGTAGCACAGTGGTTACAGGGCCACATGCACCGAGGCTGGCGGGTTCAAACCCAGCCCGGGCCTGCCAGACTACAGTGACAACAACAACAACAACATAGCTGGGTTTTGTGGCAGGTGCCTGTAGTCCCAGCTACTTGGGAGGCTGAGGCAAGAGAATCCCTTAAGCCCAAGAGTTTGAGGTTGCTATGAGCTGTGATGCCATGGCACTCTACCAAAGGTGACATAGTGAGACTCTGTCTCAAAAACAAAAAACTTCTGGTATTTTGTGAATCGAATAAAAGTCTGAAAAGACATTTACCAAAATAATAATAGTGGTTTGGTGGTTAAGGTGTAGTTTGCACACTATGTTTAATATTCTCCCACCTACCCAGCATGGCTCAGAGAATGAACTAGAGTTACAATGACTTGTTCAGGAAGCTATTTTCGAACTTCAGTTAAAACTCTACTCTTCCTGATGTTTTAATCCCTTATACACATGCCACCTTCTGGAAATAAGAAGTATTTCACCATTAAAAGACCTAACAATAGAACTTGGTAATAAAGATAAAATTGTTACAATTGGAATTATTTATAAAAGCCATTTTTTAATTTAAGATTTAATTTTGAATCTTTTTTTTTTTTTTTTGAGACAGAGCCTCAAGCTGTCCCCTGGGTAGAGTGCCGTGGCATTACAGCTCACAGCAACCTCCAACTCCTGGGCTCAAGCGAGTCTCCTGCCTCCGCCTCCCAAGTAGCTGGGACCACAGGCGCCCGCCACAAAACCCAGCTATTTTTTGGTTGCAGCCGTCGTTGTTTGGCGGGTCCGGGCTGGGGATTCGAACCCGCCATCTTAGGTGTACGTGGCTGGCGCCTTAGCCGGTTGAGCTATAGGTGCCGAGCCTTAATTTTGAATCTTATGGATCACAATCACGTTTATTAGCCAGAAGAGGGACTATTTTAATGCAATTAAAGACGATGGGTTACATACTTGTCCTCAGTAAATTGGTTATGGAAAAAACTATTTTTAAACTAGTGAAAGGCCACCCAAAAGTAGGGCTTAAGACAATGGAAGAGAAAAAAATAGCAATCTTTGAATTCTCAAAAAATTATGAAAAATGTCATTACTGTTTTTCCCATCCAACTGGGGCCAAAATGAGATAATGTCTTTATTCTCAAGCAATGTCTGTATTCAGAAATAAAAATGGATTTGATCTATGAATCAATATAGCTATATCTACAAAATGTACCAAAGTATAAAAAAGAAGCAAGTTGCAGAGTTATAATGTAATAATGTGCCCATAAAAAGTAGGTCTAAACATAAAGTAACAGGATACATAGAAATGGATGGAGAAACATAGCAGGGTTTTCAATAATTGCTAGAAGAATTACCTTTTTTTTTAGTGGAAGTAATGAATTGCTGAATTAAAATGCCCATTCACAGTATTTTTTTGATACAGAGTCTTGTTATGTCATCCTAGGTAGAGTGCAGTGCCATCACAGCTCACAGCAATCTCAAACTTTCAGGTGAAAGAGATTCTCTTGCTTCAGCCTCCCATGTAGCTGGGACTGCAGGTGCCTGCCAAAATGCCTGGCTGTTTTTTTGTTGTAGTTGTCATTGTTGTTTGGCAGGCCCCAGATGGGGTTTGACACTGCCAGCCCCGGTGTATGTGCCCCACGCCCTAGCCGCTGAGCTATGGGTGCTGAGCATCAGTCTCAATTTTTTGATTCAAGTGGGTTTTACGTTATTATTATTTTTTTTTTATTGGTGGGGATTCATTGCGGGTACAAAGGACCAGGTTACACTGATTGCATTTGTTAGGTAAAGTCCCTCTTATAATTGTGTCCTGTCCCCAAGAGGTGTGTCACACTCCATGGCCCCCCAACCCCCTAGAAGAATTACCTTTGGTGAAACAGGAGAGAAAACCAAGTTTGCATGGCTGTCAAAGTGAACTTTATGGCTTGGTGCCTGTGGTTCAAGCAGCTAAGGCACCAGCCACATACACCTGAGCTGGCGGGTTTGAATCCAACCTGGCCTGCCAAACAACAATGACTGCAGCAACCAAAAAAAAAAAAAATAGCTGGACAGGTGCCTGTAATCCCAGCTACTTGGGAGGCTGAGGCAGGAGACTTGTTTGAGCCCAGGAACTGGAGGTTGCTGTGAGCTGTGATGCCACGGCACTCTACCCAGGGCGACAGCTTGAGGCTCTGTCTCAAAAAAAAAGAAAGTGAACTTTATATTTTCTAAAGAAGAATGAATTCATAACTTGTATAATTTACACTGATTAGAAATGCAAAAAGAGAACTATTGCTTGCAAAAACAAGAACTCCCCAAATAAGGAAATCTTGTATTTCGTTTTAACTATCAGTATTTTGTGATACAAAAGATGCAATATATATTTCTTTTTTTCTTCTTTTTGATGCAATATATATATATGTGTGCGTGTATATGTATATATTTTTTTGAGACAGAGTTTTACTATGTCACCCTTGGTACAGTGCTGTGGCATCACAGCTCATAGCAACCTCAAACTCTTGGGCTTAAGGGATTCTCTTGCCTTAGCCGCCCAAGTAGCTCAGACTACAGGCACCCACCACAACGCCTGACTATTTTTTGTTTTAGTTGTCATTGTTGTTTTAGCTGGCTCAGGCCAGGTTTGAACCCAACAACTTTGGTGTATGTGGCTGGCACCATAGCCACTGTGTTATGGGCACCAAGTTGCAATATATATTTCTTAGAAATGCCAGCAGCACTGAACCATATAGTGTGTTTTTCTGTGTTGGAATTCTGTGTGTGTGCACATGTGTATTGCACATAATGAAGAACCTGGGAAATGCGCAGCTCTAGTCTGTAAAGTGCTTTCAACTAGAGTTTCCTAGCACAGCTTGTTTCAGCAAATTCTCTGGCATTAATAATTTAAAAAACATTAATGCTGTGACCTACAGGAATGAGGTCCCATGGTAGATATAAAGATTCTCTCTAGAGAAGCTAACTTTGAATAATTTAGTCAAAGGTCTATGTCAAGGGATCTTTTGAGGGCTTTACTAATTCCAGATTGGCACTGATTCATTGTCAATATTGAGTGCCTATTATTTGTAAGGCTCAAAAGCCTTACAAATCTAAAGCTGGCATGCTTGGCCTCAGAAAGTGAAACAAAGGGAGTAGGTAGTAATATTGAGTCAAATATGTAGTAGCCGATAGGCTGGGCTTAGGAATCAGATTTACTTTGGTTTTAATTCCCATTGTGCAGCTTACTGGCTGTGTGATCTATGAGAGCCAAAGGAATATATTAATACAATGACTACTTCATAGAGCTGTTAGGAGGGGGAAATGGAATCATCTAAATAGAATCATCTAAATCTTGTATTTAGTGCTGGCACATAGTAAGTATTCAATTAATTTAGCTCCTCTTAATATTTTTTCCTGAATGCTAATGAAGTTTCAGGACTGTTTCCTAGAATCATAAAAAAAAAAAATTGAATGTTGAAAAGGCTTTTGTAGTTATCTCCAGTGTCCTACCAGATGACGTCCACTCCTTTTCTACCAACATCTAAAACCAGGGAATAAATACCACAATTGCACTATTTAATTACTTGTGGAATAACAAGAAATAAGATCAGAGTTCAAGGGGAAGGGAGGTGGGAGACTAGTGGGAGAGGCATTGGGAGAGTAGAAGGAGCACAGGCTAAAGGGAGTAAATAAAGGGAAGAGAAGGGGGAAAAAAGGAAAGATAGCTCCTGACAAGTGTAAGGAAAAGTGAGAAAAAAAGAAAGAAGGGAAATACAGAGAGACGTCAGTGAAGGCACTGACACAGTTTTAGTCTCAAACGTTCTGATTTCTGGTCATTGTGAAGTGTATTTATTGCTTAACCTCTCAGAGCCCAGTTTTATTTTGAAGTTTGTAGTGCGGATTAGATGAGATTAGTTGGACGGATAGACCCTCTGTTAATGAGAAAAACATATTCAAACAAGGGATTAAGAATGGGGGAGAAAGCTGCTAGAAAGAAGTGGGAAGAGTGAGAAGAGACAAGGAGGCAAAAGGAGGAGGAGGAGGAAGAGGAAGAGGAGAAAAGGAGAACTGTTGACAAGGCAGGTGAGAACTGAGGAAAACCACAGTAACGGCGCTGTTGTGGCTGTTGCGGTGACTTCAACACATTGAGCACTGACAACCCGACAACTTGCCGGGTACATTGTTAAGAGTTCTACATGCATAATTTCATGTTACCTTCATAGCATCTCTATGGGGCTAGACTGTAGTATTATCCTTATTTTACAGAAGAGATATGTGAAGCAAGAGAGGTTTTGTGACTTTTCCTAAAGTCTGCGGGAAGTGGTGGTCGGGAAAGAATTCAAACACACGTCTGTCTATCTGCAAATCCAGTGCTGTTAAAATACCCTTTAAGAGCCTCGAAAGCGGCTTAGAGGGACCACGGTGGCCCATTTGCCTAGATTCTTCCAAGTTATCCCCACTAGGTTCAACTCCAGGGTCCTAGAGTCACTCACCACCGCCTTTCTCTTCGCGGTGGTTTTGAAAACTCCACCTCCTCGCTTAGAGCGTCCCGTCTCCATGGAGAATGGGCGTGGGGCGGGACTTCCTGCCTCGCACGCCAACACTTCCGCCACGAACCGGAAGCGTGGTGGCTCGCAGAACGCGGCTGGGCGCGTGGAGACTTCTTGGAGAGTTTAAGCGCCAGGACTGCAGCGGCTGCGAGAGCGAGTGTCTCAGGCACTTGCGTCCGGCTTGGCGATGCTGACTCCCGCGTTCGACCTCAGCCAGGACCCGGCTTTCCTGACGATCGCCATCCGCGTGCCCTACGCTCGGATCTCCGAGTTCGACGTCTATTTCGAGGGGACCGACTTCAAGTTCTACGCCAAGCCGTACTTTCTCAGGCGAGTTCTGGGTGCTTGGCCGTAGGAAGAGCGCATCTGAGAGATTCATTCATTAGATAATTGCTTTTTTAGGGAGGATGAAAGATCGAGAGAGCAGTTCACGCCTTTTTCCCGAGGTTGCCTTAGCTGCTTTTGGTGCTGAGGGAGTGACCTCTTCCAGGAGTGTGTCACAGTTGCTGCAGAAGCCCATTCCTTTCTTGAACCTTTCTGGAGTCTACATGAAAGTGATTGCAGAACACTTTAAAACGTGGTGTCGCTTTTCCAGTTTCTGTTGTAGCCCTGGTTCTCGTCGGTTCCATACTCGTTCTGTTCTTT
>NW_003852410.1:14220476-14222578 GCF_000181295.1 Otolemur garnettii
CAAGCGAGTCTCCTGCCTCTGCCTCCCAAGTAGCTGGGACCACAGGCGCCCGCCACAACGCCCGGCTATTTTTTTTGGTTGCAGCCATTGTTGTTTGGCGGGTCCGGGCTGGATTCGAACCTGCCACCTTAGGTGTACGTGGCTGGCGCCTTAGCCGCTTGAGCCACAGGCGCCGAGCCTGTTCTTTACTTTTGTCCGCGTTCGCTCTCCCAGCCTCTCCTGCCGGGGATGCTGCGCTGACATGCTCCATGACTTCCTAACCCGTCAGTCTTTTTGACTTTTCCCAGTGCACCGTTTGTTTTTTCAACCTCTTGGCTGACCGCTCCTTGCTTCCTTTTTACCCCGTCAGGTTTGAACCCACCACCTCCGGTGTATGGGGCCAGCACCCTACTCCTTTGAGCCACAGGCGCTGTCTCGCTCCCTACTTTCTGAAAGTCTCACCTTCATTGGCCCTTTTGATGCCAGATTAGCCTAGTTCTTCTGCTTCTGTCTGCTGTTTCACTGGTTTTACAGCATAAAGCCAAAGTTGATTCTCGTAAGTCCCAGTCAGGGGCCGCCAGCCCTTGTCTGTTTAGATTTTTCTCCTTGCAGAACCAAATCTACCGTAGTAGCAGCTGACACTGATTGCCTTCAGTGTAGTGTGCAACAGTCACGTTAAGTACGTTATTTTATTTAACTTTGGCAGCGATGCTTGGAGATGGGCACTACTTTTAGCTGGAGACTGATTCTACAGGGGCCACTGCCATATTATTCTTCCTAAAGCATTACCAATCCCTCGTCCTCCCCTTTATGAGTAGGTTAGATCCGATCTCCTAATTTTTCTCAAGTGTAGCTCCAGCCTACCTTTCTTGGCCAAGTACTTGTGTGTGATACATGCCTTCTCCCTCAGTCTAGCTGGTTCCTTTGCTGTGCTTAAACCAGTTGTGCTCAGATTTCCTTTAGACTGTGACTTAACTCATCTACTTGGATATACTGCACTTTCCTGTTTCTTTACTCATTTATCTCTTTGATTTATTTATTGGGCTTCACTATTGGGTCATAGTGCTCAAAAAGGGCTGCCCTCATGGGATTTACATTCTAGTGGGGAAAGAAAAACAATGAACTTAACAATAACTACAAATTGTATTATAGTAAGTATTATAATGAAGAGAAAGAATTGTACTGATACAGAATAAAACAGGCCCAGTTTATATAAAGTGGTCAGGAAAAGCCTTTCTGAGGAGGGTATATTTAAGGCAAAAGATGATTATGGTGGTAACAAACATTGAATTTCTAGTCCTACCCCAGGCTAGTGCTTTGCATGGGTTATCTCATTTGCTTTTAGCACAGCCGTACCAAGTAGGTTTTATTATTTACCCGTTTCTGTGGACTGAATATTTGTGTCCTGCTTGCCTCCAAATTCTTATGTTGAAGCCCTATTTCCACATTGTGTTATTTCTGGTTTATGTATTGATCAAAGCAACCTCAGAGCCTGCTGAATTTTAAGGGATATAGACACCATGATTAGGAAAAGTGAGATGAATAATCTTTGGAAATACAATTTGCTACAGTCCTTTCCTTAAGGAAGTGAGTCTAGCAAGGAAGGCAGATCTACAAACAGATATGATTTCCTATGTAGTAAGAATTTGTCTCTATGCTTATAAAACATTTAGGAAAGGGGAGTTGGTAAATAAGAACTCACAATTTCTGAATGCTTACCTACTGTGATAGCCACTAAGCTCTTCATTGCCATTTTATTTTCACAGTAACTTAGGTAAATACTGTTATTTCTCCTTTTTTACAAATGAGATACTACAATTTTTTTTGAGACAGAACCTCAAGCTATCCCCCTGGGTAGAGTGCCATAGCATCACAGCTCACAGCAACCTCAAACTCCTGGACTCAAGCGAGTCTCCTGCCTCTGCCTCCCAAGTAGCTGGGAATGCCTGCGCCTGCCACAACACCCGGCTATTTTTTGTTATTGTTGCAGTTGTCATTGTTGTTTTAGCTGGCCCAGGCCAGGTTCAAACCTGCCAGCCTCAGTGTATGTGGCCAGCACCCTACCTACTTAGCTACAGACGCCTCCCTTAACTATTCCTTAGTAGTTAGTTAAAATATAACTT
>NW_003852410.1:14223475-14224932 GCF_000181295.1 Otolemur garnettii
AAAAGGAAAACAGGAGGAAATTCCTATATAATAATGATGAGATTTGAGGACAACACTTCTGCTTTCTGCCCCCTTTTTAAAATAAGTAGTAATTAGTCTGATATAAGTGACTGGTTTCGTATTTCTGGTTTCCCAATATCTGGCTTTTTCTTCTTTTACTGGAAGCTGGTTAGTATACTTTTATTGAGTACCTGCCATATAAAGCACCAGATATATAAAAAAATGCTTATTCATTAATAAAGGGGAAGTACAAGTTGAATATCCTCATCAAAAATTTTGCTTTTTTTCAAATACTGGAATATTTTCTGATAAATAATGAGATATCTTGGGGACGGGCTCCAAATCTAAACACATTCATTTAGGTTTCATATATATTTTATGCTCATAGCCTGAAGGTAATTTTATATGTAGTATCTTTAATAATTTTGTGTATGAAACAGTTTTGATTGCACCCTGTCACCTGAGGTCAGGTGTGGAGTTTTCCACTTAGGGTGTCACATTAGTGCTCAAAAAGGTTCATATTTGGGAGCAGTTCAAATTTTTGATTTTTAGATTAGGAATGCTCAACCCATACTACTGTAATAATAGTGATAAATAAATAATATTTACTGTGGCTTTTCTTTTTCAGTATCTATTTTAATGGTGCCTGAGGTTTTCAAATAGGAAGATGAATCATCTCTAATTTCTGCTTCTTAGTTGGAGAAGAAATCTAACTTATTTAGTTTGTTAAAATATAAAAGAAATGTTGAAGAATTTCCCTTGGAAAATGATTGATAGATCCCCCCCCCCCCCATTTTTATAGATAAGATCTTACTCTGTTGCCTGGGCTAGCTCACAACCTTAAAGTCGTGGGCTCAAGTGATCTTCCTTTCTTGGCCTGCCCAGTAGCTAGGACTACTGGCATATGCTACCACACTTGGTTCATTTTTTAATTTTTTATAGAAACAGGGTCTTGCTATATTGCTCAGGCTGGTCTTGAACTCCTATTGTCAAGCTAGGCTCCCATCTTGGCATTGTAAAGTGCTAGGATTATAGGTGTGATCCAATGTGCCAGAATGGTTGATAAATTTTCTTGGGTAAATGTATACCATTATTAATGGTCACTTATGTTACACTGTAATTTAAGGACCTCATGAGATCTTGTGTTAAATTTGCAGATTAACCCTTCCTGGAAGAATTGTTGAAAACGGAAGTGAACAAGGGTCCTATGATGCAGATAAAGGTATTGCCTTTGAGATTTTTGTTAGCATTTTCTTTGCGTTTTTCATGTTAGTATATCTACATAATAAAATCTTTCAAGATCACTGTACCCCATGTTTGCATTAATGTATGCAGCTATCATTTAATAAAAAAAAACCACTAAAAAAATTAAAAAGAAAGAAAAGAAAAAAAAATCTTTCGAGATACTGTGAAGACCTTTTTATTTTATTTATTTATTTATTTATTTAGAGACCCAG
>NW_003852410.1:14225472-14231876 GCF_000181295.1 Otolemur garnettii
ATTCAAACCCGCCACCTTAGGTGTATGTGCCTGGCGCCTTAGCCATTTGAGCCATAGGCACAGCGCCAACCTCAAACTCCTGGGCTTAAGCAATTCTTTTGCCTCAGCCTCTCAAGTAGCTGGGACTACAGGTGCCCAGCACAATGCCCGGCTTTTTTTTGGTTGTTGTAGTCATTGGTGTTTAGCAGGCCTGGGCAGGGTTCCAACCCACCAGCCCTGGAGCATGTGGCTGGTGCCCTAACCAGTGAACTACAGGTGCCAAGCCTGTCACTCTGATTTCTGAATGTCCAGTGCCTGTTATTTGTGATTTTTTGGCAATTAAAATTTTCTCTTTTTTTTAAATGTATTTCACAATATTCTTCACAATGTAAAATTAAATTAGTTCAATACTCTGGTTCCTTTTCCTAGCAGTACTATATTTAGTAGATGTTTAAAAGTAAAAATTAGAACGTATGAGATGATTGATGGTAAAAAATGTAGATGATTTATCAGATTTTGAATGGAGTCTTTCCTGTACAATTTTCAAACTTGAATTTTAATAACAAGTAGATGAGAGAGAAACCGTCTGTGGGTGGCATTTAAAGACTAAATGAATTTTCCTTTCATGATTGATAAGCCCCTGATTTTAGCTAGTCATGAAATGATTTATTTTCCTTTTATAGAAACTCCTGGCTTCTTTTTCATGGGATCTGGAAAACGAATACTTTATATACTCTAGTGTGATTTATGGAATGAATATTTATTGACCCCAGTGAACTAGGTTGAGGAGGGATGAAAGAGTGAAACAACAAAGCTCTAACCCCAGTGCTGTGTAATTTATGTGGTAATGAGGTATTAATCAAAATGGTTTCCTGGGTTTGTAAACTTTTTAATTGTAGGTAGGTTGCATGTTGAAACAGACTTATCAAATTTTAGAAGTATACAGGAGTTAAGGAAGGTTGTATGTATGGAAGTATTTGGATTGAGTTGTATTTGACATAATAGAATACAGTTTAGTACACTGAAGACATAAAATGTTTTAAAATGTGAGAGGAGTAAGGAATGCATTAAGTTCCCAGGGGAGCTTAGATAAAGTTGATAAACCCAGTCAAGAAGAAAGAAAAGAAGCATGTAGAATTTGAGTCTGACTTTAGGGTTTATCTCTTGACATAGCAAAGAAATCTTATCAAGCCAGAGTGGCTTTATTTAAGATTATTTATATTTTTATAACTGCTACCATTCTCCATTGCATTAAATGTTCTGATTTTTTCTTCTTGTCTAGAAATATATATGGTTAGTAACTGTTAATTAATTTCAAACTATTTCCTCGTCAGGCCATTGATTTTTTTTTAGAAGTTTTGACTTGGATTTTATTTTATTTTATCATATATATTTTTTGAGACAGAATCTCACTCTGTCACCATGGGTAGAGTGCCTTGGCATCATAGCTCATAGCAACCTCAAACTCTTGGGCTCAAGTGATCCTCTTGCCTCAGCCCCCAAGTAGCTGGGACTACAGGCGCCCACCACTATTCCTGGCCAGTTTTTCTTTCTTTTTTTTTTTTTTTTGAGACAGAGCCTCAAGCTGTCCCCCTGGGTAGAGTGCCGTGGCATTACAGCTCACAGCAACCTCCATCTCCTGGGCTCAAGTGAGTCTCCTGCCTCTGCCTCCCAAGTAGCTGGGACCACAGGCGCCCACCACAATGCCCAGCTATTTTTTTGGTTGCAGCCGACATTGTTGTTTGGCGGGTCCGGGCTAGGGATTCGAACCCACCACCCTAGGTGTACGTGGCTGGCGCCTTAGCCGGTTGAGCTATAGGTGCCGAACCAGTTTTTGTATTTTTAGCAGAGATAGGGTCTTGCCCTTGCTCAGGCTGGTCTGGAACACCTGAGCTCAAGCAATCCACCTGTTTCAGCCTCCCAGAGTACTAGGATTATAGGGGTGAGCCACCAACTGTGGGCCACTTTGACATGGATTTCAATATTATCCGTAGATAAGATTGCACCTGTGGCTCAATGGGTAGGGCGCCAGCCCCATATACGAGGGTGGAGGGTTCAAACCCGGCCCCAGCCAAACTGCAACAAAAAATAGCTGGGTGTTGTGTCGAGAGGGTGGAGGGTTCAAACCTGGCCCCAGCCAAACTGCAACAAAAAATAGCTGGGTGTTGTGTCGGGCACCTGTAGTCCCAGCTACTCAGGAGGGTGAGGCAAGAGAATCACTTAAGCCCAAGAGCTGGAGATTGCTGTGAGCTGTGTGATGCCACAGCACTCTACCCAGAGCCATAAAGTGAGACTCTGTCGCTACAAAAAAAAAAAAAAAAAAATTATCCGTAAATGAAGGTGGTATTTTGTAAGCATTTTGTAGCTTTAACAGATTAATTTTTTTGTAGAAATGACAGCTTCTGGCTCAGCACCTGTGGCTCAAGTGTCTAAGGTGCCAGCCACATACACCTAAGGTGGCGGGTTCGAATGCAGCCCGCCCTCCAAACAACAATGACGGCTGCAACCAAAAGATAGCTGGCTTGAGCCCAGGAGCTGGAGGTTACTGTGAGCTGTGATGCCCTGGCACTCTACCTAGGGGATAGCCTGAGGCTCTGTCTCAAAAAAGAAATGACAGCTTCTGAAAAATGCTGTTTGATTCTTTTTCTATCTTGTCCATCTAGTTACTAACTCTGTAATAATGGCATAATTTTGGAACTCTATGAAATAGAATTAAGCTAAGACAGGCTTGGCGCCTATAGCTCAACCGGCTAAGGTGTCAGCCACGTACACCTAAGGTGGCGGGTTCGAATCCCCAGCCTGGACCCGCCAAACAACAATGATGGCTGCAACCAAAAAATAGCCGGGCGTTGTGGCGGGCGCCTGTGGTCCCAGCTACTTGGGAGGCGGAGGCAGGAGACTCGCTTGAGCCCAGGAGATGGAGGTTGCTGTGAGCTGTAATGCCACGGCACTCTACCCAGGGGCACAGCTTGAGGCTCTGTCTCAAAAAAAAAAAAAAAGCTAAGACATTTGTTTCTTATGTATATTAGTGAAGTCTTTCAATATTTTTATCTAAGCATAAAATACATTTATCTTCAAGGAATTTTTACCATCCGATTGCCCAAAGAAACTCCTGGCCAGCATTTTGAGGGGCTGAACCTATTAACTGCTCTTCTGGCACCAAGAAAATCCAGGACGGCAAAACCACTTGTGGAAGAAATAGGTATGTTTACTGCATTTGGAAGGAAGTACAGATAAATAAGAATATTTAGAATACTTATGTGTTTCTAGTGGAAATGGAATATAGTTAGTAGGAAATTAAAGAAATTATGTTAGGTAATAAGGCAGTCATGTGAAGATGTGAAAGTAGCTCATTTGGGGATACAATTAAAAGATATAAAGAACTCTGTTGATTCAGGAGATTAGCCACATTTTTGAACTAATTAAAATAGCATTTTACCTTTGGCAAAATATTAGCCTCTTTGCGTTAAGATCAGAAGAGTACAGCTCAATGAATTACATAAAGTGAACATGGATTTGGTGCCCATAGCACAGTAGTTACAGTACCATCCACATACACGGAGGGTGGTGAAGGTGGCAGGTTCAAACCCAGCCCGGGCCAGCTAAACAGCAATGACAACTGTAACAAAAAATAGCCTGGTGCTGTGGCACGTGCCATGGTGGGCGCCTATAGTACCAGCTACTTGGGAGGCCGAGGCAAGAGAATTACTTAAGCCCAGGAGTTTGAGGTTGCTGTGAGCTGTGACACAATGGCACTCTACCCAGGGTGACATGGTGAGACTCTGTCTCAAACAAAAAAATAAAAATAAAGTGAACATGAACTAGGTCAAGAAATGGAGCTTTTCTACTGTCCTGAAATCCCACATTGTGCCTCTTTCCAGTTACTTTGCCCTGTCTCCTCCCAAGTTAACCCCTGTCCTCCATTTGGCCTGTTTTTAAGTTGCAAGTATAATTCATATGTTGTGTGTTCTTTTTTCGTCTGGCTTCTTTCACTTAATGTTATTTTTGTGAGATTTATCCATATTGTAGCTGAGGTCCGTTTGTTTTCCTTGTGATGTAATATTCCACTGTATTGATACACCACATTTTTTATACCTCCTACTATTGCTGAGTATTTGGATTGGTTATATTTTGGGGGCTGTCATGAATAATGGAGCCATGAGTATTCTTGAACATGTCTTATGGTACATGACATACGCAGTCATTTTTTCCTGTGTTCTTTCTTTCCCTAGTTGTAACTAGGAAACTTAATAGTTGAACAAAATTAATATTTAACACAATTAGGTGCTTCTGAGGTTTCTGAGGAAGTAGTAGAAGATGATGACGAAGAGTTTGATTGGGAAATTGAACAGACACCCTATGAAGAAATAGCAGAAAGTGCTTTAAATCCAGAGTGCCACTATGGATTTGGAAACTTAAGATCAGGAGTGGTTCAGCGGTTACAGGTATGTTGTTTTTCTGAAAGATCTTAGCATATAAGGTTTTCCCATTTGGCTATTTTAATTTTAGTTCTGTTTACACTTGGTGGGTTTTTGTGTGTTTTTTTACAATGATTTCAGGAGTTGATAGATTTAGAGCACTGAGCACCTCTCCTTACTCATAATCAATACTCACATGTTCATTTTTCTTCTAGTACATTGGCCGTTCTGCCCAGCCTTACTGCTCTGACAGCTGTTCTATGGCTTTCTTTTTCCTCCCCTTCATTCATTATTCTGGACATGAACAAAACTGTATCTCTCCTCCCGCTTCTTGGAAAGCCTTATGTTTTATACTTTTGAAAAATGAAAGATTATGTACTTATGGCACATGTCTCTTCTCTTTTATACATAAATGAGATAGAATATTCCTGATGAGAATTAGATTGTGTGGTTAGATCAGATTATTCATTTCTTGGTGTACAGTAGTCACCATTGCCTATTCTTGACAGAGATTGACTTTACTCTTTCATTAAAACCTGATATTTGTCAGTTAGGATAAAAGAAAATGATACTACTTTCTCTTCCTCATACAGCATGGGCAGGTCTACTACATTTTAGGTTATATAGGGAGACTGAAATAGAGAGGAGAGATTTTGGATTATCTAAACATACAATGTTGCATAGAAAACATGTCCCCTGAAATGTTACGTGATCAAAGTATTTGTAAACCACTGCACTGGAGTCTTAATCTAGAAATTTTTTTAGTGTAAGAAATAGGAATGGAGCATTTCTTTTGCTTTGTCTCTGCTAGAGTAGAGAATGTTAAGCCTGTTGAGGATGTGGCTAGTTATAGTAAGATGTATTGAAATGGACCCAGGTTCTGGCCCCACTTCTAAGAAGCTCTGTTTAGATTTGGGATACCAAGACAGTTATTTGACCACAAGTAAGTTTTATCACTTCTTTGTAAAGTGGGAATAAATCTACTTTATGAGGCTTTTTGAAAATTTAAGGAGATACTGCATGTGAAAACTTTGAAAAACATAAAATGGGGACAAAATGGGAATTTACTTAGGAGCAAATAATGCTGATGAAATAGGCTTGCTTCTAAAAACTTAGCATGTTTCTGCTGAATTATGGTCTGTCCATGTTCTCTCTGCCTGATCACTTTCCCTGGTGATCTCTGAGGTAGTTAGAATAAAGTCAGTTTTGTCTACAATACAAACTACAGTGAATGGATATCAGTTGTTTGGCTGAGAACTAGTTTAGCTTGCTGGTCTAAAGCTATAAATGAAATGGATGATAGTAAATGTCACACAGGTTAAGTAGAGATTGTGTATTCAGATTAAAAGTTTTCTTGAAGCCAGGGAACTTGGTTTTCTTTCTTATTTTTTTTGGTGAGACAGCGTCTCATTTTGTTGCCCTTGGTAGAGTGCTATGGTGTCTTAGCTCACAGCAACCTCAAACTTCTCTTGCCTCAGCCTCCCAGGTAGCTGGGACTACAGTTGCCCGCCACAATGCCTGGCTGTTTTTCAAGACTAGGTCTCACTCTGGCTCAGGCTGGTTTCAAACCGGTGAACTCAGGCAATCCACCTGCCTCAGCCTCCCATAGTGCTAGGATTGCAGGCATGAGCCACTGTGCCCAGCCCAGAAATTCTTATAATTATTGAAAATGTTCACTAAATAAGTAATTAAATTGATTTCTAAAAAGTTACTGTGAAATATTTTTTATCTTTTTGAGTGTCTTAACTACTACATCAAATACTTAGATATCTATTTCCTAGCTTAATAAAGTCAAACAGTACTAATACATTTAGAGCACCCTTTCTATCCCTTTCTGATTACATTGCTCTATTTCCCCATCAGAAATGAAGCAGTGGAATTTAATGTTTATTATTCTGAGCATTTAACTTCATAGTCTAAATTCATTAAACTCTTCAAACTTTAATTAAATGAGCGTTATGTTTCTAAACAATTTGAATGCATATGCCCTAATGCGGGGCGGGGGGG
>NW_003852410.1:14231896-14247424 GCF_000181295.1 Otolemur garnettii
TGTGGGACAGATCTAAAGATTGTGAACATAAATAGTATACTCCTCGTTTATAGTTCCATATGTGCAATACTGGGATTACAAAAAGTTCTGAAAACCAAATACTTTTTTTTTGAGACACATTCTCATTCTATCACTCTGGGTAGAGTACATGGCATCATAGCTTATAGTAACCTCAAACTCTTGGGCTCAAGAGATCCTCTTGCCTCAGCTTCCCAAGTAGCTGGGATGACAGGTACCTGCCACAGTGCCTGGCTGGTTTTTCTATTTTTATTAGAGACAAGAGTTTTGCTCTTGGTCAGGCTGGTCTCGAACTCCTGAGCTCAGTTGATCTACCCACTTTGGCCTCCCAGAGTGCTAGGATTATAGGCATGAAGTGCCATGCCCAACTCTAAATGCTTTTTTATATTTAATTTGGTGGCAAAACCTAATGTAAACTGAAGTGGTGAGATAAGGTCTTGCTCTGTTGTCCTGGCTAGGATGCAGTGGCACCATTATAACTCAGTGCAATCTCAAATTCCTGGGCTCAGGAGTTCCTCCTGCCTTAGCCTCCTGAGTAGCTAGGACTATAGGCACTTGCCACCATTATTGTTTCTAAAGACGTGGTCTTGCTATGTTGTTCAGGCCTGTCTGGTCCTCCTGGCCTCATGTGATTCTCCCACCTCAGTTTCCCAAAGTGTGGGGATTATCTAGGTGAGCCACCACCCCCAGCTGATGTGAGCTTTTTTTTTTTTATAAATTTTATTTTATTTTATTTTATTTATTTATTTATTTTATTTTCTTTTGGTTGCAGCCGTCATTGTTGTTTTTGGCAGGCCTGGGCTGGATTCGAACCCACCACCTTCGGTGTACATGGCTTAGCCACTTGAGCCACAGGTGCTGAGCCTGATGTGAGCTTTTTAGTAGTTAATTTTTTAGTCCCACTTGGTGTGCATAGTCAAAAATTTTGATGCAGAAATAGTAATGTATCTGGATATAGCATGCCACCCTAGACTTTCTAAAGGGGGTTAAATAAAATAACAGTGTGCGTACATGTTACCCCTCTAAACTCAGACAGAGTAGGAACCCTGAAGCTGTAGGAGATTTGGATAGCCCTGTGCTGAGCCCTTTGTGTGCATCAGCTCACTGTTACTATTTCATCCTGGTACCATTACTACTATATATGAACATCTTAGCAGTAGGCAAACCCTAGACAAATGTAGTCTTTAAAGAAAATTTTGTTTTCTTACGCGAATTAAATTTAAGGGCTGTGGTATCCTTAACAATGAGGAAATTAGCAAACTTCCAGAATCAAGATCCCAAGAATTCAAGGATATCCTCTTTAGGGTGTTAAAGTAGATACGTTTGCCAGGTGTGGTGGCTCATGCCTGTAATCCTAGCACTCTGGGAGGCTGAAATGGGTGTTTTGCTTGAGCTCAGGAGTTTGAGACCAGTCTGAGCAAGAGCAAG
Organism: Otolemur garnettii; assembly: GCF_000181295.1. Taxonomy (NCBI): domain Eukaryota; kingdom Metazoa; phylum Chordata; class Mammalia; order Primates; family Galagidae; genus Otolemur; species Otolemur garnettii. The sequence goes on from NW_003852410.1 coordinate 14,233,343, forward strand.
ACCCCATAACTACTAAAAATAGAAAAACTGGCCGGGTGTGGTAGCAGGTGTTTGTAGTCCCAGCTACTCAGGATGCTGAGGCAGGAGGATCTCTTGAGCCTAAGAGTTTGAGGTTGCTGTGAGCTATGATGATGCCATGGCACTCTACCCAGGGCAACAGAGTGAGACTCTGTAACCAAAAAAAAAAGTTGATATGTTTTATGAGATATTGTCACAAAAATGTTATATCATTGGTATTATTTACAGAGTTTTTTCCATTTATGGCTGCTGTATTTACAGCAGTCATAGCAAGTAGTTAAAAACTGAATGATCATGTAAGATTAATAATATCACCTTTTTTCTATGAGTAGAGTACCTGGAAGAAACTGAAATGATTATTAACAAATACAAGATTTTAGAACATCTCTTCTAGTTTAAAATAGTTTTATAGCTTCTCCATTTTCTCAGATGTATTTTCTCATGAGTTTAGTTTCTCCAGCTCTGCCTTGGATGAAGACATACTCATAAAGTTTCATTGGCTATTCATATTTTACCAGTATTTTTACAGCCTCTTTTTTTTCTTTCCCAGAAATGAAAAATAGCTTTATTTTCTCTGATGATAAATGCAATATAGATTGCATTATAAAAATATAATACAAGGCAGGAGTGAAAAAATCATTCATAATCCATACTTCCAATACCCAACTATCTTCTCTTTATTTAACCTTTTACAGGAGTCTTTCAGTTTTTATCCTTCCAACCTTTTAAACAAGGCTTGCTTGTGAACTTCTGTACTTTATACCGATAATGAGAAGAAAATAAAAATAAAACATTCTTTCTTAACATTCTTCCTTCTACTCCCCATACACCTCCCCCACTTCTTTCTTTCCTTTCTGAAGTTGCTGCCAGCCACCAGGGCGCCTTTGGAAAACTGCCCTGACTGCTCAAAGTCAGGGCTTCACACAAGCTCCTGGCTGCTCAGAGTCAGGGCTTCACAACAAGCTTCTGGCAGTGGCGCCTGCCAGCAGCAACAATCTTGGAGTCTCTGGGCACCAACCCAGCAAGCTCCTGGGACCGCTGCTGCCAGCAGCCACAGGACGCCGGGCTTGCTGGTCCTTTCCTTCCCCTGGCTACAGCAGAGGACCTGAGGCCATTGTTTCCAGGAGACCCACAGGTCAGATGCACACACAGTTCTTCATTTTCTCTCTGGATGTTTCTGTCTTATCTGTGCTTGAGTTTACATAAGCCTGATTTAAATCCTACATGACCTTTTCTTGGCACTCTCCATCTTTACATAGCTCTAATAACAAGTGGCCCTAGTGATTCTTTAACAAAAAAAAAGGAATCCTTTTTCTTCCTTCTGTGGTTTAACATTTCTCATCCTCTTTTCTTCCTTTCCTTTGGTTGATCAATGCCTTAGACTTCTAAACCTCAAGCTAACTTTGCTTTTAAGTTTGTTCCAGTTTCTCTTTAGGGTCCAGTTTGAGCAGGGCTGATGTGTATGACTATATATAGTTCAGGCCTGGGTGCAGCTTGTACTGCTGTGAACATCCGTGTTCTGCTGTGTGTGTGTTGCATGATTATGTGGAAACCGTGAGTCTGGAGGCTGGGGGAGGTGGACTTAGGAAGGAAAGAGCTGCTTTTGTATTGGCCAGTTTTTATTTCTATGAGAGTGGAGACATTGGCTATGTGTTTATTAATGGATCTCCACTCCAGCGCCCAGAACAGGGCCTGGCCCATAGCAGGTTCTCAAGCACTATTTGCTGAATAAATGATTTAATACCAGACTCCAGGCTAGTAATTGGTATACAGGGAAGAAGGTAGATGAGACCCCTGCCCTCAAGGAACATTGTAGTTGGGAGACAGAAGTAATCAGATAAACAAAGAATAAGAGGATAATTAATAAAGAGATAGTTCCAGGTGAAGGAGAAGGAGGGGAGGATGTGAGAGACTGCGGGGATGCCGTTGGGTAGGGATATCTAATGACAGCTCTTTGAGAAGGTGACATCTGCACTGAGTTCTAAATGCTGAGAAGGGCACTGTAAATGCAGAGGAGTCTGTCTACTATGTTGCTCAAGTGTATTCGAGCCATGGTGAGAAGGTAGACAGGCAGCCATGTCTGGCTAGAAGGGCTGGGTTATGCAGAGTTGTGGTAAGACTTTGTATCTATTCTAAATGCTATGTCAGTCTATGTATCCTCTGAAATGTGCACTCTATGAGGACTCACAGATTATACCCCATTTATGACTTTATATTTGGTCCAGGTGAAACAGTGATGTGGAACATTTTTTTTGAGACAAGAGCCTCAAGCTATCCCCCTGGGTAGAGTGCCATGGCATCACAGCTCACAGCAACCTCCAACTCCTGGGCTCAAGCGACTCTCCTGCCTCCACCTCCCAAGTAGCTGGGACCACAGGCGCCTGCCTCAACGCCCGGCTATTTTTTGGTTGCAGCCGTCATTGTTGTTTGGTGGGCCCAGGCTGGATTCGAACCCGCCACCTTAGGTGTATGTGGCTGGCGCCTTAGCCATTTGAGCCACAGGCTCTGAGCCGATGTGGAACATTTTAATCCTTTTTGTTTGTTTAAATTGTTAGTAGCAATTGAGGAGACTAAAGCAGAGGGAGGGTACGTATAGGCAGTCCCTAAGTTAGGAACATCTGACTTACATACGACTTGTACTTACAAAAGGAGGCTTTTAAAATAGGTCCCTGAGTTAACAAACACCCAAATGATATACAGTTATTGGAGGCTATTATAGGTCATAGGTAAATGTAGCTGTTCCAACTTAAGAACAGACCCACAGAACTGATCTCACTTGTAACCCAGGGACTGCCTATACTCTCATTAGGAGGTTGTCAGTGAGTAACAGAGGACAGCAGAGGAAGAGGGAAACAGAGAAAGGAGACTGACATTGAATGTGGTAGGCACTGTCCTTGTGCCTTACTTGCATTATGTTATTTAATCCCCCAACTGCCTGTGGTACAGAGTGATGGCCTGTCCCTCTAAAAGAGGTCCTTGTGCTTATCAGAACCCCTGAATAGGTTACCTTACTTGGCAAACAGCATTTTGGTGTTGTGATTAAGTTAAACATCTTTTTTTTTTTTTTGAGGCAGAGTCTCACTATATTGTCCTTGGTAGAGTGCTGTGGCTTCACAGCTCACAGCAACCGCAAGCTCTTGGGCTCAAGTGATTCTCTTGCCTTAGTCTCCTAAGTAGCTGGGACTATAGGTGCCCACCACAACACCCGGCAATTTTTTTGTTGTAGTTGTTGTTGTTTAGCAAGTGTGGGCCTGGCTCGAACCCACCAGCCTTGGTGTATGTGGCTGGTGTCCTAACTGCTGAGCTGTGGGCACTGAATACCATAAGTTAAGCATCTTAAAATGGGGAGAGTACCTGATATTATTTATGTGGGCCTAATCTAATCACAGTGTCCTTCTAAGAGGAAGATAAATGTGTAAAAGTGAAAAAGAAAGAAGCCCATGTGGTGATAGAAGCCCAGGAAGGAGCCGCATTGTGAGGTGGGGCTATAAGCCAAGGAATGAGGACAAACCCTCTGGTGGACAGGGCAAAGAAACAGATTCTCTCCTAGGACCTCTGGAAAGGAAGGCAACCCTTGATTTGAGCCCAGTGAGTCTGTTTTGGGGTTTCTGACCTCCAGAACTCTAAGATAACTTTGTTTGTTGTATTAAGCCACCAGGTTTGTGGTAGTTTGTTACCGTGAAGGAAGCAAGAGGAGACTAGTGCCCAGGTCAGTCAGTGATAGAGGTGTCCCAAGGCTCACTTTACAGGAAGGAAGCTGGGGTTCAGAGGGTCTGTCTGCTCCATTAGCCTGGAGCTGGGGTTTAGATCCAAGTTTGTCTAACTCCATAGTCACTCTTTCTACTTTATCAAGTTGATTTTAGAAGTGCGTGTAGGGGGGTGGGGGAAGGGAGTCTGCCAGCTAGGGAAGTTCTTGGGGCTAGAAGGAGGAAAGAAAGGGGGTGATTCTAGGGAGTTGGGGTGGGGATTTGGAGTCTATGGACAGGAAACGGCTCTCACAGTATTGTAGCTGAGGCCAGTCCTATGAATGCATGACAGTGTCTCCTCTCCCCAAAGGGCTTTCTTGGTGGCCTTTCCCAGTCATGTGGCTAGTGGAGCTCATTTTAGGCAGGTGAGGAAGTGGAAGAAGAGACGAAGAAGCCAGGTTGCACTGCTTGGGGAAGTCAATGGAATTCTGAAATTGTTTCCCAGGAAAACACTGCAGCGTGCTTGTTAAGCTCTTTGTGTCATGGATACTCTATTTCAAGTTTATTATGAATTGCATAAATTTGTGGGCTGCTATGAGAATCTAACTATTTATAATAGGAAAGAACATTCCAAGTCTTCAGAAAGTCTAAAGGTGCTCTTGGAGTGGAAATTTTTGTAAGTTTGGGGATAGCAAATAATTTGATTTTTCCCCAAAATGTTTGTATTGGAAGCGTTAAGAGGTTCTAGATATTTTAGTAACTTCCAAAAAGGTCTGTGGACCCTTTCATTGTATTAGAATGTGCTTACATTAAATATCGTTGCTGTTATTGGGCTAAATGGATTATGGTGGGGATGAGAGAATTTTGTTATTATTATACAACAATTTTGATGATGTGGGAGGCTTTACGGCCATCTCTCCCTTAGTGATTCAACACTGCTCACATTCATTGTGGTAATTTTGCATTACAGCCATCAACTATTCAACTTGCTTGTTAAGCACTGATCCCGAATTCCGTTTACAAACCTGTCTTAACAGTTTGCCTGCACAACTCTTTACCAGTTATTTCCCTTGATTTCTTTTCAGCGAATGTTCTCTAAGCTTCTTCTAGTTTCTATACTTCTCACTTGGGGTTGGTAGTACAGCAGGCGGAAGAAAAAAAAAGGCACAGTTTTAGGAATATTTTGTTTTGTATAAGGTTTCTTTGCTTCACAGTGCTGATCCAAAGGATAAAGACCTCTGCAGTTTTCCTAATATACACGTATTCAGTAGGATGTGACTTGGGAAGCATGTTACATAGCAATATGTGTACATCTTCATTACCATGAAGTTGATTGTTATTTAGAATTGGATTTTTACATTTTTCATGCATATACTGTACATTAAAATTGCCCTTAAAAATTTTTAAATTTGCTCACCAAATACAGTGTATACAGTTTTGTGCATATAGTTTTACATAGGTTGAATATTCCTAATCTGAAAATCTGAAATCCAGTGTACTCCAAAATCTGACATTTGTAAGCTGACCATGATGTTCAAAGGAAATGATCATTTGGGGCGTTCTGGATTTTGGTTTTTTGCTTTAGGATTATGGGCTGTTGAACTGGTTTAATGCAAATATTCCAAAATTTGAAAAAATCTGAAATCTAAAGTACTTCGTTTCCCAAGCATTTGGATAAATTATCTGTATGGTGATTATTCTTTGGGACCAGCTGAGCCAGACTGTAGGAATAAAGAAAAGTCTCCATGTCCGTGTCTGATACTCAAGTCACATTTTCTTTAATAAACTTCAGATCTCTAGAGGGACATGGGGAAACAAATGTTTTTTTTTTGTTGTTTGTTTGTTTTTTTGAGACAGAGCCTCAAGCTGTCCCCCTGGGTAGAGTGCTGTGGCATCTCAGCTCACAGCAACCTCCAACTCCTGGGCTCAAACGAGTCTCCTGCCAGCACCCGCCACAACGCCTGGCTATTTTTTGGTTGCAGCCATCATTGTTGTTTGGCGGGCCCAGGCTGGATTCGAACCCACCACCTTGGGTGTACATGGCTGGTGCCTTAGCCACTTGAGCCACAGGCGCTGAGCTGGGAAACAAATGTTGAAGTGAATGTTTCTGCTTGTTTGCAGGGGTTGCCCCTATTCTGATTTTCATGTTAAACTCTTATAGCCTTAATACACACATGTTAACTGGTTGGTTTGTCATAAGGATGAAATTAGATACTTTATGTGAAAGAGCCCAGCAGGGCCTAGCAGTAGTAGTAGGTGTTTAGCAAGCGTTTATTGGATTGGAATCTCAGTGTCACAAGTGCTGTCATGGTTTACAGATCAGTTAGATTCTTCCTGTGGTTTGGCATTTTGTGCACAATTTGAGTTTTAAATGCTAAAAATAAAGATAATAATTCTTTCTTTTGTGGTGTTCTTAGGATGAATTGAGTGATGTTATTGATATTAAGGATCCAGATTTCACTCCTGCAGCTGAACGACGGCAGAAACGCTTGGCTGCTGAGCTGGCCAAATTTGATCCTGATCATTACCTGTAAGTATAGAGTTTTTTGAAGATAAAATAATTTACTTGACTTTTTTTTTTTTTTTTGAAACAGAGTCTCAAGCTGTCGCCCTGGGTACAGTGCCATGGCGTCACAGCTCACAACAACCTTCAATTCTTGGGCTTAAGCGATTCTCTTGCCTTAGCCTCCCAAGTAGCTGGGATTATAGGCATCTGCCACAATGCCCAGCTATTTTTTGCTTGTAGTTGTTATTGTTGTTTGGCAGGCCGGGGCTAAATTCGAACCCGCCAGCTCCGGTGTATGGGGCCAGCGCCTTAGCCACTTGAGCTACAGGTGCTGAGCTTTGAGTGCTTTTTTAAATATGTACATTTTGGAATCTAAAGTTACTGATGGCTCATAACCTTAACTGACGTTTGACTCAACTCATGTCACACCTCTGTGATCTTTTTAAGATACTGCTTCTTCATCTCAGCAACAGAGAACTGTACCTACATACTTTTTAAAGTTTTTTTCTTGCCAGGCTTAAAAACAGGGCCCTGAATTCATAAGAATATTTATACTTTTGTTAAAGTAAGCTTTTTGTTGTAATTAATGGTATACTTAAATGAAAGTATGTATCAATTTCTTTAAGAATTTATATCTGCCAGTATTGCATTTCTTGGCTGATCTAGGGTCTTCATAATGCTTTTGTCCACAAGCACCTGTAATCAATGATATATTTCAACTGAGCAAATAATTGTTCTTTGTGGTATAGTATAAGCAAAATTTAATTTTAAGTTTTACTATATTTCCTTCCTGCATTCATTGTATTTTTAGCCATAATGTGTTTCAGTCAGTCTTATATTGCGTAAGGAACTTGTCTAATTAATGGATAGGTAAATGGTCACTTGGGGAGAGATTGTGATGACTCCCATTGGCTGGGACAGCTGCACTTCTTCCAAGGATTGTCATCTGGCCTCTGTGGCTACTTGGCTCTCCTAGGATATGTGGAGAAGGGTATTGTGTGTATCAATTACTGTTCTTCCCAAGCTCTGGAGCGACATTTGCTATACTGTTGCCTATACAACTGTAATCATCATCTCCTTTTCTTTCTATAGTGCCTGCAGCTTATTAAGTGCTCTCATGAGATATTTAATTCCATTTTCACAACAAATGAGGAAAGAAGTTTAAAGGACTTGCCCAGCCAAGGTCACACTACTACTGAGTAGCTTGGCCAGGACTTGAAAAGAGACTCTCCATTTGTCATCTTGTATTTCCTTTTCATGTACACTATTTCAGTTTAACTGCTGTTGCTCTTGTGATTAACATTCTATCTCCTGTGACACAGTAGGATACTAATTGGAATGGCAGAAATATGTCTTGTGATGTGCAAATGGAATGAGTGATATGTAATGATAAGTGGTTGAACTATTCAGCATCCTCAGGGAAACTGGGTAAGAGCAGGATATGCTATATTTTGGAGGACATCTGAGAGATTCAACTCCATTGCCAATTCTAATTACCTTTATCTCAATTGTGATTTTAAAGGTCCACTGAAGAGTAATTTGAAGAAACCCATTTAAGATCATGCTGCATATTTAAAGTGAAAATTTCATTGTCAGCAAATTTCTCAGCTAGCATGAGAACAGAATGAGCTTTATAAGACTGAAATTTCAAATGGGAGGGAGCTTAATTAGTAGAAATGCCTATTCTTCTCTCTTATAAAACTAGAAGAATAACTCTGGCCTGGGAGAATTAGGAAATTGGCATTTATAGTTCGAAGTGTGATACTATAAGCAGCCCTTATTTTCCTCCATCTTTTGTGTTTCTTTATTGAGAAGCTCATTTTCTTCAATAGTATGCATGGAATGTTCTTGCCATTTCTCAGGGAATAGTTCTTCATATAGGAGTGGTTTGCATTTAGTCTCAGGCTAAATGAGGAGAGCCAGAGTCCTGAGGAAAAGGTTCTTTGTGACTTTCTGGTACCACTAAAGCTTTGGCTAAGTGTAATTTTTTTTAAGAGTGTCTCACTGTGTTGCCCTCAGTAGAGTGCTGTGATGTCACAGCTCACAGCAACCTCTAGCTCTTGGGCTTAGGCAATTCTCTTGCCTTAGCCTCCCAAGTAGCTGGGACTACAGGCGCCTGCCACAACACCCGACAATTTTTTGTTGCAGTTTGGCCAGGACCGGGTTTGAACCCACCGCCCTCAGAATATGGGGCCAGCACCCTGCCCACTGAGCCACAGGCGCCAGCTTAAGTGTAATTTTTGTGTTATTCATTACTCATTATTTGTGGTAACTGACTGACTCACCCAATGTATTAATACTAAATGAAGTGCAAGTTGTCATTTTAAATTGTAATTAAAATTTTTTTAGTTTAGTGCTTTTTTTGTTGTTAGCATTTAAAACAGAGAAGAAAAAAGGCTCACTTTAAATTACTATCTACCATGTGTGTAATACATTTTATGTATTATATTATGTATACACATGTAAATGTAGTACACACATGTAATACACAATATATACTACATTAATGTGATGTCACCTATTTTTAAGTTGTTAAATTGTCCTTATAAGTCATGATGTTGCCTTGTGTTGTCAGGATTTGGGGGGACTTGAAAAAAACTAATTTTAACTTCAGCTGAAGCAGAATACAGTGAAGTTGGTTGATTGTAAAGAAAAATTTATACATTTCCAAGGCATATATAATTGACTTTGGATTGTTACTGTTTAGAAAACCCTTTATTGTTGTAAAATCTGGATGTTACTGTATGTTTTGCAGCCCAGCACAATGTGGACATGTAATGGATAATCCATAAACATAAATTGTTTTTGGTTATTCATTTCTTGCTATTTATAGTTCCTTTTGGGCATTATTTTTACAGTAAAATATGTTGACCACATCTTGAAGCATTCCTTAATGGTCTCTTTTCTTTTGCTCATTATACTCAAGTTTTCTTATCGTTCTTGCTGAGACTGTTGGGTTTTTTCCTTGTTTTTTAGTTGTTGGCATATTTTTTTACCTTAACCATTTTTTAAAGTCTTGCCTGTTTTTTTTCATTTGGGAGAAAACAGAAGAATTTAGTCGGCATTCTAAACATCTGTGAGGTAAGAAATGGGACAAAAATGATATTATGTCATTTGGGTGCCATTTTAAATTATGATAATTTTTTGTTGCTCTAAATTTGTTAAAGATGGTGTATACTGACCAGGCTTTTGGATTTATTAAGTATACCTTAAGACACCGTATAGTAATTGAAAGGCTGGTAGCAAGGTTGAATGCTTCTGAGGTAGCTCTCTTCTCAAAACACTAAACTTAGGAGAAAGCATTAGAATAAAAAGGTATGTATTCATTCTTTTATTTATCCGACAAACATTTGTTTGATGAACCACTTGCCGGGCAGTGCTGCAGACACTAAGATTCTGTGGTGAAGACAGGGTCTCTGTACTCATGGGGCTTATGTTCTAGTGGGGGAGGTAGACACTATTTCCATTGTGATAAATGCTGTGAAGAAAAAGCCGATTAAAGGTCTAGACAGTGACAGGGCATCCCACTGACTCCTCTGTTTCAACATGTCCAGAATGAAACTCATCATTTTACCTGTGAAGTCTTCCTGAATTTTCTCACTTGGTTAAGTGCCCCATTTTTCACTCCAGTCACCCAGTTAGAAATCTGAGATTCATCTTCGGCTTCTTTCTTATCCCAAACATTCAATCAATCCTGAAGTTGTACCATTTATCTCTGTAGTGTTTCCTTCACTCTGTCTGTCTCTGGTCCTCATCCATGTCTGGCTTAGTGCAGCACTCACCTAACCACCTACCTGGCACCTCTGCCTCCCGCCTGCACTTCATCACATCCATCAACCGTAAAACCGCCTGTATGATGTCTTATGGGTAACTGAAAGTAGAAATATGCTTAACCCCATACTTGGTGCTCTTTTGCTTAAAGCATGAGCTCCTAACTCCTTAGTGTGCCACTGAAAGTTCCCTGTGATCTGTACCCCGCGCCTACCCCCATAGTTTCTTTGGCCTAGTTTGGCACCCCCTGATCACATTTTACACTGTAACAACAGTGAATGTTTGTTTCTCTGCTGGTACCACGCCACTTCCCATAGACTACCTCTTACTCAGGGTATCTCTTTTACTATTTTTCTCCCTGCCCCACTTTGCCTGAATAATTTTTGGACTGGGCTGTGCTGTCACCCCCATGTGCCATCACCCCCACGTGGCTACCCTCTTAGGCTGGTAAGCTATCTTCAGCGTCCCCTGTTATGGCTCATTTGTTGTTATGACATTGTTTTATAATGTTCTGTATTTGTGTGCATAGTTCCCATTCGATCGTGCGTCCTTAAGGGCAGGTGGTGAGTCTCCCTGATGCTGCATGCAGAGGGCATCACTGAATGCTGGTTGCATTAATGGCATTTACAAACTTGAAAATAATTTATTATGAAAAGTAGAAAGTTAGTCAACCTCAGTTCGTGCAACTCTTAATTCATGGACAAGTGAAAGAATAAACCTACACAGCTTTGGATACTAGAACTCTATTAGCGAAATTTTACTCAGAATAATCACTCAAACATTTTGGAGTTTTGTTGGTGGGGAGGAGGGTGGAGGTGGTAGAAATAGCATTTTATCAAGCCAGTTTTTTTCTGTTCCCCACCCCATTCCCATCATGGTCTCCCTGGGAAAAACCAAGCCTCTTTTCAGATGGGTTCTTCTTCTATCTTTGCATTAAGAATCTTCAGTGCCCCAGGGTCCAAGGCCCTTTTCTCTCATTGTGCTTGTTCTTCTTGGGCAACTCAGTCCTTTTTCTTGGTCTAAATACTCATGACTCCCATGTCTCTCTCAACTGTCAGCCTTGTATGTCCACCCAATTATTGGGCAGGTCTTATATGTCTTCTTTTTTATTGTTTGGGATTCATTGAGGGTACAAAGAATTGGTTGCCTTTGTTAGATGAAGTCCCTCTGTTTGTACGTCTTAAAGGGCACCTTAAACTCAACCTGTCCCAAACAGAAGTCATCATCTTCCACTCATGTCTGTTAACTTCCTGTAGCCCTGTCTCAATGTATCCTACATCCCTGTTGTCCACTGAGCTGTCAAGGCCAAGATCCTGGGCATCACTTGTTGACTACGCCCATTGTTGGGTGGTGATTTCTCACGGGGAGAGAAGGACAGCTTGGCTGTGGGTGCACGCTTGCTCCTGGAATTGTATGAAAGCAAGAAATGACTACTACTCGGGGTGGCAGTAGCAAAATCTCTTTATTCACAATCACCTTTTATAGTAAACTAATCACATACACCTCATTGATCAATAATCTTAACATTCTCTATTCTTGTCTTAAACTATAGAAAAGACAGAAGGTCCAGGAAAGTAAGATAACCATCTTAAGACTAGCCTCAAGCTAAAGAGAGAAAGTCCGGGAAAGTAAGAAAACCATCTTAAGACTAGCCTCAGGCTATTCCTCTCTAAAGACCTAAAACAACCCTACATTATCTGACTTCCATGTCAAAGTTAAAGGTCAGGACAAACAGGGAAGTAAAACTTTTTTTCTTCCATGTACTCAATTAAGTTTCTGAGAAACAGGTTCAGTGACTCTATTTTCTTGTGGTTTTGGAAGCCACTTGCTTTTACGATGGTTTTTCACGTACGTCAACCTTCGAGCCATGTCTCCTGCACAGACGGGCCACATCATCTGGCAGGCTGACTGACTGCATGGTCAGAATCCCACACAGGAGGTTGTTACCACCTTGCCCGCAAGCTCTGCCATGCTCTCCCAGGCAGCAAGGCTTCTACAAAACACACAATACTTAGGAGTCTTTTCGCTCAGTTTCTGGAATTAAAAGAGCACATTTCATGTAGGTAATTTTATGTGGGAATTCACCCCACAATCATCCTTGATTCCTCTAGCTCCTCTGCCCCTGCAGCCTGTGGGCTCTATCTGTCTTCTAACTGTAGGTCACATCCATCCACTTAGGTCCATGTCCACTGCTACTGTCCTGTTCTAGGCTGCCATTATTTCTGCTCTTCCAGGTTTGTCCCTTTAAATCATTTTCCAGAGTGTATAGTAAGAGTGATATTTCTAAAACACACTGATGTCATTCCCTTGTGTAAAAAGCTTTTAAATGTTTGGTTGTTCTTAGAGATAAAAATCCTCCAGATTTTTAAACATAGTTTATAAGGTTATTGTCATTACAACATACTATTTTCAGTTTCACTTAACTTTTCTTTCCTCTTTAAATGGGCCTCTTGTTTCCTAGCCTTTGTCAACTGTTATTTTAGCCCCTACTACCCTCTCCTGCCCCTCTTAATCAGGTTAGCTGTTAATTATCATTCAGCTGTTGGTTTAGATATCATTTTCTCCAGATTCCTTGCCTATCATCCTAGTTTTATTTATCCTAGAATCCTGTTCTGTCATGTTGTAGTGTTATGTTGTATTGTAATCACTTGACTCTCCCAGGGGACAGCAAGTTCAGTGATGACCAGGACTGTCTGTGTCTTGCCAGCAGTGGCACCCCACTGCCCAACATGGAGCTTGGACACGGCCCAAAGTCAATACTTTGTGTTGAATGAATCACTTATTTACCATTTTAGCCATTTACTCCTATTGTATATCCTTTTTGAAATTTGTTATTGCCTAGGTAAAAGATCACATTTGGATTTGTGAATGAATCTATTAGGTAGAACCTCAATTCAAAAGAATTTTCCTTCACTTCAGGGAAAAAGAGATAGATAATTAGAAAGTAGACTTAGCAGGATTAGTTTATAAAGTATCTGCTTCGTCCTAGTCTCATACCTTGTGCACCTGACAAGAACGGTTAAGAATTTCCACTTCAATTACCTGTTCAGTTTTATCCAATATCCACTTTATTTCCTCATGCATAAAAATGAAATATTTATGCTGATTAAGAGTTCAGATTCTGGAGTAAGACTTGAATGAGTCCCTATCCTGGCCACACTTCTTACTCTTACACTGAGCTTGGCCAAGGTATACAACTTTTGCAAGCCTCAGTTTCCACTCACTTAAAATGAGGGTATTACTGGTGCTTCCTGCCCATAATGATAATATGAGGATTCAAGGAAATAATGGACGCAAAGCTCTTAATGCAATGCCTAGAACATGCAAATAAGTCAGTGGGTTATCTGTGATCTTTCTAATTTTTAAAAGATTTCAGTATCTCAGTTGAAAGGAAAAAAAGTATCTAAGGTCATAAAACTATCAGCTAGAAAATTCAGTTTATCAAAGCAGCCAATTCCTTGAGTTTCTAGTTAACTGAAATATAAATGAGATTTTCACCATGAGTTATACTTTCTCATGCTTTTCCAAGAATTCCAGTTTCCAACTTTGAATGCAAGATAGTATCACTCTTGAATAGGTGTCCTCCAAGAGTGAGAGATATATTTTGAATATAGCTGTTATTTTTCTAGTTAAATAAGAAAGTAGAGAGAAAGTAGGGGAGTGCCTATGGCTCAGTGAGTAGGGTGCCAGCCCCATATACCAGGGGTGGCAGGTTCAAACCTGGTCCCAGCCCAACTGCAACAAAAAAATAGCCAGGTGTTGTGTTGGGTTCCTGTAGTCCCAGCTACTTCAGAGGCTGAGGCAAGAGAATCACCTGAGCCAAGGAGTTGGAGGTTGCTGTGAGCTGTGACGGCACAGCACTCTACTGAGGGCAATAAAGTGAGACTCTGTTTCTAAAAAAAAACCAAAACAAAACAAAAAATCCCCCCAAAAGTGGAGAAAGTAGAATGTAGGAAAGTAGTTTTCTGTTCTCTATATTGGTTGCTTTTATCTTCTTCAATAGTTTAAAAGGACTGTTAAGATTAAAATAGCTAGGCTCGGCGCCTATAGCTCAACCGGCTAAGGCGCCAGCCACGTACACCTAAGGTGGCGGGTTCGAAT
>NW_003852410.1:14247653-14273684 GCF_000181295.1 Otolemur garnettii
GGCATCTTAATAGAAACACACATACTAAAAAATGTGTGTGTGTGTGTGTGTGTGTGTGTGTGTGTAGCCTCTTTGTGGAGATGCAGTATCCTGAATTTCCTACTCATGTGTTTTTTTTGTTTGTTTTTGATTCAATCATAGCTGTGTATAGTAATGCAATCATGGGGTACAATGTACTGGTTTTATATACAATTTGAAATATTTTCATCAAACTGTGTTTGTTTTTCTTTACTGATGGAGTTGAAAAATTCTTTCCCTTTATTACAATCTTACCAAAATCCGTGGTACTTGAAAACCAAGTGCTCGGTTTCAGTCCAGTATGGTGTTCAGATTCGCTTCTTCCACGCCACTGAATATGGGACGGGGCTTCCTGGAAAGACTGGTCTTCTCTGTACCTTCTATTTAAAGAGATCAGAAATGTCAAATACCCCTTAAATCAGATTCTTCCTTTTGTTTTATGGTGATTAGTAACCATGAAGAAAGTAAATACAGTGTTCAGTTTTTCCTCAAAATGCACTTTGAGTTAACAACTTGTGTTTCTAGCACATGTATGATGAGTTAAGAAACAATTAAAAAAAATGAAAATCAGCCTAATCCTGCGTAACAAGCCTATTCGATGTTTCTTTATCACAGAGCTGACTTTTTTGAAGATGAGGCTATTGAACAGATTTTGAAGTATAATCCTTGGTGGACTGACACACATTCAAAAATGATGGCCGTTTTGGAGAAGAGTCAGGAGCAAGAAAATCATGCTGCGTTAGGTGAGAAACTTAAAATTAGGCTGTTTATTTCCTTTTAAAATCTCATGGTGTACCAAGTTTACTGCCTTTCCTTTTCTTAAGCATATAACTGTAAAATTGCCTCATAATATGAAAATGATTCCAATGATTTTGGATTGCTAGTTTGGGAAATTAGGTCTTCACCCCTGACTGGAAAATAATTATACTTATTTGTGTTGGAAAATTCTTTTGAAGTATATTTTACTTTAAGATCATTGGAGTTCTTTTAAATTTATTAAATTAATTACTTACTATGTGTATATAAATGTAGAGATGGTGACACATAGGACATTTATAATTTCTGAATAATCTGCTGGAGAGGTATGAAACTTCTTCTATAGTGGGGACATTTGAGTATTAATAATGGTGGGAAAAGACCTAATTCTCATTCCCTTTTCTCTGTTGAATGAATTTGATATGTCCTGCCCAGTTTTTTCACAAGTGCTTTTATGAGGAAGCAGGAATGGTTGTCCTCATATCTGTGCCTCATGGATAGCAGACGGGCCAAATTTTTCCAATGAAAGTTGAGCTGAGGAGTTTTATGAGCCCCAAGGGATGGTTGTGCCATGATTAGCATTAAGCCCAATGCTACCCACAGAGTTCTTTCTTACATGGGCATGTTACTACCACCTTCTCTAAATGCAGGGTTGGTACATTAGACCTGAAGATTAGAATTGGAACCGTTTCAGGTAGATTGGAACAGGAGGCCCAAGTTTTCTGTCACTGATTTGGCTTTTATTTATATATTAAAATTTCAATGTTTAGATGAAAGGAATACACACACATATGTACATTCTGAATAATATTAAATAGAATATAGACTCTTCCCACCCCAAGTTCCTCTTTCTAAAAGTAATCACTGTTAACAATTTTAGGGTGTTTTTAAAATATCGATTCCCACATCTCAGTATTTGCTTTAAGAAATTTATACATGTAGACTTATGTATACCGCGTGTTTACCTCACTGGTTCCATTTGTACAGTATGTTTGTAGATTATTCCCTAGTGTCAGTTGCACATCTCCCTGAAGCTTTTCATGACTGCCTGCTATCCTGTTGTGTATTTTCTTTTTTTTTTGAGACAGAGTCTCACTATGTCGCCCTCAGTAGAGTACTGTGGCATTACAGCTCACAGAACCTCCAACTCTTGAGCTTAAGTGATTCTCTTGCCTCAGCCTCCCAAGTAGCTGGGACTACAGGTGCCCACCACAACCCCCGGCCGTTTTTGTTGTTGTTGTTGTAGTTGTCATGTTGTTTATAGCTGGCCTGGGCTGGGTTCGAACCCACCAGCTTTGGTGCATATGGCTGCTGCTGTAACTGCTCTGCTATGGGTGCTGAACCTGTTGTATATTTTTGTCATGGTTGATGGGCATTTGGGTTATTTGTAGTTTTCTGCTGTTGCAAATAATACAGTTACTTTTGACCACTCACTTAAGTGTCAAAGGTCTACAAGGTTGATATTGCAGCACAAATCTTTTCTTCTCTGCATAGCAATGCATTGGCTTGTTTTTTTTTTATGGATAGAATCTCACTATGTTGCCTTTGGTAGAGTGCTGTGGTATCACAGCTCACAGCAACCTCAAACTCTTGGGCTTAAGAGATTCTCTTGCCTCAGCCTCCCAGGTAACTGTAGTACTACAGGCACCTGCCACAATGCCTGGCTGTTTTTTTGTTACAGTTGTCATTGTTGTTTAGCTGGCCTGGACTGGGTTCCAACCCGCCAGCCTCAGTGCATGTGATGGGTGCCATAACCACTGTGCTATTGGCACCCAGCCTGCAGTGGCTTGTTATCTACCATTTTTTTGGTGTCTATGTGATTTCATAAAGGAACTCAATAAATATTTATAGGATAAATAAATATTTTTCCAGTTAGGTTTTGTTAGTTTAGGTGATTTTTACCAGATCAAAAAATTGCTGCTATAATCCTTTAGAAAGTAAAGGATTGGTTCTATTGCATAACAGCAACTTATAGTGAGTTTTGTTACATTCATTTAGTGTTTTCAGCAAATCCAGGGTTTTATATTTGACTTGAGTTTAAGAAGTTATCAGAGACTTACCACATTATATAGACAAATTTTCAGGTATAGGATTGCTAACATAGTTTATGATATATATACTATGCATATACTATGTAGGTCTGCCCAGAAAGTTTGCTCAAACTTAAATCATCAAGGACATTGACTGGTTCAAATCACTTTCTCCAGTTTAGCACAGTATTTTAATGAAGTGGTGTGAGAGAAAATTGGTGGTTGGGAAGTTGAGTGTTCTGTCCACCAGGGTGAGCTAGTTGCCCTAAGAATCAAAGGTGTTACCTTTGATTTAAATTCTATCTTGTTCTACTTTGATAAATTATAACTTGTTCTTGGTCCAGTTTTCTGTGTCAGCAATGCTTTGAGTTAGTTCTCTCTGTGTAATTTTAACAGGAGATTAAGCTGGTGCATCCTTTTAACTACTTCTCCTCCTGACCCTTCATCTGACTCATGACTTATAGCCAGGCTCGTGTGTCAGGAGCAGTCATAGTCTGCCAAGCCATTATGGTGATTCATTCTAAAAATCACTTTTAAAAATAGCAAGGGCATGTGGTCTAAGGTAGAAGAACTTGAGCTGTGTTGAACAGAAGGTACCTCTTGTAAAATGCCAGTTAGGTTAAGTATAGGTATGAGCTACACAAGGGGCTAGGCTGTGACTCCTTGCTCTACCATACGCTAGCATTGTGACTGTGCAACTCAAGATTGCTGTGGACACCTGTACCTACCTCAGAGTTGTTGTAAGGATTGAGAGAGATGAAGTGTTTAAAATTATTAGCATATTGGCTAGGTGCCTATAGCTCAGCAGCTAGGGTACCAGCCACATAGGCCGGAGCTGATAGGTTTGAGCCCAGCCCTGGCCTGTCAAACAACAATGACAACTACAACCAAAAAACAGCTAGGTGTTGTGGCGGGCGCCTGTAGTCCCAGCTACTTGGGAGACTGAGGCAAGAGAATTGCTTAAGCCCAAGAGTTGGAGGTTGCTATGAGCTGTGACACCACAGTACTCTACTCAGGGTGACATAGTGAGACTCTGTCTCAAAAACAACAAAAAATATTATCAGCATATTGTAAATGGTAGACATTACGAATGTAGAGTAAAGTTGATGGTAGGAGAGCCAGGAATTGAATGGCTTCTTTGTGAAATTACAATTTTTGTACATTTATGAAGCTTTAAAGAAAAGTTCTTTGTTAGGGAGATTTTTCTCTCGTTTTCTTTCTGGCTTGGATATTTGACTCAGAATACACTTAGAACTGGCTGAACAGTTAAAATGTGTCAAACCAGGCTAAAATATAGGTGAAGAGAAGTAAACCAAGAAATAAGCTTTACGTTTTCTGTTACCCATGGCACCAATGCTGCTGTATGGTTTCCTGTTATCTTCTTTGTTCTTTGTCTCTCTGGCCTTCTTCCTCTGTTGTCTCTTTAGTGCTCCCTCATCAGATATAGCCAGGTAGTTAGAACAGTGCTGGTGCACAGTGTACCTTTGATTCTTCCTTCATCATAAAATATTAACCTGTGTCAGTGGCACCCATAGCTCAGGAGGTAGGGCACCGGCCACATACACCAAGGCTGCTGGGTTTGAGCCTGGCCCGAGCCAGCTTAAACAACAATGACAACTGCAACAACAATAACGACAACAAAAATAGTCGGGCATCGTGGCGGGCCCCTATAGTCCCAGCTACTTGGGAGGCTTAAGCCCAAGAGTTTGAGGTTGCTGTGATCTGTGATACCATGGCACTGTACCCAGGGCAACAGCTTGGGACACCATCTCAAACAAACAAACAAACACCCCACACCCCCAATATTAACCTGCATTGTTTTTTTTTTTTTGAGATGGAGCCTCAAGCTATCCCCCTGGATAGAGTGCCATGGCATCACGCTCACAGCAACCTCTAACTCGTGGGCTCAAGCGAGTCTCCTGCCTCAGCCTCCCAAGCAGCTGGGACTACAGGCGCCCGCCACAACGCCTGGCCATTTTTTGGTTGCAGCCGTTATTGTTGTTTGGCGGGCCCGGGCTGGGGATTCGAACCCGCCACCTTAGGTGTATGTGGCTGGCGCCTTAGCCGCTTGAGCCACAGGCGCCGAGCCAACCTGCATTGTTTTGAATTCCAGAAAAATCTTAGGTGGTGAACTTTGTTCCCTGTCTTTGCCTTTGTGGTGATTCTTGTCATTTTCATCAGAGTTAAATAGTGAGACTTTCTTCAGCTTTGTAGTGACCCAGAGATTTCTCCCCAAAGGCTTGTAAATGGAAGTGTTAAATGCGATGCTTCCCCTGAGCTCTGGTTTCATGAGGATAGTGGTACCGCATTTCCCAGGTTGTCTTTTGGTGGTTAATCTCAGCCCGAGAGTCTTGGCACGTTATTGCTTGTTATGACACCACATAACATTTATAGTCAATGAACTTCCTAGCAGGGACATCCTGTTTGGCACCAGCCAGCCCTTCAGTGTTAGTAGAGATAACTGTCAGTGTCGGCTTTGAAAGTTGTAGCACTGTGGGGCTACCCAGTTAGGCTGAAGGTTTGAACGCAGCACATTTTCTTCTGGTTCCCTTGATCTGTTTCCAATAAGTGTACGATGGAATAGACAGATGTGCGTTACTCTGAGAGGAGCCAGATCGCAGATGATTTAATTGTTGACCCAGACAAGAGTAGGATGTTTGGGAGGGGGATTTAGAGAGGAAAAGAGGATTTAAAAGTAACAAAATTTAAAAATGTTTCAGAGAAAAAGTGACTACCTCACTGACATCTTTCTATTTTGATGGGAGTCCCTTTGCGGTCCTCAAACATATTTGATGTTGGGAGGTGGTCCTGGGCCATTTGCTTTGATGGCTAGGGTACCAGTTTCTTTCCCAAATATATTGCACTTTTAGCTGGCTTTTGTTTGACTAGAGATTATTTTTAGAAGTATAATTAGCTGAAATGTTGTGAACTATATAGCAAAGCTGCTCTGCAGTGTAACTAAGTCATACAAATGCTTGACAAATGTTACTTATGGTGGCAATCATCCAAGTATTGTTGGCACTACATCTGTGGTTGTTTCCAGTACGGCTGCTAGGTTAGACCCGACTGTGATCAAACCTCCCCAAGTTCCCTTTGGGTAATATGATTTATACCTTCAATAAAAAAGGCCTTAGGGAGCCCAGACTTTTGGTTTCTCTAGTGATTTCCTATTTTGTTGTTATTTCAGAATTTAAATGCATTTGTGTATTATTAATGAACTAAGTAGGCCAAAATGGAACTTAAAAGTGCTCAGGAAAAGGTAGCTCTGTTTTTAGGAAAAGGCTTGCAGGAACTAGCATCTAAGAATTCAGAAGAGTACATTCAAGTAGGCTTGTAAGATGTATACAGTTATTGAAAATGGCTTAGAATGTATGAAGCACTTACATGTGGGTGTTGCCGCATCAGAACCTACATTCTTGGGGCCAGCGTTCAGAAATCGCTAGACATACGCAGGAACTACTGCTCAAGAATGAAGGCGTGTACATGCAGAAGAGTTGATGGGTTGCTGAATGGTGTTGGCCATGCTTACTTTGGGTTCAGAATTATGTAGAAACAAAGGTCTTTATTAGTCAACCAGGACATAAAGACTTTTCTCTAGTGAGATAGCATCGTGAACACCTGGCACTTTATTATTAGTTAAATTAATGAACATGTCTAAAACTGTACCTGAGGGAATACTGTCTCAGACCTTCCTGCTAAATACAAGGGATCTTAAAATACTTTGCCAGGGATGTTTTCTTACTGCAGTGTGTTCCTTCCTGCAGTTTCCTTAAATTGAATTGCTTAAAGTGAACTGAGAGCTTTTATTTAGTTTAAAGGATCTACAGATGAGTCCTTTCATGAGACAGCTAACACCCCATTTATCTGTCTTATTAATTAAATTATTAAATGCATTGGGCAGCACAGGTTTGAACTGTGGCCTGTGTTCACTTCTCTACTTGAGTTTTCTTCTGCCTCTTTCACCTCTTGAGACGGCAGGCCCAACCCCTCCACTTCCTCAGCCTGCTCAGTGAAGATGACAAGGATGAAGACCTTTCTAAGGATCCACTTCCATTTAATGAATAGTAAATTTAATCTTAAAGAGACTTTGTGTACAACGCAAGGGATGAGAAAATTAAGGCTGTAAACCCAGAATCTCTTAGAAAAAAAATGGACCTGTTTGGCTACATAAAAAATAAGTGCTTCAATGACAAAGGGTACCAAGCAAAGTCAATATATGGTAGATTTGAGAGATGATATACAAAGAAGTTCTTTTTTTTTTTTTTTGTAGAGACAGAGTCTCACTTTATTGCTATTGGCAAAGTGCCATGGCGTCACAGCTCACAGCAACCTCCAACTCCCGGGCTTAGGCTATTCTCTTGCGTCAGCCTCCCAAGTAGCTGGGACTACAAGTGTTCACCACAACACCCGGCTATTTTGTTGTAGTCTGGCCAGGGCCAGGTTTGAGCCTTCCACCCTTAGTATATGGAGCCAGTGCCCTACCCACTGAGCCACAGTTGCTGCCCTAAAAAGAAGTTCTTTTTTTCTAATGGAGATGAGCCATCCAATAGAAAAAATTGGGCAAAACTCTTATGGGTAATTCACAGGAGAGCAAATCTGGATTGTCTGCAAACCTATGAAATAATGCTCAAGGTCTAGCAATTCTAGCAATTAGAGAAATACTAAGTGTAGCAGCAATGATATATCACTGGTTTTGTTTTTTCTTCATACAACATGTATTCATGATCTCACAGTTTCCTGGTTTAGGTCCAGCTCCTATACAAGGCTGTAGCTAAAGATGTTAATTTTTAAAGTTGTTATTATTTTTTATACATGTTGGTAACATCTATAGCTCTCCTAAGCTTACATGATTATTGGCAGAATTCCATTTCTTGTGGTGTAGAACTAAGGTCTTCACTTTGTGGCTGTAAGCTAGAGGCTACTCTCAGATCCTAGAGGACACCACAGGTCCCTGCCACATAGCCTTCTCATGGGCCCTCTCACCTCACCTTGTGGCCTCTTCTTCAAAAGTAGAATCCCTGGCTCCAGTGTGCTAATAATGGAGTGTGATCATGAAAGTGACTGTCCCATCGCCTTTGCCATGTTCTACTGGAAAGAAGCAAGTCAGAAAGAAGTTCTATCACTACACAGTGAATATAACTCATTGGGGATCATCTTAGAATTCTTCCTACCATTGTCATTTTATATTCATTAAACTAGAAACAACTGGAAAATAATTTTGTTTTTTGCTAGGAGGTGGGGGTATATGTAGGAAGAGGGACTTCTATCTATGACTGTTAGAAAGGAGAGTTATTATGGCCTTTAAGTAAAGTATCTTTCTATAATGCATGTACTTTTTTGACCCAGTAAATCTGTTCTTTAGATTTTACTTTATGGAAATAAAGCCTCTAGTATCCAAGGACATATGACAAGGGTATTTATTGTAGCATTGTTTGCAGTGGTTGAAAACTAGAAGCAAAATGAATGCCCATCAGTAGGGGGAGTGGTTGGATAGAGCATCGTATGCCTTGGAATATTATACTCCTTTACAAAAATTAGCTATATAGCATTTGACTTGGAGGGAATTGCTAGAGGTATTGTTGAGTGAAAGGGGCCAGATAGGAAAAATGACATAATTCTTTGCATGAGGTGGGAATTATAAACTCCCTAGTATATATTTTTGTGTGTCTGTATATGATTACATGGGTGTAGAGAAAACTATGGTAGATTTTTTGCAGGGGAAACTGTTGATGAAGATTCACCTGGACAGAAGGTGCCAAGCCAAAGAAGAATGAGAAAAAGGGTCTGTGTTGTAAAGAAGCATTCTCTTCCCCAAGTCTAATACATGTGACATGGCCATATGTAAAATTTTATTTATATGGATAGAGAATATTAAAAAATAAATGCTATGCCCTTAAAATTGATTGATGTCTAAGAACAGTTTTTTCTCTTGGTATAGAACTTTCAAAATGGATAATGAATATTTTTAGAGTGCTTTAATTTAACTATTATCTGTTTTTTGTTGTTGAAATGTATTATCTTAATTTTAAAGTCAGTAACTTTGGCAGTTAGATGCCTTAAATATAGAAAAGTATAGTAAAAAGGTGATGGGGGTTGGAAATAAGGAATAGATATTGTTTAAAAAATTCTTCTTTATTTAGCCCTACCAAGGTTTGAGCCAATGCATAGTCTTTAATAAAACTGTGAAGTCTACTTAAGAAGTTATTTGTATATCCAGAGTTATGCAAAAATAACTTTTAGTTTCTGTAATCAAAATTTAGATTTTGACCAATCTTCCACTTTGAGAGTTTTACAAAACTGAATAATTTTAAACACATTTCTTCTAGTATCTTTTTCTGAAGAAGAGAAATATCAGTTACGGAAATTTGTCAATAAATCTTACCTACTGGACAAGAGAGCCTGTAGTCAGGCATACTACGGTTTGATTGATATCCTTCTGGCGTATTGCTATGAAACTTGTGTCACTGAAGGAGAGAGGAACGTAAGTGCATGTATGTCTCTGCATGTCAGCATAGATTACTGTGATAAGTAAACTGCATTAAAGCATCAACTCTGTTCTCCAGAGTTGGGAGAAGTTATTGAGGGGTTGCCCCAGGCAGAGGTGTGTGTGTTGGGGTGGGTGGGTACCAACATGCCTGCTAATGCTTATTTGATCTTTTTCTCTTCTCTTTTGGCATTGATCTCTGCAGGGAAGTTTAAGGAAGTAAAGCTGAGAGGGGAGTGGAAGGCTATCCTGAACTCTCATCTCTTTTGGCTAAAGAGAGAAGGTTCTATAACTTACACTTGACATTGGCAAAGGGGTACCACACCCATATATTCTTCTCTTAACCATCAGTCAGCAGATGCAAAGTATATATAGCATTTTACAACAAAAGGGAATTTTAGTATTTACCTGTAATCATCCCTCAATTTATATAGTAGGTATAGTCCTGAAAAACTGTATGTAAATTAGATTTTTAAAAACCTGG
This sequence comes from Otolemur garnettii, assembly GCF_000181295.1. Classification (NCBI taxonomy): domain Eukaryota; kingdom Metazoa; phylum Chordata; class Mammalia; order Primates; family Galagidae; genus Otolemur; species Otolemur garnettii. The sequence goes on from NW_003852410.1 coordinate 14,257,426, forward strand.
ATTGTATCTTTTTTTGGTATTTAAAGGAATCATAAAAGTAAATCCTTTTGTAAAGTAAATTATATCTTAAATGACCCTTTAAAAAATAATATGGACTTAACCATATCTTTTCTTAAACCATATTTGATTTTGTAAGTGAGCTAACCTTCTTTCTTACCTATATCCCTGATTGTATATTAAAAAGATTGGAAAACCAAAAAATGTTTTTCTAGTTAGTGTGGCCCTGCAGCTGTTTATAATTGTCCTCACTCAAAGGGTTATTTTTGACCTGAAATATTTGCTTTCTTTTTTTGAATTACATAAATAAATCATATTATAAAGGAAAACATACACATGAAGAAAATAACTGCAAATTTCCTGTAATTTTAGCCATCAAAAACAACCACCGTTATGAGTTGATGTATCTCTTCCCGAGCTCCTTTCATTTTGTGCATGTGTGTATGTATATGTGTATTTACATTGGGCCATACTGGATATTCTGTTTAATCTACTTTTCTTAACATACTATTGGAGTTAGAATTTGGTATGTGCCAATATTTTTGTTCTCGTGACTCTGAAAATTTCCAAGGTGATTCTGGCGGTTTGAATCTGCATCTGTAAGATGAATATTATAGACTGTGTCAAGGGTACACTATATCCGAAATATTTTCTGTTTCCACTTATTTTTTAAAGACCCTATACTTGGAAAAAATGTTTTCTTTGACAAAAAAAAAAATGCTTCATATTATTAAATCTTGAAAAGATGAGCAAGGGTGTTTAGTTATATGTACTTGATAAAATTTACCATTTTTTATTCTTGTTTTCTTTTATTTGAAATCATGAAGTCTTGCAACTTCAAGGCCTTCTTTAAAAGGTCATATTCTCTAGCAGCTTTTTAAGTGCCACAGACATCACTTACACGGTATCTTTGATTTCTTTGATAGGGCATTTATATATTTTTTTTATAAGAGGAAGGGCTTTATTTACTGGCTGGGAGCTTACGGCATAGAAGAATTCCAAGTGGCTGCGCTCCCCGACTGGCTTGGTCTTTCCCTTTTTATTGACAGTCAAAAAGTTCCAACCCATAGGTACCTTCTCATTGGCCAGTTTGAATCAAGGTCACTTATATTAATAAAATGTTTGGGAGACAAGTAACTTAATTGAGAAGGACAGAAATTGAGCAAACGTCAGTTTGATTCACTTTTTTGTTTCAAAGTCCTTGCTTATTTGTTCTTGTGTTCTGGTACTCTTATCAGTGAAAAGTTGTATTTTATAAAATCCCCAGGAAAGTAAACAGAAAGTTCCCTTGGAGAGTCTCTACATTAGTAAACAATCATTTCTCTGTAGTTACGAACACTTCTTAACTAGTTCAGTACTACTCAGTACTGGCTGAATAAATAAATGTATGTATGGATTTGGTCTGTTCTTAAATCTTTTATCTCTGTGTGATGGTATTCTTTTCTCCAAAACAAACAAAGGTTGAATCTTCATGGAATATCAGAAAACTGAGTTCAACACTGTGCTGGTTTGAGGTATGATTTCCCATTGCAGTTGTTTAGTGTTTGTTCAGAGTTGTTTTTCTGTTGTCTTACTTCATTTTGGGTAGTTCATGCAGTTCCTTACATTTTTAAAAGTGGAAACTTTTATTGTCCATGTTTGCTAAGTTATGATAATGAAAACAGCTATTTTGTTTTTGTTTTTGTTTTTTTGAGACAGAGTCTCAAGCTGTCGCCCTGAGTAGGGTGCCGTGGTGTCATAGCTCATAGCAACCTCCAAGTCTTGGGCCCAAGCAATCCTCTTGCCTCAGTTTTTCTACTTTTAGTAGAGTTGGGGTCTCCCTTTTCTTTTTGAGACAGAGTCTCACTACTTCGCCCTTGGTAGAGTACTGTGGCATCACAGCAACTTCAAACTCTTGGGCTGAAGGGATTCTCTTGCCTCAGTTTCCCAAGTAGCTACGACTACAGGTGCCCGCCACAACACCCAGCTATTTTGTTGTTGTTGCTGTTGCAGTTGTCATTTTTTTTTTTTTTAAAGAGATAGAGTCTCACTACTTCTATTGGTAGAGTGCTGTGATGTCACAGCTCACAGCAACCTCCAGCTCTTGGGCGTAGGCAATTCTCTTGCCTCAGCCTCCTGAGTAGCTGAGACTACAGGTGCCTGCCACAACACCTAGCTATTTTTTTGTTGCAGTTTGGTTGAGGCTGGGTTCAAACCTGCCACCCTTGGTATATGGGGCCGGCGCCCTTCCCACTGAACCATAGGCACCACCCATAGTTTTCACTGTTGTTTAGCTGGCCCGGGCTGGGTTCGAACTGCCACCCTCTGTATAAGTGGCTGATGCCATAACCACTGTGCTATGGGCACTGAGCCCAGGGTCTTGGTTTTGCTCAGGCTGGTCTCAAACTCATGAGCTCAAGCAATTCACCGGCCTCGGCCTCCCAGAGTGCTAAGATTACAGGAGTGAGCCACCACACCTGGCCAGCGCCAGTTATTTTGGAAGTTGGAGGAGGGAAACACACTTCAGAGAAAGAATGGGGACATGGTTTGCTAGGGGAGAATGAGGGATAGAGTTGGAGGTGTTGTTGAAAGTTGGCGTGTATTGGGGCTCAGAACTCAAAGATGGGAAGCAAACCTAGGTGACAGTTGCCTGGCAGAGTCTGTGCTACATGTTTAATCTGTATTACTTTGCCTATTCTTCTCAGTAAGTGGGAGAAGTAAGGATTAATAGTTTTACAGTTGAGGAAACAACATATAGCTTAAATAACTTACCCTGGGTCCTACAATTGGCGTGGTTAAATTTGATAACTCTTAGTATAGTAATAATTGTGTTTATATCCATTTTCTAGAAAATAACTAGTTGTGTAGATCTCACAAAAAATATCAAAGGGTATTATCTTCAATTAGTTTTGAAAAAAACTGTTGTACATCAAAATGGTAATTAAAAGTCAAAGCTTTTTTGTTTGTTTGTTTGTTTTTGGAGACAGAGCCTCAAGCTGTCCCCCTGGGTAGAGTGCTGTGGCATCAAAGCTCACAGCAACCTCCAACTCCTGGGCTCAAGTGAGTCTCCTGCCTCAGCCTCCCAAGTAGCTGGGACCACAGGCACCCACCACAACGCCCGGCTGTTTTTTGATTGCAGCCATCATTGTTGTTTGGCGGGCCGGGCTAGATTCGAACCCACCACCTTAGGTGTATTTGGCTGGCGCCTTAGCCACTTGAGCCACAGGCGCTGAGCCAGGTCAAAGCTTTTTAAAAATTATCAATTTAAGCATTTGATAATTGTATCATCAGTTAAGACGATTAGTATTTTTTAAGTTGTAAAATCCAGGTGGTTTCATGGCATCACTTTGTTCAAATAATAGGTCATATGTAAATAGGGGAACTGAAACATTTATCGAAGATTACTTACAAGAATAGTCCACAGACTAATAGCTTGACCAGTAGCCTTAGCTGGGAGCTTGTTAGGAAGACAGGATTTGAGTCTCATCCCAGACCACTGAATCAGAATCGAAATCTAACAGGGTCTTCCGGTGATCGGTATGCATATTAAAGATGGAGAAGGGCCACTCTCCAGGCTTCATTTGAGTTCCTCATATTGCCACGATCAGTGTATAATAGAGGAATTGGTTTTTGTAATAATTGCATTTATTAATAAATTGAAAGTAGTTGGTGACTAGATAATTTCATAGTATAATTATTACAGTCTACATGAAAATTCCTCTACTTATGACTTTATTTTGAAATTTTTGTTTTTGAGATAATTTAGAATTGCCAGACATGTTAATAACTACATTAAGCTTTCATAAGTATTCAGTTTTTTTGCTAGAACATTTTAAAAGTTAAAAATTCCTTCTAAATGTAAGCAATTCTTTGTCAAATAGTCAGTATTCCTTTTTTTTTTTTTTTTGGCTGGAGCTGGGTTTGATCCCATCACCTCTGGTATATGGGGCCGGAGCCCTGCTCCTTTGAGCCACAGGGGCTGCCCATAATAGTCACTATTCTTAATCAGATCTTTACAGCAGGTGTCCTCAAACTACGGCCCATTGGCCCCATGCAGCCAGCCTAGGACATTTATCCAGCTCGCTGGGTGTTTTGCTGCCTCTGCCTGTCCTGCTTAGCAGCCAACTCATCCTGCAGTCTGGCCCTCCAACAGTCTGAGGGACAGTGAACTGGTCCCCTGTTTTAAAAGTTTGAGGACCCCTGTCTTACAGTGTTAAGGCTTAATATACACGGAGATTATCTTCCTCCCTTGGTTTTAATTTTATATTTTAAGTTTACATATGGTTTACATTTTGTGCCTTGCTTACCAAAAACTAATTAAAAAACAATTTTGTAGAACATTTTCATTGCTAGTGTTTTCAGTATTTCAAATTGCTAATGTATCAATTTGATACCATTGAAGATAAAACAGCTTTTTTTCTAGCAGTCAGTACTGCAGTGTTAACAGTTTTTTTTCTAAAAGTTAGTACTGCAGTGTTTTCTTTTTGACAAACAAAAGCAAATTAGTCAGGTAAATAATCTTATATTACTCGTGCCCAAAGGGGGAAAATTTTTTTTAAAGGAGGGGGGAGACTGAACCTTAAAGACTTCTCCATCCTTGATCTATGCCGTCTTGAATGATCCTAAGAGACTAAAATATGAAGCATAACTTATTTAAAAATGTCTTTTATGTACACCTGTATTTTGTTAATGTCATATGTTTTAGATTCTTATTTGTAATTCTTAAGACTTTTTAAAACTTCTCTACTATAGATGTAGTTTTAAAGGAGCATTTGTGATATGTTGATATTGTATGAAAAATTAAAAAGACTTCAATTAAAGATTTTTCAAAGGTATAAAAAAATCTTTTTGGGTCGGCACCTGTGGCTCAAGCGGCTAAGGCGCCAGACACATACACCTAAGATGGCGGGTTCGAATCCCCAGCCCGGGCTCGCCAAACAACAATGATGGCTGCAACCAAAAAATAGCCAGGTATTGTGGCGGGCGCCTGTAGTCCCAGCTACTTGGGAGGCTGAGGCAGGAGACTCGCTTGAGGCTTGAGCCCAGGAGTTGGAGGTTGCTGTGAGCTGTGATGCCATGGCAGTCTACCCAGGGGGATAGCTTGAGGCTCTGTCTCAAAAAAAAAAATCATTTCACGGTTTTATATTTATCCTACTTGACTTTATGATGATTCAAATTTATAGTTGTTTTTGTTTTTGTTTTTTTTTGGCTGGGGCTGGGTTTGAATCCGCCACCTCTGGCATATGGGGCCGGTGCCCTACTCTTTTGAGCCACAGGTGCTGCCCCAAATTTATAGTTTTTAATTTTTTAATTGAAACAAGTTTTTTATTTCATTGTGTGCTTTTGGTTGTATAACATGTTTTATGGAAATGACTTCTTATTAAAATGACACTTCACAGACGTGGACTAACGTTCATGAGATCATGGTATCTTTTGGAAGAAGAGTTTTGTGCTACCCGCTTTATCGCCATTTCAAACTGGTGAAGAAGGCCTACAGAGAAACTATAAAGATACTGCAACTGGGTAAGATACCATTGTGTTTGCAAATTTGGGAATGCAAAAGTAAGTTTTTAGTTTGTGAAAATGTCATGATTTTTGCTTTTTTATAATCTACAAATTAACTCTCATTTTTTCTGTATGCAAATCTAACTATGCCTCATTTTTTCTATATGTAAATAAACCATCTAATCCAAACCCTTTTATGGTAATAGGCCCTCTTTGCTGAGTGGAGTAGGGAGGGTAGATAGAAAAAATATGCCCAGTATTTTAGACCTTTTTACATTATAGTAAATTGCATCATTCAGGATTTCTTGGATGCCTATAATTTTGTAGGCTTTATGGTAGGACTGTGGGTTTAATAATAAAGGAGACAGGTAAGTTCCTGGCTCTGACAAAGTTTATAGTTTTGTCAGAGAGACAGATGATAAATAAGTAAGCAATTCCAAACAGAGAGAAAAGTGCTTTACTGGGGGAAATACAGGGATCATTTAGGAGAAGACACATAACCTAGATTTGGGATGTTAGGATGAGTTTTCCAATGAAAAGCACAACTACTCTGAGGACTTTTGATTATTACTAAATTCAGCCTGAAAAGACAAATACTTGTTAACTTTAAGGATGTGGAAAATTCCAGGCACTGAAACAAATTTCAGAGTGCCCATAACAGTAGGATGTTACTTCCAAGTTAATGACTTTGAAGAAGGCAATATCCATTTATATGTATTATTTCTAGCACATTTATTTAAAAGTCACTTCTATTACTTTATGGTCATTTTGTATATTCTCCCCCCAGTAGTCTCATCATTCCTTTGCCTTTAGTTACAAAAGTATTTCTGGTAGCTTACTTTTTAGACTTCAGAATAATGAGAAAGGAAGCTCTTGCCTCCTCTGGGTGAATTCACTAGCTTAAAGGAGAGACACACTCTTCCCACCTCAGCACTTGTACTTGGCTTTCTGTGTAACCTATGGCCTTATTGTGGGGGGCAAAAGTCATGTTTGAAGTAGAGTCTTTTAAAGTAGACAATATTTGTAAAAATGAGTTACAGTTAAATGAAAGATACCTCTTTATTCATATAGTGTTTTAGACTAACTGCATTTGATTTTGAAGGATTGTTGATTATAGGATAAAAGAGCTACTGTCATTGAGAAATCCATCTTCTTTAACTTATAGACTGCTTTTTTTTTCCTTTTTTTTTCTTCTTGCCTTCCATCTAAGATAGTTCTTGAATTGCTAAAATTACCTTGGAAAATCAATCTTCTATAAATGACTTCTTGTTGAGCTTGAGGTCCTGCGTCACAGTTCAATTCCTTTTTTTAAAGTCCTGCTAGGTTATCTAGGCATTCTTAGACGTAAAAAGATGTGATTATTTTTTTTACGTCATGGCTCAGCTGGAAAAAACTGTGGCAGAGCCCCCATGCGTGTGTTTACTCACACACTGACACACACTCTCTTTCAGTCTCACTCTCAGACTCTCTCACACATAGAAATTACTACTTGCTACTTCTTATTCTGGGAAGTAGTCTGGTTCTCTGGATTCTTATTCAAAAAGTAATCAGTTCTATGATTGCGTAACCAAAAATAAATTTGATTGCTTTGGCTTACATTGTAATCATTTACCCAAAAAGTTTTAGTAGGTCAGAATTTGAGACTTAACTTTTATTCGTAATCACTCTGACAAGAATAGTCTTAATCAGCTGTGTTATGACAGCAACAGAAAACCTGAATAACTGGAAGCCTCTCGGCAAAAAGTGAATGTGAAGCTTCTATAAACCATGTACTGTGGGTTCTGTGATTAATCGGGACTGCGGTTAGTTAGTGCTGAACAGGTCTGGGTTGTCTAGAATTCATGCCAGAAGCTATGGGGCTGACAAGCCCTGGATGAGGATGGTAACCTGTACAGGTAGATGGCACAGGGATGTCATTATTGCTACTGAAGAGGCTTGTTTGTTTGGACATAATTTAAGTGGAGGTAGCTCTGGTTTGGCATTTAATGTTTTTCCAAGAATGAATTTATGCCTATATATATATATATATATATATATATATATAAAATATATAATTCAAGATGCTGTCATAGTGTTCATATTTTTTATTATATGTGCTTCCATAGTTGGATGTAGTGGTAACTCTTTTCCCCCAAAGAAAGAATGATCTTAAATGGAATGACCATCCCAAACTATTGTGGGAATGCTTCAGAAATCTTCCGTTATTTCATTATAACGGATTGACTGAGATCTGAGTTTTCATAGAGCCATGGTTTGCTTTATCCAACTTCCCAGTAGCCTTTCCGAGGGTTCTTTACTGGGCCTTTGGCCCTTTTCAGTTTTGTATTGCTTCTCCCTTTCTGTCTCCTCCTCCAGAGAACTGTGTTTATCTCTTATCTCTGGCTGTTATGTTTACACCAGACTCCTGACGGGCAGGAAATCCTGCTTTGCCCCCTTAAGTACTCTTACGGCGCTTAACAGGAGACCTTTGAGCAGGAGTTGCTCTCTCTCTGCGTCAGTGATCTCAGGATGCTTGACTCTCCCATTTTTTCCTCTTGTCTCTGTTCTTTAACCACTTTTATTGCCTGTTCCTTGTTGCATTCTTTTGAGGAGGAGGTAAAGGTGCTATTAGTCAATTGAAAATAACAGTAAAAGGGATGACAACAGAGGAGCAGCATACACTTTGCTGAGTGTTTGTACTAACATGTACTAACATCTCCATCTTATTAATCTGTGCAAGGTAATCCTCACTCTGCTTCCATTGGTAGGGCTGAACACGGTGGGCTGGAAGGAATTTTTGCTTCTACTTCCCGCTTTGAGCTCATTCTGTAGGATCTTTTTTCCCCCTTCTTGGATAGAATATATATTGTGCATATGTCATATAATATATATGCTTCCTAAAATATATGCTCTATAACTTTTTCTATCACTTTAGGCTACATAAAAATTCTCCCACCTATTCTAGTTATGGGACGAGTTTGATTTTATTACTTCAAATGTTCTCTTTGAACTTGATTAAAAGAGGAAACCTCTTCTCCTGTTGAGGTCTGTCTCAGGGAAGGAAGGAGGAGGGAGGGACACAGCCTCCACGTGGTCATCCCAAGCTGCTTGTTCTTTCTTGCATCTTGATGACCGGTCAGACACCAGTCTTTCTACACTATGAATTAGCATTTCCAGGGCAAGCAGGTTATATTCTCTTCAGAGCCTCTCTTAAAACCTTGTTCCTCTCTGTTTAAGGTGACAGAAATGCACCTCCTCCCTGACCCGGGGAGGGTGGTAGGAAATTCCATAATACTCCACCAGTGTTATCCAAAGGGATTTTTCTGGACCTCTTTACTCTTAAGCTCTTGGAGGTAAATACTGAGCTAATGAACTACAAATCATATTTAGTTACTTTGTCTACAAGCTCAGCATAAAAGATAGCATCTCTTTTTATTTTTTTGAGACCAAGCCTCAAGTTGTCACCCTGGGTAGAGTTCCATGGCATCACAGCTCACAGCAACCTCTAACTCCTGGGCTTAAGCAATTCTTTTGCCTCAGCCTCCCAAGTAGCTGGGGCTACAGGTGCCTGCCACAACGCCTAGCTGTATTTTTGATTGTAGTTGTCATTGTTCAGCAGGCCCAGGCTGGATTTGAACCCGCCAACTCTGGTGTATGTGGCTGGTGCCTTAGCCACTTGAGCTATAGGCACTGAGCCATCTCTTTATATAATATGGGAATATTTGATATGTATTTTGTCTTTTGGAGCTTTGCTGGAAATGTCAGAAATATTCTGTCTTAATAATGCTAAGGCCAGGCACAGTGGCTCACGCCTGTAATCCAAGCACTCTGGGAGGCCAAGGCAGGTGGATGGCCTAAGCTCACAGGTTCAAGACTAGCCTGAGCAAGAGTGAGACCCCAGGGCAGCACCTGTGGCTCAAAAGGGTAGAACGCCGGCCCCATATGCTGGAGGTGGCGGATTCAAACCCAGCCCCGGCCAAAAAAAAAAAAAGTGAGACCCCCATCTCTTAAAAATAGCTGGGCATTGTGGCAGGCTCCTGTAATCCCAGTTACTCAGGAGGCTGAGTCATGAGAATCTCGTGAGCCCAAGAGTCTGAAGGTACTGTGAGCTTTGACACCAGGGCATACTACTGAGGGCAACAAAATGAGACTCTCTCTCTCAAAAAAAAAAAAATAATAACAATACTAGTATGGTAATAATAACCGCAGGTACCGTATGGTTGTATTGGCTACTCTCTGTGTGCCAGTGCTAGGCTCAGTTCTTCAGATGCCTGATCTCCTTTCACTCATGTTTTAATCCTATGAAGCAGGGACTGCGATTTCAGGTAGAGGACAGGCTTGAAGAAGTTAAGTCAGTAGCCTAGGATCACAAAGATAGTGACCTGGATTTCACTCCAGGTCTGTGTAACTCAAAGTCTGTGCCCTCATTTGTACTGAACTAGTTATAAATGAGATTATATGAAGCCTGGATTTTTAAAGTAGTCTAGAGTGGGTTGTGGGAAAATGGGTAGGGTACAGCTGAAACCAGGTTGGCTACAAGCAGCCATTGCTCCCTGGCTGATGAATACTTAGAATTCACGATACTGCCGTCCCTGTTTCTGTACATGGCGTGATTTTCCTTTAAAAAGGGTGACTTGGCTCGGCGCCTGTGGCTCAAGTAGCTAGGGTGCCAGCCACATATACCTAAGGTGGCGGGTTCAAATCCAGCCTGGGCCCACCAAAACAACAATGACGGCTGCAACAAAAAATAGCTAGGTGTTGTGGTGGGCGCCTGTGGTTCCAGCTACTTGGGAGGCTGAGTCAGGAGACTTGCTTGAGCCCTGGAGTTGGAGGTTGCTGTGAATTGTGATGCCGCAGCACTCTACCCAGGGGGATAGCATGAGGCCCTGTCTCAAAAAAAAAAAGGTGACTTTTTTTTTTTTTTTAATGTTTGGGCTCTTAACCATTTCACTCCTGTGTTTCAGATTTAAATTTATCTATCATTTTGTGGAAAACATAATGCCTATTTAGTCAATTGTCATCTAAAAATGTTTTGGCTAATGAAAACACACAAAATCAGGCTTGGCGCCCGTAGTACAGTGGTTATGGCAGCAGCAGGTATGAGGCTGGCAGGTTTGAACCCCCACCTGGGCCAGCTAAAACAACAATGACAAATGCAACAAAAAGTAGCCAGGTGTTGTGGCAGGTGCCTGTAGTCCCAGCTACTTGGGAGGCTGAGGTAAGAGAATCGCTTAAGCTCAAGAGTTTTTAAGGTTTCTGTGAACTCTGAAGCCATGGCACTCTACCAAGGGTGACATAGTGAGACTGTCTCAAAAAAAAAAAAAAAAAAAAAGAAAACACACAAAGTCAGTTCTGTTTTGTTTTTTTTTGTTTTTTGTTTTTTTTTTGAGACAGAGCCTCAAGCTGTCCCCCTGGGTAGAGTGCCGTAGCATTACAGCTCACAGCAACCTCCAACTCCTGGGCTCAAGCGAGTCTCTTGCCTCAGCCTCCCAAGTAGCTGGGACCACAGGCGCCCGCCACAGAGCACAGCTATTTTTTGGTTGCAGCCGTCATTGTTGTTTGGCGGGTCCGGGCTGGGGATTTGAACCCACCACCTTAGGTGTACATGGCTGGCGCCTTAGCCGGTTGAGCTATAGGCGCCGAGCCTTCTGTTTTGTTTTTAAGGCTAGCGGACACCCATTTTTTCTGTATCATTTCAAGTCTGAAGAATAGTAGCTACCTGGCAGGCTTCAGCAGTCTAGTTCTCGTCCTGAATTAAAAGCTGGTTTTACTTTAGATAATTAATAGCCCTTACTTATCAGCCATTAACTGGGCTTGATAATCAATTTTTCAGAAATTATTGCTTTACTAACCTCTTCCATAGATAAAATAAGAAGATCAGTGAGAACAAAAGAAGAGCTAGAGCACCACCCACGGGGTTGTCTTCTCTTTTAAAAAAAATGGATGTTTAACATACTGAGTCAGGGCAAGTGTATTGTGTGACCTCTGAGTTCTGAATAAACCTTAAAGGTAAATTTCTCTTTTAATGTTTAAATTTGTGTTTATTCCAGAGGCAGTTTTAGCGAATGCTTTTAAAAAATTGAATTGTAGAGGAGTGTAGGAATCACAGCGAAACCTTCCCCTTTTCCCTTTGGTTGGTTGGCAGAAAGATCAACTCACAATTATAGTAGATTAATAAGAGAAAGGTTTATTTCCAAATACCATGAGCATGGGGGGAATCATTAGAATGATTACAGAAAGTCCCAGTGATGATCAGAGACCTTTATAGATGACTTTTGGAAGGGAGGGGGGAGAATGTGGAAAGTATAGGTGCAGTAAAAAGATTGCCAGATTGGAGGTGTGGCTGGAGGGGAACAGATTGATTTGTAAATTAACCCTAGAGACAGGTATTGTGCTTCAAAGGACCTTGGAGCCAGGTCTATTAGCATATGATGAGGACATCAGTCAGCAGTCCCTGCAGACTTTAGGTAGGTAGAGGAAAGGCCTCATGCAGTGCTTCCTGATTATGAATGGCAATTAACTCAAAATCTTTATACCAAGGAGTCATATTTTGGGGCAAAATTTCCTTAGCTCCTTCAGGAAATACTGCAAAACTTAAAAACTAGAAGATGAAATCACTACAATTTTCCAGTGTTTTTTTTTTAAGAGCCAGAGTCTGACTTTGTTGCCCTTGGTAGAGTGCTGTAACATCACAGCTCACAGCAACCTCCAGCTCCTGGGCTTAGGTGATTCTCTTGCCCCAACCTCTTGAGTACCTGGGACCACAGGTGCCCTCTACAACAACTGGCTATTTTTTTTTGCACTTTGGCTAGGGCTGGGTTCCAACTCTCCACCCTTGGTATATGGGGCTGGTGTCCTACTCACTGAGCCACAGGTCCTGCCCATGATTTTCCAGTGTTGACATTTATCTATATTTAATTTCTATGACTTTCCAGTTCTGGACATTTAAAAACTTTTTGCTCTTTAATTACGTTACATGAAACTATTTTGAGATTTGTTCAACAAGCATTTATTGAGTACCTGCCCTGTCAAGGTGCTGAGGGCTGAGCTGAATCCTGGAGATACAGTTGTTCTAAAGGGCAAGAGAGGGCTACAGAATTACCAGTTTTTTTTTTTTTTTTGTAGAGACAGAGTCTTATTTTATCCCCCTCAGTAGAGTGCTGTGGTGTCACAGCTCACAGCAACCTCCAACTCCTGGGCTTAAGGGATTCTCTTGCCTCAACCTCCTGAGTAGCTGGGACTACAGGTGCCCACCACAATGCCTGGCTATTTTTTTGTTGAGGTTTGGCCAGGGCTGTGTTTGAACCCACCACCCTCAGTATATGGGGCCGGCACCCTACCCACTGAGCCACAGGTGCCGCCTAGCTGCCAGGGTTTTTAAAAACTGCATTTGAGGGTGGCATCTGTGGCTCATTGGGTAGGGTGCCGGCCACATACACCCAGTCTGATGGATTCAAATCCAGCCCAGGCCAGCTAAAACAACAATGACAACTGCAACAACAGCAACAACAAAAATAGCCAGATGTTGTGGCGGGTGCCTGTAATCCCAGCTGTTTGGGAGACTGAGGCAAAAGAATCGCGTAAGCCCAAGAATTGGAGGTTGCTGTGAGCTATGATATGACAGTACTCTATCCAGGCAACAGCCTGAGACTCTGTCTCAAAAAAAAAAAAAACAACTACCAAAAAACCCCCAAAACAACTGCATTTGAAACAAGTTGCTCAAAGAGAAATAAGGAGAGTGGAAATAAAAAGCCAGGGAAACTGACCTATGTTTAAGTCATTTAACCCATGTAATCTCCTACCAAGAGGAGCCTCTGCCTTATTTGACTTTCAATTCTCAGCTCCTATCGTATTTTAAGGGCTCTCAAGTACTTGTTAACTGGTGGATGAGTTCAGCTATTAATTGATTCATTCAACAGATATTTTAAATGAAAACCTCCTCAAAAGCTATTCTGTGCAAAGCACCTTGTCAACATGAAGAGCAACTGGAAAGGCAAATTGGATGTGTGTATAACATTTGGGGAACGTGTTCCCTATCAGGGGAGCTAAGATGTCCATCAATATCATAAAATAGGCCAGGTGTGAGGACTCAAGCCTGTAATCCTAGCACTTTGGGAGGCTGAGGTTGGAGGATTACTTGAGGCCAAGAGTTGAGATCAGCTGGGGCAATAGCAAGTGTCTCTTTAAAAAACAAAACAAAGCATTTAAAATACATAGTAGACAGTGGTATGTACCTTACAAAGAATGTACATTCAGTATAATACTAAATAGTTTGAAGAAGAAAGAGATGACTGTTCACCAGGGGTCATTGAAAGCTGCATGTTGGCCAGGAGAGTTGGTTTGGGATTTGAGGGATGGAAGTGTTTGGTCATAGAAGGATGGAGAGGAATGTTCTACACATTGTGAGTAAACAGCATGAGGAAGTTCATGGAATAGGACAGTTTCCTCAATGAAAATTTGTTGGAACTAAATGATGGAAAGTTGGTGTGCTATCCGGTCCTGAGATTGGCCCTGCACCTCCTAAACTAGTTGATAGTTCCTGTTCCTCCTTTTCTGAGTTAGCTGGTCACTAAAATTTACATCTCTACTTCTTTAATATTCTCAGTTCCCTGCTCCACACCTAGGAAATGGTAGTCTTTCTATTTTCTTCCTCATATTCTAAATTATTCTTGAATTTTTGTTTCCGACTTAATTCCCCATAGCAATGAATGTTTCTAGGAATGGAACATTTGCAGTGCTCTCAGGAAGTTTAAATAGCGTGGAATTAAAGTCAAATATTGAAGTAGAGCTTGTACCTGTTTTTGCTGACCACTTACATACCAAGTAATCCAAGAAAAAGAAAATGAGAGGACAGCAGAGTTAACTCCTGAGAACTGGAACGCAGGTTTGAAAGGGAGAGTGGAACTGGGACTGAGGCCCTCCTTGGCTTTGCTCCCTCCAGATTCTCATTTTGTGAGACAAAGAAAATTCCTTTTACACTTATCTCCTCTTAAAGTGCAAGTCTATGTTCCAGTCTCCTGATGGACACATTCTTCCTAGTCATATGAATTATTTATCCTCAGAGCATTTGTGAGTTTATATATGTGCAACCTAACAATTAAGTTCACAAACTCATCCTAGAAAAATGCTACATCCTCATTGCTGAGTATCACGATGATCACCTTCATGGTACTCCCCTGGGAAAGCTGTGCACCCAGGCCAGTGCCCCCGTCAAAGGAATTTTGGGACTTTTTTCCTGGAATGATCATCAGAGCTATTGTCATTGTATGGCACACAAAAACACAACAGTAGTGAAGGCTACTCAGCGATATATCACCACATGTAAACCAGTGTGAGACATATCTGATATGCCAAGATAATGAAATTTCACTGAGTTGTTTGTACAGTACTGCCCATGTAAGCACACGGTGACAAGTTAATGAACTTAATTGTTAGACTTTCATAGGAAAACAACTCTGGTCATTCCAGAAAGCGTTCCAAAATTGCTTTGAAGGGTGGACTAGTCTCTGGCATCAGTGCACAGCTTCCCAATGGGAGCACTTCAAAGGTGACCTTAGTGGTAGTCAGCAATGAGATACGTACTCTTCTTTTTCTAAGAAGAGTTCGCAAACCTGTTAGTCCTCGTGTGTGTGTGTGTGTGTGTGTGTGTGTACACATGATACTTACTTTCACGTAGAATAGCGGTTCTCAACCTGTAGGTCACGACCCACAGGAACTGTATTAAAAGGCCACGGCATTAGGAAGCTTGAGAACCACTGATGTAGAAGGATATTGTATATGAGCATAAAGGGAAACAGTAGAGGGAAGAAATCAAATTCCGGTCATCTTCCTAGAATACCTTTTCCCCCATACTGGTGTTAATCACTGAGTGTTGTTAACCACTAACAATGTTTAGATTAATCTTAAAATTTCAGAGTTACATTTATATAAAAAATTCTTTGTTCTCTTAAAATATACTGTAGAGGGCGGCATTTCCTATATGGTTTACAAATAATTGTCTTTTAATTGCTACAGATGATTAACAGCTTATGACTGTTTGACTTTAAAGAAAAAAGTCACTAAATATTTTAAAATGTAATGTTCTTTGAAAATTGGAGTTGTATGTATAAAAATGCTTACTGATGGATGATGGCTCCTAATCACCTGATCTCTTAAATATTATATATAATTTAAATCTACATTGTATTTCCTATACTATATGAGGTAGGTTTTGTTAATTTCTGTATCTTCTGAGCTAAGCAATATATAAAATCCTGGAGGTTAGTTATATGATTTGAATGTATGGCTTTAAAAAATATTTGTATAATTAGTGCCTCTTTAAATAAATTTAAGTCCATTTTGAGAATCTAAATTTTTATGAAAGTAACTTTAAATCTACTTTCTATAAGTAAAAGGATAAAGGCAGGAAATTATATATATTTAAGACAAATTTGGGGGAACAAAGAGAAAACATTTTATTTGATCTTAATGAATCAAGGTCCTGTTATATGTTAATATTGAGACCTAGATGAAATAAATTGAGTAATACTTTATATGTTATCTGGAAAACATGTTAAGTATTAGAGTTGTTTGTAGCATTAATGATGTTTTGGTCAATGATGGACTGGATATATGATGGTGGTCCCATAAGATTATAATACCATGTTTTTACTATACCTTCTATAATAATTTCTATTTATTTGTAAAATGTATTTTAAAAATACAGATGAGGCTAGGCGCCTATAGCTCAACCGGCTAAGGCGCCAGCCACGTACACCTAAGGTGGCGGGTTCGAATCCCCAGCCCGGACCCGCCAAACA
>NW_003852410.1:14273746-14301987 GCF_000181295.1 Otolemur garnettii
CTGTGGTCCCAGCTACTTGGGAGGCAGAGGCAGGAGACTCGCTTGAGCCCAGGAGTTGGAGGTTGCTGTGAGCTGTAATGCCACGACACTCTACCCAGGGGGACAGCTGGAGGCTCTGTCTCAAAAAAAAAAAAAAATAAAAAAAATAAAAATACAGATGAGGTCTTAGTTTGTTGCTTAGGATAGTCTCAAACTCCTGGCCTCAAGCAGTTTTCCTGCCTTGGCCTCTCAAAGTGGCCCTTGTGCTGGCCAACCTACTCTATGTTTAGATATGTTTAGAAACACAAATGCTTACCATTGGGTTACAGTACCTACACGATTCAGTCCAGTTATATGCTGTACAGGTTTGTGCCCAGGAGGAACAGGCTACCTCATATAGCTTGGGTGCACAATGTCTATACAGTCATAGAATTGCCGTAAGACACATTTCTCAGGAATCTTCATTGTTAAGCAATCTTTGACTGAATATGTAATTTAGAATTTAAGTAAGAAGCTAATACTGAAATACAACAAGTGGCAGACATTTATTTATTCAACGGATGTGAATCAAACCCATTCCTGGTACAAGGCATTTATTTAACAGAATCAGTGGAGAGTTACAACGATATTTATGACTTGGTTCTTACTTTTTTTTTTCTTTTTTTTGTGAGACAGAGTTTCACTCTGTTGCCTAGGCTATAGTGCCATGGTGTCACCGTAGCTCACAGCAACCTCAAACTCCTGGGCTCAACAATTGACAATTGACAATTGTAACAAAAAATAACTGGGTGTTCTGGTGGGCACCTGGAGTCCCAGCTGCTTGGGAGGCTGAGGCAAGAGACTTGCTTGAGCCCAAGAGTTTGAGGTTGCTGTGAGCTGTGATGCCACAGAACTCTACCCAAGGTAACAGCTTGAGACTCTGTTTCAAAAAAAACCCAATAGGCTCAGCACCTATAGCTCAGTGTCTAGGGCGCCAGCCACATACACCGTAGGTGGCGGGTTTGAAGCCCAGGCCTGCCAAATAACAATGACAACTACAACCAAAAAATAGCCGGGTGTTGTGGCAGGTGTCTGTAGTCCCAGCTACTTGGGAGGCTGAGGCAAAAGAATTGCTTAAGCCCAAGAGTTAGAGGTTGCTGTGAGCTATAATGCCATGGTACTCTACCAAGGGTGACATATTGAAACACTGTCTCAAAAAAAGAAAAAAAAAAAGGAAAGAAAAATAATATTAAGAGCAAAATAGTATTTTGTGACATATACAAATTATATGAGCAGGGCATGGTAGTCAGTCATGCCTGTAATCCCTGCACTTTTGAAAACCAAAGTAGAAGATCTTCTGAGCCCAGGAGTTCAAGATCAGCCTGTGCAGCATAGAAAAGACCCTGTCTCTATTTTAAAAAAAAGAAAAGAAAAGAAAATTACATGAAATTCAAATTATAGTGTCTATAAATAAAGTTTTATTGGGATATAGTCATGCTAATACACTAACGTATTTTATTATCTGTGGCAGCTTTTGTGCTTTAATGGCAGAATTGAGTAGTTGTGACAGAAATCATATGGCCTGCAAAACCCAAAATGTTTACTTTCTGTCACTTTACAGAAAAAAATGTACCTCCTCTGCCTTAGGTGTGTACATAGAGGTTTAGTAGTGAGCTAAGGTCCTTGGCTGCCTTCCATCCCAAATAGTGGCCAGCATTGAAGTGGGTCATTTCAGCTGTTTTCTCTCTCCTTCCCACAGGATGAGATGTGTCTGATCTAGTTGGTTCACAGTCAAGTAGACTCCTCCACGTCAGGAACACCAAGCTGGGATACCTGCTTGGCTCAAGTGGGTAATGAATAAGGACAGGGATGGCAGAATGTGAAAAAAAACAGGGAGTAATGAGGCCTGTGTGAACTGGAGAGATAAGGGCTCATCTGTAGCCTACTATTGCTATGTGACTGCCAGTTTGAGGGACTTCTTTTTAAAGAAGAAAGTAATGATTTTATTGTAAAATTTTTGAAAGTTTAGATATAAACAAAGAAGTAAAAGATTTTGAATAATACCATTAAGAACCCTAGTGTTGGGCAGCACCTGTGGCTCAGTGAGTAGGGCGCCGGCCCCATATACCAAGGGTGGTGGGTTCAAACCTGACCCCGGCCAAACTGCAACAAAAAAACAGCTGGGCGTTCTGGTGGGCACCTGTAGTCCCAGCTACTTAGGAGGCAAGAAAATCACCTAAGCCCAGGAGTTGGAGGTTGCTGTGAGCTGTGACGCCATGGCACTCTACTGAGGGCGATAAAGTAAGACTCTGTCTCTAAAAAAGAAAAAGAAAAAAAAAAAAAAACCCAGAGTTTCTGAGAGTCCAAGCCAGTCTGGAAAGGTCCCCAGTCTTCCTTCTTTGCTGCAGAGCAGGCTACATGCCTGCAGTCTTCTTCATGCCCTCTTGGACCTGCCAGTTTCTAGCTGCAGTGAGGGTTTGCTCCGGGTTTCTGCTCCTTCAATCTCAGTTTGAGACCAAATCTCAACCCTATTTGAAGGTTGGTCAAGGGAGGCAGGGAGTGGATGTCCTGGATTGTGTAACGTAACTAACACCAGCCAGCATTTTTCCCCCTTCACTTTCTTTTTTTCTCAGATTCATGTGAGGGTACAATTAGGTTACAGTGTTCATGTTCGTTGGGTCCCCATTGTAGTTGTGCCCCTCACCCTCGAGATGTGCCATACACCCTTACATTGTGTGTATTAGGTGAGAGCATACCAACAGAAGGCTTTTTTTTTTTTTTTTTTTTAAAGCAGATTCCTTACCTTTCTTGGAGCTACTTTGTATTGTTAGCACTGTCAGCCAGAGCCTGGTCAGGGTGGTGGGGACAAGTGGTTCTCAACCTTCCTAATGCCGCGACCCTTTAATACAGTTCCTCATGTTGTGGTAACCCCAGGGGGTTGTGGCATTAGGAAGGATGAGAACCACGGAGTTCGAGGATTTCAGTACCTCTAGTACCACACCTCACTCTGATTCTAATATGTTCTTATTAGTGGGAGGGAGAAGAGAGGGTTGACAGGGAAGAAGCAAACAGCCAGGCCTTATGGGTGAGGTATAGTGGTAGTCATCACTTAAAGAACACGTAGGATTTAGGAAAGAAGATGTGGAAGGCAGTTATTCCCCAAGAAAGTAGAAGGCAAAAAAATGAGGGAGAGGAAAATAAAGGAGTTCCATGTCCAAGAAATGGCAAACCCTCTAGTTTGTTTGGAGGCGGCCAGGGATGTGAAGAGAGATAGTAGGTTAAAGGGGGGGTGGTGTATTGGAACAGGGTGGAAGAGAGTCTGCGGTGGCTTGCTAGAGAAATCAGGCCTTATAAACCACTGAAGAGTTTGGTGTTGAGCCTGTGATGGGCTCATGAAATCAGATACATCTAGCAGTAACACTTAGCATAGGGTCATTGAGGGGGACATAGCTAGCAGCACAGAAGAGAGAGGAGACTCTTTTTTTCTTTTCTTTTCTTTTTTTGAGAGAGAGAGGAGACTCTTATTATTACCTGGACCCTGTATGGTGTGGGGACAGGCAATGTGGTGTGACACAGAGCACTTGAAGTTTGTTGGGAAGGAATGAAGAAATATGTGGACTGGCTGAGTGTGGTGGCTCATGCCTGTAATCCTAGCACTCTGGGAAGCCGAGTTTAGTGGATTGCTTGAGCTCACAAATTCGAGAACAGCCTGAGCAAGAGGAAGACTCCATCTCTACTAAAAACAGAAAAACTTAGCTGGGCATTGTGGTAGGTGCCTATAGTCCCAGCTACTTGGGAGCCTGAGGCAAGAGAATCACTTAAGCCCAAGAGTTTGAGGTTGCTGTGAACTGTAACACCATGGCACTCTATGAAGGGCGACATAGTGAGACTCTGTCTCAAAAAAAAAAAAAGTATGTGGACCAGTGCTTCACATGTAGTGGGGATGTGGGCCAGTAAAGGGGTTCCAGAAACTTTGATCCCTTCTAGTTTGATGTCCTCCTCTTTATATATATAAAATACTTACATTTTATTATCTCATTTAATTCTGGCAGTAATTCTTTTCTTTGAAGTTTTTGGCTGGGGCTGGGTTTTATTTTTTTATTTTTTGAGACAGAGCCTCAAGCTGTCGCCCTGGGTAGAGTGCTATGGCATCACAGCTCACAGCAACCTCCAACTACTGGGCTTGAGTGATTTTCTTGCCTGTCTGAAGTTCTGTATTTCTTGCAATGCTTGGGAAATTCTCCTCCAAAATCTCTTGGAGCAGAGCGTCTGTACCTTTAGGGCCATCCTCTTCTTCAGGAATTCCTATGAGATAAATGTTTGATCTTTTGGTGTGATCGCACAACTCCCTCAGGGAATGATCAATTTTTGCTCTCCATCTGTCTGCCTCTTTGAGTGTTTGGGAACATTCAAAAGCTTTGTCTTCAGTTTCAGAGATCCTGTCTTCTGCCTGGTCTGCTCTATTACTGAGGGATTCTACTGTATTTTGGTGTTCCTCAACTAGCTTTTTCATTTCCTTGAGCTCTGCTATCTCTTTTGTCATTGTGTCCATATCTTTGGTGATATCCATGTGGTAATTTGTCCATATCTTGGGCTTTGAATTCATTAATTTCTTGAGACAACTTTAGAACTACTCTTTGGAATTCAGTTTCTGTCTTTTCTTCCATTCTATTTATTTTATTTGCCATCCATATTCTGAATTCAGCTTCTGACATTGCTGCCATTTGTCTATGCGTGGCATCTTCAGTTGTATCTCCTTTGTCATTTCTTGGAGAGGGTTGATTGACTCTGGTTATTCATGTTACCAGAATTCTTCTGTTGGGTCCTCACCATGTTTATTTTCCACCATTTGGTTATTAGAACTGAAATTTGTTTTCTTGAATGCTCTTCCTTAGAATTACAGCTTGCCAAACTTCTTTCTTGGCTCAGCTCCCCACTTTTGGCTTCATAGAGTCTGATTCCGTCTAGTTTTTCTTCCTCTGCTCAGGAGCCTCTGCTGAGAGTTGCTATCAGTCGGCCATCTTCCCTTTGAGTCCTCCAGAATTCTAAATATCAAATGATGTCTGTTAGGAAAATGAAATATAATAGTCTTAATTGAAATAACACAAAATTTTTGATTGGGCATTGAATACATACTGTATTTTTTGCTTGTTTGATTCTCAGTTTTCTTAGAGATAGGGTCTCTGCTCTGCTACCCAGGCTGGAGTGCATGGCATGATCATAGCTCAGTGTAGCCTCCAACTCCTGGACTCAAGTGATCTTCCTGCTGTTGCCTCCTGAGTTGCTGGGACTATAGGTTTGAGCCACTGAAACTGGCCTCATGCTGTATTCTTAAAATGCAATAGCAGAATGAAAATTTTACCCACAAAATTAGGACGTTTTCAATGTTTATGGTTTTAAAAAAAATCCAGTAGATTGCATCTGTTTCAAAGAGCTTTTTTCCATACTGCTTCAGCTTCTTCACCTTTCTATTTTTCCATTTATTGTATAGATGGGAATTTTTGTTTTTATTCTTCCTTGAACTTGGATGCCTTACACTTCATGGCCTAAAGAAGTTGGAATTAGTTATGCTACAATTATGTAATTTTAATGACATCTGTGCATATATTTCTTTCCTTTTTTTCTTTCTTTTTTTTTTTTGAGACAGAGTTTCACTTTGTCATCCTTGATAGAGTGCCATGGTGTTGTAGCTCACAGCAACCTCAAACTCTTGGGCTCAAGTGATCCTCTTGCTTCAGCCTTCCAAGTAGTTGACTACATTCCTCCACAATGCCCAGCTATTTTTGCTCAGGCTGGTCTTGAACTTGTGAGCTCAAACCATCAGCCTGCTTTGGCCTCCCAGAGTGCTAGGATGTGAGCCACTGCGCCCAGCCCGGGCATGCATTTCTAAACTGAGACAACCATCGCTTTGACAGTTTGATTTAAGGAAGATAGGGTTAATGTCAGGGCTGTCCTTCCAAACCAGCAAATCTTGCAGAGATTATTAGAGCAGAAAAGGCAAAAAGAAATAGTGGGTTAAATTCATTATTTGAATTTTTTGTTGGTCTAGTGATGTAAGAAAGTCGGCATAGCAACATTCTTTTCTTATCAGGGAATAGGCACAATAAGGGAATGAGTAAACAAACTATATACTTCACATTTGTTACAGTGCAATAACTTACCCACAAAGATATTATAACTAGTACATGTTAATTGAGCAGTTTGTCCAGGTGTGTTGAAACTTAGGTTCTGTGTACGCCAGACTATAGATTCACAACCAGCCTTTATTGAACAGGAACATGTAATTTGCTAGACATCGTTCTAGATCAGAGAGGAAAGATGAAAAGTCATGTTCTTTCCCATTAAGGAGTTCACCACGGAAAGGTGATAGATACTGACCCTGGATTTATTGCGTAGTCCCTGAAAGTCAGGCATACTTACTTTCAAATCCTGACTGTTGCTTTCTGTGGTCTTTGCCAACTCCTTCATATTCTTGGGTTTCAGTTTTCTCGTTTATGAAACAAGGGAGAGAGTACCTAGCTTGGAGGGTTAAGTGATGTAATGTGTGTACCTGGTGCAGAGCAGGTGGGTAGCTACTAACTGCCTGTCCTAGTCCATTTTTTGTTGCTATAAAAGAATATTGTAGACCGCTCCATTTATAAAGAACAGAAATTTTATTGGCTCAAGTTCTGGAGGCTGGGAAGTTCAAGACTGAGGAGGTGCATCTGCTGAAGGCCTTTGTGCTGTTTCATAGCATGGCAGAAAACATCATGTGGTGAGAACTCGTCGCCCCAAGTCCTTCTATAATTAGCATTAATCTGTTCATGAAGGGCTGAAGCCTTTAAGACCTACTAAACACCTCGCATTAGCCCCCATCTCCCATCACTGTTATTTTGGGGCTTAAGTTTCCAGCATACATGCTTTTGGGGGACACATTCAAACTATAGCACTGCTATAACAGAGGGATATGCCAGACATTAGGAGGGAACCCCGAACCAGCTTGGGAAAGACTTGAACCCTTGTTCTGAGAAATAATGCAAGATTTGGGACTTGGATGGTAAATTAGGGGTTGAATAGAGTGTGTGTCTTCTAGGCAAAGACTACGTATACAGAGTGTATGTTTATTTCATGTTAATTTTGTTTGTGACTATATGGATAATATATGTCATTTTAATAGCAAAGAATACTTTTTTTTTTTTTGAGACGGAGTCTCACTATGTTGCCCTGGGTAGAGTGCTGTGGCGTCACAGCTCACAGCAACCTCAAACTCTTGGGCTTAAGTGAGTGTCTTGGTTCAGCCTCCCAGGCTACAGGCACCTGCCACATTGCCCAGCTATTTTTTGTTGCAATTGTCACTGTTGTTTAGCTGGCCTGGGCTGGGTTCGAACCCTCCAGCCTTTGTGTATGTGGCTGGTGCTGAGCCCAAAGAATACTTTTTAAATTGACATAGGAGTATAAATTTGTGCTCAAAATAGTAACCGATTGTTTCAAGTATGTGTTTCTTATTATCTTTAAGAAATGTAAAAGCTTAAATGGCACCTGAGGAATTTGAGAATAAAAAATTTACATAGACCATGCAGCTTTCTTAATGCTAAATTGAATATGTATGTGTTGTGTTAGTTGTTAGGCATTTGACTTTAATCTGCTGCCTACCAGGATTAGGTATTGAAGCAAATTACCCCATTTGATGTTTTTAGTTTTGATTAAATTGACATAATTTTCCCGCCTCATCCCTTTTTATGGTCAAATGACCTATTGAAATTGATGTTAAAATACAGGTAATTGATATCATTTTTGATAATGTGGTCTCATCAAAATCCCAGAATTATGGCTAGATATTTACTGAGTTGCATATTTTACAATGATAGTAAATAGTAAATAGTAGATGGTTTTACAAATAAGACCAAGCAGTGCTTTCCTTTATGTACTTGGAATAATCACTCCTTTTTTGTTTACTTATTTTGGCTTTTTGTCTCATGTAGCTCAAAACTTTAAAAGGTATAGAACTAGATACCCAGAAAACCAAGCCATGTAGGAGCTGTAATGTACCAACAGTTGAAAAGAAATTGAGCTCTTACTGTGTGGAGTTAGCAATTTATATTATTTTTCCTATGCTGGCTTTTAGCCAGCAAAAACATCCACTTCTCTGATCATCTCCTAGAGATAGGAACTATTTCTTAAGTGCCTCCAACCATGAACTGGTCTGTCAGTGAGAGATTATTACCAAACCTGGTCTGCTAACAGAAGGATTTCAGATAGCCATTGGAGGGAGCAGCTTAGGCTTATCTTTGTTTTAAGATATATTAACTTGAGATGCAACATCTGTCCAGACAGGAAAGCACATTGTTCTTAGTTTACCATCCCAGTAAAGGAAAACTGGAGGAACTTTCCATTAAAGAAAGGCCAGGGACTATGTTAAGTCCTGTTTACTGCCTGTCTACTTGTTACTGTCATCCATAATGTCTCTCTGTTGTCATTATGTTTCTTTGTGTCATCATTAGTCTTTCTGCGAAGTAAAACATTCATGCCACTTGTCACTTACGATACCAGGATACTAGTGTTAGACCACCTTTGTGAGTGAATGTGAGCTCTTGGTCTCAGAGCCATTGTTTCATAGATGGGGTTGGCTTATCCTACCAAGTCCATCCTAGAGAATCCCTAACCCTCAGGAGATTCAACATCCTAGAGAGAGCTGTTTAGTGCCTTTCTGCAGTGAAAACAGTCACTGTGGTTACTGTGTAAGGTACCTTCTTTTTTTCTACTTTGAACTAGGCAGTGAACTCTTGAAATGGTCACTTCCCTGAAGTGCCTTTGAGTAGAAATAGTTCTCTTGGATTTGGGTCTTAGCAATTTTTTATGCCTATATGATGTGTGATGAGCCCACATCTGGATAAAGCCTCAAAGGAGCCATGTACTTTTGAGTCCCCATAGGTGTCTGGCCACTGGCCATGTGACAGCCTGCAAAAGGGCCAGTTTTTTCCTTTGCTGATAATTGCTAGCTACGTGGTTGAGGATCTGATAGAGTAGTTAGTACAAAAGAGACTTTAAAAAAATCGTGCCACATGCTTGTGAGTCTCCTGGCTGTGATGCTGTAATTGTCCATGGTGATATAATCAGAACAAAGGAGATCAAATATGACCTTGGTGTGATAATACATACTGTCAGGGGGAGGATGGTTTTAATGTACTTTTTGTTCCAGATTGTCAACTGCAGTAGCTTAGTTATCTTGGGCCATATTTTGTCATATACATATAGCATACTATGAAGGTAGTTTGAATAAGGCTGACAATTAAAGCCCACCTTTTGAAGAGAGCACATAATTTTCCCTTTCAAAACTGCTCTGAATGTGATTTTAAAAAATTACCTACTATAAATATTGCTCTTCAGTTGTTCAAAAATACAATTGTATATGGGAATTAATATTTGTAACATTCATCTGTCAGTATTTCAGGGGTTGGTTGTATAGTCGAGTATGTCTTTTTGTTAAACAAATAATGTTTCTTGTGGACAATTATGAAATTAGAGGAAAGTGCAAAAAAGAACAAGAAACTACTCCCACATGTAGAATAATGCCAGACACGTGACAGGCTCTTACACGTTTGCGCTGTGAATGTTGAGACAGATACTATTAGCATCTTGGTATATATGTTCAGGATTTTTTTGTGGGTGCATTTATTTTTCTTTTCTTTTTAAAAAAGGAGATAGTGCAAATTAGAACATGCAAATTTAATATAATTTGTTCTCTTTAAATTTAAAAATATATATATTTTTTGACATTTCTTCTTTTTTATTATTTGCCATTTCTTTTCATTACTGTTCTTTTACTTTTGCGTGTGTGATGGCTGGAATATTTACCAGGTAAAAGGGCCCCCTACCTCACTGTAGGGATATGTGCTAAATAAAGCTGTGTATAATTTTATTAGGAATGGAAGGTGTAGATCCTTATTAAATATGTGACCCAAACTCCATATCCTTTGTTATAAAAATCTTTGGAGCAAGGTCTTTTATCCCTGCTGCTCACCTCTGAGTTCAGGCCTTCTTACTCACTCTGGTCAGGTTGCATTTGTCTCCCTCTCATGACTGTCTGACTCCCACCAAAATCACCCTTTTCTCCTGTGTGACCCATTTGCTCTAGCCAAGTGTTTTCCTCCAAATCCTGCATTTTCTATCAACCTACTTATAAGATACAAGATCTTGGGAGGCAGTATTCTGGAGGTGTCATGCTGTGGAGAAGCTTATCCAAGTTATAAGAAAATGGTTTGTTTTTCTGATAAAGACCTGTGATAAACTTTTAAAACTTTAGGTTAGTGGTTATCATAAAGTTGTACTAAATCCTTCCCTCTGTACCCTCTGCCTCCCCACCCCACCCCCAAAAAAACAAAGAAGGCAAAAAAGAAATCAGTTGTCACTTGCTTCCTGTCATCTCTGCAACAATTAAAACTATCCAGAAAATTCTTATAGGTTAGTTAGGTCTTCCTTGATTTTTTTTTTTGGAGAATGGCTAACATGGCAAACTGGATTTCATCAGGTCTGTGAATTTTGATTCTATTTTCTCCTCCTTTCATCAAACTCTGCCTTCAACATTACCTACTTTGTAATTAAAATAGGTGATCCACACTAATAATTTCACATGGCTAACCTGGGCCATTTTGATAAGTCACAGCTCTGACCTTGACTTAACCAAGTGAACTACACATCTTGTATTTTCATTGTTTATTTCTCTTAACAACTACTTTGACAATGGAGCTTTCTTTGGCGTTCTTCCCATCTGCATATGAGGAAGCCACATAGTTAATATTCTTTAAAAAGGCATGGCCTCTGGTTTCAAGGACTTATTACCTCCTTAGCTCTTGAATAATAAAAATGTGATAGAGACTGAATGGATCATGAACATACAGGTAGCATGGCACAGTGGAGAGCCTCTGGAGCCAGTAAGGTTGGAATTTATATCCCACTTCCTCAACTCAGTGACAGTATCTTACTCTTCCTGGAGCCTCAGCTTCTCCTTCTGTGAAGTGAGCAGGGAAGGTTACAGGGAAGATGGGCTGAGTTTCCTTCCCACTGCTTTCCTTTGCAAGGTTTAGTAAAGGACCCTGATGACTTAGGGAAGGCAGCCCAGGGCTTCCTGAAGGGGAAAAGACTTGAACTAGACCTTGACAGCAGTCTAGGTGGAGTGGAAAAGAAAGAGGGCCCCTGTGGGACAGAGGCATGGAAACAAGTCCATAGAGAGCCTTGAAAGCATATACAGGGACTCAGTGAAAAGTGATACATTAAAAATGTGTATTAGAGGGGAGAGAGTCTGGAGTCTGAAAGAGGAAAAAAAGAGATCTAGGCATGAGAGAATAAGAGTGTGAGTGAGGAGAGGTGCTCAGGCAGTAGTAGAGAAAGGGCAGGTACAAGGAACATGTCTAAGGAAAAAACCAGCAGGATTTAGTGAGTGAGACTATAGAATGAAAGACATTGCAAGGGTTTACACTGGGTGATTGCTGTATATTTGTTCTTAAAATCTAAAATCCAAACCTGCTGCTGCAGTGTTCTGTTCTAGGTATTAGGGATTAACCATGGAATAAAACATAAATTTCTACTTAACTTTTGAAACTTATTTACTAGTGTTCATTACATTAAAAATTTAATTGTAACAGTCTTGAGGTCTTGAGATATTATCACCTAGCTCATGATTCTTTTCTCTGAAGATCTAAAAGCGAAATGGGAAATACTGATGAAAGAATGTCCAGTATCTTCACAAACTCAACATACACTATTTCCATGTTTCAGAACTGTAAAGATAGGAATAAAACAGTTTATTGCAAATGCTGTGTCTCACAGGAAGTTATACTACTCTAGATTTAGTAATTTGCCTCATAGTTAATTTCAGGGAAGAAGAAGTGTTCCATGAAGTTTGGAACACTTGGGGAATTGTTGAGTTGTGAAAGGTTTCTTTTGTAGACTTTGGTTGGATTAAAATTAGTTCATTTAACAACTGTAAGTAAGAAATTAGGTAAGAGTAAGACTTTAATATTTGATAGCTTGCTTTCAAGTGATTTTTGTCAACTTATTTCTGGAGCAGTGATAATGATATTTCAATGTTCAATCGAGTTTTCTTCAGTTTTTTAAGGTGAAAAAATTTGTTGGTAGTAGATAATTCCTTTATGAAAAATGTTGACATAAGAATTAAAAACGTTTAAAATTAAAATACAGTTTTCCTTGTCATTTTGAAAAGTTGAATTAGAAGAATGTTATCCAATTAGTTATGATGCATTTAAGTATTCGTTTAGTTTGGAAAACTTTTTTCCCTTTCATTTAATGGACCTATTGTATTTCATAGTGTTTTTGTGGTAACTACAATTAATCAGCTATAACAATAGAGTATAAAGATTATTTATGATTTTTAAGGAAAGAATTATAGGCGTTTGGACATAGTAGGATTGATAACTTTTCATGCACTAAGGTGTAATAACCAAGCCCCCTACCCTTGAAAAGGAAGCCTCTCCTAAGCTTTTAGTTTCAGCCCTCTCAAGGGTAGAGAAACAGCCTGAAATTGAGGAAGTACACAGGGAAGGGTTGAGGAAGGGAGGGGTCAATTCCAAATAAAGCCCCGGGTGAAGGGGTCCCAAGTTGTTCTCGGAAATTTACCCAACACCTGTTTTGTACCCCTGAACTATGAGCTAATGTACCCTTAGTAAACATGTACCTCCACCCTAAATTGTGTAAACCTCTATGACATACCCCATCTTGTGATTATGAAGTAATGTACTTGTGATATATCTTGTGATGTATGAATTAATATGTACCCCTACCCTGTGACCCTGTTCTAACTGCTATAATTGGCTTCTGTATTGCATTAGCTTGCTAGTCACCATGACTATGCAGAATAATGCTATAAAAAGGCTTCTCCCCTGCTATTCGGGGCTTCTTATTGGCCCACCTCAAGAGCCCCCTGCAGGTGCACCTGTAGGTGTATCAAATTATCAATAAATTTCTGTTACTTAATTATATCTGAAGTGGGGTCCATCCTTCTTAGCATCTACCATCCCATTTCAAAAGGAATGTTAAAATTATTCTTTTTTTTTTGAGGCAGAGCCTCAAGCTGTCCCCCTGGGTAGAGTGCTGTGACATTACAACTCACAGCAACCTCCAACTCCTGGGCTCAAGCGAGTGTCCTGCCTCTGCCTTCCAAGTAGCTGGGACCACAGGCGCCTGCCACAACGCCCAGTTATTTTTTGGTTGCAGCTGTTGTTCTCTGTGCTACTTTAAATAAATTACCTTTCAGGATCTGAATTTGTCCTTTTAAAAATTGAGTTTTTTTCATAAGGATGATTTGTTATTTTTTTTTCAATTTCCTTCAGGTAAAAGTACAGTTTTAAAGTGTCTCCTGGATATTCACAAAATTTTTCAAGAGAATGACCCAGCATATATTCTAAATGATCTCTACATCTCAGACTACTGTGTGTGGATTCAGAAAGCCAAGTAAGTTTTGAGTCACTTACAAATGTTTAGATGCTTACATTTCTGAAACACCTATTTACCCAGAAAGAAAAAAGTGAAATAACCAGGGAAATAAATTTTAATGAGAGAAAAATCATTTACCTACCAAACTCTTAAAAAGTAACTGGACTAATCCAATTATAGCCCAAGAAGAAAGGGAAAGGGGAGGGGGAGGATGGGTGGAGGGAGGTTAAGTGATGGCGCATCATACAAGGGTACGTGTGAAATTTATTAGGTGTAGAATATAAATGTCCAAACACAATAACTAAGAAAATGCCGTGAAAGCTATGTTAACCAGTTTGATGAAAATATTTCAAATTGTATATAAAAACAGGACATTGTACCCCATGATTGCATTAATGTACACAGCTATGATTTAATAAAAAAAAAAAAAAAAAAAGGTAACTGGATTAACATAGGGAGCCTGGTGAATTTACTTAGGGAAGGGGGTACAGATGATGAAAAGTTACTTTTATTTGAAAATATGGGTATTGGTACTGACTGGAAAATAGGTATTAAAACAGACAGTTGTCTTTATTGCCTTACTATTGACTGTCCAATATGAAATCTCAAGTCTGAGATTTGAACTTGTGTCTCTTGTTTACTTACAGTTGAATATGAGTGTGTACATATGTGTGTTCTTGTTTAGGTGTGTAAATCTAATCCAAATGAGAGCTGCACATTTATGGGCTAATCACTGGCTTCTAGACTTCATATTACAAAAAATACAGTCTTCAGAGCCTGATAGAGTCTTTATAACACATGTATTCAAGAGTCTGAACCCTTACAAATGGGCTTCAGCACTTGCTTGGTATGTAAAATTTTCAGAAAGCATTTGCCATTGCCTCAATCAAGAAAGCATAGGAGATTAACCATTAAATTTTAAAATGTACTGAATTTGTATTTTATGAAGGCGTTCTTTAGATCTGATTATTATCAAACATGACCAAATTATCCATTTCTGTAGTAAGAGGCTATTAATTAAGAGCATATAAGAGAGCTGTTAATTGGAATCATTCCTAGGTACTGTAGAAAATGATTGCACGATATTAATCGTGACGTGGAAGAGAAATAATCATGATATTTTTACTGTTACCATGATTGGTAAGTAAAGGGTTTAGCATGGATTTTAATGCCTCTTATGAAGGAGCCATCGTATAGAATTTATTTTTTTATTTCTGTTCACAATGAAGCAATTATATTACAGAGTGAAATATGAAAACAACTAGAGGCTATACCTGTTGTATGGAAAATGCTTAGGGGTTGCTCAAGATAACACCTAATAACATACAGCAGGTGGTGTCAGCATTCGTGTTGGAAATGTAGATTTGGCCAGATGGAAAATTGAATCTTTAACCCCTGAGGTCGTAATGGCATGTCATCATTTCATTTGATTCCCCATGCTAATTGAGCTTATCAAATACCCTGCTGCCATTTCCTGTTGTTACTTTCATTTTCATAACAAAATTAAATTGAAATAGTTTGAATGGATTTTGTTTTTTTCTTTCTTTTTGTTTTAAATGGCGAGGATTTTATAAACATGTAATGAGTATTGTGTTTGTGCCAGGATCCCATTTCCATGAATGCCTGTTTCTCTGTTTGTGACATTCCTTATTAACTAGAGAGGATTGTATTTCACTAAAGTAGAAGGATATAGGGCCTCAAGTTGATGTGGTGATTATCAGACTTAGTCTTAAATTATTTTTTTCTCTTGGTTTTAAGTTGTGGGAAATGAAGCAAAATTCTTAGGTTCTTAGTAATTGTTGTGGAAATAGTAATTTTTTAAGAGGAGTAATATATCAGGGAGTAAGGTGGGAAAGAGAAACCAGCAGGGACTCTTCAAATTACTTTGTAAAGTTGTTTTTTCAGCTTCACCAATTGGAACATAACTTTGCTTTTCCTGAACAGACTGTGTTGTTTTTACTTTGTGTGTTAAAATTTAACTGTAACCCAGCCATTTTTCACTCCCTGTAAGATAAAACATTTGTTCCTTTATCTACTATTTATTAAGATTTCTAGTTTCATCCTTAGTAAACATGATTCAGCTTTTTAGTATCATCTTTATTCTTGGCTCTAAATTAATTATACTGCAGTGTGTGTTCATGATTTTCATAACACGTTTTTTCCCCCTCACCTTTCTTCTCCATATACTTAGTGAGTGAAATACAGCACCTTTATTTTATTTTATTTTATCTTTGAGACAGAATCTTACTATATTGCCCTCAGTAGAGTGCTATGGTGTCACAGCTCACAGCAACCTCTAACTCTTGGGCTTAAGTGATTCTTTTCCCTCAGCCTCCCAAGTAGCTAGAACTACAGGCGCCCATCACAACACCAGGCTATTTTTTTGTTGCGCTTGTCATTGTTGTTTAGCTGGCCTGGACTGGGTTGGAACCCACCAGCCTTGGTGCATTTGGCTGGCACCTTAACCACTGTGCTACGGGCACCGGAGCCACAGCTTATTTTTATATTTTAAAATAGTTGAATATTTTCCTTAAGTCTATGTTTGATGTTTTTGGTTATAATAATAAAAACTATGTAAAATTTTATTTGAAATACCAGACAGGTGCTAAATTCTAAATACCACAATGAACATTCCATTTTTATAGTCAGACATTTCCTTTGGCAAAAACTTATTGGAATATAGGTAACAAAGCTATTCTTGTGTCCACTTAATGAAGTTATAGCAATAGCTATCGTAAATTTTGCTTTAGTGGTAGGTTTTTATTTTTGTCTTAGGATAATCTGTGTCTTGTAGAGCATATTTGCATATCTTAAAGACTGAAACTCCTGGATTCTTATTCTGAGTAATAGACTTCACAAATTATTTTCCTTTTTTTTTTTTTTTTTTTGAGACAGAACCTCTAGCTGTCCCCCTGGGTAGAGTGCCATGGCATCACAGCTCATAGCAACCTCCAACTCCTGCCTCAGCCTCCCAAGTAGCTGGGACCACAGGCGCCTGCCACAACACCTGGCTATTTTTTTGGTTGTTGTTTGGCGGGCCTAGGCTGGATTCGAACCCACCACCTTAGGTGTATGTGGCTGGTGCCCTAGCCACTTGAGCCACAGGTGCTGAGCCACAAATTATTTTTCTGAAAAAGAATGCTCCCAGTATTTTTCATTCTACACTCTATAAGAAGTTTTGAGTGTGGTACCTACTACAACAAACATTCTCTTGTGTGCCCTTCTTGTATTGTTATAATCTAGGTGCATATCTCTTTCCCCCGCTAAAATTGTAAGGTCCACATGAATGAGCACCTACATATCTGGGCCCATAGTATCTCCTTGTGAGCACAGTAAGTTTTAGCTGAATTGAAAGATACATATTAGAACAGGTTAAGAGAACATTTTTCATTGTTTAAAAAAAAAAAAAGTAGCACTTGGCAGTGCTGGCAGCTCAGTGAGTAGGATGCCGGCCACATACACCCAGGCTGGTGGGTTCGAACACAGTCCGTCCAGCTAAACAACAATGACAGCTGCAATAAAAAATAGCCAGGTGTTGTGGTGGGTGCCTGTAGTCGCAGCTACTCGGAAGGCTAAGGCAAGAGAATCGCTTAAGCCCAAGAGTTTGAGGTTAATGTGAGCTGTGATGCCACGTCATTCTACTAAGGGTGACATAGTGAGACTCTGTCTCCATTAAAAAATAAAAAAAGGCACTTTAAAAAATGTGAATTGTGGGCCAGACGTGGTGGCTCACACCTGTTGCCCCAGAGCTGTGTGAGGCACAGGCTGGTAGATTGCCTGAGCTTAGAGGTTCGAGACCAGCATAAGACCAGCATGAGCCAGAGTGAGCCAGGCTGAGACCTCGTCTCTACTAAAAAAAAAAAAAAAAAAAAGCTGGGTGTTGTGGTGGGCACCTTTAATCCCAGATACTTGGGAGGCAAAAAAAGAAAAAAAAAAAACCCTTAAACTAAGATGAGTGAAAGCTGGCTGAAATTGAAAGCAAAATTTAAAAAAAAAAAAAAAAAAAAAAGCTGGGTGTTGTGGTGGGCACCTTTAATCCCAGATACTTGGGAGGCAAAAAAAGAAAAAAAAAAACCCTTAAAACTAAGATGAGTGAAAGCTGGCTGAAATTGAAAGCAAAATTTAAAAAAAACAAACAAAAAAAAAGGTGAATTGTGGCTCAGTGCCTGTTGCACAGTGCTTATAGCCCCAGCCACATACACCGAGGGTGGTGGGTTCAAACCTGGCCTGGGCCAGCTAAACAACATTGACATCTGCAACAAAAAATAGCTGGGTGTTGTGGTGGGCACCTGTAGTCCCAGCTACTTGGGAGTCTGAGGCAATAGAATCGCTTAAGCCCAAGAGTTGGAGGTTGCTGGGAAGCCACGGTGCTCTACTAAGGGCGACATAGTGAGATCTTGTCTCAAAAAAATATGAATTGAGGCTGGGCATGGTGGCTCACACCTGTAATCCTACCGTTCTGGAAGGCTAAGCTGAGAAGATTGCTTGAGCTCAGGAGTTTGAGACCAGCCTGCGCAAAAACGAGACATCATCTCCACTAAAAATAGAAAAATTAGCCAGGCATGTTGGTGGGAGACTGTGTCCTAATATTCTCTAAACTACTCAGAAGGTGAGGCAGGAGGATCACTTGAACCCAGGAGTTTGAGGGTGCTGTGAGGTAGGCTGATGCCATGGTACTCTAGCCTGGGCAAGAAAATGAGACTGTCTCTGAAAAAAATAAAAAGATAGAATTGATTTTAACTTACTTTTGATATTTTCAGCTATATTCAATGTAAGATTTACCCCTGGTTCTTTGCTGGTGAGCTGCCCTCATCAGTAGCAGGATTGTTCTGACCTTCTCAAAGGGTAGCAGTTTACACCTTTCTATATAAGCCAGGATAGAAAAGAACGAACTGTGATATGTTCTAGCTCTACTTCTCATTGGTCATAGGACCCTAGCAAGTCTCTTCATCTCATTCAACCGGTATTAGTATTTTCATATTTCCTCTAGTAGTTTTCTGATTCATTTTTAAACCAGTGGAAATAATAACTATACATATTCTTTATAACCTGTTTTATATTTATGCAGGTTTTGATTGGCCATTTAAGTGGGACAATGAAGGACCATTTGCCCAGATTCAATAATATTGGAGAGGGTGTAAATTGGGAGAGAAGATGAAGAGTTCAGTTTTATTTTATTATATTTTTTATAGAGATGGGGTCTTGCTATGTTGCTCTGGCTGGTCTCAAGCTCCTGACCTCAAAGGATCTCCCTGCCTCAGCCTCTCAAAGTGCTGTGGATTACAGGCCTGAGCCACCGTGCCTGGCCAGAAGTTTAGTTTTAGAAATGTTGATTTGAGGCCTCAAAGGAGTATTTATAGAGAAGTGGCCAGGAACATTGGGAGAATAGCTGGAAAACATGTATACTGTGTATAGAAGAATTTGGACAAAGAAGGGATATGAATTAAATAGCAAAACATAAAAATTGCTCTCTGATTGCCTAGTACTGTTTTACCCATATGATTCTAATAAAAGTCAGGAATGGATACATTCCAGGCTGGGAAAGTAATACCACGCAGAGGAGTAGACAAGGAAAACATGCATGCAGCGTGGTGAACACATTTCCGTTCTAGCTATGGTGTGTTGGAAGGGCAAGAACAAGTTTTTGCATTTGGATCGTGGTTTATCCTTGTAGTAACCCTGTACTGTCAAATAGGAGAATCTATTACTAGCTTGGGAGTTAAGATCCACATCTTAACAGGGCTGAATAAGAAATCCTGTCTCTCCAGTCTGTGTGCTGAATTCAGGCTGTCAGTACTCTTGACTAATTCTTGTCAGTTGGCTACGTAAGAGAAACTCACTCATACAATAAAACTGGGGGGTTCTCTTAGGTGACTAAGGTTATCTTCTAGCACCTAGCTGTTGAGAGTACAGCTGGCCCCCCAGGAGCTCAGGCTATGAGAAAGGGAGGCAGTTGGCTTGCTGTCTGGCATGTGGTCGCTCGTCTCGCTTCTTTCTGCGAGTCACTGCAGCTCTGCTCTCTGTGTCCATGGGGAGGATGGCTGCTCCCTAGTTCAGAGTTTACATGTCTTTATTTTCAGTAGAGATAGACTGGAGTCCTTTGTTTGTAATTCCAGGGGAGGGAGAATGTGATTGGCTCAGCACGGCATAGTTGATCCAGTTGCCTTAGTCATAGCAGGGTGAGGGGTACCACTAAAGCAGTAGTTAGACGCCTGGTTTGTCAGTGTGAGTGGCTTTTCTCAGAGAAGAGCTGGAGGCAGGGAAGCAGCATGCATCCGATGCAGCCTCATCTGGGCATTGTAATCTCACGATGCCATTTTGAGCCATAGCTGGGGAGAGCCCTTACACCTGCGACCACCTCTGTCACTGATTTTTATAGTCTACAGTGTCAAAAGTGATTTCAGGGATCTGTTCATGCTAGGCGTACAAAGTGACAATCAGACACTCCAGGTGGTTTTACTTTTGTAAGGAAAGTTACTTTGCTGACAAATGGTAATATGTTAAATGTTACATTAGCTGCTAATGATTAGCATGTAGAAATTTCAAGAAATAATTGTGTGTAATTTCAAATAAGTTAAACCTCCCTTGGGTTGAGATCATTCTTGATAAGGTGCTCATTCTGGCATGTCAGGTTGCTCTTTAGTTTTACTATTTATTTTTAATTAAATCCACAAATTCATCCTGGATGAAAGTGGATGAAATCTTTTCATCCATAAGAAAAGATTAGTACATGCCAATATCCATTCTTTCACACACATTCACTGTGGTTTCACATAGAAAGGATTTACGTAATGGTTCTTTGCCTTATCACCAGTCATTCAGCAATGCCCACTGGGCCTGTTGCTCTTCATTACACTCTCTTACAAGAAGTGTGCCAATAAATCATAGGATTACAAATGTTCCTACAGATTTAAGATTAAAATAACCTTTTGTAAAGATGTGAATGCTCTCTGTAACTAAATATATTGAAAAAACTAACAAAAAATTAGTATCTGTTGGGTTTTGCTTTGTGTTTTTGAGACAGGTTCTCACTCTGTTGCCCAGGCTAGGGTATTATGGGATCATCATGGGTCATGGTAGCCTCAAACTCCAGGGCTCAAGTGATCCTTTTGCCTCAGCCTCTGGAGTAGTGGAGACTACGGACCCAGTTAAATTTTCTATTTTTTATAGAGACAAGGCGTTTCTATGTTTTTCTGTGTTCTTCAGACTGATCTCGAACTGGCCTCAAGCCGTCCTTTCACCTCAGCTTCCCAAAATGTTAGGAATAGAGGTGTAAGCCACCACAGATTCTATGATGGACCTAGAAAAAATAATTTTGGTGGCTCCGCGCCCGTGCTCAGTGAGTAGGGTGCCGGCCACAGACACCGAGGCTGGCAGGTTCGAGCCTGGCTGGGACCTACTAAACAACAATGACAACTGCAACCAAAAAGTAGCCAGGTGTTGTGGGTGGGTGCCTGTGGTACCAGCTACTTGGGAAGCTGAAGCAAGAGAATCGCTTGAGCCCAAGAGTTTGAGGTTGCTGTGATACCATGACCCTCTGCCGAGGGCAACATAGTAACACTCTGTCTAAAAGAGAAAAAAAGAAAAGAAAAAATAGGTTTGGTATACTTGAGAATTTAAAAAAATTACAGATATAATTTCATTTTTACTTATATGCAGTACCACGGGCTTTTTGATGGTAGTGCATTGATAAAAATAGGGTTTATAAACATAAATTGGATAAGACTTTATATTTTCATAAAGGAGGAGGTTAGAGGGGAAAGCATAGATAGGAGTTCTTGTAAAAAAGATAACCATTTTCAGATGAATAGGCATGGAAAGTACTGTGCCTTTTTCTAAGGACTATGGTGTGTATCCAGCGCATTTTATAGCTGTGGCTGGGTGGCTATGAGATTAGTCTCTGTTCTTTCTTGTTTTAGTTCCTGATACTTGGCTACAGACTTCTGCGGTCCTTAGTTTTGGCTTGTTAGAGCCATGACCTTTGACAGAGTGAGCAAATTGGTATTTTCCTTCACTTCCTTGTTCTTGGGTATTTTTATACCTTAAAAGTCTTTGGAGGATTCTCTTTGGAGGCAACCACGGGATCAAGTGAGTTCAGGTGGTGATTGATTTAGTCAGGTTTTGTAAACTAGTATTCTCCGCTTCACAGAGAATTTTCACTGTGCTTGAATTGTCTTAACGTCTTACTCAGAGAAGAGGCTTACGTTGATTAATGTGGCATATGTGTGGTTATCGTGCTTAGAAAGTGCTCTGTTTAAGGAGAGCTTTGTCAAGAGCGTCCTTTGAATGGAACCACAAGAAAGCTTTTCTTAAAAACTGACAACTTCAAGTACAATTTCCTTTTTCTTCTGTCTATTATGATTGAAACCCAATCCTTGTTATAACATAATTATCTCAACTGAAGCCAGCAGGGAGTTGCTGCCTTAATGTAAGGGGTGTGAAGTCCCCTGAATAAATAGAGGATTAATTACACTCACAGCATGTCGGGAAGGTGATGAGATTGATTGTGATCATTTGACTTGTCCCATTTCCTGCCCTGACTACTTTCTTGAATAAATAGACGCTGGGAAAATAATAAATAGAGCTATGGAGTGTTGTATATGTTGGGCACAGAGTGTTGGAAAAGGACCTCCTTGAGGTATATTTATAGATTTTAAGTGATTCAGATGACATTTCTTTTAGATTATTTTCCATCATTGATTCTTTTGCTATTCTCAATTTAAATAGCTTTCCAGGAAATTGTTTTTATCTCAAAAAAATATAGATTATTGGCAGAGTGTTAAGAGAATTCGACAAATATATCTTAATGGGTGGATATCAGCTAACTTGTAGTCCATGTTTAGATTTTCATTTAATGTGATCTTTTAGAAGGCTTAAACTAAAGAAAAATGTTAGCCGTTGTATGTTTCTATTGTCTTTCTCTCGTAAGAGCGTCATAGTTTTGTTAAACTTAAAATGATGAATTAGTACTTTGATGAAACATACTGTTATTTTTTTTTTTGGTCAGGGCTGGGTTTGAACCCTCCACCTCCGGCATATGGGGCCGGCGCCCTACCCTTTTGAGCCACAGGCGCCACTCCAGATCCTGTTTTTTATTTTGTGTTTGTCTTACTTTCTTTACTAGAGAGTTTTATAATCTAAAACTTTGATTTAGATTTTTGTATATGTTCTCTTAATTTTCTATTGCTATGGCTTCCTAAGTGAGGTCCACTTAACTCCAGGGAATATATCTTTTTGGAGTACAGGAAGACTATAATAGGCTTTCTATGTTTATTTTTACTTATTTTTTTCTATGTATTTTTTAAAAATTTTCCTTTTATTTTCTTTCTTTCTTTTTTTTTAATGGAGACAGAGTCTCACTTTGTGACCCTCAGTAGAGTACTGTGGAATCATAGCTCATAGCAACCTCCGCTTTGTGACCCTCAGTAGAGTACTGTAGAATCATAGCTCACAGCAACCTCCACCAACCCCTGGGTCCTTGGGTTTAAGTGATTCTCTAGCCTCTGCCTCCCAAGTAGCTGGGATTACAGGCACCTGCCATAATGCCTGGCAATTATATGGTAGAGACAGGGTCTCACTCTGGCTCATATGCTGGTCTCAAACCTCTGAGCTCAGGTCAATCCACTCGCCTCAGCCTCCCACAGCAGGCCCGGCCTCTATGTATTTTTTTTAAGAAAGAAGTTAAGCTTTATTAATATTTAACATGTAAATTGCTGGCAAAAATTATCTTCAGAGGGTATCTACCATATGTTTTTTTTACTGATGGAGTACTTAAACAGAAACTTATAGCCCTCTGCTTCATGGAATAACGATCCTTATTTCCAAAGAGAAGCATATATTTTTATTCTCAAAGCCTGAATTGGGCTGGGCGCAGTGGCTCATGCCTATAATCCTAGCACTCTGGGAGGCCGAAGGGGGTGGATTGCTTGTGCTTGTGAGTTCAAGATCAAAGCCTGAATTGGAGGAGAGGGTTGCCTCTGCTAGGAAATCAGAGTTGGGGTTCAGAGACTCTTGTTATTCTCTGACTGTTGCTTGATCTGAGTTGAAGACATGGAAAATCAACTGCAGGAGCTTGAGATTTTATGCCAGATATGAAATGCTCCTGCCTGCTTTCCGTTGGGTGTTCTGTTTGCCCAGGGACGATAAAGAGCCTAACTTATGAATGGGAAGCCTTTCCATGATGGTATTACATTTCCTCTGGGCACAAAACACTTGACCTTATTTAAGTTTTGTTTTCAAGATTCTTTATGTGTTTTTCATATGTGTTAAA
This sequence comes from Otolemur garnettii, assembly GCF_000181295.1. Taxonomy (NCBI): domain Eukaryota; kingdom Metazoa; phylum Chordata; class Mammalia; order Primates; family Galagidae; genus Otolemur; species Otolemur garnettii. The sequence continues at coordinate 14,297,403 of NW_003852410.1, forward strand.
ACATTAACGAACAAAAGCCAACTCTCATTTTAAGGAAAAACAATGTAATTTGAAAGGGATGATCTTAAGCCTGGGAGTGGGATATGATTTGGATTTTATCTCAAAATGTATGATTCCATGAAAAATAGTTTTGTGATTTCATTGCTAATTACAAATCTAAGGAAAAAAGACTTGGAGAAATCTGGACTGTTAATGTGCTAGAGGACAGAGATCTTACCACGTATTCCATTTGGTACCCCAGCATCTAGCAAAATGCCTGACACTTACTCATGACACTTGGTAAATGCTCATTGCATTGAAAACTTTCTTTCTAATTCAATAAAAAGCAATGAAAGAAGCAGTTTTCTCCTCTCCTTACACATTATTAAACCTCTGAGCCCGGATTTAAGATGTGCCCTTCTCTGTGGGCTCTCGTAGTATACCCTTATCAGAGTAAACCATTGCCCAGCCTCCTCACCTGTGTGCTCTGAGCGCGGAAGGGGGTTGTACAGTGTGTAAGAACAGGGAAAAATAATAAACCCTCTTGTAGGACCATCAGTGTATGTTTTAGTCTTTATGTCCTAGTCACAAAATAAGGACTTACACCGATGTTCTGTATCTAGATAAATGACAAAGGGAATGTATAGCTTTTGGGGAATGTTTATTTGCGTAGGTTTGGGAAAGTCAAAATGGATTGGAAGAATGTGTGTGAGAGAGACACACACAGAGAGAGGTGTGTGGATGGTTGGATGGTTGGATATATAGATGGTTGGATCACCTGCATGTTACCTACTTGGCGATACGGGCCCAGAGTGTGGCACTGGGGCTGTCAAGCAGCTTCCCTGAGGAATCAGACTCAAAAATTAATCTTTTCAGGGCTTGTAACTGTGTGCTGTCTCCATGTCTAGAGATAGAATAAAGAGCCAGTTGAGAAAGAAGAAGGTGCTCTCCTCTCTAATTCCAGAATATTCCCCAAGCCATCATCTTCTCTAGATTACTTAACAGATTGAGTGATCTGTGACAGAATTGGGTATCATGGACAGCCATTCAGTTTGATCTTCTTGCCCATGAATAGGTACCTATGAATGAGAGAGTCCTAAATCAAATTGTGTTTATCTGAAATATTTAAATTATCAGTATTTTTGTTCTTTGTCGTTTGTCTGTTTAGAGTCTGATTGAATCTAGAAGGTGTTAAGCACCTGCTTCACAGGCATTATCCTCAGGCTGGGGATAGGATCAGTGTCAGGTTTCTGCATCAAGGAGCCCAGGGTCTGGGAGGGTTAATTGGAATTTATTGTTTAGGAGGCAATGATATGTCATGAAAAATCTTATCTGGAAAGTAGCCTGGTTAGTAGACACATGGCTGTGGTACCAGCTACTCCAGAGGCTGAGCCAAGATAATTGCTCAAGCCCAAGAGTTTGAGGTTGCTGTGGGCTACGATGATGCCACAGAACTCTACCCAAGGCGACAGAGAAAGACTCTGTCTCAAAAAAAAAGAAGAAGAAAAGAAAAAAGAAAAAGAAAAATCGTAACTGGAAAGCTAACTAGAAAAAACAAACAGCATGTATAAAGCTGTATGTGTTAGTGGCTCACTTGAATTAAAAGGATATATTCACAGAACAGAATCCCAGATGGAAACGTATTAATGTTAGGAAAAGTTCTCTCTATTTTGTAGACTCAAGGGGACCCTTTCTATTTTATACTGGTGGGGGGGGGGTGTTAAAGTGAACATAGATTCTCTCCCCCAGATAATGCGTTTTGAGAAGTTATCATAAATGCTTGTTAAAATTTTTGTTCTCAAACATAACAGACTATGATGGAAGTGAATTAAGTAAAAAGTGTGGTGGTCTGCACTCAAGGCCAGACTATGATTGAAAAAAAGAGAGCCCTTACACCTCAAATGAAATGAAATAAACATGATAATTCGTCAGTGCTTGTTTGAGTTTTCTCAAATATGAACTTAGCATTTAAGTCAAATTGTAATTTGATATTACTGTAGAGTTTCTCTGTCATTTTTTTGTACCCCATTTTGTTATTTATATAAAAATTACAAGTAGAAAGAAGAAACCGTGTCATTAGAAGGCTGTGCTGTGCATGTGTTCTCTGAGCTATACGACAGCACATCAGGCGACAGCGCACAACTCTGATAGCATGGCAGGTCTGCCTTTTGTTCAGGTGGCCTGTCCTTAGTCTTGTGGTGGATGGCACGTCGCTTTACATCCAGGTTTATGATTATGTGTCTGCTTTAAATGACAAAGTGAATTGTGCAAACTGATGTCCCTTCTGTTGACTGATTATCTTTTCTCTGACTCTCGTTCTATAAACCAAGGGCACATATACACCCAGAATTCTTTGGAATGTTTTCTGTCACCCTGAGTAGAGTCCTGTGGCATCATAACTCACAGCAACCTCAAACTCTTAAACTCAAGAGATCTTCTTGGCTCAGCCTCCCAAATAGCTGGTACTATAGGCGCCTGCCACAACACCCACCAGTTTTTCTGTTTTTAGTAGAGGCAGGATGCTGCTTTTGTTCAGGCTAATCTCAAACTGCTGCGCTCAAGGAATCCCCCTGCCTCAGCCTCCCAGAGTGCTAGGATTACAGGCGTGAGTCATTGTGCCTGGCCAGGGGATGTCATTTTTCATAACCTTATAGGAACTCAAAGAAACTTTTCTTTAAGCAAAGAAAAAAACATTTTTTCACATAAAGCATTAAGTACTCTGTGCCTTCCCAGGTAAGTTTACCAGTCAGTTTAGATTTTGTTGCTATCCTTATAGTATCCTAACACTCCAGGAAAATAAAGGTTTAGTTCTTACTGGAAGAAACTGACTTCACTTTCAACTTGATGTTTAAAACTACAGTTGTCACATGTCCTATCTACTTGTTTTAATGGACACAGCAGTTGAAAGGACTTTACTTAAGCTGTATAAAATAATCTCTATATGAGATGCTGGATTAATCATAAAAGTCAGCTTTCAAAACTGAAGTTGTAAAGCTTGTTTTCTGAACACAGCAGTACCACACATCTTTGCTTCAGAAGCTTTATTTTGTCCACAATTTGAGATGCAGACTTGAAATATAAATTTTCACATGGTAAGTTCTAAGCTTATCTTACCTCTTATCAGAAAGATTCAACCTTGTTCTAGGTTTGTGTGAGAACAGTTTTCTTTTTAAACCAAAACCACACAGGTTTTCTGCTATATAGATCAATTTAACATGTTTCTCTTAATCATGCTGTTTCATTCTTTTTAAAACAATAATTATTTATTTATGAAATAGGATCTCACTCTGCTGCCTAGGCTGGAGGTAGTGGCATGATCATAGCTCACTGCAGCCTCAGAACTCCTGAGCTCAAGCAATCCTCCTGCTTCAAGCTCCTGAGTAGCTAGGACTACATGCATGTACCACCACATCCAGCTGTTAATCACACTATTTCAAAGATGGGCTCTTCTTGAGGCTTGAGAGTGAGAGTTACATGAGATACTGACTTTGTTTCATATCTTTTGGGGTCTTATTATCTTCAATAGTAATAATGGTGCTTTTTAAATGGTGACTACTTTAGGACATTGAGTATCTGTTCAAGAATCTGTTCATTCAAGAAACAGTTATGAGTGCATACTGTTCAAAGTTCTGTGCTAAGGTCTAAAAATCAGATGTAGCTCCTGCCCTTATAGAACTTATGGTCAAATGGAGAAAGAGGATTTAGTCACATCCCATACATATGAAAAACAAAAACTAAAACATTGGCAAGTGCTGCAAATCTTTTCAATTTGCACAGCCTTGAGGGCAACAGCTGATCTAGTCTGGTAGGGGAATAGAAGGAGAAGATGTAGTAGAGGAAGATTCCCTGGAGGAAGTGTTTGCTTTGAGTACTGAAATACAAAGAGGACTAACTTGAGAAGGGTAGTGGACTTCAGGAAAATGTATCTACCATGTGCAAAGGCCCTGTGGCAGGACAGCATTTTTGTATTCAGGAAATTGAAAGAAGCCTAGGGTGTCTGGGACACAGAGAAAGGGACTGTGTGTGTGGGGGGGAGAGGTCAATATAAGTCTGAGAATGTAGCCAGGGTATCTGGTCTCTGGTTTGGGTTATTAGGGAAATGCTGCTCTGAACGTCACTGTTTGTGTGTTATGGTGCACTTGTGCAAATTTTTGGGTAAGCCCTATACCTGGGAATGGAATTACCAGGATTTAGGGGACAGTCTTAGGTTAGACGTTACTAGGGAATACTAAACCGTTTTCCAGAGTAGTTGTACCAACTTATTTGGACTTTTACTCCCATTGGCCATGTATGACAGTTTCCCTGGTTCTACCTTCATGCCAGCATTTATTTTGTTCAAATTTTAACATCTGACATTCTGAAGGCATGTGAAAATTTCTCTTATAATTTAAATTTGCAGGCTCGGCGCCTGTGGCTCAAGCGGCTAAGGCGCCAGCCACATATACCTAAGGTGGCGGGTTCCAATCCCCAGCCCAGCCCGTCAAACAACAATGATGGCTGCAACCAAAAAATGGCCAGGCATTGTGGCGGGCGCCTGTAGTCCCAGCTACTTGGGAGGCTGAGGCAGGAGACTCGCTTGAGCCCAGGAATTGGAGGTTGCTGTGAG
>NW_003852410.1:14302290-14320923 GCF_000181295.1 Otolemur garnettii
CCGCTTGAGCCACATGCGCCGAACCGATTGGCCACCTTCTTACATTGATCACATCTTTTTTTTTTTTTTTTTTGAGACGGAGCCTCAAGCTATCCACCTTAGGTGTATGTGGCTGGCGCCTTAGCCGCTTGAGCCACAGGCGCCGAGCCTAGTCCCTGTTTTTTCAATAGGGCTTTCTTCCTTCCAGTATTCTGGATACTGATCTTTTATTGGTTAAATACGAGAGCTATCCAAAAAGTATTACTTTACAATAATATGAAAGGTAGTATTAATGATAGCTGGATACTTTCCAGACAGCCCTCATTACATTGCAAACATTTTTCTGTCAATTTATAGCTTATTTTTCAGTCGTCTTGAAGTGTCTTAACAAACAAAAGTATTTAATTTTAATGTTGTAGAATTTATCAATCTATTCCTTTCTGGGTATGTTTTTTGTTTCTTGTTTAAGAAAGTTTTTGTGATTTGGATGGCATAAAGACATTCTCCTGTAATATCCCATAAAATTTTTGTTTTTTTGCTCTTTAGCATTTAAGTCCTTAGTCCACCTGGAGTTGATTTTTTAAATGTTATGGGATAGGGGATCCAGTTTCATTTTTCCCATGTGGATAAACTTATCCTGGTTTTGTTTATTAAATAGTCTTTTCTCTCCTTGTATGTCCTGCAGTGCTCACTGTCATAAATCAAGTTTACATGTACGTGGGCTCTGTTTCTGGGTTGTCTGTTCATTTCCCCTGGTTTACTTGTCTGTTATATGTCAGTATCAAACTTTCTTAATTACTATAGCTTTGTAAATCAGACTCAGCTTGTCAAATTCCATGAAGAACATTTTGACTGGAATTGCTTTGAATCTCTTAATTAGTTTGGCGAGGCCAACACATGTAGTCTCTTTCCAATGATATGGTATGATGTCTTTTAATAAAATTTTACAAATGTTTTCCAAAAAAGTCTTATATATCTTTTGCTAGATTTATTGCTTTATGTTTTGGTTGCTATTACAAATGGTGTCTTTTAAAAAAAAATTATTTGTAAGCTGACTGTTTACAGTCACGTGTTGCTTAATAATGGGGATGTGGTCTGAGAATTGTGTCATTAAATGCTTTCATTGTGCGAACATCATCACCTGTCCTCCAACAAACCTGTATTGAACAGCCTACTGCATACCTATGCTAGATGGTATTGCCTGTAGGCTATAAACCAGAACAGCATGTTACTGTGCTGAATACTATAGGGAGTTGTGACACATCTGGAAGTAGAAAAGGTACAGTATTATGATATTATGGGACCACTGTTGTGTGCATTCCATTGACCAAAAGCATGATCGTGTTGCACATGACCATGTAGAAATGAAGTTCACATTTTAATATTGATTTTGTATCTAGCTACCTTGTTAAACTCTATTATTACCTCTTATGTGTAGTTCTGTTCAGTTTTCTGTATAGGCAATAGAAATGCAAATAATGACAGTTTGGTTTTTTCCTTTCTAATCTTTATACATTTTTTCTTTTTTCTTTTTATTTATTCATTTATTTTTTTTCATTGTTTGAGATTCATTGAGGGTATAAAGAATTAGGTTACACTGATTGTTTTTGTTAGATAAAGTACCTCTTATAATTGTGTTCTGCCCCTAAGAGATGTGCCATACACTATGACAAGTTTGCTCATTCCCCTACCCCCCACCTTCTATTAGTTCATCTACTGCCTTCATATTAGAACTGAGTACTTTGGATTGTTGCTGGTCCATTTTTGTGATGTTTTCCCAAGAAGAATGTGTTCCACCTCCTTTCAGGTTAATACAAAATATGTAAACTCTCCATCATTTTTAGTGACTGAACAGTATTTATGGTATACATATACCACACCTTGTTAATCCATTCCTTGAGTTGGTGGGCATTTAGGCTGTTTCCCCAATTTGGTGATTGTAAATTGAGCTGTGATAAACAGTCTAATGCAATGTCCTTATGATAAAAGGACTTTTTCTTCTGGATAGATAGATGCCTAGTAATGGGATTGTAGGATCAAGTGGGAGATCTAATTTGAATTCTTTGAGGATTCTCCATACTTCCTTCCAAAAAGATTGTATTAGTTTGTAGTTCCACCATTCCCACCAGCAGTATAAAAGTCTTCAAGTCTCTACATCCACGCCAGCATCTGCAGCGTTGAGCCTTTGTGATACAGACCATTCACATCTTATTACTGGAGTTAGGTGATATCTGAGGGTAGTTTTGATTTACATTCCTCTGATGATTAGGGACTATGAGCATTTTCCTTATGTTCGTTACCCATTTGTTTTCTTTAGAGAAGGTTCTATTCATGTCTCTTGCCCAGTGATATATGGGATTATTAGATCTTTTTTTGTTGATTAATTTGAGTTCTCTATGGATCCTAGTTATCAAGCTTTTGTCTGACTTGTGATATGAAAATACCTTTTCCCATTCTGAAGGTTGTCTGTTTGCTTTGGTTGTTGTTTCCTTAGCTATATAGAAGCTTTTCAGTGTAATTAAGCCCCATTTGTTTATTTTTGTTATTGTTGCAATTGCCACCGAAGTCTCCGTCATAAAATCTTTCCCCAGGCTGATAATCTTCAAGTATTTTCCTCATACTTTCTTTGAGGATTTTTATTGTTTCATGCCTCAGATTTAAATCTTTTATCCATCTTGAATCAATTTTTGTAAGTAGTGAGAAGTGTGGATCCAGTTTCAGTCTTTTACGTGTAGTTATCCAGTTCTCCCAACACCGTTTGTTGAACAATTCATTGTTTTCCCCAGTGTATGTTTTTGCTTGGTTTATCAAAGATCAGGTGGTTGTAAGAGATTAGTTTCAACTCATGGTTTTCTTTTCAGTTCCAAATGTCAGTGTCTCTGTTTTTGTGCTAATACCATGCTGTTTTGATCACTATGGCCTTGTAGTATAGCCAAAAGTCTGGTAGGGTGATACCCCCAGATTTGTTTTTATTACTAAGAAGTGCCTTGGCTATATGGGATTTCTTCTGTTCCATACAAAATGAAAAATTATTTTTTCCAATTCTTGAAAGAATGATGATGGCATTTTAATGGGGATTGCATTCAATCTATAGATTGTTTTCTATAGTACAGACATCTGACAATGTTGAATCTTCCCAGCCATGATTGTAGTCTGTTCTTCCATTTGCTAATACCTTCTGCTATTTATTTTCTTAGAGTTTCATAATTTTCTTCATAAAAGTCCTTCACCTCTTTCTTTAGGTATATTCCTATGTATTTCATTTTCTTTGAAGCTATGGTGAAGGGAGTTGTGTCCTTGATTAGCTTCTCATCTTGAATGTTACTGACATATACAAAGGCTACTGATTTGTGGACACTGATTTTATATCCTGAGACATTACTGTATTTTTTGAACACTTCAGGAGTCTTGTGGTTGAGTCTTTGGGGTTCTCTAAGTATAAGATCACATCATCAGCAAAGAGCAAGTATTTGACCTTCTCTGTACCTATTTGGATGTGTTATAGTTCTCTAAGCACCTGTTCTGCCTTCTCTCTCTTCTTTTCTGCCTCTTTAACTACCTGAGTTAACTCGAAAACTTTATCCTCTAGCTCTGAGATTTTTTTCTTCTCCATGGTGTAAATTATTTTTAATACTTTCTACTACATCTTTACATTCCCTAATTGTCTTCTTCATTTCCTTAAGCTCCACCATATTCTATATTCTACTTATTTCTCATCCAACTTTTGGTTCTGTCTTTCCATTTTCTCATCTATTTCTTTTATTGTCGTTATCATCCATATTTTAAATTCCCTTTCTGTCAAGTCCGTTAATTTTTTATAGGTGGAGTCTTCTGCAGGAGCTACCTCATGGTCCCTTGGGGGTGTTCCTCTGTTTTGGTTTTTCATGTTGCCTGAGTTTTTCTTTTGGTTCCTCCTCATGTGTTCTTTTTTCTTATTCACTTACCTATCCTACTGTTTCCTTCTCACTGCCTCCTTTGCTTTAAATTACCTTGTCTCAGAGCTGAGGTCTTGAATTGGCCTCAGTCTGAGGAAAGTCAAAATCTTCCTCGTGAGCAAATAAACAGAATCCTTGCTTTTGATGATAATATACTGCAGTATGTCACTAGGACACTAGGTGGTGCTCTGATTGTTTAGTTGATGGAGAGCACAGCCAGCAACGTCTATGGTCCTTATTCTAAACTTAGTTGCCTTTGGTGATCCCCTGATTGTTTCCTTAGCCTTCATACTCCATTGGGTTGGGATCATAAAGCTCACAATAATCCTTCAGGGGCAGGTCTTGCAGTGCCCCCTGACTCCAGTTCTGTTGAGGGTGTGGGAGTCCCTCAGATTGTCCCAAGAGTGGAGTTCTGATCTTGGCAGGGAGAATTCAGATGGCATGCTTTAGGCCCCTGCTAAGTCCTTCTCATGATCTTCCCATAATGGCAGCCCCCAGAGACCTTCTTAGTTTATAGTTGCCTCACCAGTCACCAAACCTATGGCAAATCCACTCCAACCAGCATTGAAATCTGGATGCTGTCTCCTGTTTGAGTCCACTTATTCTTCCAAGCTTTCCATTCAATGTGCAGCTTCCCCTAACAACAGAAGACTCCTGGAAATGCATCCTCCCATTCTGGACCTCTGGGGAGGGGGGCAGCCTATCCCAGTGGGTTGCAGTCATTTTCCTAATTCACAGATTTCCACTGCTCCAGATCATTCACTGTATCCAGCTCACCACCTCCTTGTGCTTCTTGAGCTATGGCTCTGGGTAAGGTCCCCTCACCGGGTATGGCTGGGTTTTCTCTATTTCCCCAGTCATTCTAGGAGAGCTCAGCTGAACGATCCTTCTGATCTGCCATCTTGCTCTGCCCCCTTTATATGCTTTTTCTTTCTCTTCTTTACCTTATTGCACTGGCCTAGACCTTTTAGTACAATGCTGAATAGATATGGTGGTATTATATTTTCCTATCTTATCCTTTATCTTCAAGGAAATGCTTCAACACTTCATCATTAAATATGGTGTTTGGTTTTATAGATGGCCTTTATCAAGTTAACCCATTGTTAACCAGTTACACATTATCCCTTTACATGGATAGTTACATCAAATTGCCAATCAGCGGTGTGTTAAGAAAGGTTCCTGTTATTCTTAGTTTGCAACAAGTTCTTTTTTAATCTCAGTTGGTTATTGAATTTGATTTTGTTTATTTTTCCTCATCCTTTGGGATGATCTTAAGGTTTTTCTCCTTTAAGCTATTAATGTAATGAATGGCATTTATAAAATTTCTAACTCCCCTGGTAGACTGTAAGTTGACTGGAGTATTTGGAAAGCCCTTCTTCACCTTTTGGCCTTATGTGGGATCCCCAGTTACTTTGGGCAGGGCACTGAGTGTTCTGGGGAGTACCCCTCAGTGACGGGATGAGAATGGTGCGTGGCATGTGAGCCGGGATCGGGTACTTGAGGCTCTCTTCCCTAGTGGGGCCATGGGCAGTTCAACCTCAAAGCCTAGAGGCAAAGAAGATCAAAAGGAAGAAGGAAGTAGGGGAAGAAATTAAAAAAGAAGAAACCACACATGAGGAGAAACCAGCAAAAAAACCACTGGCATCACGAAAAATTATTATAGATTAATTCTCCCAGGGGATCACAGTGCAGCTACCCCAGAAGATCCCAACTATAAAGAAATCATGGAAATGTCCAAAATGGAATTCAGATTATGGATGGCAAAAAGATGAAGGGAATTAAAGGGGAAGTGAAAAACCACCCAAGAGAAATTGAAAAATTGAAAAGAATGAAAGATGAGTCAAAGTCTCCACAGATCTGGACAAAATTAGAAAGGATATAATGGAGCTTAAAGAATTGAAGGAGTCCTTCAGGGAGTACTGTTTTCAAAACAGTAAAAAGTTTGAACAGCACATTAAACTATGGAGAAGAAAGAATCTCGGAGCTTAAAGACAATACTCTTAAGGTAACCTAGTTATTTAAAAAGGTTGATAAGGCAGGCTATGGTGGCTTATGCCTTTAATCCTCCTGAAGGATCCTCTCAGAGGTGGGAGAGGAGCGCAGGAGTTCAAGACCCACCTGAGCAAAAGTGAGACCCTGGCTATACTAAAAATAGAAAAATTAGCCAGACGTTGTGATGAGTGCCTGTAGTTTTAGCTGCTCAGGAGGATCACTTGAACCCAAAAGTTTGAGTTTGGTTATGAGCTCGGCTGATGCCATAGGATTCTAGCCTGGGTAACACAGTGAGACTCTGTCTAGATAGATAGATAGACGACAGTGAGATTCTGTCTGAACAGATAGATAGATACGAAAGAGAGGGAGGGAGAGAGAAAGAGCAGGAAGAATCTCTTAGAGAGTTATGGGACTACACAAAGTGCACTCAATAAAAATCTTAGCAAACAGAACTCAGCTGTACATCCAAAAGTACATCACAACCAGATGGGCTTCATCCCAGGGATGCAAAGATGGTTCATTATACGCAAATCCAGAAACATAATTCACCACATAAATAGAAGTAAAAACAAAGACCATGTGGTCCTCCCAATAGATGTCGAAATAGCATTTGACAAAATTCAGCATCCTTTTTTGATAAGAACACTTAAAATTGGCATTCTTATGACATCTCTTTAATTGGTAGAAGCCATCAGCAACAAATCTAATATCATTGGAGAAAAACTAAAGGTGTTCCTCTTAGGACTGCAACCAGACAAGGATATCCACTATCACCACAGCTATTCAACATAGTGTTGGAAATCCTAGCCAATGTAATCAAGTAAGAAAAGGATAGCTAGGATATCCAAATGGGAACAGAGGAGGTCAAACTATTTTCTTTACTGATGATATAATGTTATACTTAGAAAGTCCCAAGCACTCAACTATGAGACTCCTCGGAGTGATCAAGAAATACAGCAGTGTCTCAAGATATAAAACCCATGTTCATGAATCAGTTAGCCTTTTAGTTAGCCTTCATACATGGCAACAGCAGGTGAGTTGAGAATCAAATCAAGGATACTATACCTGTCACAGCAGCAAAGAAAATGAAATACTTGAATATACTTAACAAAGGATATAAAGGATCTCTACAAAGAGAACTGTGAAACACTGAGAAAAGAAATAGCAGAGGTTATTAATAAATGGAAGAACACACATGCTCATGGCTGGGAAGAATCAATATTGTGGGCTCGGTGCCTGTGGCTCAAGTGGCTAAGGCGCCAGCCACATACACCTCAGGTGGCGGGTTCGAATCCCCAGCCTGGGCCCAACAAACAACAGTGATGGCTGCAATCAAAAAATAGCCAGGCGTTGCGGCGGGCGCCTGTAGTCCCAGCTACTTGGGAGGCTGAGGCAGGAGACTCGCTTGAGCCCAGGAGTTGGAGTTTGCTATAAGCGTGATGCCATGGCACTCTACCCAGGGGGACAGCTTGAGGCTCTGTCTCAAAAAAAAAAAAAAGAATCAATATTGTGAAAATGTCTGTACTGGGTGGTGCCTGTGGCTCAGTGGGTAGGGCGCTGGCCCCATATATTGAGGATGGTAGGTTCAAACCTGGCCCCAGTCAAACTGCAACAAAAAAATAGCTAGACATTCTGGCAGGTGCCTGTAGTCCCAGCTACTTGGGAGGCTGAGGCAAGAGAGTCGCCTAAGCCCAGGAGTCGGAGGTTGTTGTGAGCTGTGATGCCACGGCACAACAAAAACAAAAACAAAATGCCTGTACTGGCCAAAGCAGTCTACAGATTTAATGCAATCTCCATTAAAATTTCAACGTCGTATTTTCAAGAACTTGAGAAAATAGAGACACATAGATCTGTAGAACAGAACTGAGAACCTAGAGTCGAAACCAGACTTCCAGATCACAATCTCTTCTTTGGTAAAAATGCACAAAAGCAGACCCTCGGGAAAAGAATCCTTACTTAATAGGTGGTACTTGGAAAACTTTTTAGCTACATGTAGAAGACTGAAACTAGACCTGCACCTTTCTCACTGTTTACAAAAATTAACCCACAATAGATAAGAGGATTTAAATCTAAGACAGAAAAAGATAAAACCTTTAGAAGAATGTGTGGGTAAACTCTGAATTTTATTGGCCTAGGAAAAGAATTTATAAAGAAGGCCTCATTGGCAATTGCAGCAACAACAAAAATAAGTAAATAGGACCTGATCCAGTTAAAATGTTTCTTTCTGCGTAGCTAAGGATGCAGTCAACAAAGCAAAGACACAACCTTCCGAATGGAAGAAGGCTTCAAAGCTTTTTCTCAGTGTCTAAAGAAACAAAAAGGTGGGAGGAGGAGAATGGAAGAGTATTTGCATGCTATGAATCTGACAAAGAGCTAATAATCAGAATCTACAAAGAGATCAAAAGGAAAAGAGCAAACAGCTCCACTAAAAAATGGTCAATAGACAAGAACAGAATCTTTTCTCAGAAGGACAGTCAACAGACACATGAAAAAATGCTCATTGTCTCTAATCATTAGAGAAATGCAAATTAAAACCCCTTTGGGATATCACCTATCCCCCATGAAAATGGGCCACATCACAAGGTCCCAAAGCAGCAGATGCTGGCATGAGTGTGGAGAGAAGGGAACATTCATTCACTGTTGTTGGGACTGCAAACTAGTAGATAGCCTTTTATGGTAAGAAGTATGGAAACTCCTCAAAAAACTAAAAGTAGAGCTACCATTTGATCTTGCAATTCCATTACTAGGTATCTATACAAAGAAAAAAAGTCATTTTACTATAAGGACATTTGCACTTGAATGTTTATAGCAACTCAGTTCACAATCACAAAGATGTGGAAACAACTCAAGTGCCCTTCAACACAGGAATGTATTAATAAACTGTGGTATGTGTTTACCATGGAATACTGTTCAGCCATAAAAAGATGTATTTTTCGTATCTTTTGTAGCAACCTAGAAGGATTTGGAGAACATTCTCTCATACAGTGTATCACAGGAATGGATAAACAAGCATCCCATGTACTCAATATGAAATTAGTAGAGTAACAACTATAGGCCTGCATGAGAAAAAAACTCAATTAAATTCAAGGAGCGGGGAGGGGGTTGATAAGTTTTCACCCACTGGGTACAATGCACAGGTATATGGCACACTTCCTAGGTGAAAGACACAACTATAACTTGGACTTTACCTTACAAATGTAAACAGTGTGGCTCGATGCCTGTGGCTCAGGCGGCTAAGGCGCCAGCCACATAACCTAAGGTGGCGGGTTCGAATCCAGCCTGGGCCCACCAGACAACAATGATGACTGCAACCAAATAATAGCCAAGCGTTGTGGCGGGCACCTGTGGTCCCAGCTACTTGGGAGGCTGAGGCAGGAGACTCGCTTGAGCCCAGGAGTTGGAGGTTGCTGTGACCTGTGACCTGTGACTCACTGGCACTCTACCCAGGGTGACAGCTTGAGGCTCTGTCTCAAAACAAACAAACAAACAAACAAAAAAACAATTGTAAACTATGTAACAATTTCATGTACTCTCATTAATCTGAAATTTAAAAAAAATAAAATTTCTAACTTTTTAATTAGGCCTTGCATTTCCTGGGATAAGCCATCTTGATCATGATGTATTATTTAAATTTGATGCTGGATTTAGCTTGCAGACTGTGTGTGTGTTGCATGCATGCACATCTTTACACTTCAGGAAGGGAGATAAGAGATTGGCCTAGCCTATAATTTTCCATTCTTGTACAGTCCTCTCCTGAATTTGTTATCAAGGTTATGCCAGCCTGAGAAGATGAGTTGGGAAGTATTGCTGTTTCTGTTTTCTGAAATGTTAATAGTTTATGCAAGATTGAAATGATCTGTTCCTTGAGGCTTCAGTAGCATTCGCCAGAAAAGACATCTTGGCTTTCTTTCTTTGTGGGAGGGTTTTTAACTGTTGATTCAGATTTTCTAATTGTCATAGACTATTCTGATTATTTATCTGAGTAAGCTTTGATAGGTTGTTTTTCTAAAACTTTATCCATTTCTTCTTAATTTTCAAACTTTCTGAAATAGTTATTTTTATTTACTCTTACCTGTTTTCTTCTCCACAGCATCTGTATTATCTTATACATTCCTAAAATTTGTGTTGTTTCTTCTTTTTAAATTAATTTTGCAAGAGTGTGTATTTGATTAGCTTACCAAAGAAGCAGTATTTGAACTAATATATTGTTCTCTCAGTCCTCTCTATTTACGTTTGTCTTATATTTTATAAATTTCTTGCATTTTATTCTATCCACATTTGGGACGATTATTGTGCCTTTTTTTCCTGACTTCTTAATTAGATGTGCATAGATAACAGTAAATCATTAACATTGAACCTTTCTTCAAGACTATAAGTTTTCCTCCAAGTACCTGCTTTGTCTGCATCTCATATGTTTCAACATGTACTGAATTTTCTTCACTATTTCTTTTCCACATATTTTCTGATTTTGTTTATGAAATGTTTAAAAATGTGTTTCTGCTTTCCAAATATATGGATTTTTATAGTAATTTTGTTATTGATGTCTGCCTTGATTGCATTTCTGCCATGGAATTATACTATCTTTTGAAATTTGTTGAAAGTAATTTTTTGTCTAGCATGTGGTCAATCTTCATGAATTTAAAATTTTATTCTTGAAAGCAATGTTTATTTTCTAATTGTTAGCTACTGTGTTCTGTGTCCATTGAATGAAACTTGTCAGTTGGACTGTTTTAAGTTTTTTATATCCTTCCTGATTTTATTTTGTCTGTTCCATCTGTCAATTTTTGAATTGAAAGAGATGTGTGAAAATCTCCTACTTTGTTAGAAGTCTTGTCACTTTCTTCCTGTAGACCTGTCATTCTTTATTTTGTATTTTGAGGCATGTTATATTTGCAGTTATTAACTTGCAATTGTTATATCTCCATGATAAATTAAAATTTGTATTATGTAAAAGTAAAAGTTTTATTATTGGCCCTTTTTGTCGCCAGTAATTCTTTTTGCCTTACAGTCTGTTTCCTCTGATGTTAACATGGCTGTCCCAGCATTTATTTGATTAGTATTTGCCTGAAATGCCATCTTTTTATCCTTGGAAGATTTAATTTTTGTAAGCATTTCTTTTTTTTCTTTTTTTTGCTGTTTTTGGCCGGGGCTAGGTTTGAACCCACCACTTCTGGCATTTGGGGCTGGTGCCCTACTCCTTTGAGCCACAGGTGCCGCCCAAGCATTTCTTCAATAAACTTTTGGTGACTGGTTTCCAGCAAATTTAAATATTATTACAAAATCTTATTTCTTGTATGTATGAAAATTAATGCTTTGAACATATGATATAAATGTGAGAATCAATCAGTAATTGGGAACCAGTTGTGACTTCAGATGTTTTTGGTTCTTCTGCTCTTGTCATTGTGCAGGTTGACGTGTTTGGGTTCCCTGAGTCATATGTTTTTGTTTTTGATTCTCTTCCACATTGAGTAGATCACTAGTCCTTTTCATTCTTCTTCTCCCATCTCTTTTATATAAATCCCTCTTTATGGTCTTATAGCTCTCCTTGAGTTCAGGCCTATATTTCCTCATTTCTTCCCAGAGTGTACTATTTTCCTTGATATCAGAGTCTCACTCCCCTTCTTGTTCTTTTTCTACAGTCTAACCCAGGGGTCCTCAAACTTTTTAAACAGGGGGCCAGTTCACTGTCCCTTAGACTGTTGGAGGGCCAGACTGTGGGCTCCAGGACGAGTTGGCTGCTAAGCAGGACAGGCATCGGCAGCACGGATAAATGTCCTAGGCAGGCTGTATGTGGCCCGCGGGCCACAGTGAGGCCTCCTGGTCTAACCATCTGAAATGCCATTTTGATCATTACTGTATCCCTCAGAAGTTCTGGATGATTCTCCTTTGATTGCCCCTTGCCTGCAGGCTAAAAGCCTAAATGCCTGAGCTGAGCTGGATTCAAAACTCTCTGCGTCCACCTCCCACCTTTTGAGCTTTATTCCTCATTCTTGCTGGTCAGGTACCCTCTTCCCTCTCCTGCCAAGTAGCGATACTCACCATTTCCCAAATTTTCCATGAACCCCAGCTTTTCATTCCCTTTGTGCATTCCACTTTCTCTTCCACAAATTTTGCTTTAAGCTGTCTCTAATGACCCCAGCACAATTATCTGCATTGTAGGATTTGAAGCAAACACTGACATCACTTTTGGTGAAGATCATCTGCAACACAGCCACTTACAAAACTGGAAAGACTGGCAACATCTCTTTTGTAAGCCTGTCTCTTGGGTATCAGTTCCCTCTGCCCTGTTGCCACTGCATGGCCTTGGCATAAATGATTCCAGTACCTGCAAGCTCACTAACGGATAAGAGAACCCTTCTATTCTGAAGCAGCTTAGATGGTTTAAAGGTTCCCCTTCAGAGTGGACTGAAGGCTGGCATGGTGGCTCACCCTTGTAATCCCATCTGGGAGGCCGAGGTGAGAAGATTGCTTGAGGTCAGGAGTTGAAGATCAAATTGAGCAAAAACAAGACTGGCTTCTACTAAAAATAGAAAAAATTGGCCAGGCCTGGTGGTGGGTGCCTGTCGTCTCAGCTCCTCGGGAGGCTGAGCAGGCCGATTGCTTGAAACCAGGAAAATAGCTGTTGCTATGACATTGTCAGTCATCTGCTTATCGTTAGAAACCTTAACCTGCTACTTATTTTTAGTTTATGATTAGCTGAAACTCATAGAATCCTTGTCTCAGACTTTCTTTCTTGTACTAGCTGTTAAAAACTTGCATTTGTCCTTGTGTTTCACCGTGTTGGATTCAATGTATCTCACCCACCTGTTATAATGATTTTGGAACTGGAATCTACCTTCAGGGTTATTTCCAGATCTTTTTACTTTTGCAACACTATTTGTAAACTTGACTTCTGAAATTAATCAGTAATCATTTCTTAGAGAAGCATTTACTGTATGCTAAGCACAAGACCAGGCACTGGGGGACTGAAGAAGAATTAGATATGACTTCTGTAACATGGATTTAAAATGATCACTGTATGTTTTCATCTAAGACAGTGAATAGAATGTTGAATGAGGAAGGCTGAACTCAAAACTTTATGCTCTTGCACTTAGATACCTTCTTTTAGGTTAAAATCCATTTCATCTGTAAGATCAAATGTGAGTCCAGGCAGCTGTGTAATCGTGTATCCCATGCTCTGTATTTTGCTCACAAAGAGACCATGTGACGTTGCCAAGAGACCATATACCTTGTTAAAACATAGACACAATCTTTGTACAGGGTTCTCAGGCTAACCCAAAGGATGGCGTCACTTTCATGAACCCATAGTAGCTTCAGGGGGATCTCTTACCTCTCTACAGTTCTGGATTTGGGGTTTGTGATCCATGGTTTCATCACTTTCCTTTTCCACCTTTTTAAAAGTTTTGCAAGACATGTCTGGCTCTTTCCTGTTGTTTTGAGGATGTTGGAGGCTGTTCTGATTTCCTCTCAAGTTTTTGTTTTCTGTGATTAGCAAAACACCTTTGTCATTAGTATTACTCTATAGCACGGATTTTGCATTCTATGACAATAGCTATAATCTTACGGTACTTTCTAGGCATTTTTCTCTTTTCCTCATCATGTTTATTGAACACCAAACTGACAGCCTTGGTCAAACAGAAGCGAACTCCTTTCAGGAACTAAAGAGTTGTAGTCTGGCCCAGGCCAGGCCCTGATCATTTTGTCATGTTAAGCTTTGGTTCACAGAGCCAAATCCTGTTTTGGATTTGGGAAAATTGGGATCAGAAAACTGTCCCCAGTCATTAGAAATGTAGTGAGCATGTAGAGTCCCATGGTTAAGAGTATGGGTACTCAGGCCAGATGGCAGCTTCAGCTCTCTGCTCTGTCTGGCCTTGGACAAGCCATTTAAACTCTCTGTGCTTCAGCTATCCATGAAATGGGGAAGAATTAGGAAAATTGGATGAGCTACACATGCAGTTTGTTTACAACATGTTAAGATAGAGTAAGTGATCAATAATATTTGCTAAGAACACAGCCCCATTGACATAGGGCTTGATAACAATAGCAGTGGCTGAATCAGTTGCTCACAAGTGCTACTGCCTGGCAGGCATTGTGCTGAGGGCTTTATATTATATTGTTTCTCTCTCTCTCTCTTTTTTTTTTTTTTGCAGTTTTTGGCCGAGGCTGGGTTTAAACCCACCACCTCTGGCATATGGGGTCAGCAGCTTACTCCTTCGAGACACAGGCGCTGCCACTCTCGTCTCTCTCTTAATTGCACAGGCACCATAGAAATTTAGATTATGCCTTCATTTTATTATTGTTCCAGGTTACAAATACAGAAGCTAAGGCTCGGAGAGATTAAGTAACCCAGGGCTATTTCACTGCAGAGGCTGAGCCCCTTAACTGCCTTACTGTGGTCATTTGGTCCTCTGTTGTCTTCCAGAGCACATGACTTCCTGGTAGAGACTACATGTTTGGTGAAGTAGCCAGGGTGGTCATTGTTGTTAAGCTTTAGTCATTTAGTCTGGTTGGGAGACAAGACTAAATATGCATAGGGGACAATTATAGGACTACTGAGTGAACCCCCTCCTGTTGCCAGTGGCCCAGTTATAAGAAATGTAGTGATTTGGAGAAGAGGAACCCCAGTTGCTCTGCAAGGATTAGTGGAGGAGGGGTCTTGAGCAGGGAATTACAGATGGGTGTGATCTGACTAGGCACAGAAAGGGGGAGACATTGCTAGGCAGGGACACATCTCAGTCTGTGCAGGGTGTGGAAGCAATAGCAAACTGATCGCGCTGGTAAAGTGGGTCTGGGTTGGGATATGCAGAATATGTTAGGGAATTGGGGAGATGGAACTATTTCTGTGGATCTAAGAGTTGCAGGCTAGTGGCCCTTGGGTCACATTTGGCTTTCCGTAAGTTTTTAAAGACTTTAAATTGGTTGTCAACACTTAAAAATTGGAAGATTTTTATGTAAAAGTCTGGATTTACAGCTGCTCTTGTAATAACGGAAGTTCTGGCAGTTGCTGGGCCCACATCCCCACATGGTAACAATTGGCTAGAGCTGGGGCCAGCTGTCTCCATTATGTGGGACAAGTGCTCTCCATTCTACCACAGACCCCCACCTGCCTGCTACACTCCATCTGTCTGGCTTCTGAAGGCAGCAGTTTGTGGCCTTGGCCTAACGGGTAAGGGCTCTGATACTGGATCAAAGGATCCTACACTTTCTTCCCGCCAAACTGCAGGCTCCATGGAAGCAGGAGCCATGTGTTTTTGTGCACTGCTGTCTTGCGAGGACCTAGCAAAATGCGCAGCAAATACGGGGCGCCTGACTTGTGTGGCACCTGGATGGCAGCAGCAACTGCATCAGAGTAGAATCAATTCTGGAAGCTATAGCAGGGCTGTAGACTGCTCAGGGGAGAGCAGACTGAGGCACACGCCATTGACCTGGTGGCTCATTTTGAAGCCTGTTCTGAAAGCACTCTGTGATGACCATTAAGCAGCAAATAGGCTGCTTGTAAAGCAGAGAACAATCTGTACGTGTTTGTGTCAAGGAAAAAAACTGCTGGTCATGCATCGCTCTGTTCCAACTCCCCTCACGACCTGGATGGCCACTCTGTTGTTGTTTTCTTCTTTGGACACCCATGAAACAATAGGATTAGAAAATGCATTAGTAAGGCTTATGGCACTTGCTTATTTGCCTCACTCAGCAGGACAACAACATGACAGAGATCACAGCCACAGCTCCCTGCGCTGTGTGTTTTAGCAAAAACCTGCACAACCGAGTTGCTTTTGACTAGGGATATGATCTTTCTTCCTGGCTGCTGATGGCAGCTCTTCTCCACGATTTAGTCTGTGTTCTTGTTTTGTTTATTTATTTCCCTTTCTTCTGCACTTGGTATTCCTCCAGGCTCCGTCTGAATGTGCCTTGCCATTGGGAACGCTAGGAAAGAAGAAAGTCAAGCTGCCTCTCCCCCAGGCTCAGGCTTTGGAAAATCAAAGCAGAGCAGAGGCAGTTCTCCGCCTGCAGCAGGGTCAGCGATTTGTGTAATGTTTTCCCTGTCGGCTTCTCTCTGCTGATTTCTTGTGTTTTTGAGCACGGGAATGAAGAGTTGTATCATTTCGGCTGCCTTTTTGAGCAGGTGGGATCTGCAGCTGTGATCAAAGCCACTATGCTCTGTGCTCCCTGCCAACAGCATTCCCTGCTTTTTTCTAAACTGCTCCTTATGGGGCTGGATTTGTCTCTGTGGAGTGAGGTGGCCCCAAGAAAAATCTGCCCAGACTCCCTGACAAGGAATGAAAGGAGAAAAGCACTTATATCTCTGGCCTCATGCAGGAAGCGTTTTGATAACATCATTTAAATCAAGCCATAATTAGGCTCGTGTATCCAGTTCATGTAGAAACATGAAATGGTAGGCAGCCAACAGGTTTGGTTCTAGCAGCCATCTGACTGTGAGGTTTAAGTTGTACTGTGTATTCCTAAATTTAGTAAAATAATATCTCACAGCCTCTTTTTCATTCTTATTTTTAGTAATCAGTGATTTTTGTAGATAGTAATTTGGGTCTGATTAGGACACATTGGCAACTCTTCAGTTTTAATTATAGAAGAGTTTTTGCCTGTAAGTCTTGAGGACACAGTGAACATAGGATTTTCAAGAGGTGTCCAAAAAACTAGTTGAACCCTAATTGTTACTGGTCGTGATCACTATAATCAAATATATTAATAGAATAGATAAATTATAGCTCCCAACCTGTTAAAACTTTTCTCGGAGACATAATTTGCAAAAATGTTTTGTCAAGGACTGGGTCTTGAGACAGAGAATAGATTCTCCAGTGGGTCTGCTGGCCAGTGTCATCTTCCAGCATCTTGAGCGACTTTTTCGTTAATAAACTCTTAGTTCTCCAGGTGGTGTCCCTGCTTCAGAGTGTGAGCCATCGAGGCCTGGTGGGCCTGCACATCAGAAGCTCTGGCTTGCAAGGGATTAACCCTCTGGCACTGGCAAGTCTTTGCCTCTGAGCATCCCTGTGTGTGTGTGGCTGATGAAAGAATCGGAGGGATGAGCTCGTGCATAAGAAAGCAATTTGAAAACCCTCAAGTCTGATGTCAACGTAGAGGATTAATACTTGGAGTTTGTGGCCAGCCCTGTGGTTTTACCTATGCCACTGAAGTTCTCCAGGCTCATCTTTGTCAGATAAATTAGGGCTTTACATTAGGATCTGTGTGGTCTGATTTGATACGATAGCTACATGAGGCTATTTTCATTTAAATTAATTAAAGTTAAATAAAATTCAAGGTTCAGTTCCTTAGTCATGCTGGTGACATTCCAAGTGCTCAGTGGCCACATGTGGTTAGAGGCTGCCATGTGGGACATCCCAGCTATAGTGTTTCCGTCATCATGTGAAGCTCTACTGGACCACTCTTGACTCAGTTCTCTACCGGGTTTCTTCCAGTTTGGGGCTGTGTAGACTTTGACAAAGGGGATTACAGAGTCTTTAGAGAGAGCTGTGCTTTTGCTGTCCCCTGGCAGACCTGTGCTAGGGGTTTGGGGAGGCTGAGGTCTTTACTCCTGTTTCCCAGGGGAGCATGAGCCTGCCCTGTGGTATCTCCCTCACAGTTCTTAGAAGAGGTTAAGTTCATTAAAGAATGATACATTCCTGAGCCCTCAAATAATTTTGTCTAGTTTGAATTTGGAATATAAAATAACATAAAAGTCTGACTTGGACAGAATTTTTTTCCTCTTTTATTAAAACTTTGGGTCTGCCTTTTTAGAGATGAGATAACCTGTTGTCGTTTTCCTTGTATGTGGGACAGCACAGGCTGGGTACCAGAATCGGTGTTGATGGTGTAGTATGGACCTGCGCAGATGGGGCTTGGAGGCTCACGTTGTCCCACTGAGGTGGGTGGGAGATACAAGAGTGGTCATCTAAGTGCGGTTACATGATGTGCTAACTAGCAGTAACTACATAAGAATTGCCATCAAGGTGGCTTTTAGAATTGGGAGCAGGGGGATAAAAGTGTGTCCTACACTAAATTTAATGACTGGAGGTTTAAGCTGGGAAGAAAAGGAATAGCTGAAAGCAAGAATAAGCTACATCCCACAGTTTGGGCTGTTCAGTGTCTGTGGTTCTTGATGTTACCTTTGAGTGAGAACTTCTCTAAACACTCAAAAAAATTGAACCTCCTCGGCCCAAGTGCTGTGTGGCCATCTTCTCAGCTCTGTTTTTTAATACCATCTGGTATATTCTATATTTTACTTAGTATTTGTTTATTGTCTGTCTTTTCTTACACAAGAGGATAAGCTCCATGAGCACAAGAGTCTGGTCTATTCTATTCAGTGCCTGGACACGTCGTACTTTCGCAAATATTTTATGAAGAAATGCTGTTCTGTTGCATCGTTTCTGTGAGATCTGGTGGTAGAAGCTACTAGTAGGAGGCTGGTGGCATAGAAAGAGATGAGGTAATAGGCAGAACTCTGGAGAGGAGACCAATGGTGGCAGCTGAATGGATGGGAAGGACAGCGGATCCTGACTTTAGGAGAGGTCCCTGTACAAGGTGAAGGTTGTGCACAAGAAGGCAACTAGTGGGCAGAAACCTGAGCTTTGCCGAGTCAGGGTTGTAAGATAAAACATTTCTTTTTTTTTGAGACAGAGCCTCAAGCTGTCCCCTTGGGTAGAGTGCCGTGGCATCACAGCTCACAGCAACCTCCAACTCCTGGGCTCAAGTGAGTCTCCTGCCTCTGCCTCTCAAG
>NW_003852410.1:14321918-14328642 GCF_000181295.1 Otolemur garnettii
GTTGAGCTACAGGCGCCAAGCCTATTAAAAGTATTTTTAAATTCCCCTTGGATAGGATAGGGGTTCTGATTTAGGAATGTTTTTGTAGACAGATGCTTTTCACATCAGTTCAAGTAGTTTTTAAAAGCGCATAAGCAAGCATTAAGAAAACCAGCCTTTCCTAAATTTGATTTCTTTTTTGGTTTGTTTTAAGACACAGTCTCACTCTGTCACCCTGTATAGAGTGCTATGGTGTCATAGCTCACAGCAACCTCGAACTCTTAGGCTCAAGCCATCCTCTGGCCTCAGCCTCCTGAGTAGCTGGGACCATAGGTGTCTGCCATGATGCCTGGCTAGTTTTTTGTTTTTTGTTTTTTTTTCAGTAGAGATAAGGTCTTGCTCTTGCTCACGCTGATCTCGAACTCCCCTGATTTTGATTTTTCTATAAAGGAACACTTGTCAGGACTGTTGTCAAGACTGATTTACAAATCCAAGGCTTTCTGAGGCTTCATTGAACACTTCAAGCATTTTCCCTACATGTGAGAGGTGGTTCTGTGTAGTCAGCACTGAGCCTCAGATCAATCTGGGCCTATCAGGGACCTGGAGCAGGATTCGAAGCATTTTTGTGGCACAGACAAGGTGGCAGCATCTGATTCACTCTGAAGGCTCACCATGCTCTCATAAAGATTACTATCCTCGAGGTTTTTAATAGGGAAAAAAAAGACCCCAAACTATGGACATTTTGGAATTTGTTTTCTGATAGTCAGGGACTCTGTAAATAGATGATCTTACATGCATCTCTCCTGACCGCATTCTAAGATAGAATATTTAGTCCTGTGGAATGGGGTCAGTGTCCCCTTGCAGTCTTAGGTTGTGGCTGGATGCCCTATACTGCAATTTCACAGTTCCTGTACCACTAAACCCTTCCTCCTTTCCTCCTCTGCCTACCTCCTCATAGTCCTTAGGAAGATTTCTGTTTTGATTACTCATTTTCTAGAACTTTCTCTGCCTCTTCTCCCTCTTTCTCCTTAAGAAAGTTGCGGTTTAGATCACTCCCTTTCTAGAATCTTCTCTGCTTCTTCTCCCTGCTCTCTTTCTCATTCCCCTGTTCCAATCCTGAAATGGCTGTCTCCATTCTATGGTCCCAGTACTGTGGGACACTCCATTCTTGCTGTTTGACGTGTTTATGGTTTATAAAGTGACTGTGAACACTGAATGAGTGAATTCTACCCCACTGCTCCTAGGGATAATACAGGTTAGGTTCTTACGAGTTTCTGGTCACAACATTTTCACCAACTGATCAAGTAATAAACTGTGTGTTTCTGTTTAAAGGCATCTTATTTAATATATATTTAATATATATTGTCAATTCATTAACATTGAAGTCATGGCACTGTAACTCAGGTCTGAACGAAACTTGTCTACCTGAGGCACAACACAGCCTTCTTCCAGTAGGGATGCTAGACAGTGCTTCAGCACCATGCGTGGGGGGCATTTTGAACAGTGAAATCACTGACAAAAGCACAAAAGGGTGGCGCCTGTGGCTCAGTGAGTAGGGCGCCAGCCCCATGTACCGAGGGTGTTGTGTTTGAACCCAGCCTTGGCCAAACTGCAACAAAAACTAGCTGGGCATTATGGCAGGCGCCTGTAGTCCCAGCTACTCAGGAGGCTGAGGCAAGAGAATAACCTAAGCCTGAGAGCTGGAAGTTACTGTGATGCCACGGGCACTGTACCAAGGGTGACAAAGTCAGACTCTGTCTCTAAAGAAAAGAAAAGCACAAAAATATGAAAACATGCCACTAAATAGTTCATGTAAAGGACATCTTTTAGAGAAGTGGAACAGGAAGACAGAATGTTTTCACCTTGTACAACCTCAGCTGGGAACGTGTGATTTGGGGAACTCAAATTTTTCACCATTCTGCATATGTCCTCGAATGACCACAAAAGCACTATAAATAATAATTTGGGGGTTAAAAATAAATGTTAGCAAGTAGGACATTCACAGATACAGAATGCATGAATGATGACATTTGACTTTACCTTATAGACAACTGAACGTTGGTGGAGGGACCAGCAGCACAATAGGACAGGGAAAAAAAATGCTCTTTATTTCTGTCAAAGAATTTGATATTTGAAAACAATTTTTTTTTTATCATTGGGGATTCATTCAGGGTGCAAGAAACCAGGTTACACTGGTTGCATTTGTTAGGTAAAGTCCCTCTTACAATCATGTCTTACCCCCAAAAGGTGTGGCACACACCAAGACCCACCCCCCTTCCTCCTTCCCTCTCTCTGCTCTTTCTTTCCCCCACTCTTTCTTCCTTTCTCTATCTTTTCTCCCCTTCCCCCACCCCCACTGTGTCATAAATTGTCCTCATATCAAAATTGAGTACATAGGATTCTTGCTTCTCCATTCTTGTGATGATGTTTTATTAAGAATAATGTGTTCTACTTCCATCCAGGTTAATACAAAGGCTGCACAGTCTCCATTTTTTAAATGGCTGAATAGTATTCCATGGTGTACATATACTGCAGCTTGTTAATCCATTCCTGGGTTGGTGGGCATTTAGGCTGTTTCCACATTTTGGCAATTGTAAATTGAGCTGCAGTAAATAGTCTAGTGCAAGTGTCCTTATGATAAAAGGATTTTTATCCATCTGGGTAGATGCCCAGTAATGGGATTATAGAATCAAATGGGAGGTCTAGCTTGAGTTCTTTGAGGGTTCTCCATACTTCCTTCCAAAAAGGTTGTGTTAGTTTGCAGTCCCACCAGCAGTGTAAAATCTCTCCACATTGACGCCAGCATCTGCAGTTTTGAGAGTTTGTGATGTGGGCCATTCTCACTGGAATTAGATGGTATCTCAGGATGGTTTTGATTTGCATTTCTCTAATTAGGGATGATGAGCGTGTTTTCATATGTTAGCCAGTAGTCTGTCTCCTTCAGAGACGATTCTATTCATGTCTCTTGCCCATTGATATATGGGATTGTTGGCTTTTTTCATGTGGATTAATTTGAGTTCTCTATCAAGCTTTTGTCTGATTCAAAATATGCAAATATCCTTTCCCATTGTGTAGGTTGTCTATTTGCTTTGGTTGTTGTCTCCTTAGCTGTACAGAAGCTTTTCAGTTTAATTAAGTCCCATTTGTTTATTTTTGTTGTTGCAATTGCCACAGCAGTCTTCTTTATGAAGTCTTTCCCTAGGCTGATATCGTCCAGTGTTTTTCCTATGCTTTTTTTGAGGATTTTTATTGTTTCATGCCTTAAATTCAAGTCCTTTATTCATCTTGAATCAATTTTTGTGAGTGGATAAAGGTGTGCGTCCAGTTTCAGTCTTTTACATGTGGATATCCGTTCTCCCAGCATTATTTATTGAATAGGGAGTCTTTCCCCCAAGGTCTGTTCTTGTTTAGTTTATCGAAGATTAGGTGGTTGTAAGATGTTAGTTTCATTTCCTGGTTTTATATTCAATTCCACTTGACCACTATGGCTTTGTAGTACAGCCTAAATGTGGTATGCTGATGCCCTGGCTTTGCTTTTTTTTTTTGCAGTTTTTGGCCAGGGCTGGGTTTTGAACCTACCACCTCCGGTATATGGGCCAGCGCCCTACTCCTTGAGCCACAGGGTGCCACCCCCTGGCTTTGTTTTTATTACTAAGAACTGCCTTAGTTCTACAGGGTTTTTTCTGGTTCCATATAAAATGCAAAATCCTTTTTTCCAAGTCTTGAAAGTATGATGTTGGTACTTTAATAGGAATGTCATTGAATCGGTAGATTGCTTTGGGAAGTATAGACATTTTAACGGTGTTGATTCTTCCCAGCCATGAGCATGGTATGTTTTTCCATTTGTTAATATCCTCTGCTATTTCCTTTCTTAGGATTTCATAATGTTCTTTATAGAGGTCCTTCACCTCTTTTGTTAGTTATATTTGTAGGTATTTCATTTCCTTTGAAGCTATGGTGGAGGGAGTTGTGTCCTTAATTAGCCTCTTGTCTTGACTGTTATTGCCCTATACAAGGGCTACTGACTTGTGGACATTGATTTTATATCCTGAGACATTACTGTATTTTTTGATGATTTCCAGGAGTCTTGTGGTTGAATCTTTGGGGTTCTCTAAGATCATATCGTCAGCAAAGAGAGAGAGTTTGACCTCCTCTGCTCCCATTTTGATGCCCTTTATTTCCTTGTCATGCCTAATTGTATTGGCTAGAACTTCCAGCCTATGTTCAATAGTAATGGCGACAGAGAACAACCTTGTCTGGTTCTAGTTCTAAGAGGAAAAGCTTTCAGTTTTACTCCATTCAGTAAAATATTAGCTGTGGGTTTGTCATAGTTTCAATCAGTTTCAGAAATGTACCACGTATGCCTATACTCTTCAGTGTTCTAATTAGAAAAGGATGATGGATTTTTTCGAATGCTTTTTCTGCATCTATTGAAAGGATCATATGGTGTTTGTTTTTGCTTCTGTTAATATGGTGGATGATGTATATGGACTTAATGTGTGTTAAACCAGCCTTACATCCCTGGGATGAAACCTACTTGATCATGATGTATGACTTTTTTGATAAGCTATAATCTATTGGCTAGAATTTTGTTGAGAATTTTTGCATCTGTGTTGATTAGTGAAATTGGTCTGAAATTCTCCTTTTTTAGTTGGGTCTTTTCTTGGTTTTGGTATCAGGGTGATGTTTGCTTTGTAGAACATGTCGGGGAAGATTCCTTCCTCCATAGTTTTTTGGAATAATTCCTGTAGTACAGGAATAAGCTCATCCTTGAAGGTTTAATAGAATTCTGGTGTTGAGGCAGGAAAGTAAAAGCAGAACTAAAAGAATCTGTCCTAGCCACCATATGTAGGCCTCAGCCAAGCCCACAGGCGTTTCTGTTGTCTGTATGTTTCTTCCTTGACATATGGGGCCTAGATTGTAACCTAGTAACTTCCTTGGGTTTGTGTTGCCTTTGAGGGCAGGTCTCAAGGACGTGGGGGAATCTGATCTTCCCCCTTGAGCCCGGGACCTTGAGAATGATGTCATGTCTCTCTCTGTTTTATGACCCTCACGTGCACTCCCACCCTGAAAAGTGGATAAAGAGAGGCAAGAGATTGAGTCGGGGGGCTTGGTTTGGGGAAACACGCTGGTGTTCTGAGTACCCCTGGCCGAATAAACCCACTTCCTGTAATCAACTGGTGCCTGGAGTCTTCTGTCTGCGTTGGTTTCCTGCTACAGTGTGAAGCCAGCTGGACCAGGACATTTTTTTGTTGGAAGATTTTTTATTGTTTCTTTAATCTCAGTGTTTGAAATTGGTCTGTTCAGGAGCTCTATTTCTTCCTGGCTAAGTCTAGGGAGAGAGTGTGATTTCAAATATTGATCCATTTCTTTCACATTGTCAAATTTCTGAGCATAGAGTTTCTGATAGTATTCAGAGATGATCTGAATATGATATGAATATGTATGTCTGTGGCATCAGTTACTATTTTCCCTTTATCATTTCTGATTGAGGTTACTAGAGATTTTACTTGTCTATTTCTAGTTAGTCTGGCCAAAGGTTTATCTATTTATTTTTTCAAATAACCAACTTCTTGTTTCATTAATTTTCTGAATAATGATTTTGTTCTCAGTTTCATTGATCTCTGATTTAATTTTGGATATTTCTTTTCTTCTTCTGGGTATAGGCTTAGATTGTTCTTCTTTCTCCACTTCTATAAGATGGCTTGTGAGTTTGTTGGTGCGCTCTCTTTCTGTTTTTTGAATGTAGGCATCTAAAGCGATAAATTCTCCTCTCAGAACTGCTTTTGCAGTATCCCACAGGTTTTGGTAGCTTGTGCCTTCATTATTATTGTGCTCAAGGAAGTGAATGATTTCCTCTTTTATTTCTTCCTCCACCCAACTGTCATTCAACAGAAGGTTGTTTAACTTCCATGCCTTTGTGTGGGGTTGAACGTATTTGTTGGAGTTGAGTTCCACCTTTAGTGCCTTGTGGTCTGAGAAGACACAAGGTAAAATTTCAATTATTTTGATTCTGTTGAGGTTTGTTTTGTGTCCTAGGATATGATCACTTTTGGAGAATGTTCCATGGGGCAATGAGAAGAATGTATATTCTTTATCTTTGGGATGGATCTTTCTATATGTGTCTATCAAGCACAGTTGTTTTAGGGTCTCATTTAAGTCCCTTATATCTTTGTTTAATTTCTGTTTAGAGGATCTGTCCAGCTCTGTAAGAGGAGGTTAAAGTCCCCTATTATTATGGTATTGTGGGATATCATATTGCTAATACTGAGTAAAGTCTGTTTCAAGAATCTGGGAGCATTTAAGTTGAGTGCATAAATATTTAGAATCGAAATGTCTTCTTGTTGTATTTTTCCTTTGACCAATATAAAGTGACTATATGTGTCTTTTTTGACTTTAGTTGCTTTAAATCTACATGTATCTGAAAATAAGATTGCAACTCCTCTTTTCTTCTGAATTCTGTTTGCCTGAAAAATTGTCTTCTAACCCTTAACTCAGAGTTTTAATTTGTCTTTTGAAGCTAGGTGTGTTTCCTGCAGACAGCAAATGGATGGCTTGTGTTTTTTAATCCAGTCAGCCAGTCTATGCCTCTTCAGTGGAGAATTCAAGCCATTAACATTTATTGAGATAATGGACAAGTGTGGTACTGTTCTATTTTTTTTTGAGACGGAGCCTCAAGCTATCCCCCTGGGTAGAGTGCCATGGCATCACGCTCACAGCAACCTCCAACTCCTGGGCTCAAGCG
>NW_003852410.1:14329655-14332420 GCF_000181295.1 Otolemur garnettii
CCTACTTAGGCTGGTCTTGAACTTTGGAACTCAAGCAATCCACCCGTCTCAGCCTCCCAGAGTGTTAGGATTATAGGCCTGAGCTACCTCGCCTTGCCCTAAGAGTGTTTACATTTTTTTTTGGTTTTTTTTTTGAGACAGAGCCTCAAGCTGTCACCTGGGTAGAGTGCTGTGTGGCATCACAGCTCACAGCAACCTCAAACTCCTGGGCTTAAGTGAATCTCTTGCCTCAGCCTCCCATAGGCACTGGGACCACAAGCGCCCACTACAACACCCGACTATTTTTTGGTTGCAATTGTCATTGTCGTTTGGCAAGTCCAGGCGGGATTTGAACCTGCCAGCTCTGGTGTATGTGGCTAGTACCTTAGCCACTTGAGCCAAAAGTGCCGAGCCTGTAACATTTCTTTATAGATGGAATCCTCTGCAGTAGCTACCTCATAGTCCCTTGGACAGGTTGCTCTGGACTGGTTTTTCATGTTGCCAGGATTTTTCTGCTGATTCTTCCTCATGAGTGTCTTCTTTTATCTGTTTCCTTGCCCTAATTTTCTTTTCACTTCCTCCTACTCTTTAAGTTAACATGCCTCTGGACTAGGGTTTCGATGAGTCCTTTTGGTACAGGACCAGAAAGAGGAGAAGATTGAAGAGTAAGAAGGGAAAAAAGATTTAAAAAAAAAAAGAAAGAAAGAAAGAAAAGAAAAAAGAGAAAGGAGAGGGAGTGAGTCAAAGGGAATATTGACAAAAAGAAGAGAGGCACAGAAAGAAGACAGCAGCAATATAGGTGTACAGTGGGGTACTTTGACCCAACCTTAAAAATCCCCAACCCCCGCCAGGTTGGGTGGTTTCCTTTAGGTCAGCACCTCTTTTCTAGCCTGTTCCAACACAGCACCCCACCTCCACCAAGTAGAGAGGAAAGACAAAAGTGCCGTAAATCAAACTAAAACAGCAAACAGAAACTTTACAGGATAAAATTGGGGGAAAAAAACAAATAATAGGAGTAGAAACACTAGCAAAAATGAAGTTCTAATTGTTAAAGAAGGCAACAATGGAAAATTATGTTTAAACTAGAAAAATGAAGAAAGAAAAGAAAGAAAAAAAGAGAAAAATCTAAAGGGAAAATGTTGAAATAAGAAAACAAAACTAAAAACCAAGCAGTATAAATATCTTGCTGAATATTGTATGGGCAACAGGTGATCTTCTGGGGTATGTGATGTTAATCACAATGCTGATTCAGGTATGTGAGATGGAGACTGGAGGCCTCTGCTGATTTCTCAAACCACGCAGGGTGAAGAGCTTAAATCTCTCCTCAGCCCGCTTAAAAGACACTTTAAACTGCTAACCTTGGCTAAGCAGAAGCTTTCCCAGGAAAGCACTTGTTGCTGGGATCACTCCTGAAGTAGCTGTACATCTACCCAGTGTGCCCAAACTGGTCTCACTCTATGTCCCTGCAGGCCAAGGATATAAGGCATCTCAGTCCCCGCCTTTAGGTTGCTCAGTCACTAGATTACTCACCCAAGGTCTCCTGCCCCATTCTTGCTCTGCAACCTGGAAGGCAGAGCTTGCCAGGGCAGTTCTCCCCCAATGGCTCTGCGTGGCCCACAGCCAAACACTATTAGCTCCATCCGGCTCAGCAGCTCTGTCTGGGGCCCTAGACAATGCTTAAAGTCCTCTGCACTCTTGCCCAAGTTCTAAGGTGGTTCAACTGAGTCCCAAGTCCAAAAAAACCCAAAACAGCTCACAGGTAAGGCCTTTCCAGTTTGCAATCTCACTGCTGCTGTACTTACAGCTGTAGGTGGGATTAGACCAAAGGAACACACTCAACCACTTGCCAGTTCTCCACTGCTTTTGTCCTCCTCATGGGGTCCGGAAGTCTCTAGCTGACTCCGTATGTCCCCAAAGGGATGTTTCTGGGTAGATCCCACCAGCCAGAGATGCCTAGAATCTTCTCTCCCCAGTCTCACTGTGCCCAGTTGCGAGGAAGCTGTTACTCGGCTGCCATCTTGGTTCTCCCCTATATTTGAAAAATTTTAAAAGCATTGAAGTAGTCAACCTGGGAATTAGGATTTGGGTAACAATTTTTCCCCTCATTTTAAGATGGAGAGATTTTTCATTTAGAATTATATGTGCAAAGAAACTCTCGTCTCTGTGCCCAACGCACCCGTGGCTCATCCTCTCTTACATCTATTGCACTGTGGTATCACGGGTTGCACCTTGCCCGCCACACACTGAGATTATGTGATCTTTTAGGTCAGAGACTGTGTTTTGTATTCACATTACATCCACCAATGATGAATGTTAGCACATAGTTGGTCAGTGTTATTAAAATACTAGCACATAGTAGGCAGTCAGTTTTCTCGAAAGACATAGGCATTTGAACTGAAGAGCTGCCATGAGCTCTCATTGCATCTGATGTTGGTCCGTAGCTCCTTCTCCACAATTCTGAAATCCAGAAGGGTCTGAAACAAAAGCATTTCAGGGCAACTGGCAGCGAAACCTGACTGACATAACTTGTTTACTGAGACAAAGGTATTTACAATCTTGGAGTGACATACATTTTGCTTTAGAAATATTGGTGTATTTGATTAAAAGATTCTCCTGGAAGTGTTGGGTCATAAATTACTCCTTTTGGCTCGGTGCCTGTGGCTCAAGTGGCTAAGGCGCCAGCTACATACACCTAAGGTGGTGGGTTCGAATCCAGCCCGGGCCTGCCAAACAACAATGACGGCTGCAACCAATAAATAGCTGGGAGTTGTGGCAGGCGCCTGTGG
>NW_003852410.1:14332440-14334844 GCF_000181295.1 Otolemur garnettii
CCTGTGGTCCCAGCTACTTGGGAGGCAGAGGCAGGAGACTCACTTGAGCCCAGGAGTTGGAGGTTGCTGTGAGCTGTGATGCCACTGCACTTTACCCAGGGTGACAGCTTGAGGCTCTGTCTCAAAAAAAAAAAAAAAATTGTGAATAGAATTGTAGAATGTGGTCTTTTATTTTTGTTTAATAAGAGAAGACTAAATCTTTGTGCCCATCTTTTTAAAAAGTTATTTCTATGAGGGTGATGCCTGTGGCTCAGTGAGTAGGGCACTGTCCCCGTATACCAAGAGTGGTAGGTTCATACCCTGCCCTGGCCAAACTGCAACAAAAAAATAGCTGAGTGTTGTGGCGGGCAACTGTAGTCCCAGCTACTTGGGAGGCTGAGGCAAGAGAAGCACCAAGGGCCAAGAGCTGGAGGTTGCTATGAGCTATGATGCTACAGCACTCTACCTTGGGCAATAAAGTAAGACTCTGTCTCTAAAAATAAAAGTTATTTCTTTTGAGAAAATAAGCTGTACTCTGTAGTATACAAATTAGATAAAATCACTCACATCCACTAAAATATTCATACAAGTGACACAAAGATTCCTGGTGGCTCATGTTGAGATTTTCGTTAGATAAGATAAAGAGGCTTCTTAGAAACTATTAAAGTAAAAAATAATAGAAATTCTTATTTTATTTTTTTGAGACAGAGTCTCAAGCTGTACCTTGTACGTAGATGTGTACATACATATAATAACAGAAATTCTTATTTTATTTTTCTGAGACAGTTTCAAGTTCACCTATGTATATAGATATAACAGACTCAATCTGGGTGGAGTGCCATAGTGTCATAGCTCACAGCAACCTCCAGCTCTTGAGCTCAAGCAATTCTCTTGCCTCAGTTTTTCCATTTTTAGTAGAAATAGGATCTCGCTCTTGTTCAGGCTGGTCTGGAACTCCTAAGCTCAAACAATCCACCCGCCTCAGCTTCTCCAAGAGCTAGGATTACAGACGTGAGCCACCATGCCCAGCCAGAAATTCTTTTTTTTTTTTCCCCCTCAGAAATTCTTATTTTGGCAGTTTTCAAGGGGAAAGGGAGATATCCCTGTGATCTTGTCCACCCTTTGGACTCTCCTTTCTTTGACTTAGGACTTAGGACTCATGTTCTCTTTCTTTCTTTTTTTTTTAAGTTTTGTTGAGTTGTGCACAGATTATAAGTATATAAATAATGAATTCTGGTACGGTAAAACATCGTGTAGCCACCACCCCGATCAGGAATGGTGCTTTAGAGACACCCCAGTGTCCTCTTTTGTGTGTGGCCTTATTCATTCAACATGATTATTTTTTGGAGCATTCGGACTCCTAAGTCTCTCTACGTTACCTTAAAAAAAAAAATCTCCTAAAAAAACAAAATCTCCTGGGCAGTGCCTGTAGCTCAATGAGTAGGGCGCTGGCCCCATATATCAAGGGTGGTGGGTTCAAACCCGGCCCCAGCCAAACTACAACAACAACAACAAAAAATAGCTGGGCGTTGTGGCGGGCACCTGTAGTCCCAGCTACTTGGGAGGCTGAGGCAAGAGAATCCCTTAAGCCCAAGAGTTTGAGGTTGCTGTTAACTGTGATGGAACAGCACTCTACCGAGGGTGACATAGTGAGACTTTGTCTCAAAAAAAAAGGCAAGAGAATTGCTTGAGCTCAGGAGACTGAGGTTGCTGTGAGCTATGATGCCATGGCACTCCACTCTGGAGGACAAAGTGAGACTCTGTCTCAAAAAAAATTAAGAAAGAAAAAAATTTTACTTGAGGAAATTGAGGGTTTAGGAGAGAATCAGCTAGAGGCATAAATGATTATAATCTGTGGCTGATGAAGAGTAAAATGAAGTGACATAATTTGATGACACATCTCCTGAGGGGACGACATGTAGAGATAAAAGCCCCAGGATAAGTATAAATAGTGCTCAGAAAGCTCTTCTTAGGAATGGGAAGCTTGAATAATGAAAGGAAACAATTTGATTAATCCTAAGATTTTTATTATAAATACTTTGAGTCTATTATATCTACGTACATAGGTGTCAACACGTACAGGGATAGAGTTTATTAGGAAAATGATCCATATTGCCAAAAAGTGAAGTAAAATAATCCTGAGTTCTGCCATCCTCCCTGCTTCTGCCTTACAACATTCAATAGCAATGAATAAAGCACCTGAAAACTTCCCAGCTGGAGGAAGGTTTTCTTTTGTTATTAGTATACATTTGAATTGTGATTGTAGGCTCAGCGCCTGAGGCTCAAGTGGCTAAGGCGCCATCCACTTACACCTAAGCTGGCGGATTCGAATCTAGCCTGGGCCCGCCAAACAACAATGACGGCTGCAACCAAAAAATAGCCGGGCATTGTGGTGGGCGCCTGTGGTCCCAGCTACTTGGGAGGC
>NW_003852410.1:14334864-14386344 GCF_000181295.1 Otolemur garnettii
GTTGTGGCGGGCACCTGTAGTCCCAGCTACTCGGGAGGCTGAGGCAAGACAATCGCTTAAGCCTAAGAGCTAGAGGTTGCTGTGAGCTGTGACTCCATGGCACTTTACCGAGGGTGACAAAGACTCTGACTCAAAAAAAAAAACCAATCTCCTGGCAAATTGTCATGAGAGCCTTCAGCTCTGAAAAAGAACACAGCTGGTAATGTAGCTAGGTCGGAAGGCTTTTAGGGGATTGGGATGCTGAATGGATTACACGTGGGCATAGTTTCTGAGCCCTTACCTCTTGGTCTTTGCTAGTCAGTCCTAAGGCCCAGCCATTGGGACTCCCTGTCACCCCCATCACAGCCCTCCCTTTTCCAACAAGGGCCTGCATTCAGGAAATATCTCTTGAATGTTAAATGCTGCAGCTCCTAGGCCCAGCTCTCTCACAAAGGGAAGGCAAGTTAAATACTTGTCCCTATTAAATCAGTGAGCTGTACTGAAGGGCACAGTGTGTTGTTTCGTTTAAGACTATGAGACGATACAGCACAGGAGACGGCCACTCAGCATTGTGACTGGCCTTTGTGAGACTCTCTCTGTACTCTCTCATGCAGTCCCCGTTTTCTCTCTACGAAGATAAAGGTTTCACATTGTATTTAGATAGCATGTTAACCATGACTCAGAGTGAGTGGGAGGAGGCAGAGCTTTTGTGACATGTCAGCCATTTAATAAGTCCAGCAGACATCACATTGTTTTCTGATTTTGTAGAACAAGACTGGCATTAAGAAATCATAGAATGGAAGTAGTGTGGAGGCCCACACCGGTAGTCCCAGCTCCTCGGGAGGCTGAGATAGGAGGATCGTTTGAGCCTGGGCGTTCATGTTGCAGTGGCTGTGAACACGCCTGTGAATAAGCACTGTGTTCATAGAATGGTTCTGGTTTAATCGGCTCATACCATTGTGGCATGTGTTTTAGGAAGACATTTCACTGCATGTGATAACAGTAACTCCATAAATATTCTGAATTTTGGAAGTTTTGCCTCCCACCGTAATGCAGCGCCCTGCACGCTCCAGCCTGTGCGCATCAACACGGCAGACATGCCAACACTCGAGTATTTTCCTGCCTCTGTCTGTGAAAGCCACGTAGCACGCACACTTTATACTCTGCAACTGAGGGAAAACCTGGCATTTAGAACAAGCCTATAAAGAAAACACATGAAGTCACTTGACCTAGTCTTTCTAGAGTGTGCCAAAAAATTTGGACGGGGTCATTTTTTCTTCTGCTTTCAAGATGAGGAAGTGGAAAGGACATGCTGTGAAAATGGAGCCAGGACGTCTACTTCTTTAGGCCTCGGAACTCTCCTCACACCTAAGGGTGGTATGAGTCGTGGGAGGCCAAGGGCAGAGCGTCCCAGCTGGGGCTTCCTGGCACCACAGAGAGGTTTCGGGTAAACAGAAACCCTCACCCTTCAAGATGGCAGGTAGGATGTGGGCCAGCCTGGTTGGTTTACTCACGCGTCATGCCAGGCAGATGCTGTTTTCTGTGTGTTCCGTGGTGTGAATCAGCTTGGGAAGCATTGCCTTAATTGGACCGCTCTAGCCGGGCTCTCTGACATAGTGTTTTAGCTGAATTCTGAATGCATGGGAA
This sequence comes from Otolemur garnettii, assembly GCF_000181295.1. Lineage (NCBI taxonomy): Eukaryota > Metazoa > Chordata > Mammalia > Primates > Galagidae > Otolemur > Otolemur garnettii. The sequence goes on from NW_003852410.1 coordinate 14,336,491, forward strand.
GATTTGGGGATGTGCATTCCAGGAGGAAACAAGCACAAAGGGCTTAAGGTGAGAATTTTGTTAGTGTCAGGGTACTGATTGGAGCCAGTGAGCAGTGACCTGGACAGGAATGGTGGGTGATCTCCCTGGGGGGTGTACAGGACCAGGTCTCACAGGGTCTTGTCCTCATTGTAGAGTTTGGATTTTATTCTGTTTGGGAAGCTGCTGCAGGCTTTTCATGGGAATATCACTATCATGACATAGAAGTGTAAAACTGTAGCTTTTAGATTTGGAAGGGAATTAGAAACAAACTCATTTATTCCCCTCATATGTTATTATGTGAAAAAAACTTTTCTGTGCCTTGCTATTTTTTTTTTTTTTTTGAGACTGCGTCTTACTTTGTCACCCTCAGTAGAGTACCATGGTATCATAGCTCATAGCAACCTCAAACTCTTGGGCTCAAGAGATTATCTTGCCTCAGCCTCCTGAGTAGCTGGGATTACAGGCACCTGCCACAGTGCATGGCTAGAGATGAGGTCTTGTTTTGGCTCAGGCAGGTCTTGAACCTGTGAGCTCAGACAATCCACCCACCTCAGCCTGCCAGAGTGCTAGGATTACAGGTGTGAGCCACCTTGCCCGGCCTGCTATTGTATTTTTTAAGTGATGTATGTCCTTCTTTTCTTTTGTGAACTGGGGAACTTATGAAATGCCTTCTAATTTGTGTTCTGCTCTAAAGATCTTGATTGCTGCATGTCCTTCTGTATTAGCCTACTTTAACAAGTTACCACAAACTGGGTGGATTTAAACCAGAGGAATTTGTCTGGACACCTGTAGCGCAGTGGTTATGGTGCCAGCCACACACACCGAGGGTAGCGGGTTCAAACCCGGCCCGGGCCAACTAAAACAACTGCAACAAAAAAATAGCTGGGCACTGTGGTGGGTGCCTGTAATCCCAGCTACTTGGGAGGCTGAGGCAAGAGAATCACTTAAGCCCAAGAGTTGAGGTTGATGTGAGCTCTGACGTCACAGCACTCTACTGAGGATGACATAGTGAGATTCTGTCTCAAAACAAAATAAATTTTAAAAAAATAATAAACTACAGGAATTTATTTTCTTATAGTTCTAGAGGCAAAAATTCCAAAATCAAGGTATCAGTAGAAATGGTTTCTTTTGGAGACTCTGGGGGAGAATCTGTTTTGTGGCCCCTCTGCTGGCTTCTGGCAGTTGCTGGCAGCTCTCGACATTCCTCTCATCTCTGTCTTCATTGTCATGTGGCATCTTCTGTCTGTGTGTCCTTGTGTCTTTACAACATTTTTTCCCCAAAACTCCAGTCATCAGATTGAGACCCATTATAATCCAGTATGACCTCAGCTTGATTATAGCTGCAAAGACCCTATTTCCAAGTAAGGTCACATTCTCAGGGTCTAGGGTTTAGGACATGAGCATGTGTTTGTGGGGGACACAATGAAATCTACAGTACCTTCCTTCTGCTGCCACCTTTATAGTGATTGACCTCCACTTAGCTTAACTGAACCCACATGGTCATTTTACCTGAACATTTAATAGGTCAAACTACTATATCATTAAACACCATTTGCCCTTTTCGTATGGATGAAATATTGTCAGAAAATGGACTGAAGAGCTCTGTCTCAGCCTGAGACTTGTGTTCCCTGTTTCCAGGTCCCTTTTTATCCAACAAAGATATTTTTGTTTTATACTTAACTAGCTATTTGGTTTCACTCTTAAATTATTTATTTCCTGCCTTATACTAGAAATTATTTAAAGCATTTCTCTGTGTGTGTGTGTGTGTAAAACAAGATGGCATAACTTAAAGGTGAAGATAAAAGAAGGGAGAAAAAAGGTAGAAACAAAAAGAAAACGGAGGCCAGGAAGAGCTGCAGGTACATTCTGTCATGCGCATGGGCCACAGACTTGAATTTCCTAACCGCTCTTATGGAAGGGGAGACCTTGTGAGTCGCACGGTTCCAAGAGCTTCACGGGGCTGTTTTTCAAATCAGCCCCGAATGCCAGCGTTTTGGATCACAACGAAGCAGGTTTCAGCAAAAGCAGTTCTGCTGTGGAGTAGACGGAAATGTGGCAAATTTATGAGACCCACTTTTCCATCTCTGGGAATTTGATCAGGTGTGGTGTAAATGTAAGGCAGTTTCAAGGGCAGGATGGAACGGTTTTTGATGGACATTGTACCTTTTTTAACCCGTTTATCACCTCACCCGTCCACTAAAGGTGGAGGTTCGCAATAAGGCCAAGGATGGCTCCTCTGAGTTTGGCTAAACCTTCCTAAGGCATTCTTGTCACTATTGCCTTGCCATTGCAATTCTTTTTTAACCTGAAGTCATTAGTTTTGCTCTAAAAGTTGGTGTATGTATGCGTATGTGGGGGTGCATGTAGTATGTATATGTTTACGTATGGACTGCTCTCAAAAGGAACCACTGGAGCCAGAGCCTGCCTGCCCGCCTTCAGCTCAGCTGCCCTTGCCTTTGTCTGATGCAGGGTGCTTTAAAACATGTAGGCATCTGTTTATCATTTGAAAACTCAAACAAATGATTCTTGATATAATTGTGAACCAAGAGAAAACGATATGTGAGTTTACACACCTATTAACATATATAAAGGAGTACTCTGCTTGGGGCCTCTAGGCTTTTTTGTGATAGTATGACAACTTTTTTGCCCCTCCCTGGCCCAGTTTTTCTATTTTTCCAACAAGGGTAATGCCAGTACATATCTCACAGGGTTGCAGTACATGAGTTTACTATGAACTTGGAACTGAACCTGTCACAGTCAGCACTCAGGAAGGGTGAGCAGCCTCTATTAACTGATGCCATGAGGGACCTCTCAGTCCCTTTACACAGAATCTCAGAGGTGGCTGAGTCTTATTATAGCTGTTTGCCTTAATAATTTGACTATTTTAAAGACATTTAAAAATTGTATCTTTCTCCCTTTTGGGGGGATTTGTAGTCCAGTGTATGTGTATATATTTATGAGCTAATGAATATTTTTATCCTCTTAAGCACTAGGACTAGAGTCTATAAACTTTTTTTTAAAAAGGCAGTGGCAGGCCAGGCACGGTGGCTCCCGCCTGTAATCCCAGCACTCTAGGAGACCAAAGCAGGTGAATTGCTGAGCTCAAGAGATCAAGACCAGCCTGAGCAAGAGCAAGACCCCATTTCAACTAAAAATAGAAAAACTGAGGCAAGAGGATCACTTGAGCCCAAGAGTTTGATGTTGCGTTGAGCTATGATCATGCCACAGCACTCTACCCAGGGCGACAAAGAGAGACTGTGTCTCAAGGCAATGGCATAATTGTTGGAATTGTCTTGAGAGCTTTTATTAATCTAATCATAGACTATTATAATAGGCTGTTTTCATAAAAGAGCATGTAGGTTTATTTTGTAATTTTCTTTCTTTCTTTCCTTTTTTTTTTTGAGACAGAGCCTCACTATGTTGTCCTCAGTAGAGTGCTGTGGCGTCACAGCTCACAGCAACCTCCAACTCTTGGGCTTAAGCAATTCTCTTGTCTCAGCCTCCCGAGTAGCTGGGACTACAGTAGCCTGCCACAACGCCTGGCTATTTTTTGTTGCAGTTGTTTAGCTGGCCTGGGCTGGGTTTGAACCTACTACCCTCAGTGTATATGGCTGGCACCTATAATTTTCTTTTTGTTAGTCTTGCTCACATTTCAAGAAGACAAAAGTTTAGCTGGGCGTATATACTGGCGGGTGCCTGTAATCCCAGCTACTTGGGAGGCTGAGACAAGAGAATCACTTCAGCACAAGAGTTTAAAGTTGCTGTGAGCTGTGATGCTGTGTCACTCTACCAAGGGGGATATTGTAAGACTCTGTGTCAAAAAAAATAAATAAAGGCTCGGCACCTGTAGCATAGTGGTCACGGCGTCAGCCACATACATTGAAGTTGGCGGGTTCAAACCCAGCCCCGGTCAAAGCAAAAAATAGCCAGGCATTGTGGCGATTGTCTGTAGTCCCAGCTACTTGGGAGGCTGAGGCAAGAGAATCGCTTAAGCCCCAGAGTTTGAGGCTGCTGTGAGCTGTGATGCCACAGCACCCTACCGAGGGCAACAGAGTGAGACTCTGTCTCAAAAAGAAAAAGACAAAAGTTGCTTTCTGCCAGGGACTTTTGGTAAATGGTCACTATTGTGACCCTAAAGAATGGCTCGATACTAATTGCTTTCTAGCTTCAGTCTCCTCCTGGTGCATTTTTTCTAAACTCAGTACATCATAGTCAAGCTGATTTCCCCGTAGGAATTGAATAGCACTGAAAGTTTCAACTGTCTTTTTCAAAGATTAAATAATTTCTATTACTGTCATAGCAACCACCATGTAAGTAGTTGAAAGAGAGCAGGTGAGTGAGAACAGCCCTTTGAACCTGGAACTTTGGGATTAACACCCAGTTGCAATTCTTCCAATTTAGGTCACACAAACTTTCAAGCTGCATCAAAGCAGCCTGTCATACCAACTTCATCTGTAAAGTGGAAGGATCGGAGTAGATGGTTCCTGTGCTCCCTGCAAGAATGAGCTTTCAGTGGATCTTTCTGTTACAGCCACTTAGGTGTCGCGCAGGAAGCCCTTCTTTTCAAATAATTGGTTATCTGAGCTTTTGCCCTTAGAATGTGACAAAGGGCAACAATGATGTTCAAAACAAAAATACTCACTAATAAACAAGCCACTTCATAAGTTTTATCTCCATTCTGGTATATCTAGCATGTCATTTCCTGTACAGCTTCTCGATCAAAGAGATTGTTAATGACGGGGATAGAAATGTTTTTCACTGTTAAAAACACATTTATGTGGTACCATCTTTCCCCCCAGCATCTTGCCAGTATTTTTGTTTTTTAACCTCTTCGCCATTGATCTGTGTGGTACAGATAAATTGTAAATTGAATAAAAGAGCAATAATTTCACAAAAGCAGTGAAAGTGATATGGGAGATGTGCTTGAACCACACGCAGAACCACTGACCATGAAGCTTGGAAATATGGGATGGCTTAACAATTGAGGCAATAATGGTGAAATTGCTACAATAATAGTGAAATTGGGGGAAAGTATTTTTGAATATCAGAGAATTGATTTGAACATCACATGATGAAGAGTACCTTGAGAAAACTGATATTGTTGATTATTTTTTGTAAAAATTCTATTATTCTGACTTGGTGCCCATGGCTCAGTGAGTAGGGTGCTAGCCACATATACTGAGGCTGGCTGAGGCTGATGGGTTCAAGCCTGGCCCGGGCCTGCTAAACAAAAGTGACAACTGTAACCAAAGAATAGCTGGGCATTGTGCCCAGTGCCTGTAGTTCCAGCTACTTGGGAGGCTGAGGCAAGAGAATTGTTTAAGCCCAAGAGTTTGGGGTTGCTGTGAGCTGTGACTCCACGGCACTCTACCCAAGGCGACAGAGTGAGACTCTGTCTCCAAAAAAAAAAAAAAAATTCTATTCCAGAAAAACCATCATGAAGTGATGAATGTTAGATGGTCCTATACTTTTGTTAGAACAATTACAAATATAATTAGTATTTGTTTCATTCTTTGTTTATTTTGAGAATTATTACATGGTTGCAATTGTGACCAATATGTTAGTATTGTTGGTATTTTATCAACTTTTTTTTTAGTTTGTAGTTTTATTTAAAGGTAAAGTTTTAACCTTTTCATCACTATTCACTATTAAATTTTGGTCTTCATTTTAAGTTGATTCACTTTAAGTGATATTTTTTTCTGGTCTTAATTATAATCCGTTAGTGAGCATCTCCACTATCTGTTACACTTATAGTGGGTGTACTATGTTTTATAGAGTCCCTCCCAAGTTCATGTTCTTCCCAGAACCTCAGAATATGACCTTATTTGGAAATGAGTGATTGCAGATATAATTAGTTAAGATGAGGGCACAGTGCAGTAGGGTGCCCTCTTAACCCAATACGACTGGTGTCCTCATGAGAAGAGAAGATGCATTGAGATACACACAGGGAAGTTGGCCATAGGAAGTCACAGACACACAGGGAGAACACCTGTGACTACAGAGGCAGAGCATGGAGTGATGGGTGTCCAAGCCGAGGAGCACCAAGGATTGCAAGCTAAGAGAAAGTCAGGGAAGAGAGTCTACCCTCAAAAGGAACCAACCCAGCTAACACCTTGATTTGGGACTGGTAGCCTCAGAAACTGTGAAAGAATACATCTTGGTTGTTATAAGCTCTCGATTTGTTGTAGTTTGTTATGGCAGCCCTTAGGAAACTAATACAAGGAGTTTTCAAGAAAGTATTTTACTGATTTGTGGACTAGATGTTATTTCTCAGACCCCAGACTCACAAAATGGTATAAAGGCCAGTAGGAAATCAGATAAAAAGTTATTTCATTGACCCAAACTGAATATGGTTTAAGTAACTTTTTTAAAAATTATTTGGGATTCATTGAGGATACAAAGAATTAGGCTGCATTTGATTAGATAAAATCCCTCTTATAATTATGTCCCACCCCCAAGAGGTGTGGCACACGCCATGACCCCTATCCTCCTCCCCGCTCCCCTCTCTGCACTTGCTCGTTCCCCTGTCCCTCACCCCCCATATTAGCTCATCTACTGCCTTCATATTAAAATTGAGTACATTTAATTCTTGCTTCTCCATTCTTGTGATGCTTTACTAAGAAGAATGTGTTTCACCTCCAACCAGGTTAATACAAAAGATGTAAAGTCTTCGTCGTCTTTAGTGCCTGAATAGTATTTCATGGTATACATATACCACAGCTTATTAATCCATTCCTGGGTTGGTGGGCATTTAGGCTGTTTCCACATTCTGGTGATTATAAATTGAGCTGCAATAAACAGTCTAATGCAAATGTCTTTATCTTTACAATAAAAGGATTTTTTTTTTTCTGGGTAGATGCCTAGTAATGAATGGGATTGTAGGATCAAGTGGGAGGTCTAGTTTGAGTTCTTCGAGGACTCTCCATACTTCCTTCCAAAAAGGTTGTATTAATTTGCAGTCCCACCAGCAATGTAAAAGCGTTCCCTTCTCTCTACATCCATGCCAGCATCTGTAGCTTTGTGACTTTGTGATGTGGACCATTCTCTCTGGGGCTAGGTGATATCTCAGGGTAGTTTTCATTTGCATTTCTCTGATTATTAGGGACAATGAGGATATTTTCCTGTGTTTCTTAGCCATTCATCTGTCTTCTTTAGAGAAGGTTCTATTCCTGTCTCTTGCCCAGTGATATATGGGATTGTGGGTCTTTTTTGTTGATTAATTTGAGTTCTCTATAGATCCTAGTTATTAAGCTTATGTCCAATTTATAATATAAAAATATCTTTTCCCATTCTGAAGGTTGTCTGTGTGCTTTGGTTGTTGTTTCCTTTCTGTGTAGAAGCTTTTCAGTTTAATTAATTCTCATTCATTTATCTTTGTTGTTGTCGTGATTGCCATGGAAGTGGCCTTCATAAAATCTTTCCCCAGGCCAATAATCTTCAAGTGTTTTCCTCCCATTTTCTTTGAGGATTTTTATTGCTTCATGCCTCAGGTTTAAATCTTTTACCCATCTAGAATCAATTTTTGTGAGTGGAGAAAGATATGGATCCAGTTTTGGTCTTTTACGTGTAGTTATCCAGTTCTCCCAACACCATTTATTGAACCATTTATTTTTTTTTCCCAGTGTATGTTCTTGCTTGGTTTACCAAAGATCAGGTGGTTGTAAGAGGTTAGTTTCATCTCATGGTTTTGTATTTGGTCCCAAATGTCAGTGTCTCTATTTTTTGTGCCAGTACCGTGCTTGTTTTGATCACTATGGACTTGTGGTACAGTCAAAAGTCTGATAAGGTGGCAGCCCCGGCTTCATTTTTATTACTAAGAATTGCATTGGCTATATGGGGTTTCTTCTGGTTCCATACAAAATGAAGAATTATTTTTTCCCAATTTTTGAAAGTATGATGATGGTGTTTTAATGGGGATTGCATACAATCTGTAGATTGCTTTGGGATGTATAGACATTTTCACAATGTTGATTTTTCCCAGCCATGAGCATGATATGCTTCTTCCATTTGCTAATATCATCTGCTATTTCTTTTCTTAGGGTTTTATAATTTTCTTTGTAGAGGTCCTTCACCTCTTTTGTTAGGTATATTCCTAGGTATTTCATTTTCTTTGACGCTATGGTAAAGGGAATTGTGTCTTGATTAGCTTCTCATCTTGAATGTTATTGACATATACAAAGGCTACTGATTTATGGACATTGATTTTATATCCTGAGACATTGCTGTATTTTTTTAACACTTCAGGAGTCTTGTGCTTGAGTCTTTGGGTTTCTCTAAGATCATATCGTTGGCAGAGTGAGAGTTTGACCTCTGATTTTCTTGTCTTGCCTGATTGTTTGGCTAGAACTTCCAGCACCATGTTGAATAGTAGTGGAAATAGAGGGACAACCTTGTCTGGTCCTGGTTCTAAGTGGAAAAACTTTCAGTTTTATGCCATTTAGTATAATATCAGTTGTGGGTTTGTTGTAGATAGCTTTGATCAGATTCAGAAATGTGCCACCTATGCCTATATTCTTAAGCATTCTAGTTAGAAAACAATGCTGAATTGTATCAAGTGCTTTTTCTGCGTCTGTTGAGAGGATCATAATGATCTTTCTTTTTGCTTCTGTTGATATGGTGAATTACACTTATGCACTTGTGGTATGTTAAACCAGCCTTGCATCCCTGGGATGAAACCTTGATTGTGATGACTTTTTTAAATGTGTAGCTGTCATCTATTGGCTAGGATTTTGGGGGTTTTTTGCAGTTTTTGGCTGGGGCTGGGTTTGAACTCACCACCTCCAGCACATGGGACTGGCGCCCTACTCCTTTGAGCCACAGGCACTGCCTTATTGGCTAGGATTTTATTGAGGATTTTGCATCTGTATTGATTGGTGAAATTGGTCTGAAATTCTCCTTTTTAATTGGGTCTTTTCCTGGTTTTGGCATCAGGGTGATGTTTGCTTCATAGAACGTGTTGAGGAAGATTCCCTCCTTTTCAATTTTCTGGAATAATTTCTACAGTATGAGTGTAAGCTGTACTTTGAAGGTTTGATAGAATTCTGGTGTGAAGTGATCTGGACCAGGGCATTTTTTTTGTTGGGAGATTTTTTTTCTTGTTTCTTCAATCTCAGTTCTTGAAATTGGTCTGTTCAAGAGATCTATTTCTTAAGTCTAGAGAGAGGGTGTTATTCCAGGTCCTCCACATTGTCCAATTTCTGGGTATAGAGTTTCTTTTGTAGTACTCAAGAGATGATCTCTTGTATCTCTGTGGCATGTTATTATTTGCCCTCTATTGTTTCTTTTTCTTTTTTTTTTCCCTCAGAGACAGAGTCTCACTATGTTGCTCTTGGTAGAATGCTGTGGCGTCACAGCTCACCGCAACCTCAAACTCTTTGGCTTAAGCGATTCTCTTTCCTCAACATCCCGAGTAGCTGGGACTAAAGGTGCCTGCCACAACACCTGGACATTTTGTTGTTGTTGTTATTGTTGTTTAGCAGGCCCAGGCTAGGTATGAACCACCTGCCCTGGTGTATGTGGCCGGCCCCCTAACCACTGAGCTATGGGCACTAAGCTTTTATTATTTCTGATTGAGGTTATTAGAGATTTTACTTTTCGGTTTCTAATTAACCTGGCGAAAGTTTTATTGATTTCATTTTTTTCCCCACAGAACCCACTTTTTATTTTGTTAATTTTCTGAATGAGTCTTTTGTTTTCAGTTTCATTAATCTCTAATTTAATTTTGGTTATTTCTTTTCTTCCCCTGGGTTTGGGAATAGATTGTTCTCTTTTTCCAGTTCCATAAGATGGTTCATGAGTTTGTTGATACTCTACCTTTCTGGTTTTTGAATGTAGGCATTTAATGTGATAAATTTCCCTGTTAAGACTACTTTTGCTGTATCCCACATGTTTTGATAACTTGTGTCTTCATTGTTGTTATGGTTGAGAAATTTGACGATTTCTTGTTTATCTCTTCCTGAACCCAACCATCATTCAGCATAAGATTGTTTAATTTCCAAGTCTTTGTGTGGGGATGAATGTTTTTGTTGGAATTGAGTTCCATGTTTATTGCCTTGTGGTCTGAGAAAATAGAAAGTATAGTTTCTATTCTTTTAATTTTGCTGAGGTTTTATTTACATCCTAAAATGTGGTCGATTTTGGAGTACGTACTATGGGCTGATGAGAAAAATGTATATGCTTTAGCTTTGGAATGGTATGTTCTATCTATGTCTATTAATCCCATTTGTTGTAGGGTCATATTTACGTCCTTTGTATCTTTGTTTAGTTTCTGTTGAGAGGATCTGTCCAGTTATGTCAGAGGGGTGTTCCAAGTTCCTGGCTTAGAAGATCTGTCCAGTTCTGTCAGGGATGTTCAGGTCCCTGGCTATTCTAAGGTGTTCTGGGATATAGTATTGTTCAGCCCCATCGAGGTCTGTTTCATAAATCTGCGAGCATTTAAGTTGGGTGCATAAATATTTAAAATGGAAATGTCTTTTTGTGTTGTTCTTTTGATGAGACCCCTCTTTTCTTCTGATTTCCATTAGCTTGAAATACAATTTTCCATCCCTTAACCCTGAGTCTTGATTGTCCTTCAAGGCTAGGTGTGTCTCCTGGAGACAGCATGTGGATGGCTTGTGCTTTTTTGTTCATTCAGCCAGCCCATGACTCTTCTGTGGTGAATTCAGTACATTGCCATTTATTGAGAGAATTGGTAAGTGTGGTGGAGTTCTAGTCATCTTATTTTGTGAAAGTCCATTGTGTAGTTTGATCCTTGCCATCGTGGAAGCTAAGTTTTGACCTTTAGCTTCTGGCTGTTTATTTTGCTGATGGTCAATGTTGAGAATAGGTCTAAGTGTTACCGTAGAGCTGGTCTTGTGGTGAATTTCCTTAGTGCTTGTATATTCATAAAAAATTTGATCTCTCCATCAATTTTGAAGCTTAGTTTAGCAAGATACAGAATCTTGGCCAAGTTGGGCACGGTGGCTCACACTTGTAATCCTAGCACTATGGGAAGCCAAGGTGGGTGGATTGCCTGAGCTCACAGGTTTGAGACCACCCTGAGTGAGCTCTTGTCTCTAAACATAGCTGTGGGTTGTGGTGGGCACCTATAGTCCCAGCTACTCAGGAGGCTGAGGCAAGAGAATCACTTGGGCCCAAGAGTTTGAGGTTGCTGTGAGCTAGGACATTATGGCACTCTACAAAGGGTAACAATGTGAACTGTCTTTTTAAAAAAAAGAATTCTGTGCTGAAAATTGTTTTGTTTAAGAATATTGAAGGCGTGTGACTATATTTTTCTGGCTTGGAAGGTTTCAGTTGAAAAGTCTGCTGTCATCCTAATGGCTCTGCCTCTGTAGGTGCTTATGCCTGGCTGCTGGCACAATTGGTTCTTTCATCTTGACTTTGGACAGGTTCATTACAATATGTCTTGGAGAGGTTCTGTTTGAGTTGAGAGGACCCAGGGTTTGATATCCATCTCAGAGGGGTGTATTGGGACCTTTAGTAAAATTTAGGAAGTTTCCTTTTATGATAGTTTCCAGTAGAGCTTCCATTCCTATGGGACAATCTTCTTCCCTCCAGGAATCCCTATTATTTATATGTTTCAACACTTCATGGAGTCTCATAGTTCTCTAAGCGCCTGTTCTGCTTTCTCTCTCTTCTTTTCTGCCTCTTTACCTGGGCTAACTTGAAAACTTTATCCTCTAGCTCTGAGGTTCTTTCTTCTCCATGGTCTAACCTATTTTTTGATACTTTCTACCACATCTTCATTTATTTATTTATTTTTTGAGACAAGAGTCTCACTTTGTCACCTTTTGTAGAGTGCAGTGTCATCACTGCTAACAGCAACCTCAAATTCTTGTGCTTAAGCAATTCTCTTGCCTCAGCCTCCCAAGTAGCTGAGACTACAGGCACCCACCACAATACCTTGCTACTTTTTGGTTGCAGTTGTCATTGTTATTTAGCTGGCCCGGGACAGGTTTGAACCCACCACCCTCAGCTCATGTGGCCAGCACTGTAACCACTGTGCTGCGGGTGCTGAGCCTCTCTTGCCCTTTTTTTTTTTTTTTTTTTTTTTGTTGAGACAGAGCATCAAGCTGTCACCCTCAGTAGAGGGCTGTGGCATCACAGCTCACAGCAACCCCCAATTCCTGGGCTCAAGCAATTCTTTTGCCTTCACCTCCCAAGTAGCTGGGACTACAGGTGCCCACCGCAGTGCCTAGCTACTTTTTGGTTGCAGCCATCATTGTTGTTTGACAGGCCTGGGCTGGATTCGAACCCACCAGCTCAGGTGTATGTGGCTGGTGCCTTAGCCACTTGAGCTACAGGTGCTGAGCCTCTATTGCATCTTTAATTCTCTGATTGTCTCCTTCATTTCCTTAAGCTTTGCCATATCGGTTCTATATTCTACATATCTCTCATCTGACTTTTCATTCTGTCTTTCCATTTTCTCATCCATTTTTTGTATTGTCTTTATTACCCTAGTTTATTTTATTTATTTATTTATTTTTTTGAGACAGAGTTAGAGTGCTGTGGCATCACAGCTCACAGCAGCTCAAACTCTTGGGCTCAAGGGACTCTCTTGCTTCAGTATCCCAAATAGCTGGGACTACAGGCATCCACCACAACACCTGACTATTTTTTTGTTGCAGTTGTCATTATTGTTTTAGCTGGCCAGGGCTGGGTTTGAACCCGCCAGCCTGAGTGTATGTGGCTGGCACCCTACCCACTGAGCTACAGGCACCGCCCATATTATCATATTTTAAATTCCCTTCTATCAAATCCATTAATTCTTTATAGGTGGAGTCCTCTGCAGGAGCTGCATCATGGTCCCTTGGGGTAGTTCCTCTGTTTTGGTTTTTTTTTTTTTTTGAGACAAAGCCTCAAGCTGGCCCCCTGGATAGAGTGCTGTGGCATCACAGCTCACAGCAACCTCTAACTCCTGGGCTCAAGCAAGTCTGCTGCCTCAGCCTCCCAAGTAGCTGGGACCGTAGGTGCCCACCACAATGCCCAGCTATTTTTTTTGGTTGCAGCCTTCATTGTTGTTTGGTGGGCCCAGGCTGGATTTGAACCCACCACCTTAGGTGTATGTGGCTGGCGCTTTAGCCACTTGAGCTGTAGGGGCCAAGCCCTGTTTTGGGTTTTCATGTTGCCTGAATTTTCCTGTTGGTTCTTCCTCATGTGTTCTTTCTTCTTGTTCGCCTCCTTGTCCTCCTGTTTCCTTCTCACTGCCTCCTTTGCTTCAAATTATCTTGTCTCAGAGCTTAGGTCTTGAAGTGACCTCAGCCTGAGCAAAGCCAAACTCTTCCTTGTGGCCAGATAAACCGAAGTCCTTGCTCTTGATGATAACATGTTGCAGTGTGTCGCCAGGACACAAGGTGGCACTGTGGTTTTATTTTAGAAGATAGCACAACCTGCAATCTCTATGGTCCTTTTTCCAAACTTAGTTGCCTTTGTTGATCTGATCACCTGATTGTTTCCTCAGCATTCGGACCTTGCATAATCCCTAATGTTGGGATCTTTTTTTTTTTAAACACCATTTTCAGCCATTGTGGCTATCTTTAAGGTCCTGTTCCCACAGAGCCACACCACAGGTCCCACCAGCAGTGCCTATTGAGAATAGGTCTAAGTGTTACCTGTAGAGCTGGTCTTGTGGTGGTGAATTTCCTCAGTGCTTGTATATCCACAAGCCAACCTGAAGCTCCCAAGAGAGATGGGCGCCCCCTAATGTTGGGATCTTAAAGTTCACAAGAAACCTTTAGGGGCAGGAGCCACCATGCCCTCTCGACTCCAGTTCCATGGGGTGTAGGAGTTACTCAGCGTGTCCCAAGAGTAGAGTTCTGATTCCAGCAGGCAGAATTAAGACGGCTGTGCTTTAGCCCCCTGCTAAGAACTTCTCCTGACCTTCCCACAATGGCTGCCCCCGGCCACTAACACCTCAGCATGGCTGCCTTGCCAGCCACCAAACCTATGGCAAATCCACTCCAACCGGCATTCAAATCTGGTTATTGGATACTGCTCAAGTCCACCCACTCTTGCAAGCTTTCCACTCAACACACAGCTTCCCCAACAACTGAAAACTCTGGAAAAGGTTCCTCCCATTGTGGACCTCTATGGGGGGCCAGCTGATCCTAGCAGGTAGCAGTCACTTGCCTAATTTGTCAGATTTCCACCACTCTGGATAATATGCTGTATCCAGCTCACCACCTCCATGCTGTGCTCCCTGATCTATGACTCTGTGTAAGGTTCCCACAGGTTGGGTTGTCTCTTTTTCCCCAGTCATTCTAGGAGAGCTCAGTTGAACTATCCTGGTCCACCATCTCTTGCCCCTCTAAGTAACTCTTATCTTGCCATTTTCTCTGTATTAAATTAATAGTTTCTTAATTACTGAGCTGGAAATGTTTTTCGCTGTTAAGAATAAAAACACAGGGGTGGTGCCTGTGGTTCAAAGGAGTAGGGCACCGGCCCCATATACAAGAGGTGGTGGGTTCAAACCTGGCCTGGCCAAAAACTGCAAAAAAAGAATAAAAACACAGGGTCAGGCATTGTGGCTCAGGCCTGTAATAATAGCACTGTGGGAGGCTGAGGCAGGTGGATTGCTTGAGCTCAGGAGATTTAGACCAGTCTAAGTCAGAGCAAGCCCCGTCAAAAATAGAAAAATTAGCTAGGCATGGCACGCCCAGGCCCCAGTAGTCCCAGCTACTCAGGAAGCTGAGGCAAGAATATCACTTCAGCCTAAGAGTTTGAGGTTGCTGTGAGCTGTGATGACACAACGGCACTCTCCTCAGGGCAACAAAAGTGAGCATTAAAAAAAAAAGGATGGCACCTGTGGCTCAAAGGAGTAGGGCACTGGCCCCATATGCTGGAGGTGGTGGGTTCAAACCCAGCCCTGGCCAAAAACTGCAAAAACAAACAAACAAACAAACAAACAAAACCCCAAGGCATAAGAACATACAATTCCATTTTCATCTGTGGATCAGTTGGTATTTATTTCTCATGTCAGATTCAAGAGTGAAGATAAGAATTTCATTAGCAACTTATGCTTAAAACCAATGCATTATCTTTTAGATCAGGCCAGAAAAATGTGTTTTGGGTAGAGGATCTTGTAGTTTGGAACTTTTTTTTTCCAATAGAGAGGAGTGACGATGGATCATTACCATAAACACCCTATAAAAAGAAACTTGAAGTTGGGCTGGATGGCATACACCTGTAGTCCCAGCCACTTGGGAGACTGAGGGGGAGGATTGATTGAGGACAGGATTTTGAGGCTGTGGTGGGCTATGATTGTACTGTGAATAGCCGCTGAACTGCAACGTGGGCAACCTACTGAGACCCAGCCTCTTTAAAAAAAAAAAAAGAAAGAAAGAAAGAAAGAAAGAAAGTAAGTTGATGTGCTGTTTGGCCCCAGTTAAACCCTGCGACTGTGTGTGTGGTATGCTATGAAATTAAAAGGCCAAGCGAGTCAGTAAACATCCAGTATGAAATGTCTACAATTGTCTCACTGGAGTCTTTTCCTGCATTATCAGTTGCTGGCTTTAGTCTCAGTATGTCATGCCTGGCAGGCTACTAGGTTTGGAAAGAGGAAATGAAACCTAGTCAGTTACTATGAGATTTATAGTGATCCTACTATTGGAGGAAGTGGTGAAAAGTTGATTGATAGTTTGGGACACAACTACAACAAGAAACAGGATGTGTGCTTTCCATTTATACCTAGTTCCCCTCCCCACTACATTTCAGGGCTCCTTTTGCATTTTGTTTTGGCCATGGATCCCTTCTTTCCCTCCTAAACTAAGTCACCAAACTCAAAAGAATTGAGGAAATTTTATATCAACATGATAAAGGCATGTACTTTCAACTGTCACTATACTCTTACGCAGTAGTTACATTTACTGTAACGTGTTGGCAACCTTTGATTTAAAGAAAATTCCTCCAAATAGGATATTCTTTCATGTATGTATAAAGAATGAAAGTATTTTTTTAAGGTAATGATGGGACTGCATTTCCAGTAACTTTCTAAGAAGAACTTGTTTTGAGTTTGATTTAGTAAAATATGATTTTGCATGATCCAATTGTCTGTTTTAAATATGGAGTAAATTCTAGAGTTTAGAAAGAGTGACAGATTAGGACCAGCTCTAATTGTATCAGTTAAAAAACAAAATAACTACTCTTTCATGGCTTAATTTTTCCCCCAAAGAGTACATTTAGGGAATAGTGATAACTAGAATATCTGTTAAAATAATTGAATAAAAACAAATCCAATTTTCATTCCTCAGAGTATGGGTCATATTCTACACAATGCTATTCTGAAATTTAAATCACTTTTTATCCTAGCAGAGAGTTCAGGAATGTTTCTTCCATAAACTGAAAAGTTTAAATCAGAACTTTAATATTAATTTAGGAAATTAGCTAGCTTGAGGTAGCAAAAGTGAGATAGTCAGAAATAGAAAAGAATCAGCTTGGTGAAGGATCAGAAATGAAATATATATATATATATACACACACACAATATATATATTAATGCTGAAAGTGAGAAACTTTCCTGAAGGTTAAAAATTCACATGATTTGGTTATAGTCAGGACTTGCTATTTGGGTCACAGGGCTCATCACTTTCCTGTCTGTTTTACACTTGACAATTTCTAGTCCTGCTATGTGCCAGGTATGTTCTCTGAGGTCAGCCAGAAACAGTAACAAAGATCCGAATAGTTGCAACTTGAGAATTGATGTATCTAATATGTTCAGTGATATTCACAAAAATCATTCAAATTTTTGTCTCCTTTTCTAAACTTCTATAGTTAAAGCTTAGATGTATATTTCATTTAACATTACTAAGCTACAGATTTTAGTCACAGTAGCTTTGAAGGCTTCTGGGCCTTGTGCAAGTTGGAACTTGCTCCTCCAGAAGATGTTGAGTAGAGCTCAAATTGGAAAGAAGTGGAGTGTGTGTTCTTAAGAAATGAAACTGGAACTGGCCCACACCTGTAATCCTAGCACTCTGGGAGGCTGTGAGAGGCGGATTGCTGAGCTCAGGAGTTTGAGACCAGCCTGAGGAAGAGTGAGACCCCCATCTCTACTAAAACTAGAAAAACTAGCCAGGCATTGTGGTGGGCATCTGTATTCCCAGCTACTCAGGGGGCTGAGGCAGGAAGATCACTTGAGCCCAAGAGTTTGAGAGTTTGAGGTTGCTGTGAGCTAGGCTGACGCCATAGCACTGTAGCCTGGGGCAACAGAGAGACTGTCTCAAAAATAATGAAACATTGCAGAGCCTGTGTATTCCTGGGAGGGCCTGTGGTGGAGGGGCCTGGTGTCCTGGCTTTGGCTTCTAGTCTTGACTGTTCCCAGTTAGCTGGGTGAACTTCAGCAGCTGTCTTCACCCCTACAAACCTTGGTTTCTTCATCTGTAATGTAGAAATAATAATGAAAATGGTTCACAGGGTGGTCATTAGTGGCAAGTGCAGTGATGTTTGTAGAACATCCTTGTTTTGTGCATTGTTAAAAGTATTCATGACTTTTAAAAGGGAAATAATGTAGTCATCGAAGTAAAAGCTTTTATTTTAAACTTTTATTTCTAATATTGTCCATTAATAGGACGCATTGTCTCTTTCCCAGGTTTGTTACTCTTTATCTCCTAAAGCTGTGTGTCACTACCCAGAGAGAACTCCCCGTTTAGGGAGAAATGAAGCAGTGAACTAGTTCTTAGACTGTCGGGGTCCTGGGCCAGAGAGGCACTAAACTGAGTCTCCAGCTCTGGCCAAATCCTTTACCACTCGTAGTCAGGGTTTCAAAATGTACAGTGGACGTCATCTACAAGTATCTTGAACATGGATGCAAATTATGTTGAAACCATCTTATTCCGTAACTGTACTTTTTTAAATGTCTCAATCTGATAAAAGTTCAACCAGGGTATGCAGCCCTGGTGAACTGACTCCAGCTGATCTCATCTTGGTTTTCCTCTTTACCCTAGCCACCTCCCCTTTTCTAAACGCTCTGGAAATTCTGGCACTGAAACCCAGGGCTTCCCTTGCTTAAGAGGAAGTTACCCATCAGCGGTGGTTGCTCTCCTCATTCATTGGTGCCTCCCCCCCAGCCACCACTGCTTCTAGTTACACATAAAGGGGCAGCAGGGGCAGGGGGCCCGTCCCTGCACAAACTCGTTATTGTGCTATATACTTTGAGAAATCGGGTCTCTGGTACATTGGCCACTTAGGTGAAAATATCTCTGCCCTTTATCTCCCATTGCACCATCCATTCACATCAGCTCTACTGAAATAAAGCCTCATTTTCCCAATATTATGGAATGGATTACATGTTTACAAATGAATTTGTAAACTCACCCTCATCTGGTTTATCTCAAGGCCACTGAACGTACAGTCATTTCATCTTTGAAATCACAGAAGCATAGAAATTGTGTCAGCATGCTTTCCATTTTCACTCATTGCCACCTTTCTTCAGTTGTCACATTCAGGTTGTCCTCTTTAGAATAATGAAGAGATAGTCTTGGGAGAAATACAGTTTGTGTTATGATGGTTCTTTTGGGAACAAAAACGAAACAATTAAATGATGCCAGGCACATGGCTCACACCTGTGATCCCAGCACTTTGGGAGGTCAAGGCAGGAGGATCACTTGAGGTCAAGAATTTGAGTCCAGCCTGGGAGACATAGCAAGACCCCATCTCTATAAAAAATTTAAAAATCAGCCAGGCACAGTGATATGCTCCTCTAGTCCCAGCTACTGGGGAGGCTGAGGCAGGAGAATCTTTGAGCCTAGGAATTCGAGTCTGCAGTGAGCTGTTATTGTGCCTGTGACTAGCCACTAAACTCCAGCCTGGGCAACAGAGTGAGACCCTGTCTCTAAAGAACAAACGGACAAGCAAATACCATTATATGCATACAAATTAATAGTAGAAAAGTTTATTGTAATGTTACAAAAAATATAATGTAATGTTACAAACCTAGCAGGTAATTTAGTAAACAAATCTTATGAAAGAATATATAATGATTTTTTAATAAAGAAGAAAAGCATTCCATGCTGCTTTCTGATACTGTTTTTTCCCCCATTTTTGTATATTGTCATATTGTGGGCAGGTATTACATTCATATAGGTTTAAAAATAAAACAACATGTTATGGAGGCGCCCTCTCCCCATCATCCTCCATCAACCCCTTATTTCCAGTTCCCACCCTTTCTTCCCCACATAATTTTTTGTTTTCTGTTGTTGTCCAGAATTACTGAGAAGTATAGAAGCAGATACAAATACTTGTTTCTGTATCTTTTCTGGTTTCTTTTTTAAGTGAATGTACTATATACATACAGTGTACCTTTGGTTATTGTTAAACAATATGTCTGAATTGGCCCATGGAGAGTTTCATTCATTGTGTAACTACCATAGGCTATTCCTTTGTATGGACATGCCATAACTTATTTAACTAGTCTCATATTAAGGACATTTGGTTGCTCCTATTAAAAACATTGTTATAGTAAATAACCTCAGACCTATGTCATGCAGCATGTGTGCTACATGTGTTTCAATTCCAGACATGGGGCTTGCTGGGTCAAGGGTATGTGCATTTTTAGTTTTAAAGTGATTGCCAGGTTCTCTTACATAGGGGTTATAGCTATTTAATCTTCCTCCAGTGATATATTAAAACACCTTTTCCCCCAGCAGTCTTTCGTAACAGAATGTTATCAAATGTTTAAATATCTATCTGCCAATCTGATAGATGTGAAAAATCTGCCTTCATGTCGTTAATTTGTATTTCTTTTTTTTGTTTTGTTTTTTTGAGACTGTCTCACTATGTTGCCCTCAGTAGAGTGCAGTGGCATCACAACTCATAGCAACCTCAAACTCTTTGGCTTAAGTAATTCTCTTGCCTCAGCCTCCCAAGTAGCTGGGACTACAGGTGTCCACCACAACGCCTGGCTTTTTTTGTTGTTGCAGTAGTCATTGTTGTTTAGCAGGCTCAGGCTGGAGTCAAACCTGACAGCCTCAGTGTATGTGGTTGGCACCCTAACCACTAAGTTACAGGAGCTGAGCCTACTTTGTATTTCTTTTTTCTGACTAAAGTTAAACATCTTTTTATATATTTAAGAATCATTTGTATTTCCTTTCATGAGAATTGTCTGCTTGCATCTTTTGCCCATTTTTCTGTTGGATTGTTCCATCCTTTTTTTTTTTTTTTGAGACAGAGCCTCAAGCTGTCACCCTGGGTAGAGTGCCCTGGCATCACAGCAACCTCCAAATCCTGGGCTCAAGCGATTCTCCTGCCTCCGCTTCCCAAGTAGCTGAGACTACAGGCGCCCACCACAGTCCCCAGCTATTTTTTGGTTGCAGCCATCATTGTTGTTTGGCAGGCCTGGGCTGGATTCGAACTCGCCAGCTCTGGTGTATGTGGCTGGTGCCTTAACTGCTTGAGCCACGTTAACAACCATTTTTAAGAACTCTATTAAAGAGAATTAGGCTGTGGTTTGGGATTTGAGTTGCAAATATTTTCTCTAATTTTGCTTTAGTCCTCAACGTCATGATTTCTTTCTTTTTTTTTTTTTTTTTGGACCCCCAAAAAGTTGATTGTTATTTAGTTGAACTTTACCAATCTTTTATTTTGTGGCTTCTCAATTCTGAGTCATTGTTAGAAAGGCCTTCCTCATTCTACAGTCATAAAGGAAATCTGTGTTTCCTTGAAATGATTCAATAGTTTCATTTTTTACATATATATCTTTGACCTGTTATGGGATTTATCATGGTGTGAAGTATGGATTTAACTTTATTATGTTTATTTTTCTGAAGCTATTGTCCCCAGGCCAATTAATGAGTAGTCCTAATATTTCTTCTTAAAATGTTTTTCAAGGTCCAGAAAGTTAGCAGCCCTTGCAGAAGCCTTAAAGGAAGTTTCCCTTACAAAAGCTGAGCTGGGATTAGAACTGGAAGAACTGGAGGCCGCAGCACTTCTTGTCCAGGAAGAAGAAACTGCATTAAAAGCAGCCCAGTCAGTTTCCAAGCAGCAGACACTTTGCTCCAGTTCAGAGGTAGACGATTCAGAGGAATCAGACAGCACCCCATCATCTGAAACTGAAGACTCAGACTTGGATTCAGAACAAGAAGGGCTTGAAGAGAGTCAGCCTGAGACAGTCAGTTCTTTGCTAGGTCCTTTTCTTGAGGAAAGTAGTGCCCTGCGTATTGATGGCGGGATGTGCAGAAACATAGCTGTCCAGAGGCCTGGTGTTGGTCAGGAGAAGCCACTTGCCTCTTCCCAGGCTTTTGGAGTGTCTGGGCCCCTGATAGAGGAGCTTCAGGAACAACTGAAGACTACAGTTCAGGTTTCAGAACCTGAGGGCGCCACTGCTGTAAGCCACAGCACTATGCAAGAATGAAACAGCCCTGATGCTCCAAGTAATTGACTCTCTAAGTGGTTTTATTTGTTGTGGAGGATATCGCAGATTTGATTTTATTTACTGAATTAGAATTTCTCATTTACACTTTGTATTTTTTCTTAGTATATATAGTCGGCCTTTCATATTTGTAGATTCAAACAACTAAAGATTGAAAATATTTAAGAAAAAATTGTATTTGTACTGAACATGCACAGTCATTTTTTTTCCTTGTCATTCTCTAAACAATACAGTATAACAGGCTGGGCGCGGTAGTTCACACTTTTAATCCCAGCACTCTGGGGAGATCAAGGCACAGGGACTGCTCAAGGTCAGAAACTCAAGACCAGCTGGAGCAAGAGCAAGACTCTGTCTCTACTGAAAGGAAAAATTAGCTGGGCATCGTGGCAGGCACATGTAGTCGCAGCTACTTGGGAGGCTGAAGCAGGAGCCCAAGAGTTTGAGGTTGCTGTGAGCTTGGCTAATGCTGTGGAACTCAAGCATTGGCAACAGAGTGAGACTCTGTCTTTAGGAAAGGAAAAAAAAAAAACATATAACAACTATTTCCATAGCATTTACATCGTATTTGGGTATTATGAGTAGTGTAGAGATAATTTAAAAGATATGAGAGGATGTGGGTACGTTCTATGCAAATACTATGCCATTTTATATCAAGGACGTGAGCATCTGAGGATGTTCAGCTCTGCAGGGCTGGGAGTCCGGGAACCAGTCTCCCGCAGACGCTGAGGGATGACTGTACAGCACTGTTTTCAGTGAGCTAATGTTTATGCCTTTTGGTTTCCTGTTGTAACTTTTTGTTTTAACTTTATAGTTCTAGATGGAGATAATATATTGTTCTACTGCTAGACTCTCTAGAATGTAGAGGTCATTAATATTTTTATTTTAACTTTACTGAGACGTACTTGACACATAATAAACTGCATGTATTTAAAACATACGGTGTGACAAACGTTGGCATGTGTGTCCTCCAAGTATCATCCCCGGGTCTCCTTCTGGGCTTTTGTTATTCCTTCCTCCCACCTGTCCACTTGTCCCCAACCCCCAGGCAACCATCAGTCTACTTTCTGACACTGTATGTGAGTTTTCATCTCCTAGAATGTTATGTAAATTGAATTATTCAATATGCATCTTCCTTTGGTCAGGTTTGTTTTACTCAGTATGATTTTGAGATTCACTCATGTGGTAACATGTGCCAGGTTTTCTTTTTTTCATTGCTGAGTATTATTTCATTGAATAGATTTGTCCACTTACCTATTGATGGACATTTGGGTTGTTTCCAGTTTGGAGCTGTTATAAATAAAGCCATTATGAGCATCTGTGTACAAGTCTTTCTGTAGACATATGCTTTCATTTCTCTTAGGTAAATAGCTGGGAGTGGAATGACTAAGCCATATGGTAGGTGTACACGTAATGTTTTAAGAAAATGCCCAACTGCTCTCCAACATGGCTGTACATTCCCAGCAGTAGTGCACGAAGGTTCCGGTCGTCCATATGGTTGTCTTCTCTTGATCTAGTCAGTCTTTTAAATTTTAACTATTCCAATAGATGCAGAGATCTTGAGGTCTTTAATTTGCATTTTCCTAAGACTTATGGTGTCAAACATCTATTCATGTGCTTGTCATCCACTTATCTTTTTGACATATCTGTTCTCATCATCTGTCAGTTTTTAAAGCTGTGGTATTTGTTTTCTTGGTTTCTAGTTTTGAGAGTTCTTTATAAATTCTTGATAGTCTTCATCACGAGTCCTGTTTTCCTGCTTCTTTGCATGCCTTGTAATATTTGCTCAGCTGCCAGACATTGTGATTTTGCCATGTTGGGTGCTGGATATTTATTCTTACAGACATTTTTTAGCTGTGTTTTGGGGTGCTGCTAAGTGGCTTGGAAATAGTGTGATTCCAGAGCAATGCTCATTCTAGCATGAGTTATTCCCCAACATTGATGTTCCCGAGTGTTCTCCCTGTGCCCTATGAATTCAGGGTATTTTCAGTCTGGCTGAATGAAGGAGGCACTCTTCCCTGTATGAGTGCTGAGCACTGCTCCCTCCAGTCTTTCTGGATGGTTCTTTCCCCAGTCCTCATCACTAAGTACTCTCTTGAATACTAGAGGAGGACTCTCTTTCTCCAGCTATCCAGGTCTCTCTATGCAAGTCTCTCCTCTCTGGATTTCTATCCTATCGTGCAGACATTAGTTGCCTTGGTCTCCCCAAGTCTTCATTCAGCTCTGTCTCTTAAACTCCAGAGTCCCCTGGGTTGTCTTTCAAGGTAGTAAGTAGGTAGGGCACACAGGACTTACCTGTTTTTTCTTTCCCCTCGGGATCTCTCTCTTTCATTGCCTCATGTTGAGTGTTTTGAAAACCATTGTTTATTTATTACTCCTGTTTGTCTTTGTTGGTTCTATCAGGTGGGAGAACGAATCTAGTCCCTAATACTCCATCTGGACTAGAAGTGTAAGTGTCCATTAATATTTTAGATGTAACTTTTCTCACTTGAGCATAAGCTGCTGGGGCAGTGGGATCTGTGTCATGTCTTATTACTTAATCATCTGTGCCCACACTGTTAAGCCCTCCATAAATATTTGTTGAATGAATGAACAAATGAGATAAACCAATTTGCTCTGGTGAGGAAATGAAAGGAAATATGATAGACCTCAGTAGTATATTTTTATTTCAAGAAAAGGTATGATCCCTTTTACTTTGGGTTTATAAAGGTGGTATCTGTATTTCTGACATGAATTCTCGTTTGTATAACTGGGATTGTGGGTGACTGTGCCATTTAGCATGCATGTTAACTCCTGAACACTCTAACAGTTTTGTCAAAATGTGTTCAAGATTTCGCTCAGGCTCCCCAGAGAGCTTCCAAATTCTTATGACCATTGAAAATGCATTTCTCCTCAGTAATATAAATACATTACCTGAAACCAGTTTGAAAAAGCATCACCCATAACTCCCCTCATTTCCTTTCACTAAAATCGAGCACATTGAGCAAATCCAGTCTTGTCTGAAAGCTCAGCGGCGATCCCGGCAGCAGCTGCAGGGGCTGTCCTTGGCTGTGGTTCTTGCCATCACCCTTTCACTTCCAGAAACGTGGCCTCTGGTGTGGCTGCCTCTGTTGGCCTCATCAAGGTGTTGAATGATGGCAAGGTATACAAGCCTTCAATGCCTGGGGAGGTGAATTCACACAGGAAGGCACTGCTCTTCTGCCAGAGTGAGAACAAGAAGAACACCGGCCTGGAGGAGGACAAGGAGATGCTGGTAGATGATGTGGGCCTGAATGTTGGGGATCCCTATGCCATCTTTATCAAGATGCTTCCAGATACAGGCTGCCACTATGCCCTCTATGATGTGGCCTATGAGACCAAGAAGAACAAGAAGAGGATGTCCTGTTTATCTTCTGGGCCCCTGAATCTGCAACCTTAAGAATAAAATAATCTATGCTAGCTCTAAGAAGGATCAAGCATGAATTACAAGTAAACTGCTACGACTATCCAGTGGCTTTTGGAGGAGAATGGCCAGCTGATCCGCTGTATTGTGGAGTCTCAGAACATGGGCCAGGCGAACGAGTGCATCCAGTACCAACGTGTTACATAGAAATCTCATTTATTTGGCTACCATTGCAGATGCTAGCCCTACCAGTTCTTCAAAAGCAATGGAATAATCTTCCAGTTGGCTGTTGTGAAGAGTAATAGAATGTAACCCATCTCCTAAGAAATGGAGACAGGGTCTTTACCAACTCAGCTGCTTAAATCATGAATGAAACTTCTGTGGCTCTTTTAAAAATGTGAAGAAAGCTACCAACTTAACTATTTTCAATGTAAATATTTATTTTAATCATTAAGCAGATCCCTCAAGAATTTGGCCCCAGGTGTCCTCTTTCCTGAACTTGGAGCATATCTGGATAAACAGATATCACTGGCATCTTCAAGCCTACTTTTTTTTTTTTTTGCAGTTTTTGGCTGGGGCTAGGTTTGAACCCACCATCTCTGGTATATGGGGCCGGTGCTCTGCTCCTTTGAGCCACAGGTGCTGCCCCTTTAAGCCTACTTTTTAGTTTCAACCTGAAGAGGAAACTGAGTAGGCATTGGGCAGGAATTGGTGAGACTACTGAATAAGACTTTACTATATGGATGTGTAACTGTGTATTCTCTTCTACTTGTTTGTAAATATGGTCCCCCAACTACTTTTTTTCAGGTTGTTCTGAAATAAAGCTTACTTTTCCAAAAAAAAAAAAAAAACTGCTACAAGGAGGTGAAGGACCGCTGTACTCTGGCAGAGAACCTGGGGCGGTGCTGTTGTCCCCCAGAGGGCAAGCCTTTTAACTCCCCTCTAACCCCTTGCTCAAGCATCTGGCAGCCCCAGACCTGCCTCCGGGGCTTGTAGGCTGCCCCTTCTGCCAGACCAGAGGATTGGGGGATCCCAGCAGGGGGAGGGCAATCCCTTTATTCCAGTTGCCAAACAGCCCCCACGTCCCTGATCTCATCCCTCCATCCTGATGGTTCTGGCTTCCCCAAGCTGCTTTTTTTTTTAGAGACAGAGTCTCACTTTATCACCATTGGTAGAGTGCCATGGCATCACAGCTCACAGCAACCTCCAACTCCTGGGTTTAGGTGATTCTCTTGCTTCAGCCTCCCAAGTAGCTGGGACTACAGACACCTGCCACAATGCCCGGCTATTTTTTTGTTGCAGTTTGGCTGGGGCGAGGTTTGAACCTGCCACTCTCAGTATATGGGGCTGGCACCCTACCCACTGAGTCACAGGCGCCACTCCTCCAAGCTGCTTTTTTTTGAGACAGGCCTCAAGCTGTCCCCCTGGGTAGAGTGCCGTGGCATAGCTCACAGCAACCTCCAACTCCTGGGCTCAAGCCAGTCTCCTGTCTCCGCCTCCCAAGTTGCTGGGACCACAGGCGCCCGCCACAACGCCTGGCTATTTTTTTTTGGTTGCAGCCATCATTGTTATTTGGCAGGCCCGGGCTGGATTCGAACCCACCACCTTAGGTGTATGTGGCTGGTGCCTTAGCCACTTGAGCCACAGGCGCTGAGCCCCAGGCTTCCTTTGATTGTCTGATTCGTCTTGGGATAAAGCAGACCAAGTTCCCCCCCAGGTAGTCCAGTTGGGGGGAGGCTGTATTTTTTTAACAACACCCCTATTTCTCACCTGTTCCATCCTTTTGCGTGCTGTCAACTTCTAACCACAACAGTGACTCTGCTTGTACCTTTCGTTCTCTGTATAAATGGAGTGCTGGGGAGACAGCCCCTCCCTTTTCCCCTATTCTCAGCCGCTCATAGAAGCAGGACCAGTAAAGGACCATTAATTAAAAAAAAAAAAAAAAAGGTTAAAGCCATGGAAGTTTTCTTCCTTTAATTTCTGTCCCTCTTTAGGAATCCTGACAGGATCTACTTCAGGGAGACTTGTCTTGGGTGGAGAAACCTATTACTCCCTTCCCCAAAGACTGAGCAAACATGATCCTTCCCAGATAGCCTCAAAGCCAAGGAGCTCATTAAACAACTCTCATGAGTATTAAAGACAACGTGAGTGAGCTCCTTAATTTCAGACTCCGTGTCTGATGTCTGCAGCGTTTCTTTTACCCTTTTTTGTTCACATAGGTTGGAGCTTTGTTATATCACATTTCTCTGTCTTTGTTTAAGGTAAGTGTAAGAACACTATACTACACTGGGTGTGAAACCCAAAACATGTCCAAAGGTGCCGTCTGTCTTTTTTTTTTTTTTTTACTAGACAGCCCGCCAAACCACTTTAGTGATCTATAACCACATGAGTTTCCAAAAAACTCTGGGTGATGGGTGAACAAAAACAAGTTGAAGAGAAAACAGAGAGTAGACCTTGTGACTGCCTAGTCGCGGCACAGTGGTAAACACCAAGGCTTTTTCAGGTTGAGGAGATGTGGAGTTGAGCTTCAGAGCCAAGGCTCAGGTGTGGCCAGGTTGCAAGGTGTGGCCAGGTTGCAAGGTGTGCCAGACATTGCACCTTACCCTTCATCTTAGAAATGATAATGGAACTACTTTTATTGCTTATCTTACGGTACAATGAGATGGTATGTTCAAAACACTTGTAAAGTGGGGAGTATAAAACCAAGATAAGGGTTTGTTGTTATTGTCTGTCATCTCAGGGCTGAATAGGGCCCTGTTTAGCTCCCTAACAGGCGGCTGGGGGAGCCAGCCCTGTGAAAATGAGTCAGCCCCGGTAATCGCTTCAGAGGCAGGTAGGCTATTGGTTAGTCTACATAGTTCAGCAGATTAGATAAAAATACTAATTATACCCATGAATCACAACACTGCCTCACATTCTAGGTTTGTATTATTATTGACCTATTTTTCTGTGTTCTGTCTTTCCCATTATCCTTGAAGAATAATGTGGGGCCTTGCTGAGGGCATCATTGGTTTTAGGTGCTAGTATCTAAGCTGGTATCATCTTTCAGTAGCACAAGATTAATCTACAAATGAGACAGGACCGCTCCCTACCACATTCTAAATTGGTTGACAGCTGGGGAGCGGTTTTCACACCTGCTAATGAAAAATCCACTTTGGATGTGAGGATCAAATTCTATTACCAGGAATTAGGAGGAGTAGAGGGAGAGTCAAGTTTTCTTAGTCCTTTTTAAAGATTACTATAAAACAGGGACTCCTGGATAAGTTGTTATAAAAAGATTTTTATTCTTTTATATGTTGTAACTGGAAGTTGACTTACATATAATCAATGGTGACAAATCAGAACCCTCTAAAGGAAACAGAAATGAGTTAATAATTTAGTATAGGAGTAAAACTATTTAAAACACACCAAGTCCTCAGAATGTGTTAATTATAAAATCTTTAAAGATGCAGAAATTCCCCTGTATAAAATGATCTGTCATGTAATGTCATTGCATGTCAGGTAAATGCAAGTTAAGCTTCATAAACACAAATCTCTGTGATTGTTTAGTCAAGGGTCTGCGTTAAAGCAAATCAAAGATTGCAAATGTTTCCTTAGCATCATTCCATGTAAATCCCCGATGGAATTTTTGTGATCTGCTGCTTTTCTTGCCTGTTTTCTGAGTGTGTTATATATAGTTTCAATCCATACCAAATGAAGGAAACATTGATTAGACTTGATTTAAGGCAGCAAGTGATAAATGCAGCTGGGAAATTGATTCATGTCTCTCAAGTGACGGGGGCACAGCCATGCACAGTTGACACAACTCTTGTCTCAAGGCTGGAGAAAACAAACAGGCAAACACATGTCAAACAGATAAATGACTTTGCTGTTTTGAGTTCTCCGTGGAGGCCATTTGTTTCCTAGATAAGGAAGACTGCTCTCCAAAGTCATGAAAAGATAAGCTAGACGAAAAGGATGAATGTGGGACTGGATGCCTAAGCACTCAGAAGAAACAGCAACAGAAAGGATTTACCTCCGGGAAGGATCTTGCTGCTTACCCCTCCAACATGCTGGGAGCAGTGCTCTGAATGCTCTATCTCTGGTATTTTAAGCGTTCACAGTGCTGTGCTGTGGTCTTTGAAGCTATTTCCAGGGAGACATTTCCTGACTGCTCTTACTGGAGTGAGGGCATTCAGGGGCAGAATCAGCAAGAATAGCTGAGACTCTAGAACCCGGCTTACAGTCCCTTGGCCAGGGCCACTGGCCTGAAGTATTGGCAATTCCAGCAGTTCGACCTCTAGCCCAGAAGCCCCTTAAAAACAGTAGCCCCATTGCAACCCAATGCCCCTTGTAGAACTTTGCCCACTTGCTCATAATACATAAATATTTATCGTATGTCTGCTTCCCCCACCTGCCTTGTGTTTTCTCTCCTGGATGTGTTTGCTCCTGTATTGGTTTTTCTTCTTCCTTCCTGTTGGCTTGTTTACATTGTACTCATCCCTAGGGGCCCTTGTCAAATGCCACTTCCTCACTCCCTTGAGGAGGTCACTGTTCCTTGTTCAAAGCTGGAAATAATTCCCCCCCTTGGAGCTCCTAGAACAATTTATTATATAACGGTTTCAGAGTATGCCTTGCTCCCTGCCGGGAACATACATGTCTCCCAGCTCCTTCACAGGAACACAAACCTCAACTTTTCGTACCTGTTTCAACTTTGGATCCCACACAGCTCTATCCACAGAACACCTTTAAATAACATTTGTTGAAAGAAAAACCAAATCCAACTAACCAGCTAAATAGCTTGAATGACTATGGAGTAATCCTCACTTAGCATACAAGGCCACTTTGCTCTTTTGTTTTCCTTTGTTTCACAAGTCTTGATTCTCAGTTACAGGTTAATATGAGGGTATGTCCGATTAGGTCACACCATTTGAGCTTGTAAAGTCCAAAGTCTGAAGGGTTCTCTTGGATTTTAAATATGACTTATGCCAGCATTCTAATCAAAAAGATCACTCATGTCTTTCCTCCTCCTCCTCCCGAGTTCTGGCCTTCTCATCTCCGGGCG
Source organism: Otolemur garnettii (assembly GCF_000181295.1). Taxonomy (NCBI): domain Eukaryota; kingdom Metazoa; phylum Chordata; class Mammalia; order Primates; family Galagidae; genus Otolemur; species Otolemur garnettii. The sequence continues at coordinate 14,366,293 of NW_003852410.1, forward strand.
TAATGGGCACACATGTTCTGTCTGTTCCTGTTGCCTTCCCTTTCCAGCCTTTTCCCACCATTCTCCACCCATTGGTCCCTAAAGCTGGAAGGAAACTTATAAAATACCCACTCTGGGCAGCATCCCCGGAGGTGGTGGGCACTATCCCAGTGAATCAAGGCCTGATCTGGAAGAGTCTTGAATCCAAGGAAAGCTGGATGGAGGGATGAGAGGAGGAAAGAGCTTCCTGCCAGGCTATCCTCTAGTGCAGAGTTCTGCCTTCAGACTTCTGCAAAAATTAAAATTAGGAACGAAACAAACAGGGTGGGGTGCAGAGGGCGCTGGCATTAGGCTGCTCACTTCTTGTTTTGCATATGCATCAGTAACCCAACCCCACCAGTATTCTGCTGAAACGTTCTTTCACAAAAGCCTGTTAATATCCGAAAAGTACAAGGATATTATTTCAGGATAAAGATCAGTCCTCTAAACAGAACTCACTCACCTGAGAACCAGTTACCTTTTCAGCATGTCTATTTCCAGTCTTTTTTTCTGTGCAAATGCATGGGTGAGTTTGTAAAACAAAATTAGAACTATGTACAACCATACATTTTATGAATATTTTCCCATGTCACTGAAGAACCTCCTAAAGTATGGCTTTTCATAACTGCATTTATTCTTACTGCATTGGAAGCAATTGCTCTCAAATGTAAATTTGATTAATCGAAATATTCCTGTTTTATAGTGTTTTTGCCAAGCACAGATGCTTAGATTTTCTAGGTACTTCCTCACTGGCTCTTCCTCATTCCATTACAACAGCATGGTTTATTTTAAAAGCAGTATAGTGTCCCTCAGTATCCATAGGGGATTGGTTCCAGGATGCCTGTGGATACCAAAATCTACTGATGATCAAGTCCTTTGTGTGAAATGGTGTAGTATTTGCATATAACTTATGCACATCTTCCTATAAGCTTTAAATTGCCTCTAAAGGCTGGGCGCAGTGGCTCATACCTGTAATCCTAACATTATGGAGGCTGAGGCAGGTAGATTGCCCTGAGCTCACAGGTTCAAGACCAGCCTGAGTAAGAGTGAGATCCCATCTCTAAAAATAGCTGGGCATTGTGGCGGGAGCCTGTAGCCTCAGCTACTCAGGAGACTGAATCAAGAGAATCACCAAGAATCTGAGGTTGGGCAGTGCCCGTGGCTCAGTGGGTAGGGCGATGGCCACGTACACCAAGGCAGGCGGGTTCAAACCCGGCCCAGGCCTGCTGAACAACAGTGACAACTGCAACAACAACAACAACAACGACCCCCAAAATAGCCAAGAGTTGTGGTAGGCACTCCCAGCTACATGGGAGGCTGAGGCAAGAGAATCGTTTAAGCCCAAGAGTTGGAAGATACTGTGAGCTGTGATGACATGGCATTCTACTAAGGGTGACAAAGTGAGACTCTGTCTCCAAAAAAAAGTCTGAGGTTGCTGTGAGCTATGATGCCACTCTACTGGGGGTGACAAACTGAAACTGTCTCAAAAATAAATAAATAAATTGACTTGGTGCCTGTAGTACAGTGGTTACAGTGCCAACCACATACACCAAGCGTTGTGGCTTCAAACCGAGCCCAGGCCATCTAAACAACAATGACAATAACTGCAACAAAAATAGCCAGGCATTGTGGCAGGTGCCTGTAGTCCCAGCTACTTGGGGACTGAGGCAAGAGAATCGCTTAAGCCCAAGAGTTTGAGGTTGCTGTGAGTTGTGGCGCTGCAGCACTCTACCAAGGGTGACATAGTGAGACTGTCTCAACAAAATAAATAAATAAATAAATCGCCTCTAGATTACTTATAATACCTAGTACAGTGTAATGCTATGGAAATAGTTGTTATACTGTATTTTCAAATATGCATTTTTTTATTGTTGTATCATGTTTATTTGAATTATTTTTGATTCACAGTTGATTGAATTTATGGACTCAAAGCCCCTAATACAGAGAGCCATGTGATACCCTTGAATTGAAAAGGGTATTTGTTGAGCCACTGCATTGTGTTAAGCACTATGCTAGTCTTGTCTTGTCCTACACATGTCATGCAGGGGCCTGTCTCCACTTCAGTCCTTCTATAGACATAAGCCCTGCTGATGGAGGGGGCTTTGGGCATGTTGAGACCATGGGGCTCTCAGCTGACTGGATTGAACTTGACTGAAGGGCAGGCTTTGGGAGTCTGTGGGCCTAGAAAGCTTAACTAATCCAGGGGTTCTTTTCTCTGGTTGCACCAGTTTTTTTTGACCATCCAAAAAACTTTTAGTAAGTACTGATACCCAGCCCCTCTGAGGGTGTCTAAGTAGGCAAGAGCTGGGATAATCAATTCCTGCTGTCAGAAATCTGAACTGAGAATAGATGAAAGGTTTGGCTCAAGCAGCTAAGGCGCCAGCCACATACACCTGAGCTGGTGGGTTCGAATCCAGCCTGGGCCCGCCAAACAACAATGACAACTGCAACCAAAAAATAGCCCAGTGTTGTGGTGGGTGCCTGTAGTCCCAGCTACTTGGGAGTCTGAGGCAGGAGACTGGCTTGAGCCCAGGAGTTGGAGGTTGCTGTGAGCTGTGATGCCACAGCACTCTACCCAGGGTGACAGCTTGAGGCCCTGTCTCCAAAAAAAAAAAAAAAATAGACGAAAGGTTTAGGCCCTACCAGTTGTTCAGAGTGAGAGATGCATTAAGTAAACCCATGAAGCTGGAGTCAGTCTTGCAAGCTCAACTTAGTAAGAAGAAATACACATTAGAAGGATCTGCGTTGTGGAAGAAAGATACAGAGGAAAAGGTGAGACAGTAGCTGACTGTGGAAAAGAGAGTGGCTGAGCGTAGGAGGATGGGGCCCATGGACTTAAGTCAAATTCCTCTGAAGTGAAATTCCCACACTGTTGCCCTGAGGTCCTAAGAGAAGCTGTGGGCCCCACACCACCCTTCCAGCAGTCCCAGTCTCCAGCCTCCCTGCTACCATCCTCATCCGCGTCAATGTGGACACCTCTTATGTCTCATGATGGCTGCCAGCAGCCCCTGCAACCATCTTCTTTCTTGTCACCATTTGTCAGAAAAGAAATTATGTGTCCCAGCTTCCTCAGCAAATGTCATCAGATTCTGTGGTAGCTCAAAACGCAGACTGAACTGATAAATGTCTGCCTCCATTTACTAACTACCACCGTCGGCATGCACAGACAGCTCAGCTGTTCTTTCCAGAGCCAACCTGCTAAGGAGTAAGGCGTGGTGAGCTGACAGCTCCGGCAGCCGCACCTCTGCTATGGGATCCACCCTGGCGTTTATGCTGCAGCCACACTCTCCGCAGGCTGCTCTCAGTTAGTGAGGACCTCTCTCCCAGACAGCCCTGTCCTGAACTCCCACCCACTTCCCCCCTCCCTGCCCACTGTGGGGCTCTGCCTGCTGGGCCTCCTTCCCCTCTTAGCACAGGTCAGCCCTCCTGGCCTGAGGCCCTCCCTGCCTATTCCTATTTCCTCTCCCTCTGTCCTTCCCAGACATTGAACTTCTATCTTGGCTTCTGCTTCCCAGAGGCTCAAACTTGACACGTGGTGGGTATCTGAGCTGCCCTGAGTGAGCTCAGCTCAAATGCACTTTGCCCCACAAGTGCCAGTAGGGTAGAGACTTGCCTCCATTCTACAGAAGGCCAGGCCAGGCCAGGCCAGGGTTTGAGGTCGAGTAGCACACCTCAGACCACACAAAGGCCAGGCGAGTCCTCCCTGCTCTAATATGCTGCGTCCGTCCATTGGAAGATCTTCACTTCTCTGTGGTCCGTGCTCTTTACCTGCACTAGGTGCTGTTCCTTGTAAAGCCTGGGAAGGTGGCCGGAGTCGCTCCAGGTCACACCTGGCTCCTCAGGAGAGAGGGGGTAGACCCCAAGGCCTCCGGTGGGTTTTTCTCGAGTGGTTCATCCCAGGGGCAGGATGAAGGAACTGTTGGTGGACGGCGAGGTCACTGACTGTACCGGCCCGATGCCACTGTGAGCGCGGAGACCCGGCAGGCACCGTGGTCACGAGTGCACACGAGCAGCCGCGGGCCTCCCGGGCGGCGGTGGGCGTGAGCGCCGATCGATCTGAGAGCCTGTTCTCGGTTATGCGACCCACCCCCTCTAATCCGCAGCATTGTCCATTGACGCGTCTAATTATGTGTCTTACAGCCGCAGAACGCTCCCCGGGGCGGCGGGGGCCTCCCGGCGGAACCAGGGGGATGATCGCTCCATCTGTTCCTCCGGCGCCGCGGGGGGCGCGGGCGGGGCGGGCCAGTGCGCGTGCGCGCGGCGGGCGGGGGCCGCCGAGCGCAGGTGTCCGGAGGAAGCGGCTCCCAGCGGCAGGTGCAGACGCCAAACTCGCCCGGGCTGAAGTGTATGTTTAATTACAGTCGACTGAGGGGGCTGTTTTACTTAAAAATCACAGGAGGCAGTTCCAGATGAAGTCCGGAGCGGAGATACAGAAGGTAGCGGGCTGGAAGCGGCTAGGGAGGGAGAGACACGCTCAAAATTTCCTGAGATGTAAGGCCGAGCGCGGTTGCTCACACCTGTAATCTCAGCACTCTGGGAGGCCGAAGAGGGCGGATTGCCTGAGCTCACAGGTTTGAGACCAGCCTGAGCCAGAGCAAGACCTCGTCTCTAAAAATAGCCAGGCGTTGTGGTGGGCGCCTGTAGTCCCAGCTACATGGGAGGCTGAGGCAAGGGAATCGCTTAAGTCCAAGAGTTTGAGGCTGCTGTGAGCTGTGACTTCACAGCACTCTACCGAGGGCGACAAAGTGGGACTCTTTCTCAAAAATAAATAAATAAATTAATTAAATAAAATAAAAATTCCTGAGATGTAAAAATAATCACCTGGAATACGAGGAGACTTTGCTAGAAAAGTCAGAGAGCCCATTCCCACCCCATATCCCCAAGCTGAGTAGAATTGTTTGACGCGAAGCAGATCCCTAACTCACAAGAGTATTTGACACACACGCACACCACAGCTAACACTGTATTTCTGTGTGCGTGGAGACCTGGTTCTCAAGGCCCACTGAAATTTCACCTGGAGAGGACAGAAATAAATCCTTCTTAAAACCAAATGCCAAAACCAGTGCTAGGCTCCCAGGCGCCTACCTAGCCCTTAGAATTTGCAAAGTGCTTTTTTCTACCTGGCTTCATTCTCAGCAGGGGTGGGAAGGTGATCCCATTTTAAAGCAAGGAGCACAAGAAATGCTCAGGATTTTCCCCAAGTGGATACAGGATGGGTTGGGTGTGGAGGGCATAGTGAGTGGGCCATAGAAGATCTCCCAGAAAAGGGATGATCAGGAGTTGGTTGAGCAGAGGAAGGTGAGTGAGGGTAGGGGCTGCACCCAGCTCAGCTGGAGAGAGGTGATGGGTGAGAGAATCAGTTGCTCAGTATGTCTGGGACCCACAGAAAGCCATCTACACTTGGCACAGATTCAGCATTGTGTCACATTAAGAGAGAAGGAGGGAGGCCTAACACAGTGGCTTACATCTAGAATCCTAGCACTTTGGGAGAGAGAGAAGGGAGGACTTCTTGAGGCCAGGAGTTTGAGACCAGCCTGAGCAAAAGCCAAACCCTGTCTCTACAAAAAATAGAAAAATTAGCTGACGGGACAGTGTGCCTATAGTCCCAGCTACTTGGGGGGCTGAGGCAGGAGAATCAACTTAAACCCAGGAGTTTGAGGTTGCTGTGACCTATCATGATGCTGTTGCACTCCAGCCTGGGTGACGGAGTAATGAGACTCTAAAGAAAATGAAAGAGAAAAAGATCAATTCAGGGTTCACAATAATTGAAAAGCAACTGAATATTTATGGTAGCCTCTGCCCTCCATTTTTAAGGCACAGAAAATACAGTTGGCCCTCCAAATCCCTGGGTCCCACATTCCTGAATTCAGCCAGCCATGGATGGAAAAAATCCAGAAAAAGAAATGGAAAGTTGTGTCTGTACTGAACAAACACGGACTTTTCCCCCTTGCCTTTATTATCTAAAAATGCAGTAGGACAACTATTTCCATAGCATTTGCATTATATTGGGTATTCTGAATAATCTAGAGATGATTAAAAAGTATACAGGAAGGTGTGCACAGGTTATATGCAACTACTTTGCCATTTTATACATATGTGTCAGAGACTAAGCATCGGTGGATTTGGGTCTCCTGGGGGTCCTGGAACCAGTTCCTCGTGGATGCAGAAGGTTGACCACTATACTGTAAAATTTTTCTTTTATTCTTGTTCTCCATCCCTCTCTTGTCATAGCTACTGCCCCCCAAAGACACTTCCCCCTCCAAACTTCCCTAAACTCTCTTTCAGACTCTGCCCTCACAGCTTTCCTGCCTCTCCCTGTCTGAGGCTATGATTTTGAGTCTCTTACCTTTTCAGTCCTTTCCCAGTATAAACATTGTTCACCTTGTGGCTGTTTCCACTTAGACAATGTAGGGACTAAGTTAGCTCACAGGCTGAATCCATCCACTGCCTGTTTTTGTGTAGCCTCCAAACTGCAGATTTAAAAAAGAAGAAAAATACAATTGAAAAGGATTTGTGGAAATTTCTTTTCTCTCTCGTTATATAAATACCCAACTAATAGCCTTGATTTTGCCAACAAAGCCTAGAATATTTTACCATTTGGCCCTTTACAGAAAAGGCTGCCAACCCCTGGTTTAGGAGAAGCGATTTAGGGATACCTGTTCAGTAGCATTTTTGGCGCCTGGCCCAGAGTTGCTGTGTCCTGCTCGGGGATGGTCTGGGGGAAGCTAGGGTAAGAGGGATGAGGCTCTCCTGCCTGCACACCCTTGTGAGAAGGTGATCTGTGCAAGGGGACAGAGGCATCTTGTAGTAAGCCTGCTGGACGTTCTCACAGGGCCATCCAAGGACACACTTGTTTTTCCAGGGCGGAGAAGTGACTTACATCTGAATATTCCAAGGACTAGGAATGGTGGGTTTCTGCTTTAGGAGCCTTTTTACAGAAGCTGGGGCCCTTTTTATGTGTGATCCTCCTGGTAACAAAAGAAGGGGGAGACCAGACCAGAGTATGGGTAATAAGGCAAGTCAAGTCTATCTCAGTGGAGTCTATTTTTGACCAAGAAGTAGATAGCTCACCAGAAATGCCTTCCCAGACCATGGTATAATGTCTTCTCCTACTTTGGGATCACTTCCTGTATGCCATGAGCACTTATATTGCCTTTTATCCTGGAAGGTCTTCTCCTGTCTTTTATCTTGAGCATTTTATTTATTTATTTTAATTTTTTTTCCTGAGATAGAGTCTCACTACGTCACCCTTGGTAGAGTGCTGGGCGTCACAGCTCACAGCAACCTCAAACTCTTGGGTTTAAGTGATTTTCTTTCCTCAGTCTCCCAAGTAGCTGAGACTACAGGTGCCTGCCACAACACCCGGCTATTTTTTGTTGCAGTTGTCCTTGCTGTTTAGCTGGCCCGGGCTGGGTTCAAACCCACCAGCCTTGGTGTATGTGGCTGGCACTGTAACCACTATGCTATCGGTGCAGAGCCTTTTCTTGAGCATTTTTTAAAAAGCTAGTCTTCTGAAGCATCTTCCCAGAATCACCTGAGGGCCTGGGCCTTAGCAGGCATGCTGTCTGGCATCCTCTTGATAAACCACTCCTGCACCATTCTGTGGTACTGCTGCTCAATTCGTGTGTGGCTGGGCAGATACTCCTCCACTAATCCCACCACAGAGGTGAATCCATGGATCAGGTCTGGCCAATTAGAGTATCCTGTTCTGACCACAGTGATTGGGTCAGGGGCAGCCAGATATCCCAAACCTGGCCAGTCAAAGTCCTTCTCAGCACTTTGGCCAGAGCTATTATAAATGACGCTCTTTCTTCCAGAGGTAGTAAGGGGAAAGGAAGCTATTTTTGAGATAATGATCATCTGTATAACCATGGGAGGACCCTTTCTGGAAAAGAAATCTCATATAAGAAAGCAGAAAGGGCCTCAGCGCCTGTAGCTCAAGCAGCCAGCCACATACACCAGAGCTGGCAGGTTCCAATCCAGCCCGGGCCTGCCAAACAACAATGACAACTATAACCAAAAAAATAGCCAGGTGTTGTGGCCGGCGCTATAATCCCAGCTACTTGGGAGGCTGAGGCAAGCAAATCACATGAGCCCAAGAGTTTGAGGTTGCTGTGAGCTGTGACGCCACAGTGCTCTACCCAGGGCGACAAGAAAGAAAGAAAGGAAGGGAGGGAGGAAGAGAGAGGTATTGATTTACTTGACAACTCTATCTATCTATCTATCTATCTATCTAGAGACAGGGCCTGGGCTAGAGGGCAGTGGCATGATCATAGCTCACTGTAACCTCAGATTCTTGTCACAGTCTCTTGAGTACCTAGGATTACAGGTGCATACCACCACACTCTGCTGCAATTTTTTTAACTTTTTGTAACCATAGGGTCTTATTATGCTCAAATTCCTGACCTCAAGCAATCCTTGGGCCTCAGCCTCCCAAAATGCTAGGATTACACATATGAGCCATGATGCCCAGCCTGACAACATTGTCTTAGGCTCAGCATCCAGGCATCCCTAGGGCTTGTTCCACCCAGCACCTTTCAGTAGTCATCCAAGCCAATGAAATGCACTTTTCTCTTTTTCTTTTCTCTCTCTCTCTCATACTTAATTTGAACTGGGTAGTGTTTGATCACTATCAGCCAAGCATGTTCGGAGCAATATTTGGGCTTTACCAGATACTTTGGCACCTTGAGTCTCTCGCCTTGGTACCTGCAGCCCATACCGTGGAACTTTCAGTGCCTTCCTACTCTGACCCTGGACTGAGTGACTTTGGCCAGTGGAATACAAACATGATATAGGCACAGTGAGACACGTCTTCACTCTCACAGCCCTTGTGAGACCATATGAACAATCTCAGTCTGCCTGCTGGGTAATGAGAGATCCATAGAGCTGAGATGAGCCATCCCAGCTGGGGCCCCTTGACCAGCCAGCTTCCAACTGCTCTGGAAGCCAACTACAGGCATGTGAATGAGCGCGCCCACGGCCCTGAAGAACCGTCCTACTGTGTCACACCTGCTGAATTGGTAGATGTTCTAAAGCACTGAGTTTTGCGGTGATTTGATGGGCAGCAAAAGCTGATAAACAGACAAAAGGTGAAAAGTGTTCATAAAGGCTGTAAAGGAGAGCAGACGGTCTGTCATTTGCTGGCTTTGTTCATAGATAAGGAAAGCAAAGGGCTGCGCTGATGAAATATTGCCTAAGCTTAATACAACTATACTTCTAGACCACCGATATTTCAAAAAGGAGCCCAGAACATTTATAAATGCTCAGCATAGCCACCTTGGCAGGAACCACACTGAGGAATCCGTGTCTGGCAGTGCCACTTGACAGCAGTACTGGGCAGTTCTCACTGTGGGCAGCACGGTCAGCACAGACTCGTCCCTAGGATGGGGAATCAGGTACGTGTGACAATGTAGAATTCTTCTTGCCTATATCCTAAAGTCATGACAGTAAATATCAAAATGCAGTAACATGTCAAATACCTATTGCATTTATAATGTTCACAGCAGGCCAGGAGGCTGCTCATATCCGTAATCCCAGCAACCGGAGAGGCTGAGGCTGGAGGATTGCTTGAGCTCAGGAGGTAGAGATTGGCCTAAGCAAGAGCGAGACCCCTGTCTCTACTAAGAATAGGAAAACTAGCTGGGCATTCTGGTGGGGACCTGTAGTCTCAGCTACTCAGGAGGCTTAGGTAGGAGGATCACTTAAGCCCAGGAGCTTGAGGTTGCTGTGAGCAAGGCTGATCCCACTGCACTCTAGCCTGGGCAACAGAATGAGACTCTATCTCAAAAAAAGAAAAGAAAGGAAAAGGGCGGCACCTGTGGCTCAAAGAAGTTGGGCTCCAGCTCCATAAGGTGAACCTTATGAACCTGCCAGCTCTGGAGGTGGCAGGTTCAAACCCAGCCCCGACCAAAAACTGCCCCCCTCTCCCCGCCAAAAAATATATATATAATGTTCACGGCAACCATATTTTTCTTTTATTAGCCTTAGTTAGTACACTTTCATTTGATTTGCTAGATATAACCTACCATTTCCTCCTTACTCAATGTTGTTCATATCAAAGGTTAAAGGTACTACAGCTCCTAATGATGGCTCACATCTATGAACCTTTGCACTAGGCTGTGGACCAAAGGCTTGTGGGCCTGGTATCTAATCCTTCCTACACGTAGGGAGGTGGGTGCTGTCAATCCCATTTTACAGAGGAGAAAACTGAGTCCTCTGTTCAAGCACACAAACTTACTGAATGTTGGCCTTAGCAGCTAAGCGTGTATTTTATTTTAAAGGCAAACTAATAATGTGGGCTGGAGGAATAGGGAGATTTCGTGAAGGACAGATGTCACCTGCTTAGAAAACAGATTGGGGTTTACCACCTCCCATCTTTGTGATCTTGGGTATCTTCCTGGGCCTCAGTTTTTCTGTCTGTGAAATTGGGGCAATAATCCTGTTTTCAAGGATTGTGAAGGGGAAGAGAATTTTTTTTTTTTTTGAGACAGAGTCTCACTTTGTCACTCTGGCTAGAGTGCTGTGGCATCATAGCTCACAGCAACCTAAAACTCTTGGTCTCAAGTGATCCTCTTATCTCAGCCTCCCACTAAGTACCTGGGACTACAGGTGCCCACCACAATGCCCAATGCTTTTTAGAGACAGGATCTCATTCTTGCTCAGGCTAAATTCAAACTCCTGAGCTCCAGCAATCCACCAGCTTTTTAGAGACAGGGTCTGGTTCTTGCTCAGGCTAGGTTCAAACTCCTGAGCTCCATCAATCCACCGCCTTGGCCTCCCAGAGTATTAGGATTAGAGGCATGAGCCTCCGTGCCTGGCCAAGGGGAAAAGAATTAAATGGCTCATACAAAGCTCCCGGCACTGTGTTAGGTTCAGGGCTAATGCTAAATCCCTTATACCTTTTCTTCCACCAGAGGAGACCAGACCATATTGGTTTACAGTGATAACATCCAATAGAATGTAAATTCCATGAGAATTTGGGTTTGTAGTTACTCTGTCTAGGCTGTACCTCTGCACCAGAATAGAGCCTGGTACATCCTAGATTCAATATAAATTTTTGGATTGAATCCTGTATTTCTGTGAGTTTGTGATTCTGTGAGATGTGACTGGCAGAGGCTTCCTAAGTGCTGGCTGGAACTGAGAGGTGGAAAGGAGCCAGGAGCAAAGCTTTGTGAGGAGGAGGGGAGAGATGTCCCAGCCAACAGTCCTCTGGGGCCAGGCGGCACGGCTTGTGATGCTAACGATGACTCATGCCCTGCCTGGGAGGGCAGCTCAGGAGTTGCTGGAGATGCCAGTTGAGTGCCCTGGAAGCAGTCTGTGGATTCAGCTTCACTCCCCCTCTCTCTTTCTCCTCCCAAGCTCTCCTAGCCTGAGCTCCAGAACCCCCACCTGCCTGCACAATAGCTGGGCTTAGAAAGAACCCTTCCTTGATGCCAAATATCAGCAGGGCTCTCTAAGGATGTGAATTATTCATTGACAAACCCAGCACCCATCTGTCCCCAGCCGGTGCTGCTGGCACCTCTCTAGGCCTGGACGCTGCCCAGGGCACCTCTGAGCCAGGCCTGCACAGGGTTTCCTCACAGCAGCAATGCGGCTGGCCTGAGCCTTTTACCTTAATTGGAGAGAAGATGAAGCAAGCTCAGGCAGTTCTAAAGTACGTATTTGAAATCAACTTACTCCTTGAAGTGGCATGAAAACAAATATCTAAGGAATGCTCTCAGTGTGGGGATTTCCCTGGCCTCCTCTTGCTCTGAAGAGGCTGACAGAAGCCATAATCAGGTGGGAAGTGGCTTTGGGGAATAAGGGCCTTTCAGAGGGTGGCTGTACTCACAGGGTGCAGCCTGTTAGAACCCGGGTGGGAAGCTGGGAGCAGCCTCCATGGCTGGTACATTAGTGGTGACCACTCTGGAAGGACTCAGCACTCCACATGCTCCCTGGAGAGATGGCAGTAAGATGCCAGAGACTTAGAAAAGTCTTCCTGACATCTCTGCAGGAAATAGGTGTGGCAAATCTGTAGGAGGAAGGTGTGCCAGTTGCTGGTCATGAAGTTTCTTCATTTTAAGAGACAAAGCGGTCATTTCCCTCCCCTGAAATAATAGGAATTTTTTGTGTATATCTACAGGGGCCAGTGACTGGCTCTCAAATCAGCATCCCTAGGAAAGAAAAACAGGGACCTCCGCAGAGAGGGTGTATTCTCTAGTAAAGAGTTCCTCAGGAACTAAGAACAACTGCCCCCATACGGCAGGGACATTTTAAGATACTCATTGGTCCCAGGGACTCTCACTTTGAGAAGCTTCATCCTACATTATATATCAAACGTTATACCGCACCTGCATCATATGTGTGTGTATAAAAATACATGGTGGGGAATTTTTAGAATTTTGCTTTTGAACTTACTTGACTATGAATAGTAACTCCTTCAATTTACTGTCACCTGTGCTTTGTCTGTGAACTCCTGAGTTCTTGCAAAGTGAGGTAACCAGTCCATAAATTGTTTTCAGATAAAATAACATTTTAATGAAAACTAAACTAAACAATGGCCAAAGTGGACCCAATATTTTATAAACATTTATTTGTTGATTTTGAGTTTGCATATTTTTCTTTAAATATGTCAAGCCAATACCTTTTATTTTTCCCTATTTTCCAATTTTTTTGTGAGACCTGGATAATGTGACTGTGGGTGTTTGTTCCTAATGGATGAAACCGACTGGCTACGAGGAGGCTGGAGGCACATGGTCCCCAGCTCCAGGCACTGAGAATCTTAATTCTCACGGGTCACACTGGTGATTTCCCCTGGGTAAAAGAATAAGCTTGGCAGGTTTTTGCATAGGTAAGGAGGCCTTTGATTCATATTTTAAATGGCACCTGGTTAGGGAAAACCTGGGGCAGCTTAACATCCAGTGGAAACTGCTAAGAAATCCAGGGAGAGCTGTGGACTATTTACCCTCCCAGCATAAGAGTCAAGAAATAAAGAAGCAGCCTCAGTGCCTTCCCCTGGCACAGGAATCTTTCAGGGAGTTACTGGTTCACGCATCAGTTTACTCAGCAAGGAGTGGTCAGGGAGTTGTTTCTCCCATCCAACCTGAAGTGGGGGAGGGGAGGAACAGATGGGACGTGGGCCTTGTCACCAGCATCTGAGTCAGCTGGCTTCCTTTCCCTTTAACATTTATACTTGAACGCTCAGCAGCAGAGAGAATCCAACACTAGCTCAGCATTGATCTGGTTCCAAGTGTCACAGAGCCTCAAAGACTCACAACCATGGGTCCTGGTCAGGCCTGGCAGGGTGGGGCATTTGGCAGGCTGTTGGGGGTGCAGGGGTGATGAGGATCTGGAAGGAGCAGCTTCCCCTGCCAGGCACTGCAGCCATGCTGTTTGCTCCTAGCTTGTACTCCCTGCAATTATGTTCCCTCTTTTTCAACTGAGGCAAGAGAAGCTCCAGAGAGGTGAAATGATTACCCAGAGTCACACATGAAGAAGTGGTAGAAGGGTTTGAACTCAGAGCAGTCACACCCCAAACCTTGCACAGTTTTCTTCCGCACCCAGCCCCCTTCCTGAATCCCTAGGAATGTTCAGAGCCTGTTGGAGGCGTTCCTGTTGGAGGTCTGTTTCCCGTGCGCCTCTGGAGTAGGTCTGTTGATCCTTTCAGATTAGTCCTGGAGAAGAGAGAATGTGTCTGGGGTTGCCTCTGGGCCTCTGTGTAGGACATAGATGCCCAGCAGAGGAGTTAGCCGAGGGCTGAAATCCAGCCCACCTGTCACTGCCTCTTTGTACCCTGGTGTTGGAATTTGTCATACCAGGGGAGGGTTGCATGCCAAGCCCTGTGCACTTGAAGCCTCATTCACCCTGAGGGGTGCCTCCTAATAAATTGCCCAAAGGCACTGTTGGTTTGGGTTTTCCTGGAAGCAGACCCTGAGACAGCAATATATTGGAGTGTGAGTGTTTTTGTCTGGGAAGGGACACCAGGAAGCACTAGTAGGAAGGTGGGGCAGTGAGACAGGGGAGAAAGCAAAGCATTTGGGGTGTGTTGTCACTGTGGACAACTAAAACCTTGTCCAGTGGAGCGCCCTGGGAAACAGTCAGGAACACTCCCCGAGTCACCCCAATGCCCTCTATGTCACCATCGGTGAGGGCTGCTCCTGGCGGTTCCTCCCGCTTGCCTGGCACTCAGACTGAGCATGCTCTTGTCGCCAGAGGACTGCTCTCCTGCAAGGTCAAGCTTGTGCCTTTTGAGCTTCCTGGGTCGCAGAATGTGCTCAGGGGATCTGAGGAGGGTGGCAACAGTGCCCACCCCAGGCACCCTTGAGGTGAGCCTGACTGTTATTTCCAGGACATCTGTCCCACTCCATCCAATAAGGTCAAGGGACTGTGCCTTTCTCCCCCTTTCAGCAACTGTGGGAAGAGTTGAGGCATCCACCTGTACAGTTGCCATCCTACAGGCTGGTTTATGATTACTTGTGGAAAAAAAAATCACTATGCTCAAACACCATCCCGGGAAGCCTCGGGACTGTATAACCAAGTCTGGGGCCTGTTCCTGGCGTTGACGTGGTCATGGTCCATTTCCTTTGGCCTCTCTTCATTTTCTGCCTCTTTTTCTCCCTCCCCTTCGTCTTAGGAAACCAATGAGGAAATCCAGGTTTCCTGGCTTCTCACCTTCCTGTTTTTATCCTATAGACCTCAGGAGGGCTGTCTGGCAGGGACAGGAGTGGCCATCTGGGAACTGCTCCAGGAATGGAGTGAGGCTCTAGAGGGGGCCCGCTGGGTTGGCTGGGGACTGCAGGCTGTGTTTGTGGTGGAAGCTCCTGCATTTTTTATGGGGAGAGGCCAGTGCAAATTACAGGGGAGCCTCAAGCCATCTTTGCCCCCACCCCCCAACACACATGTACAGCTGAATTCCCACTATTGCTGAATCCCCACCACCCTGAACTCACAGCCTTTCCCCAGTCACCCTTCAGGGACCAGCTGTTCTGCAGTTTTGCTCAGTCTCGGGCTGAATCTCGGAGCTCGGTGCAGGGAAGCAGGAGGCTACTCAGAACCCTCAGCATCCACTGTGGCTATTGCGGTTTGTTTCCTCCAGCTGTAGGTGGCTGGTGTTCCCCGAGGTTTTTGATCCTCCTTTCCAGTTACCCTTTAAGGGTTTTGCTCGTAACATAAGCCGCTCCTGAAGGAGAGGACAGAGAACCCCGTTGCTTCATTCGGCACCAACAATCTAATGAGGTGTAAATCCCACAGATGCTGCCCAGGGGGGCCGGCACAGTAATTGATAGCAATTGGTGTGATTAGAGAAAGCCCTCAATCATCCCGTGGTGTCTAGTTGCAATCTGTCACGGTCCTAATCAGACACTCCTGGATCCTGCTCAAAGCCCAGATGTAAGAGCGAGAGATGCGCATCTTATCTCCTCCCAGCCCCTCCTCTTGGGAGGCAGCCTGGCTGAGAGGTCACAGACCCAAGCTCCGTTGTGCTGGCAGGTCGCTCCCTGGGTGGGAGTCCTGGCTCTGCCTTCATCAGCCCACGGCCTTGGAACAGTTACTTCACCATTTCTTCATCTGTGACATGAAATGATAATGCTGCTTTATTATCCTTTATATGGTTTGTTGGGGGGATTAAATAATGTGCGTAAAGCGCTTAAAAACATGTAGTATGTTAAATAAGTACATCTTGATTTTTTTTCTTTCAACTCCAGAAGTCCCCTGAGGGGTCTGTTATCAAGAACAAAGGCCAGTATCACAAAGACTGCGCAGCTCAAAAACCACGTGAGGTGCAGGATTGAGGACACCTGATGTATTAAGTAGGACTCTTTGTGCAACAAGGAAATGGGTTCATTTGACAACTATCCACTGAGTGCCTCCTGAGGACCAGGAGCTATGCTGCTGCTGGTTACAGCTGTGACCTCTCAGAGGTCACCTGTAGGTGCTTAGATGTACAAAAGCACAAATTAACAAGATAATTTCAGAATGATAATGATGATGATGAAGACAGTCAGAATGGGGTGAAAGGGAGGAGTGGGTGGAGGCAGCTTCAGGTTGGGTGGTCACAGGAAAGGCCTCTCTGAGTCGGTGACAAGGAGGAACCAGGCACAGGAGGCCGTGCAAAGGCTTTGGAGGTCCCCGGGCTGGGAGAGTTGGAAGAGCAGTGAGAAGGCTGTCACGGCTGCCCGAGAAGAGAGGAGAGAGTGGAAAGAGGAGAGGCCAGTTATAGACAGGGCGGATGAAGCCAGAGCATGGGGGTGGGGGGACTTGTTTCATATGGTGAAAGTGCCCAATTTGTAACACATTACTGACTAGTCCTGAGTTACCTGGTAACACGGATAGTTTCTGCGTAAAATTTTAGTTTTTACTAGGTAACACGGATAGTTTCTGGTCAACAACGTGTTCACATAGCAGCTATTCCCTGATTCATTCCTCCCAATCTCCATTCTCAGTTATCCCAGATTCAATCTGTTTTATTCTTTCTCCCCTTCTCATCTCTTAGCTACTTGTAATACAGAATCACTTAGCGTCCCTAACATTTTAATTATGGACCAGCAATTTTACACAGAAACTGTCCGTGTTGCTGGGTAATTCGTGACGGGTCAGCAATGTGTTAAGTACCTTTGAGGACTTTAAGCAGGCAAATAATATAGTCTCCTTTACCAGTTAAGAAAGTTTAGAAACTCAACTCAAAGTAGTTTAAGCAAAGGGAAGCATTTATGAAGAGAGGGCAGAGGTGCCTCAGGGGAAGCCACAGACAGGAACAGGTCTGGGCTTGAAAGTAGGAGAGCGCTGTCTCCACTCCCACCGCACGTTTGCTCTGCATTGAGTCCCCAGCCACTTGGTGGAACTCAGCTGGCAGCTGCTTCTGAGTTTTATGAACTTGACTTCTGTGGTCTGGCCTCTCCAGGGTGATGCATCTCTCAGTTCCAACATGCCCCAGGTAAGGGATAGGGCCTGGCTTGGGCCAGGAGTCCATTGTTGGACCAGCAGCTATGGCCACGGTGGGACCAGGTCACACTTGACATCCTAATCGTTCCTAAATAAGGGTAGGGTTCTGGACGGGGAGGAGTAATTCTCATAAAGGGGAGGGGAAGCACAGGACAGAGTAAACAGAATGTCCAAGTTGCCAGAAAACTAGACACCAAAGAATGAATGTACCTAGAAGCAAGCTTAGAGTTTAGCGCTAAGTGTTCTGGTAGACAAAGCTTAAGAAAAAAACATGAATGGGCTTCAGAGTTCTTACCCACTATTGAAATAAGGCAGAGGAGACCTTGAGGAGAGAAAAGCATTTTATTCGTTCTGGAGAGGTTCTACATGGAAGGGGCCTGAGAAATACGACAGTGAGGCATTCAGAACAATTCCACTTAGATTTCTGACATGACTAAGTTCTTCACAATGCAAGTGGACCCCCTCCTGGTGAGTTCTGAAAGCAGAAGGGGACCTTATTAAATATCACCAGTGGGAGGGTGGGCAGGGAATGTTTTAGGGGCTTTGATGACCACATTAGTAACTTGAGCACAAAGGTCAAAAACTCAGATGCTGCCTACCACACCCAGGAGATGAGTGCAGAGTGGGCCGAGGGCAAGGAAACCAATAGTAGGGTGAGTAGCAGCTGCGATCCACCATCATCGGCAAGGAGATCTTAGAAAATAGCTGCTTCCTCAGCTCTAGCCAAGTGTTGCCTCTTGGACCCAATGGTTTTTCTTGAGGAACTGAAAATTCTGGATTATTACCATATGAATGTTGATAATGAATTTAAATCGGTTTAAAAACTTTTCAGGAGGCTTGGTGTGGTGGCTCATAGCCTATAATCCTAGCACTCTGGGGAGGCCAAGGCTCCAGCTGGAGCTCAGGAGTTGGAGACCAGCCTGAGCAAGAATGAGACCCTATCTCTACTTGTGGTGGCAAGTACCTGTAGTCCCAGCTGCTCGGGAGGCTGAGGCAGGAGTATCGCCTGAGCCCAAGAGTTTGAAGTTGCTGTGAGCTACGATGCCACAGCAATCTACCCCAGGCAACAGGGTGAGGCTCTGTCTCGAGAAAATAAAAAAGAAAAACCTTTCCAAGAGACAAGCAAAATGTGAGTGCAGAGTGAATGTGGCTTATAGCCATAAGTGTGCAGCCTTCCCCACCCACACCCAGTTTGGTGTCCTGGGGATCTTGTAGCCTGTATTCCTGTGAGCTTCCTGGAAGGCAGATGGCTTGGCTGGGCTCTTGGCCAGAACTACACACAGTGAGGTCCTTGGTCCTTGGGTGCAAGGATCCTGGGTCCTGCAGAGCGATAGGTCTTAGAAGCCAGGAAACACACAGCTCTTCCTTCCTTCCCCTCTTTTTCAGCCTCTGTGTTAGGCCCCAGGTGTTCAATGATGAGTAAAACAGACCCACCAACTACCTCAGGGAGTTTATATTCCAGTTAGGGAGCCAGACTTTCAACAACTAATTACACAATGAAGTAGTTAATCAAACTTGTAGCAAGTGCCAAGAGCATGCTGCCTTAGAGTGTTTACAAGGGAATCTGACCTAGTCTAGGAAGCTTAGGAAAATTCCCCTGAGGAAGTGACTTAAGCTGAGATTTTAAAGAGAAGAGGAGGAGGGTGGTTACCCCAAGTTGGGAAGGAACTTGTCACTTGTCACCGGAGGCGGAGTTAGTAGGTGGGGCAGAGGAAGGAACCAGGCTGGATTTTGTCAACCTTATTGAAGATTTAGAACTATTTAAAAAAAAATTATCCAAGACTTAGAAATAGGACAAAAACAAAGACTACAATTTCTTTCCTTGTCAGTTGAAAACATTATTTGCCAGGCCCACCCACAGGTTAGTTAATTCTCCATGAGGCTTGTACTGTGGTTTGATTTTGCTGTGCGGATTGGGACTGACCTCAGTGAAGTCACAAGTAGAGAGCTGTCCTCTGGCAACGTATATGTTTAATGTGCAGTGAGGGGCATAACCCCAGAGGTTATGGCTTTATCTCCCTGAGGCCCATTAGACACTTTTGTTCCTAACTTCAAAAAACAAACAAATAAATTAAAACTTATTTTGGAACACCCTCCCCAAGGGACTTTATAAAGCCCCTGTCATCGAATGCTTTTAGAACAAGCCTTACCATCCTGCTGGGGCGATCATTAAGGAGTTAAATAAACGTTTGACACATATTAGTTCTGTATTAGCTTAAGAGTTGGGTTTTTATCTTCTTGACATTATTCTTTGACAGAACTCTCTCTGAAGTGTGATGAAAACTGCAGGGTTTTAAGCAGGCAACTACCATGATTAGATTTGCCTGTGGACGCCAACGTTAAAACTCTTCTGCAAAAAGTAAGACACTCAGTCTCCAATTTTTACCTTCGAATGGGGACTTTACGTCTTGGAAAAAAATAACAGGTTTGGTTGAGGACCAATCCGCTGTTGCTGTCATTAAGGGCAGGATTATTTGTCTTTCTACAAACACATGGGACTCTAATCAGTGCAGTGTCCATTTTGTTAAGATTTAGAGAAGCAGATAATAATTTATTGTAATGGGATCTAAACAAATGAACCCCACTTTCAACTAAAATGTTTCAGAAAGATTTCTTTTCTCCTGGGTCTCCCCAGGAGGCCCAGCTCTGACAAAAGTGGAACCATTCTGCCACGGAGTTGATTGCTCATCAACTCTTACAAGGATCGGGAAGAAGATG
Source organism: Otolemur garnettii (assembly GCF_000181295.1). Taxonomy (NCBI): domain Eukaryota; kingdom Metazoa; phylum Chordata; class Mammalia; order Primates; family Galagidae; genus Otolemur; species Otolemur garnettii. The sequence continues at coordinate 14,385,946 of NW_003852410.1, forward strand.
GGCGATTTCTTTAAAGTGCTTCAGAAGAGGGAGGGGACCCCAGCATCCATTTCTATCAATTATCAAATATGAATTTAAAAATCATCTATTTGGAGAAATGTTGAAAGCACACATGCTAATTGGAGAGCCAGAGAAACAACAGCGCTAGGCCTGTGGAGAGGAGCCTGGTAATTGGTCAGAATGAGGTGACACAAAAGCTGGCAGCTGAGGGGACCTGACGGGATCTCTGGGAGAAGGGCAGCTCCTGGTGCACCGGGACTTGTGCTGGAATGTGCCTATGTAATCTCCATTAATGCTCACAGCATTGGCTCGGCGCCTGTGGCTCAAGTGGCTAAGGCGCCAGCCACATACACCTAAGGTGGCGGGTTCGAATCCAGCCCAGGCCCACCAAACAACAAT
>NW_003852410.1:14387519-14414939 GCF_000181295.1 Otolemur garnettii
AAAAAAAAAAAAAAAAAAAAAAAGGGCTATGTTGCCCAGGCAGGTCTCGAAATTCTGGCCTCAAGTGATTCTCCCACCCCAGCCTCCCAAAGTTCTGGGATTACAGATGTGAGCCCCTGCACCTGACACCTCTTTTCAGTTACCCTCGTCTGTTTCTTCTTTTCTCCCCTGTAGCACCTATTTTCTAACAGACTACATAATAAACTTATAAATTATCTCTACCACTCGTTGTTTATCTTCCTCTAATAGCACAGAAACACCAGAATCCTTGTGTGTTTTCTTCCTTGTATATTTCAAGTGCTTAGAACAATGCCTGGAATGTAGTAACTGCTCAATAAATATTTTCTGGATGAATGAATACCTATTATAGGGATGGTTATAGTTTAATGAAAACCAATAGGGAATGTGAACCAGTAAGTCTTCTCTTATCTGAGGTTTCACTTTCTGTGATCTCAGTTACTTTCATTTAACCACAGTGTGAAAATAAGGTGAGTATGGTATGGTAAGCTGTGTGAGCAGGAAAAAGGCCACATGCATATAGCTTTTGTTATAGCATATTGTTATCATTGTTCTATTTTATTATTAGTTATTATTGTGTTTTTTTTTTAAGAGACAGAGCCTCATTGTGTCGCTGTCAGGAGAGTGCTGTGGCGTCACAGTTCATAGCAACCTCAAACTCTTGGGCTTAAGCGATTCTCTTGCCTCAGCCTCCCAAGTAGCTGGGACTACAGGTATCCACCACAATGCCTGGCTATTTTTTGTTTGCAGTTGTTTAGATAGCCTGCACAAGGTTCGAACCTGCCACCCTGGGTGTATGTGGCTGGCACCATAACCACTGTGCTACAGGTGCCGAACCATTAGTTATTATTGTTTATCTCTTACTATGCTTAGAGACAGGTGCAAAAAAAATCCTCTTTTGCAACCCAGAACTCATTGCTAAGTATGAATTTTGATACATGTAAGAAGGAATATTATGTTCCCTGAGATAGTTGAAAGTGATGGGGTTTGGCAGGGCACAGTGGCTTATATACTTTATTGACCGCCTCTCTCCATTGACCACCTCCTTAAGTTGACCTGATTTTCATAGACTGGACAGGCACCTCCTGTGCCTATCAGTAGAGGAGGCCTACCTCCTTACATTGACCACCTCTGTATGCTGACCAGTCTCTTGATTGGTCAACTTACAGAGGTTACACTGTATGTTTATTGTAAATTTTACTGATGCACAAAAACAATTTTAAAATGGTGAATATGCAATACTCTTTCTTATAAATTCCGCATAGCCAATTGAATCTTCCCAAGATACTTTTGTTGACTTCTGCCCGCCGCTCAAATCAGTAGCCACCCAATGGTAGCACCTGACAAATGAGTGCAGCTCTGACATGAACGCTGGTCGATACTTTTGCTTATGAGATAAAGAGTAAGATGACAATGAGACAACGGAGACACATATCCGGACTTCACTCATTCATCAATGGCATGGGTGACTTCTTTGCAGGACTGAATAATTGTTTTTGAATACTGGAGACATATTTTCTCAATTGTTCCTGCTGTTTATAATGTAACAGCTACATGACACACTTCATTGTTAACATTTTCTCTGCCTCCAGAGACAGATGCCTATAATCCCAGCACTCTGGTAGGCTGAGATGGGTGGATTGCCTGAGCTCACAGGTTCGAGACCAACCTGAGCAAGAGTGAGATCCTGTTTCTAAAAACAGCGGGGTATTGTGGTGGGCGCCTGTAGTCCCAGCTACTTGGGAGGCTGAGGCAAGAGAATTGCTTGAGTCCAAGGGTTTGAGGTGAGCTATGATGCTACGGCACTCTACCTAGGGTGACGAAGTAAGACTCTGTCTCAAAAAAAAATTTTTTTTCTTTGTCATTTTCAAAAGTCTAGATTATCAACAATGACAGCTTATGCTTTAATTTGTAGTGTTTGCCAATGCCTCTGCTATAAATACCTCTACTCTGAAGATTTTTTTTTGGCAGTTTTTGGCTGGGGCTGGGTTTGAACCTGCCACCTCCGGCATATGGGGCCGGCATCCCACTCCTTTGAGCCACAGATGCCACCCCCTATTTTAAAGATTTTTAAGTTATGCAGGTGATGCCACTGAGTGTGGATTTGGGAAGAGGTACAAGTAGCACAGTGGCCACTATTCAGGTGCAGCAGATAGACACATAGTAGTTATTTATAAACAACCTTGGGAGCACATAGAAGGGATTTTATTTTTAATATGTTTTTAGTTAAAGTGTCTGTAATTTAATTTTTAATAATGGCTGTGTTTAATAACCAGCTTACAAAATTCCCCCCGATTTTACAATCAGTTCTTGGACATGTAGGAGCCAGCTACAGCACACCAGTAGTTTAGTGAGATTTTGTTTCCCCAGAGATCTGACCCAGTCCCCACTGCCAGGCCAGATTTCCAGGAAGGGCCCTCCTTTCAGACCTTTCCTTTCCAAGGCATGTCTCTCCCAGCCGGGGCCAGGCCTGCTTCCTCCCTGAAAGGAGCAGATGTCTTGTGGTATGTTCATTTCCTAAGGCTTTCATAGTAAAGTACCACAGATGGGGTCATTTAAATAACACAAATTGAATTCTTGCAGTTGTGGAGTCTGGAAGTCCAAGATCAAGGCGTTGGTAGGTTTGATTTCTTCTCCTTTGGCTTACAGATGGCTGCCTTCTGGCTGTGGTCCTCATAAGGCTTTTTCTCAGTGCACACACTTTTTTTTTTTTTTTGGAGAGACAAAGCCTCAAGCTGTCCCCCTGGGTAGAGTGCTGTGGCATCACAGCTCACAGCAACCGCCAACTCCTGGGCTCAAGCGAGTCTCCTGCCTCAACCTCCCAAGTAGCTGGGACTACAGGCACCTGCCACAATGCCCAGCTATTTTTTGGTTGCAGCAGTCATTGCTGTTTGGCGGGCCCAGGCTGGATTCGAACCCACCAGCTCAGGTGTATGTGGCTGGGGCCTTAGCCGCTTGAGCCACAGGCGCTGAGCCTGTGCACACTTCCTTGATGTCTTTTCTTTTTGTTATAAGAACACAAGTCCTGTTCAATTAGGGCCCCACCCTCATGACCTCATTTAGCTTTATTTACCTTTTTAAAAGCCCTACTTATAATCACGCAGTCATGTTTGGGGGTTAGGGCTGCAACATGTGAATTGAGAGGGGCACACTTAAGTCTACAACAAGCAGTGTGGGGTTTCTGCTTTGCTGGAGAAGAGGATGAGAAACAGAGAAGCAGCAAAGCAGTGCCTGATGCCAGAGACAGGGCTGGGCCATCCTGGGGTGGGTCTCAAGAATGTTGTCAGGCCAAGGGCTGGCTAGCTGGGGGATAGTAGGGAGAAGAGGGAAGGTATAAAGACTGAGAGCACAAGTTGTGCAAGGGGAGACAGGAGAGAATCTTTAGCTCTTGTGCCCTTCTGGGCCAGGACCTCATGCTATTGGAGCAGTGTTACCCTGAATAGGCAGCTGAGCACAGTGACTGAAGCCATGACCCTACAGCCAGGCTTCCTGGGCTTCAAGTCCTAGCACACTATTTACCTGCTGTTAGACCTCAGGCAAGTTACTAACCTGCTCTATGCAGCAGTGTTCCCATCTAAAGAGTGAAAATAGACCAGGAGTGGTGGCTTAGGCCTGTAATCCCAGCATTTTGGGAGGCTGAGGCAGGAGGATTGCTTAAGACCAGGAATTTAAGACCAACTTGGGTAACATGGCTGACTCCATCTCTTAAAAAAACCTAAAAACTTAGCCTGGCATGGTGGCATCACCTGTAGTCCTAGCTACTCAGGAGGCTTAGGCAGGAGGATCATGTGAGCCTAAGAGTTCAGGGTTGTGGTGAGTTTCACTGTACTTTAATGTGGACAACAGAACAAGACCTTTCCCCTACTCCACCAAAAAAAATGAGAGCAAAAATAATGCTAGTACTTTCCACAAGGTTTGCTATAAAGATTAAATGAAAATGTAGATAGATACATACATATACACATTTCAAATTAGACTAGAGATAATTTGTAGTGCCTGGCACATGGTAAGCAATACACTAATTCCTCCCTTTTCCTCCATTTATAGGAAATTTCCCCAAAGTCCAAAAGTGTAGTGACAAAATCAGTGGTTGCCTGGGGTGGGGGTTAGAGGAGGGCTTGACTGAAAAGGGGCTTATGGGAAATTCTAATGTGAACAAACCCTCTCCCTATAGGTGATTATTCTAATGTGTACAAGGACCAAAATTTATCAAACTCTACACTTAAAATGGGTGAATATTATTGTACTCAATAAAAAAAAAGAAGAAACCTTCCCCTCAAATGTAGTCTATATGCTACTATTTATCAACTTGTACTTACTAAGGGCCGAACACTACTACAATTTTATGGTATTATTTCTCTTTCTCTCTCTCTCTCTTTTTTTTTTTAAAAGACAATCTTACTCTGTTGCCCCAGGCTATAGTGCAGTGCCGTCATAGCTCACAGCAACTTTGAACTCCAGGGCTCAAGTGATCCTCTTGCCTCAGCCTCCCGAGTAGCTGGGACTACAGGCTCCCATCACATCTGGCTAATTTTTCTTTTTTTTTTTTTTTGCAGTTTTTGGCCAGGGCTGGGTTTGAATCTGCCACCTCCAGCATATGGGGCCAGAGCTAATTTTTCTATTTTTAGTAGAGATGGGGTCTCACTCTTGCTTAGGCTATTCTCAAGCTTCTGAGCTTAGGCAATCCTCTCAGCCTCCTGGAGTGTTAGAATTACAAGTATCACCCACTTCTTCCAGCCAATATTATTTAATTCTCATATCAACTAAGTAAGGCAGATGCTATCTGCTATTTACATCCACTAAGTTCAAATGTTGAAGCCCTAACCCCTTATGTAATGGCATTTGGAGATGAGTCCTTTGGGAGTTAAGTAAGATTAGATGAGGTCATGAGGGTGGGGCCTTCTTGGTGGGATTAGTGCCTTTCTAAGAAGAGGGCAACACCCCACATACACACCAAGGAAAGACCATGTGAGGACACCAGAACAAGGCAGCTATCTACCAGTCAGGAAGAAAGCCCTCACCAAAACCTGACCATACAGGCACCCTGATCTTTCAGCCTCCACAACTGCTAGAAAATAGGTTCACCCGTGAACAACTATGGTAGGGGCATCAACCCCCATGCAGTTGAAAATCTGAGTATAAATTTGACTTCCCTCCAATTAATCCCTAATAGCTTACTGTTGACTGGAAGCCTTGCTGATAACATAAACAGTCAATTAACACATATTTTGTATGTTATATGTATTATATATTATATTGTTAAAGTAAGCTAGAGAAAAGAAAATGTTATTAAAAATCGTAAGGAAGAGAAAATCTATTCATTAAGTGGAAGTGGATCATCATAAAAGGATTCATCCTTGTCTTCATGTTGAGTAGGCTGAGGAGGAGAAAAAGGAGGGCTTGGTCTGCTGTGGCAGAGATAGAAGAGAACCAAATATACGTGGACCTGCCTAGTTCAAACCTGTGTCATTCAAGAGTCAACTGTAGGTTACTGTTAAGTCACCTGGATTATAGTGTTTTGTTACGGCAGCCCAAGCAGGTTAAGATACTATCATGATCCCCATTGTACAGGGAGAGATTGCTATTTGGTCAAGCATATCTAGAATCCATTCAGACTTTATTCATTACTAATTTCATCGCCTCCCAAACCTGTCCTTACTGTCAGCAAATGTGCTTTAGGTGATGATTCTATCCCAGCCCAGATTTAAAGCTCGTAACTTGGTCTAAGTTGATTAACTTAACACGATCCTCTCACTGCAAGGATTGGTTCAGGCTGCATCGTGACCCCTGAAATATAACACAGCTTCTGCTGGGACAGCTAGAACTAGGGCACTTTCCTGACAGATAGGCCTCTGGGAGGATGCTGAGCAGGAGCTGCAGCAGCCTTGTTGACAGCATGAGGGGAAAACCCACCTAGAAGGGACCAAACATTGGAAATAAAGCCTTCAGACGTGGAGGGGGGAGCTGACTCGAAGCTAGTGTGTCCCTGGACTCTGCAATTATGCATACCTTTAAATCTATCTCTCACACACACACAGTCACACACGCCCACCTTTTTTTTTTTTTTTTAACTTAAGCCAAAAAGATATACTCAAGGTCATCACATGGCTTATATGTGGCTTAAGGACACTGTATTAAAACTCAGGTTGATTCTATTGTACCTATTATTTTAGTCAGTTAGTGCTAGAGGAGAAGAAAGAGGGAAGGTTTGTAAAAGGATGGAGACTCTGGGAGATTCTGCAGCTTTGGGAAACCAGAACAAGGTTGTTGGCATTGGCCTAGATGTGTCTGAAGCCTGGACCTTATTCTGTGCGCTGTGTCTGCGGCCAACTTGGAGTCTCAGCTCTTCCTCTATCAGGGTTTTTCAACCTTTTTTTTTTTTTAATCTCATGGCACACTTGAACCTATAGTTAAACTTCCACAGCACACTTAAATTATGTTGATAAAAAAAAATATATATATATACACATATATGTGTGTGTATATATACATATATATATATATACTTACTGTGATTTGAACTTCTTTTAAAAATAATTTAATTAATTATCTTTAAAAATTTTCACAGCACACATAAGATCCTCTCACGGCACACTAGTTGAAAATCACTGTTCTATATCATGGGGTTAAGAAAAGCATCCATCCCTGCAAACCATCACGAGGTTTAATGAAGTTAATAAAAGAAAAATATTCAGTGCAGCACCTACAGAATACTGGAAATATTTACCAAGAGACTTGGGAACTCCCTGAGCCACCCATTAGTGGATTGGATTATCTGATCATGCTGTAAATACTTTTGTCTTGTTTTGTTTCATTTTGGAATGTTTTGAATTGCTGTAGTGATTTTTCTTTCTTTTTTTTTTTTTTTTTGAGACAGAGCCTCACTTTGTTACCCTCAGTAGAGTGCTGTACCATCATAGCTCACAGCAACCTCTAACTCTTGAGCTCAAGTGATTCTCTTGCCTCAGCCTCCCAAGTAGCTGGGATTATAGGCTCCCACCACAATGCCCAGCTATTTTTAGAGACAGGCTCTCCCTCTAGCTCAGGCTGGTCTCAAACTTCTGAGCTCAGGCAATCCACCTGCCTCAGCCTCCCAAGTGCTGGGATGATAGGCATGAGCCACTGAGCTGGCATGAGCCACTGAGCTGGCCTGAGTTTTTTTCTTGAGATAGAGTTTTACTCTGCCGCCCAGGCTGGAGTGCCCTGGTGTCATAGCTCATAAGAACCTCAAACTCCTGGGCTCAAGGACCCTCCTGCCTCAGCCTCCTGAGTAGGTGGGACTTTTGGCACCTGCCACAATGCCTGGCTAGTTTTTCTATTGTTAGTAGAGATGGGGTCTTATTCTTGCTCAGAGTGGTCTCAAACTCTTGATATCAAGGGACCCTCCTGCCTTGGCCTCCTGGAGTCCTAGGATAGGCATGAGCCTCCTTACCCAGCCTGTTTAATGCCATCAGGCTCCTTCGCAGAAGCAGGGATTAAAGAGACATATTGTCCACCCCCGTCTTTCCTGGAAACATTAGTTCCTCCTAAACACTGCTGTTGGATCTGTCCCGCTCTGCAAACATATGATGAAACTAACCCAATAATTTTATGGAAAAAGCACAGAGATGTTCATTGTCTTTCCCAGAGCCTCATCAATCAGAGAGAGAAAAACAATCCAAGAGAATCTGAACATGGGGTGCTGGGAGGATTAAAGTAGTCTATGTAAAGTGCTCAGCTTGGGGTTGCAGGTTTTAGGAGGTGAGTGCAGCCCTGTGGAACTAAGCATTCCACATTTTCTCCCTGTTCCTCTTACCTTCTCAGCGAGGTGGGCATTCCTGTCTGCCCATTTTGAAGAGAAGGAAACTGAGGCTCTGAGAGTTTGTTCACAGACTTCAGTGGCAAGGAAATAAAAGCGAGGAGGGAATCCTTTGGTTCCACAGCCTGGCTGTGCTGGCTCCCATCTACTGGACGCTCCCAGGAGGTCTAACGGCCACCTCTTCCCCCAGGTCCACATCAAAACATGGTCATTGCAGCTGTGCTGTTTTCTCAGATGGATTCCCCAGCCCAACAGTGAGTTTTACTTTATGAAAAGTGCAAAGAGGGGAAATTTTCCCCTCATCCTTTCTCACCCACCTTTAGGAATGGAGCCTGGGTGAATGGAATTAAGCGTGATTGGTGTCACTTTCCCTGGGACGGATACTTAGCTGAATGTCTTCCTGTCCTGATGTGCTGGAAGGAATTAAAAATGAGCATGATACCTGAGTCTAATGGCAGAACCTGGGATCTTTTTGGAGCCCATGGACAGCATGAACCAATGCTGGGGAAGTGAGTATTGGGGTGGCCCTGATAGACAGCAACAAGGCACCCGACTTCCCAGGGAAGGAATCTTAACCCTCTGCCCCGTCGACCCATGAGACCAATCCAACAGTCATCTGTTCCAGTGTGCAGACATCAGAGAGGAGAGTGTGCCAAGGTCAGGCCATCCCCAGAAAGGATTATGGCTGGCCATGGTCATGGCCAAGAGATATTTACCTTGTGATTCATTTGTCATAGGTCAGGTCTGCACAGGCCTCCCAGGCCCAAAGTCCTTGTCTTGACAGGTGCAGCATTCTTGTCCTGACATCAGCCAACCAAGAAGGAAGGATGGATGTGGGTGACACAAAGGGCTGTCACTTCCTGGACACTCATTGCACACCTGTCTCTATAGAGGCCACGCCTCCACCTCAACTCACCTGCCCCTCTTGTCAGCTTTTCACATAGGAAACTGAGGCACGAGAGGCAAACTCCCATTGCTAATTAGTGGCAGAGCTGGGGTGTCTAACCTGGGTTGATCTGGCTTTCAAGTCAACACCAAGTGATTCACCAACTATAAGAAATAGAAATGTCCAGCACACCGGACTTTTGCAGCTCCTTGTAAAGAAGAAAAACAGCTTCAAATTACTAACTTTGGATTTATAACCTCGTCCCACCTGCAGAAATGTTTTGTTTGGCTTGAAGAGGGTTTTGGGGAAAAGTTTGAATTCATTATCACCTTTTAAAAGCAGGGCGTTTTCACGTAGAATGTAGATTTCTGGCTGCTCTTGGGAAATCAGAAGATCTGGGAAAAGCCAGCTGAGGCAGAGAGACTTGGCTGCCTTTAGGAGGGACTCAAGCCCTCCAGAGTGCCATAGCCCCTGTCGACCTGGGCCCTGCTTGGTGGGGGCAAGATGACCCCAAGGCTGCAGAGGGAGGCAGATCTAGCCAGGAGAAGTTCTCCGACACCGGTGAGGACCCCAGCCTGTCAGTGTGCTAGTTGGCTGGGGCTGCTATAATAAAGGACCAAACAACAGAAATGTGTTTGCTCACAGTTCTGGAGGTGAGAAGTCCAGGATGGAGGTGTCAGCAGCATTGGTCTCTTCTGAAGCCTTTCTCCATGGCCTTGTCCCTGTGCTCTCACGTGGTCTTCCCCTCAGTGTCTGCATCTAAAATTCCTCTCATAGAAAAACGCAATTAAACCCTAAGGTGGGGGGGGGAGAGGGGAAGGGGGGAGAGAGGGGAAGGGGGGAGTGGGGCGGGGATTGGTGTGCTCCTCTCACCTAACAGGCACAATGTAAGGGTCTGTGGCGCACTTCTTGGGCGAGGAGCACAGCTACAACTTGGACTCTCTGCCTGACAAGGGCAAACCATGTAACCCAGTCGTCTGTACCCTCATATTCATCTGAAATTGAAAAAAATAAAAAAGAAGAAGAAGAACTTAACAAAATATAGTTCCTCTCATAAAGACGCCAGTCAGGCTGGGAGTGGTGGCTCATGACTGCAATCCTAGCACTCTGGGAGGCTAAAGAGGGTAGCGTCTGAGCTCAGGAGTTAGAGACCAGCCTGAGCAAGAGTGAGACCCCATCTCTACTAAAAATAGAGGGTGCCTATAGTCCCAGCTACTCAGAAGACTAGAGAGGCAAACTCCACATGAGGAAACTGAGGCACAAGAGGCAAACTCCCACTGCTAGTAAGTGGCCAAGAGGTTGCTGTGAGCTATGATGATGCTATGGCACTCTACTCAGGGCAACAGAGTAAGACTCTGTCTCAAAAAAAAAAGACACCAGTCAGATTGGATTACAGTTCACCCTAATGACCTCATTTAACCTTAATTGCCTTATTAAAGACTTTTTCTCCAAATACAGTCACATTCCAAGAGCCTGGGTGTTAAAGACTTCAATATATACAATTGAGGGGGACATAATTCAGCCTATAACATTCAGGTATTAATTGTCTTCCCATAGGGGTAGATCCAGTTTTGTAGGGATGAAACCAATTGGGGGGGCCTTCTTTATAAAAACAAATATACAAGTATAAGTGTAAAATTAGATCCAGGGAGCAGGGCTACTTGTGCACCACCGTTATTCCACAGGTTCCGGCCCTTCAGCGTGTTCCAGACACTTCAGCAGCTGGAATCTGCCGTTTCTTCCAGTGTCTTGCCCACTGAAAGAGCTGCAAGATAACCCCCCACCCCCAGAAGCCCTCCACCACTGACTCCTTTGCCCTGTGGCTGGGATGGCTCTGAGGTGTGTGCTCTGCACGTAGTATTTTAACTATGACTTTTACTTTCTGTATCTCCCTCCCTCCCCTCTCCTCTCCTTGAGACAGAGTCTCCCTCTGTTGCCTGGGCTAGAGGGCCATGGCCTTAGCCTAACTCACAGCAACCTCAAACTCCTGCTTTCAAGTGATCCTCCTTCCTCAGCCTCCTGGCTAGCAGGGACTAGCAGGGACTATAGGCGCCCACCACCATGCCCAAATAAAATTTTTTTTTTCATTTTTAGTAGGGACAGGGTCTTGTTTTCTCAGGCCAGTCTCGAATTCCTAACCTCAAATGATCCTCCCACCTCGGCCTCCCAAGAGTGTTAGGATCACAGGCATGAACCACTGTACTCAGCCACTATTTTCTATATTTTTGATGCTTTGACATCTAAGGTCTTGCTGACCCTGGAGGGGCTGCCCCTCCCAGGCTCAGCCAATTCTTAGAGGTGGTGAACAACTCAGCCCACTGGTGCCTTTCAAATGCAAACCAGCCAATCCAGAGCCCAGACCTCCCAACATCATTTACTAAGCTCTTGACCATCGGTGCCACTATCCAGCTAGCATAATCCCCCCAGGACCAAGCACCAGATAACCGGGGATCCTCCCTATGCCCTGGAGCCTGCTGAGGTGTTCAAACTGGCTAACCCTAAATCTGCTACCCTGCCTTGGCAGAGGCTTCTCATGGAAACCACAACAAAGGCTCTGGCTCATGTATTGCTCCAGTTTTCTGCCTCCCAGCAAACATCCCAGTGCTTCTCCAAGTGGCCCCCATGCTAGGGCATGAACCCCTCCACCTGGGAGCTGTGAATATAAGACAATTTTTCCATAGCAACTGTCTCCTGATCTGATTTGTGATAGCTGAATAACAAAATTTACATTTTAAAACACCCTGTCTCCCAAAGGTGCCCATGGGATTCCGGTCCAGTCGCCCACAGTGGGCGCTGGCTGCCTAATGCAGCCACTGTTGGCAGCTTATCCTTCCTTCTCTGTCTCCCCGCTTGCCAGCCAGTGTTTCCTGCACCTCCCAATAAGCCAGCCATAGTCCTATGCTCGTCCCAGGGGCTGCCTCCAGAGGAACAAAATGAAGTCAGCGCGAAAGTGAATATTCATTGTAAATACAGAACAGAAATAAAAGTGGAGGCAGTAGACTTAACTGGTGGCCAGTGAAGTATGTTATACTGGCAAATTTTACAAAATCAAGCGACCGCATGAACACTCCGGCTCTTGGGAGGGGTCCAGGCCCTGGGACATGAGGAATCTGCCTCCATCTGCCCAACTAGGACATAGTCAAGGGTACCAGGACAGTGCCCAGTGCAGGGGCTGACACATAGTAGTTGCTCCATAAATAATAGTTGAATAAATGAATAGGCTGAAAGGGTGGCACTCGACCGGCAGAGATCTCATAGACCATCAAGGCTTGTACAAAAGGTCTTTATTGGTGGGGGAGGGAGGCTAAAAAGGCAGCACCAAGGAGGAGAGAAAAGAGAAGAGAAAAGGGGAGAGAAAAGAGGAGAGAAAAAGAGGATAGCGAAGAGGAAAGTAAGGAGGAGAGAGAGCAGAGGAGAAGAGAGAGAATAAAAGAGAAGCATACCCATATATAGGCTCAGTTAGGGGAAGTCTCAGAATGATGACGGGATGGTAGGATAGCCAATGAGGAGCCATTAGGGGCAGGTCATAAGTTTTAATTTTTCAGCAGATAAGTTTTGCAACCCGGAGATGGGCTTTTTGGGAAAGGGGTTTTCTGGGGGAGGGGCTTTTCTGGAGCAATTACCTAACATAGGCCTAACTGGGACATACTGGTTAGGCAAGCAGACATTAGAGTAGTCCCCTTTCTCCTGGATAGTGTTTGGGTAGATATCCTTTGAAGTCCTTTTTGAGAGCTTCCTCCAGTAGCCAAGTCTCTATCAGACAGACACAATTCTTTTCTTTAAATGCACTAGTATTTTCATTGTCACAGGCCTCAGAACCAGGATATCTCTTTAGAACCACTTTGCAGTTTGCTGATCTGCTCCATTGTGGACTACCTGTGGTTTTACTTTCAGAAGGCAATTTTATCTTCCTCATTTCCAAGTTCTTTGCTGGGTACATGGGATGTCACAGCCCCTACCCAAAGAGCCATGTACTGTATTGACTACTATATGGCACAGAGCTTCAGAGACCCAGCTGAATGCTCCTCCACTCTCTAGCAGAGTCTAATCTTGTGCAAGTTACTTAGATTCCTGACCCCCACTTTTCTCATCTGTAAAATGGGGAGAATGATAGTAACCAACTTCCAGACTAGTGGGAAAATTCAATGAGGTAAGGCACATAACCCCTTAACACAATGTCCAATTGATAGTGCTTAGCAAATGGAGATTGTTAATGGAAAATGTAATACTATGCCCAAAGACCATTAATCCTTTAAGGCTAAGTGTTTCAATTGCCATCCACACGCCTGGGGTAGCTTAGAATTAATTCCAAAAGCTATATTTCATTAGTCCCTGAGAGCTTGTAAAGTACAGTTAGGGAATGCTTTAACATGAACAAGGCTCCGTAAATGATGTGCTTTGTTTCCTGTAGGGGTGGTTTCCTAGTGACTATCAATGACCCAGGTCTCTCCAGCCTAAACAGTGGGGTTCCCTGAGAGAAACAGCCCCTCCTGTGGTCAGTCCATCAAGAATGAATTGCTGGCCCAGGGAATGTTGTTTACAACCAACAGCTTTTGGTAACACAGAGCTGGTAAACTTAATGGATGAATTGTAGGGACAGAGAAGGAGAAAAAGAGAGCACCAGACTGAGCTCTCTTGGCAAGCTTCACACAGCTAGGGTGCAATCTGGAGAAAACACAAGATTTATAGAAATCACAAATGTGTGTGAAGTGCAAAAACAAAAAGAAGAGAAAGCAAGTGGAATGAATGTAAAGAGGAAAGGAACAAAATAAAGCAGAAGTACAGGAAAATGGCACATGAACCTAGAGGATCAGTTCCCAAGGATAGCTAAATCCTGGATGTGGAGTAAATGACATAATCTCTAGGCATACACATTACTATTTTCCATTCCTATATCTGTGGCAGACATCACTAATCAATCACAGCAGTCTTTCAATGGGGCTCAAACATAGCCTCAGAACCTTCTCAATCTAGTAATCCAGGTTATCACCTCTGATCTATCAAGCTGATATTTGAGTTGAAATACTCTTCTTGGTTGGGTTGTACGCTCCTGCCATAAACTTAGGCATACACTAAGTCTTAGAAGACTTGGACCATGGCTCGGTGCCCGTGGCTCAAGTGGCTAAGGCGCCAGCCATGTACACCCAAGGTGGCGGGTTCGAATCCATCCTGGGCCTGCCAAACAACAATGACGGCTGCAACCAAAAAATAGCCGGGCGTTATGGCGGGCGCCTGTGGTCCCAGCTACTTAGGAGGCGGAGGCAGGAAACTCGCTTGAGCCCAGGAGTTGGAGGTTGCTGTGAGCTGAGATACCACAGCACTCTACCCAGGGGGACAGCTTGAGGCTCCTGTCTCAAAAAAAAAAAAAAGAAGACTTGGACCAGAAAAGCAGATCAAAGCATAGCAGACACAGAATAGTAAGGAAGGGGTGTGAGGACTGGCACATGCCTGGTAGAGAGGCAGAAAGAGTGGGGCCTTTGCAGACTCAGAGACTGAAGCTGTGTCTCCAACTCTGTTCCACTGGCCAGACAGTCCCATTTCTCTGACAGTATAACAAAGAGATGATAAAAGAACCAGACTGAAGCCATATTCTCAGAGTTGAGTACAGGAAATCCTTGAAGATGGAACATAGGGAGGGAAAAGATTTATTCCATTCATCTCCAGCAGTGCCTAGAAAACAATAGGTGATCAGTAAAAAAAAAAATCACTAAACAATTGAGCAAAGGGATGCTCAGGAGTGTTAAATGTAGGGGAGAAGAATGTTCATTCACTGCTGTTGGCAGTGATACACTCTTTCTGAAGGATGCTATGGCTTATATCTAAAACCTTAAAAACGTGCAGAACTTTTAACCCAGAAATTTTATTTCTAGGAATTTATACTAAGAAAATAGGCTGTGGAAACACACATTAGCTTATTTTTAATAATCTTCATTTCAGTATTGCTTTAGTATCACAAAAAATGAGGAAATAACCTAAATGTCCAACAGCAGGAGATCAGTTAAATAAATAGTAGTATATCCAGAAGATGGAAGACTGCACAGCTGTTTAATAAAATATCATCTAGGAACATTTAATGACATCTGACTGTACCTATGATGTATTATTCGTGAATAGAAAAAAGTTATACAACATCAATAAATCTGAAGAAAAAGAAAAAACTATAGAAAAGCAAGAACTTTATGAAAAAATATATATATATTTATCCTCACTAAAAAAACCTGGAAGAAAATAGGCCAAAATGTTAAAAAATGTTTATCTGTGGATAGTTGGATAGTAGGCGGTGTTTATTTTTTCTCTCTGTTTTCCTATATTTAAAAATTTTTACACAATAAGTATAAAGTACAAAATGCTTTTATAAAAATTAGAATGTGTAAGAATGATTGACAGAGGCATATATGTGTGTGTGTGTGTGGGTGTGTACTCAGACATGCACTGTGACACACATGTGGTATGTGTGACTTTTTAGGTATTTTGAATTGTTTGGGCTATTTAATGAGTTATGATATGAAACTAGCTAATATTTAGTAAACATTAGTATGTCAGTATCAG
The DNA here is from genome assembly GCF_000181295.1 of Otolemur garnettii. Lineage (NCBI taxonomy): Eukaryota > Metazoa > Chordata > Mammalia > Primates > Galagidae > Otolemur > Otolemur garnettii. The sequence continues at coordinate 14,402,771 of NW_003852410.1, forward strand.
ACATAACTTAACTGTGTTAAGTTCTTTTTCATTTTTGCTTCATTTAACCCTCACGGTGACACACAAGGAAACTGAGGCACTGGAAATCCGTTGCCCATCCCCTCCCCTAGCTGCCAAGCAGTGGTGGCAGGATTCTAAGGCCAGACAGGCTGTCTCTGGAATCCACGTTTTCAATCTCCTTGCTATACTGCCTCCAGCAAAAGAAAATCTTAGTGAGAAATTTTTGAAATTCTAAGATTCAACCAAGGGGGATTAAGTAATCACATTTGCAGTAATTTTGAGAGCTCAAAATTAAACTAAATTCACATTTTTGTGTACGTGTGTGAGTTCTTGTCAGGAAAAAAATTGAGGGAATTAAAGTGTCTCGAAAAGATTGCTTTTTATAATTAAGCCTTCCTTGCCCGCTTCCTGTTACCCACACTGACACATTACCGCAATAAACAGCACTGCCTGGGTGAGGGATATGAGATCGTGCACCCGGGGCTCCGAGCTTTAGTCAGCCATTTTCTGGGGCCTGCGTGCACATCTTCACAGCTGCCCACTGCACTGGAGAGCCACTGGGATTAGTATGTGTTTTTTGTTTCTGAGTGGCGTCTGTAGTTTCAATATCCCTGCAGAGCATTTTGGAGGAACGTGGGCATTCAGGGTGAACAGGCGGAGGGGAGTCATCTCTGCCATCGGAGCTGACCCTTCTCTGCCACTGGAGCTGACCCTGAGAGAAGGAAACTGTTTAGCACCCTGTTTGGGGAGCCCTTTTTGGAAACTGGGGTATCTTTAAGCAAGGGTGAAAGGCCAAGAGACACCCTTCGCACACCCCAGGTGACATTTGGGAACTGGGAAGAAAGTTATGTAACTGCAGACTTGCCAGTGAGCAGGGGTGGGAAGGAGGGAGAGAAGAGGGGCTTCTGATCCTGGCTGTGACCCTCATTATCCATGAAATCTCGGACAAGACACTTCCCTTCTCCAAGCCTCAGTTTCTTCATCTATAAAATGGTAGAAATATATGCCTCCTAGGCTTCCTCCCCTGTCTTCCTTCTCTCTCTCTCACTCTCTCTTTCTTTCTTTAAGAAGTCAAACAGTATATGTACGTGTGTGCAGTGCACAGAGGATCTGCTCAACAATGGTCAGTGACGCAGTGTGTTTGCGGTTGTGGCTGCTGGCTCCGGAATCAAACAAAAGGACCCATGATAGAGATGGCTACAAACTCTCTGAAACTCCTCCCACTGAAAGGCTGAGCTGCATCCACTCCCCTTGAATCTGGCTGTGCTCTCAGAGCTGGAAATGACACTTTGTTGGCTTGTGGGCCCAGGCCTGAGGCAGCTTCCACCTGCTCTCTCCTGGAGTCCCCTTGGTAACGCTGAGCTGCGCAGGCAGGTGTAAGTACTCCGAGGCGTCCCAGAGGCGTCGCTGGAGGGATTGTGCCAGGGTGCTACAGGTGACAGTCTCAGCTGGCCCTCCCTGACGAGGCACCAGTCATGTGAGAGAAGCCATCCTGGACCCTCCAGCTGGGACCCTCCAGCTGAGCCCCTCTGCCAGCTGAATACTGCAAAGTGACCCTGATCAACGCTGCCTGGAGCTGATTCTGCCCAAATTGTGGTTGTTTTACATCAGTATGTTTTTGGGACAATTTGTGACACAATGGTAGGTAACTGGAATACCAAGGTTCGAATTCTTCCCTTACAGGTTGCTAACCAGCTCTAGGATCTTTGGAGATGACCTCTCCAAGCTCTAGTCTCCTTTAAATGGGGGATGGGAACAGTCCCTGCCTTGTAGGATTTCAGGGAAGATTAAATGAGGTAACTCCTGTGAAGTGCTTGGGGCAGTGCCAGTACACAGCAAGCCCTCAGAAATGCTAACTTTCACTGTTTTTATTTCTTCCCCAGGCTTTGGGGCAAAATGAAAAAGTACTCAGGCCACGTACACTGGAGAACAGTTGGCCCTGGACCACTCTCTCTCTTTCCCAAGGAATAGAATTATCTTAATCATACTTAAATCCTGTTCTCACGAAGGTGTTTAAAATTGGAATGGTAACTCGGTGCCTGAAGAACAGTGGTTACAGCACTGACCACATGCACCGAGGGTGGCGGGTTCAAACCCAGTCAGGGCCAGCTAAACAACAATGACAACTGCAACAAAAAAATAGCCGGGCATTGTGGCGGATGCTTGTAGTCCCAGCTACTCAGGAGACTGAGGCAAGAGAATGGCTTAAGCCCAAGAGTTTGAGGTTGCTGTGAACTGTGACGCCACGGCACTCTACCAAGGGCAACATAGTGAGACTCTGTCTCAAAAAATAAATAAACAAAATAAAAAATAAAATTGGAACGGTAATTTATTTGATTCCCTCTGAAAAAGTGGCCCTGATGGACCCACGCAGTTTGGCACGGGAATTAAGTCTCTGTCTTTAAGTCGCCTCCTGCCTCCTCTGGCCTGGATGGGTTAGTGCACCTGCATGGGGCTGCTCTCACCGCCTCCTTCTTGCTTTTCTTTTCTCCTTTTGCTCCACGGATTTACCCTAGTGGTGGGGGCAGCCACACCTGCTCTGAAGGGAACATTTGCTGCTGATCTTCTGGGTGCAGGAAGAGTCATGGAGTTTTGATTTGGTCCCCAGGCTGGACCCCTCCTTGCCCGCTGCTCCTGCATTCCACAGTCTGTGGCTCACAGGCGGCTTCCTTTTACTGCTGATTGTCAGTCTTAGCGATGGAAGGTGTTGCATAATGTGGTTTGGCTGAGTGGTTTTGTAGAGACGGGGGCCTGAGATGTGGAGGGGTCTGGGACTGAGGTGTGTGCAACAGTAGAATAGTGTAGAAGAACCACCATGAGCTTTGAGGCCATTCATTAATGCATTCAACAAATATCTCTGAGGACCCACCAAGTACCAAGCACCAGGCTGGGTAGCGAGCTGGAAACATTTGGGTCTTAGAGCCATTCTTCAACCTAAAATCTATTCAACATTCACCTGCAGAATAGCTAAAACAAAAAAGTAAACAATCTATCGTTTTTTCTTTTTGAGACAGAGTCTCACTCAGTGTCCCAGGCTAGAAGGTAAAGCATGATCATAACTCACTACAACTTTGAACTCCTGAGCTCAAGTGATCCTCCTGCCTCAGCCTCCTGCGCAGGCAGCTGGGATTGCAGATGTGTGTCACCATGGCTGGCTAATTTATAGAACTGTTTGTAGAGACAAGGACTTGATGTATTGCGTAAGACTGGGCTTGACCTTCTGGCCTCAAGAAATCCTCCAGCCTCAGCCCCCCAAAGTGCTGGGATTGTGGTTGTGAGCCCCTACACTCCTGGCCATCAATCTCATGTCTTAATGGTGCAATAAAGCAATTGGAGCTCTCATATGCTGCTGATGGGGGCACTTACTGGTTCAACCACTTTGGAAAGCTAAATGTTTCCTAAGTGCTCCAAAAGAAATGCCCGAGAATGTGCATAGCTGCACCGTTTGCAGGAGCCACCAACCGGCAACAACCACGTGCTCATCAACTGTGGACTATGATGGTGCAAAGAGAATGAATAAACTAGTACTCCCCGCAGCGACAGGGCAGAACCTCACAGACACAATGCTGCCGGAAGGATGTTATAAATAAGAGAGTAAACACTGTGTGATTCCATTGATGTGGTTTTTAAACTGGCAAAACAAGTGAATGGTGTAATTCAGGGCTGTAGTCACCCCTGGAAATTAGGGAGTTGAGGTGGGGCAGGATAGAGGCTGCTGGAGGCTGGTGGGGACATCCTGATTCTTGGTTGGGATGCTGGTTACATGTGTTCACTTGCTGAAATCAATCCAGCTATTGACTTAGAATGTGTATATTTTAAAAAGAGGTTAGGAAAATGTCATCCAACTTGAATCAAATTGTTTTTGCCTCTTTAAGCTTGGATTCTTCATCTACAAAACAGTAGCTCACACCTATTATCTCAGCACTTTGGGAGGCTGAAATGGGAAGACTGCTTGAGGCCAGGAGTTCAAGATCAGCCTGGGCAACAGAGAGGCCCTGTTGCTACAAAAATTAAAAAAAAAAAAATAGCTGGGTGTGGTGATGCATGCCTGTACTCCCACCAACTCAGGAGGCTGAGGTCGGAGGATCACTTGAGCCTAGGAGTTTGAGGCTGTGGTGAAGTATGATTGTGCCACTGCATTCCAGTCTGGGCAACAGGGCAAGAGACCCTGTCTCTAAACAAAAACAAAAACAAATGCGTCCTTAGTCATTGAGATATGGTCATACTGAGATTTAATGAATGGAACATTGTCAGAAACTATCTAAAATATGTTAGATGCTTCATAAATGATAGCTATGATTATTGTTATGATTTTAATTGTTAAGAATTGCTATTTCTTTGCATGCCTAATGTTTTTTTAACAATCTGAGGAAAATGTCATTATTATTCAGATGAGAAGGAAATTTTAAAACAGCCCTAAAAAAGGCTCTTCTGTGGGTTGAAATTATTTTGTGGTATCAAGTCACTGCAGAAATGAAAAATAGCTCCCTTTTAAAAAAATGCTCATTTTCTTCCTCTGACCCCCAAATACCCTTTCCTAAATGTGCTCTGAGACTGTAACGTTGGGGAGAAAACGTCATAGCACCTGGGAGAAATGCCCCTCCGCCCTGTCCTTTTTTCACACATTTAGAGAACGTGACCCAGGATGGATTTCTCAATTTCTTGGGAGCTGAAAACATGTTGTGATAAAGTTTATACCTCTCAGCCAGGATTTTCCCTCGCTTTTCATGGAGCTGTGGGTCGTGAGAGGAAGCACTTAGGCCCTGCCCCAGCATGACCTGAATGTGGTCGTCAGCCTCTGGAGGAGATGGCCCATGCGTCACGGCTGGAAGCAAGGCTAACGCTTTTACACTCTGGATATTACGTTACATCAATTTAGAAAGTGTAATCCTGGAATTAGCTATTGGTGGCTGAAAAACAGACACAGCTGGTCACAGCTGGGACAAGAGAAAGGCCCCAGAAGGAGGTCTGGACCCCCATTGCTGGGGCACCCAAAGGATCAGCAGCACAGAACCCAATCTGTCCCCACTGGGAAGGAATGACTGACACCGGCTGGTTCTGGGCGTTTCCCTTGCCCTCTTCAAGACAGCCCCATCTGCCCCCAGGCACAGGGTGTGCAGGTCCAGGATAGAGATGCCTAAGTATTCCACTGATGCACCTGGGCAGACCTGACTCCAATGTGCAGGCAAGTCTAACTCAAGGAGGCACAGAGAGGGTGATTCCTTCTCTGCCCCAGGGACATCACTGTCTCCCTCTTTCCTTAGAGGGGATGTGACTCACAACAGCGCTACACAAATGGCCTCAAGCAATTGCTATGATGACCCAGGTCCTCCATCTCATCAAAGAGAGGGACCAATTTGCTCCAATGTCCTTTGCTGTGTTTGTAATGGGGCAGAAAAATCAGATGGTTATATTCGGGGGTGGTCCAACATTTCTGGAGGATAAATTGATAGTATGAATCAAAGAAGTGTATGAATTTAAGAACTAAGACCCTACATGTGAGTTCGCTAAATACTTCGTAAATGCCTGGTAAGCAACTAAGACGTAATAGGTGCTAGGCACCGTGCTAAGACTTCACCCGTGTTACGTAAACATAGGCTGCTCAGGGTGACTTGCTCAGTGAGTGGTGCGATGCCACCATCGACATCACCATTTGTAGAGGAGAAAACTCAAGCCTCTGGAGGTTAATTAGCTGCCTAGACTCACAGAGCTAACTGCAGAGAGGGCTGAGAGCATTAGCCCCTGACGGTTCCTAACTGTTCTGTTATGAGAGGGTGGCGAGGTGGGGTGAGGCAGGCACAGGGCTTTCTGCCTTCCAGGAGAGGCTGATATAGAGCGATGTGTACGCGTGTTCCCTGTTACTGAAGGAAGCGTGCAGGGTGTCACGGGAACATGTGACTCAGATGTTCCTGGAATCGTTAATTATCAGTCTGGCAAGAAAAGAAATAATTTAAACCTCTGACAATTAGGGTTTGGCTAAATAGATTATATTATGTCCACACTTTGGAATAGTGAGCAGCATTAAAATAAATGTCACAGGGCTATGTTTATTGACATGGAAAGATGTTCCTAGTGCTATCACATTTTTTAAAGGGAAAAGGATGATTAAGGTAAAAAAAATTCTCTTTCTCTCTCTCTGTGTAGGCATAGAAATAGCACATTATGAGTTGTTTTCTCTGGGTTTGGGGATTATTTATAGTTTTTTTTCTTTCCATCTCTCTGACCTTTCTGATTTGGGGGGGTTAATTAGCATGTAGTCCATGTCTAATTGGAATAACCAGCCATTTCCACTTGAGAGAGAAAGAGCTGCTGCCTCTTCAGACATGCAGATGGTGGCTAGAAAAGTGCCTTACTCACTTCTTGTAAAGGAGAAGGAGGCTCGTGCAGGTTATGAAAGCCGCTCCATGATCCTATGGGATCGAGGTTGTCAAAATGTGGCCCATGTATCTTGTGCATCGGAATCTCCAGGACTACTGGTTAAAATGCAGCTTCTCACATTTACTGAGCACTTTCCATGTGCTAGCTGTTGTTCTAAGTGCTGTCCATTTGCTAACTCACGCAGTCCTCACAAACCCTAAGATATGTGCATAATTATACCCATTTCACTGATGAGAAAGCTGAGCACAGGGAGGTTACCAGTGTGCTCCCGTCACAGAGTTGCTGGGTGGTGGAGGGGACTCCAGCTCTGGTACTTGGCTCCAAGCCTGCACTGGCCGTCACTACCCGGACAGCTTGGGCTCTCAGGAGTCTGGATGTTTGACAAGCTCCTCAGGCAATCCGTGTGTGTGTTCTACGGTGAAGGGCTGCTACTTTTAATCTTTTATCTCAGAGACACTTGCATTGTTTTGGATTAAGAAATAGCTGATTCCTTTATCCTTTTACTCTACATCAGCTATGAAAAAACTATGTCTCCTTAAGTCATTAGCCCAAATACGTTATCTGTGTTTCTCGGCTGTAGGTAAGTTGTCACATGTAGAAAGTAGATGGGACTTGACAACCTACTAGCCCAACTGTCCTTCCCCTTTCTCTCTCTCTCCCTTCCCTTCCCTTCCCTTCCCTTTCTCTCTCTCTCTCTCTCTCTCTTTCTTTTTTTCTCAAAGTCTCACTATGTTACCCTCCATAGAGTGCTATGGCATCACAGCTCACAGCAATCTCAATCTCTTGGGCTTAAGTGATTCTCTTGCCTCAGCCTCCCAAGTGGCTGGGACATGCACCTGCCACAACACTCGGCTATTTTTTTGTTGCAGTTGTCATTGTCATTTAGCAGGCCCAGGCCCAATTCAAACCCCCCTTCCTTGGTGTACGTGGCTGGTGTCCTAACCACTGAGCTACAGGCTTCAAGCCCTCTCTTTCTTTGAAAACTATCTTTTGAACAAACTCTTATTCAGAATTCCACTTCTACAATGTAAGAGGTGGGACTGCTCTATCTGGAATCAGGAGAAGGGAAATACGTGTGAAGAGTTCAGAGGCCCCTGGAAGTCCCCTTCCTCTCTCTAGAGACTTGAAATAACCTTGGAAACAAAGTTTGAAAGCTGGGGACATTTGAGAAGAGAAGAGGCCATGATTGCTCATGGCCATCCAGCCACCTGGTTGCAGGACCAGCCCCCACCATCCACCTCTAGTTATAAAGACTAACATGGTGCTGCTTCACATGGCTGTCCTCACCTGATAAGACACCCCCCAGCACAAATGATGATTTCAAATCTTGGTAGAGTTACTATGTTCAAATATCACCTGACAGATGCCCTACCCTGGGTGGCATAATTCTAGGCGCCCTGTTTGTACCACATAGGTGGAGTTGGCTTTGAAGGGCATTACTCATATACATTACAAGGTGATGGTGATTTTTTCTTTCTTTCTTTCTTTCTTTTTCTTTTTTTTTTGAGACACAGTCTCACTCTTTTGCCTTGGGGAGAGTGCCATGGCATCAAAGCTCATAGCAACCTCAAACTCCTGGGTTCAAGCTATCCTCTGCCTCAGCCTCCCAAGTAGCTAGAGCTATAGGTGCCCACCACCATGCTCAGCTAGTTTTTCTATTTTTAGTAGGGACAAGGTGTTGCTCTTGTTCATGCTGCTCTTGAACTCCCGAGCTCAAGGAATCCACCCGCCTCGGCCTCCCAAAGCACTAGGATTACAGGCGTGAACCATCACACCCAGGCTAAACGATCATTTCTAGAGCAGTGAAGCTCCAAGGACCCACTGAAGCTCTGCAATTTTGGAATGAAGGTGAAGTTGGGTCTCAAAGGAGCAGATGGGTCAGTGTCCAGCATGGAAGCAGTTGGCCCTCGAGTACAAACCTTTTGACCCAAGATGGCAAAGCACGACAGTGACCCTTCCTATTAGCCAGGTGTCCTCTACCTGCTCTGGAAGCCATTGTGGTGGACACTAGATGGGGGTGTGGGTGTCGTGGACCACAAGGGAAGAGAACTGGGAGGTTTGGTCCCTGCGCTTGGGCCTGGTGAATGGGTCAGGTGAAGGTCTGAGACTACAGACCATGATGGGCTAGTAGAGTGTGTTCACTGCCAATTCACTCACAGCATTGCCTTCCATCCTCCCAAACCCTCTGAGGCAGGTAAAGCTCAAAATTGATTACTTCCATTTTGCAGTGAGGAAACTGAGGCTTACAGGGCTTTCTTGAGACCACGTAGTTAGGAAGAGAGTGGCAGTGGGACGTTTGGACCTAGAGTTCTTCTCCCTCTTGAGTCAGTGAATGAAGTAGAGAGCAAACATCCCTGGGCAAGGTTAGAACAGAGCGGCCAGTGGTTTTTCTCTCTGGGGAGGTGTGAGGTCTGTGCTTCCTGGAGAACTCCACTGGCAGTACCGCCCAGCTGCACGGGCCACCTGCACCTGGCTGGGAGTGCTTTCTGTCTCTCCCCTATCCCAAGACCTGATCTGACCGCTCCAGTTTATACAGGGAATGAAGAAATTAAGAAGAAAAGAAAACACTCCCGTACATGAAGAAATGAGAGTCTTTCTCCAGAACTAAAGGCTTTTACAGGAGTGTGGGGGAAAAATCTAATCATTCTTGGCAGCTTTTGAACAAATTAGAGTGTTGGAAGAATGGATGAAAGAGCAAGGGGTCTGTTGAAGAGTACTGAGACCTGCAGGATAGTGGCACAGTCCTAAGGAAACAGCGGGGGCTCCCAGAGCGAGTGCCTGTCCCCTGCTATGACTGTGAAGCCATGGGGAATGCCACGGTCTAATGCTGGGAAGCAGCCTTTTCTCCTTCAAGCTCAGCTTGAACCATGTTTCTCCAGGGAGACGTCTCAGACCCCGAAACCAGGCTGGCCCCTTTATTGATGTGGTCTATGAGTTCCTGCACTTGGCCTTTGCAGCCCAAATTATACTTTGTCCAGGACTTGCCTCTCAAATTTAACTGTGAAATGCATAAGGATGGAGACTGGGTTTCCCTTGTTCACCACTTATATCCCTTAAGAATCCTTTGGTTGCAAGGAACGGAAGACATAACCCAAGCTTAATTAAGAAAAAGAGACTTTTTTTCTGCCCAAGCTTAGAGTTGGTCTCAGGAGAGGCTGGATGCAGGGATTCTAAATTAGTCATCCAAATTTGTAACAAAGGGTATGAAAAACTAATAATAAATTTGATCTCTCTCCCTCTTTTGCAGACACTTCACTTTCCTCTTGGTTTTGGCTTTACTGTCAGGGTCTTCATGGTGTCAATATGGTATGTAGCTCCTGCCTCAGAGGCTTTCAGGAAAGAGTAAGCTCTTCATCCTGGTGACTACAGCAAAATTCTCAGTTTAACTCTGATTGGCTTGGCTTCAATAATGTGCCCATCTCTGAACCAATCACTGTAGCTCAGGTAGCATGGTGCTCTGATTGGCCAGTGTGGCACGCATGCCTCATTGCTAACCCAAAGCCATCCCTCCCTACTTCCTCACTAGCAAGAACCCATCAAGCATCAGCTGAGTGGGCAAGATGCTCAGTCCTCAATCCCAGAAGTCACTCATGGTCATCCTGTCCCTTTTGAATCAGGTGATTGGCTTTAAAGTGTGCATTGGCTCTTCTGACAAATAGAGTATGATGCAAAGTATCCTGGAAGCCTCTGGAGAAATTTTCTCCCTGATGAGTCAGATCTTTAGGGGTGGGGGTATCTCCCTGCCAGTTGTTCTTGCCCTTAGAGATTATTGGAAGAGGATGGTATGTTTGGAGCAGCTGCAGCCATCTTAGCAACCATAAGGCAAGATATTGTAAATAGAGCAAAGATGGCAGAGTAGAAAACGTCTGCCCCTGGCTTCTGTGTTGTTTCACTTCCGTTATACTAGCTTGCACCTGTGGCTTTTTGTGAAGGACTGTCCACAGGCTACTGGAGCCACTTGGCCGGCATGAGCACCGTCAGAACTGCCTAGCATGTGCATTCCCAGCAGGGAAGCCCTTACTAATAGCTGTCTGGTGCAGAAGTCTGAAAGCCAGCTCCTTTGCTTTAAATTGGGACAGATTCTGAGGCACACTTTACACTCCAGAGCTCCTGCAGGATCAGGCCGAGGCCTGGACTTTGCTTGAAATCAGGCTTCTCTTAGTAACTTCCCTTCTCTGGCCTGCTCCCCCCTCACTCCCTACCAGACACCCCTGGGAGCAATTCCTTAATCAATCGCTTGCACACAAGTCGTTAGCTCCTTCTGGGGGACCTGTCGTATCACCGGGGCTTACACATCACAGCTGCTCTATAAATATTTGTTGCCTGAGTGAATGAATACATGAATGGATGAACAAGCTGGGGAAATCACAGGCAGGTGGAATCTGAACAGGTTATTATACTAATTACAGGCTGTCAACTCTTTTTCCCTTTGCCTCTGTGAAACAGGTTGGCCCCTTGGGGAATTTCCCCAAAGCTTTTGAAGCGGACAAGGTGTCTTCTGCCAGGCTCATATGCTTCCTAATTGGGCAGGCCATTAGAAAGTGAGGTCATCTCCCTAGGGAAAGAGAAGAGACCTTATCACTCAGGACAGGGGACCCCAGGGTGGGGACAAAACCCTGAACATCTGCAATGTCTATTGTTACCCAGGGCTGGAGGAAATGACCATTCTGGAATAAATCAACTAAACCTTGACCTGAACTCCAGTTTAATTCACTCTTTCTCTTCCATTAGCTAGTGTAAGGGATGGGGGCGGCAGAAGGGGAGAGATAACATATTTTATTTTTATGGCATTTTTATTCCCGGTGACCTGCTAGGTCAAACCCACTCTCCTTTCATGAATTATGCATTAGAGGAGTCCTTTTGCTTCTCTAATGGCTTTAGTTGAGTTCACCTCCTAGAAAGATAAAACAAAAAATCAAAAATTTCAATTAAAAAGTTCGCCTCGTGCATTATCAATTGACATGGTTTTAACAGGGTCATTCCATAAAGAGTCTCTGTTGTTAGAATTTTCACGCTTTCTGGGGTTTTAGAAGTCATCCAGCCCCATCCCCGTGTTTGGTACCTGGGAAGATTAAGAACCCAGAGACGGGAAATGACATTCCCAAGTGCACACAGTGAGCTATGAGGGGGACAGGGATGGGAATGTATTCCACCCACTTTATTTCAAGTTCAGTATTCTTTTCTGCAAGGAGGCTTCGTGGGGTAAAATAGTTGCCTTGGCTGCAGAACTAATTGCTGCAAAACCTAGTGGCATAAAACAACCACGCACAGATTTTCCTCATGGATTCTGAGATAGAAATTTGACAGGGTGCAAAGGAGATGGACTCTTTGTGCTTTGTGGTGTCTGGGGACTCGGCTGGAAGGGTCAAAGGCTTGAGGAAGGGTCTTCTGAAGATCTGCTCACTCACAGGTGTTGACACTGTCTGTTGGCTGAGACCTTAGCTGGAGTTGTTGGCTAGAAGATCTATATATGGCCTCTCCATGTGGTCTGGGGCTTTCCAACAGAATGACTCTCCCCTTCCAAAGGGGAAGAGAGAACGGGAAAGAAAAATTTGTGGAAATTTTTATGGACTTAAAAGTTACTCAGTGTCGGTTGGTGCCCACGTAGCTCAGTGGGTAAGGTGCCAGCTACATACACCAGGGCTGCCAGGGCTGGTGGGTTCAAACCCAGCCCAGGGCCTGCTAAAATAAAAAAAATAGCCAGGCGTTGTGGCAGGCACCTGTGGTCCCAGCTACTTGGGAGGCTGAGGCAAGAGAATCGCTTGAGCCCAAGAGTTGGAGGTTGCTGTGA
>NW_003852410.1:14415965-14445018 GCF_000181295.1 Otolemur garnettii
AAAAAAAAAAAAGAACCTGAACACCACCACCATCTTCCCTAGAGAACTGGTTGACTGCTTGATTGGGAGAGGCACTTAGCTTTGTCTTGGGATGGTCAGTGTCATCATCCTGGAGGATGAGGAAAGGAAGCCGAGTGGAGAGGCAGGAGGAAGGGCACCCCGGCAGAAGGAACAGCCTTTGCAGAGGTGGGAGGCACAGAGTTCAGTGTGGCAGATGCAATATAGAGTCTGAGAGCTGAATGGCAAAAGGAAAGTAGGCAGGTGGGGCCAGGAGAGCCTGGGTTATAACTAGACCTCACTTATCCCTCCAGGCACTGGGAAGCCCCATTGAGGAAGTGGCACAGGGAGGTTTGTGCCTGAAGGCTGTAACTGCGGGTCGGAGGACAGGATGGATAGGACATCGTGGGACATAGAAGGAAGTGGGGACATTGTTGGTAGAGATTCCAGTGTAAGATGAGGGGAGGCAGAGCGACAGCAGAGGGTGGTGACGTGGGTGGAGGAGAGGGTGGATATAATGTGTCCTGGGAGGATCCAGCGATTGGCTGAATGTGGGCTGACAGCGGGGCTGGCCAGTCTCTGGTTCTGGTAGGTGAGGGGATGGTGGTGCTACATGCCCAGCCAGGGGACATTAGAGCAGGAGCATGCACTGAGAAGTTCAGTGTGTTGGACATGCTGAGTTTGAGATGCCAGTGGGACTGAGCGGAGGTTCTGTTAGGTGCTTAGATTTGTGAGGCCAAAATTCAGCAGAATGGTCTGCGTTATAAACCTGGATTTGGAAACAATAGAGGTGGAAACTGAAGCCACAAGAGCTGATGTGCTCCCAGGAGGATGTACAGAATATAGGCAGAGCCATGGGGATGCAGGTTCCAAGAGGGGTCTCCTGGGCGGCAGCCATAGCTCAGTGGGTAGGGCGCCGGCCACATACACCAAGGCCAGCACGTTCGAACTCGGTCTGGGCCAGCTAAACAACAATGACAACTGTAACCAAAAAATAGCTGGGTGTTGTGGCGGGCGCCTATAGTCCCAGCTACTCAGGAGGCTGAGGAAAGAGAATCGCTTAAGCCCAAGAGTTTGAGGTTGCTGTGAGATGTGACGCCATGGCACTCTACCCAGGGTGACATAGTGAGACTCTGTCTAACAAAAAAAGAGGGATCTCCTGAAAGATCCAGGAAGGAAAGGAGGAAATGTGTTCATCAGAAAGAGATGTCACTGGCAACTTTCATAAAAACGATTCCCCCTAAGCTATGGGAAGACGTCAGGCAGCAGAGTTGAGGAATAAAAAGGTGGGGAGGAAGCGAGAGATGGATGAATGAAAAGCAGTCTAGCAATGTCTTTGGAAAAATCTCCTAAAGCAGACCAGCCAGGAGGGATCTTTTCCACTCAGCTCTTTTTGTCTCAGAAAAGAACCAATGTGTGGGTTGACCTTCACATCCCTCCCTAGCAACTAGCAATCCGTGTTTAAAATCTTGGGGGAGGGGTGCTGTCATCTTGTGACTGTCAATACAGCTTCCGTGGTCACATCTGTTGTTTCTGTCTGTACAACCAGCATTCATCAGCATTTGTCTAACAGAACCCTGGTCTGGGTGGGAATGTCCCCTTATCCCCAGTTCTAGGGGTGGCTCATGTCACAGGCATGAGCAATAAAACTCAGGCCTGAGATCTGGGGGGAACTATTTGGAAAAAGAAGCATTGTTTAGGCAGAAGTGGAGATATCCTGCCATCAGGTAGGAGACATAAGAAAACAGTCTTGAAGATGCTTCTTGAGCTCCTGGATCCAGCCATGCCTAAAAGAGATTAATCCCTGGACTTTAAGTTATATGAGCCAGTAAATTCCCCATTTTTGTCAGAAAGGGTCATGTGAGTTCCAGCATTGAAGGAGCAGTCCCAACAGGAACAAATTCCTAAGCACAGGGGAGGAGTTGTTGAAGGAGCTTCCCTCTCAGGCATTTCACCAGACATATCACCCACTGAGTTGCTACTTTAGGAATTCTTCCCTCCTTTTGATAGTCATTCCTTCCATTATTTCCACTTGTATCCCTACCTTTTTAAAAACTCCTCCTTGCTCAAAAATTAGTATCTGAGATGCACCAGAGGTTCATCCCATCTCCAGAGGCAATGTACACACTTATAATTCTTTATACTAAAACCGAGGAGGGTATTGCCTTCCCCTTGGACTCTCAGAACTCCAGTTAGGAGGTGGGGATTTTGCAGGGACTCCATCTGTGTGTGATGTCTGTGCCTCCCTCTGGTGACTTGCTGACAGCAAATGCCAGATTCCAGGTCCCTGGCCCTGTGGCCTACACCCCAGGTGCACAGCAACTGCTTCAACAATGCAAGCTCTTGTTCATTTGTTCAGAACTCAAATGCACTGTGCTGCAGAAATTCCCAACTTCCAGACCAATTTCGCTGTGTTAGCAATAAATATCCCTTCATACTGTCATCATAACCAGAGGGGAAAGCAGAGTCCAGAAGCCTCAGAGGTGACAAGGGGACTCTGTGGTCGCTGTTGGCAGACATGCTCCCGTTCTGTCCACCTCCTTCCTCTCCACAGATGCTGTGATCTTTGTTCTTGCTTTTGGCTGCAGAACATGCCTCCTATTGGGGGCCTCCAATCACATCTATCGTCTTTTCTGTCCAGCTCCCATCTGATGGCCTGTCACGGGCGTGGACCATAGCCTGGCATCTCTCGGGCATGAGGCTTCGTCCCTGGTTCATCCCTCTCTTCCTCCCTCCCTCTATTTGCCTGTCTTTCCTTCTCTCTTTCTTTTCTTTTACTCTTTTTCTTCCACTTCCCATCTCTCCACAAGACTTCCATCCTGTGGTTTCGGAAAAATGAAAATTAGGAAATAATACCAAAAAGCAGCCAGGCTCAGCCAATAAATCCTCTAATGCTTGTAATACTTTAATTTTCTACATGTTCATCCTAGTTTAAGAGTTTAATCAACGTCTTTGAAATACTTGTGGTTTACTTCATGGAGCTTCAATCTGAGACACAAAAAGGGCCTCCCTCCCTCCCTCCCTCCTTCTTTCCTTCTCTCCCCCTCTCTTTTCATTTCAATAATTGTTTTCAAGGGTCTATTCTGGGCCAGGTCTTGGGCTAAGTGCTAGGAATGGTGAACAGAAGCATGATCTCTGTTCCAATGAGCTGACAGTAGAAGAGATAGATTTTCACCAGAAAATTACACATAAATGTATTCTCATAACTTCACTGAAGGCTCGGAGTTTCCATGATGGTCTAAACAGAGACACTGACCCTCACTCTGAAGGCATGGAGGCTTCCTTGAAGCAGCAGAGAAGAAGAAGGAACATTCCAAGCAGAGGGAACAGACTGTGCAAAAGTCCTGGGATGAGAGAAAACAAGGAACTTTCATGGGATGCAGGAAGGGCAGGGTAACTGGGACAGAGGAGAGAAGACGAAGCCAGAGAGGTGGGCAGGACCAGATGTTCAGGGCCCTTCCCAAAACAAGGCAAGGCCATGAAAGAATTTCACCTAGGGGTAGAGCTGGGTATAATCTTCAGCACCTGCAAACTGCAGCCTGGCTCTTGGTGCAGTCAGGGTCAGATGGGAGGATCTTTGGGTCAGTCTGGGGTGACCTGGGTGTGCTGGGAAAGAGTAGTCTGTGTTGGAGTCAGGTTACTACTCTGGCTTATGGAAAGGGAGCTAATTCTTCATCTGGACTTCCTGTGTGGGTCAGAACCTTATCATCAAGTACCGATAAGAGTTTTGCGACTGGATATAGCAAAGTTTCCATCTTCTCTAACCTCAGTTTCCTTGTCTGTAAAATGGGAGTATTAATAGTAATGAATATACGGGCAGCTCCTGTGGCTCAGCAGGTAGGGCACCGGCCCCATATACTGAGGGTGGTGGGTTCGAACCCGGCCCGGACAAACTGCAGCTAAAAAATAGCTGGGCATTGTGGTGGGCACCTGTGGTCCCAGCTACTCAGGAGGCTGAGGCAAGAGAATCACCTAAGCCGGGGAGTTGGAGGTTGTGTAACGCCACGGCACTCACAGGGTGACAAAGTGAGACTCTGTCTCTACAAAAAGAAAAAGATAGTAATAAATATGCGTTATGTTTGTCTGCTGAGCATCCCTTTATCAATTAGGAAATGACCATCCCATGTGGCCGTGGTGGCACTGGCAATCACTGTGCACCTCCCACCCCCAGATGAAGGGAGTGTGAAGGGAGTGACTTGTGATCCCTGCCCAGACAGTCACTGTGCCCTGCACCCTGTCCACAGTAATCAGTCTAAGGGAGTGGCCCAAGCAGGGTCCATCAGCATCCCTCCATGAGATGTGACATGGAGCCGTTGGAAGAGAGGGTCTCTTGCTTTTAGATTATGGGCTGTAAGAGTATATACACAGACTTGTGTCCACTTGTCTGGGAAAAGAGAAAAAACTGGGACATGAGTAAGGAAGGCAGAGAGGGAGACTGTGCGTGTGTGAGAGTAAAGCCTTCTTACCTTGGTTGAGACCCTGGATTCCGAGTTCTGAAGTTCTGAAGCCAGAACACCCCTCAAATTTCTTAATTAATGAGCTCATACACATCCATTTTGGCTTAAGCCACTTAGAGTTGGGTTGTCCCTCACAGTGGATGTGTTCTGACTAATGCTTCAAGTCATCAGGTTAGTTGAGGTAAAGCCCAGAAAGTCAATGTGAAGTGCTGAGCAGGCAGGGAGCTCAGTCATCACTATTGTCGTTGTTTTGGTAACAACTCATGGCTGTGGAATGCACTGATAGGGTACAGGCTGCTTCTCACCCCTGGGGTGCCAGCCGTGTTGCTCCTCAAAGGGCCCTGAGCCAGCACGGAGATCCTGTTTGAAGGTCTCAGACAGTGACTCCAGTTTTCCTTCTCTGCCTGCCCGTCTCCCTCCAACATCTGTGGCTCTCATGTCCTCTATGTCTCTCTCAAAGTGACAGTGGCAGCCACTAGAGAATGACCTGAAGGATGTGACTGAGTTTAGATCTAATTCTGGAAGACCAGCCCTCTCCTAATGAATTTCCTATTAACTTTTTAATAAAGTGTACTAGTTATCTATTGCTGTATAGCAAATTAGCCCTAAACATAGCAGCTTACAACAGCACAGATCTATTATCTCAAAGCTTTGGAGGGGCAGGGATTCAGGAAAGATTAGCTAGGTGGTTCTGGCTTTTACGAGGGTGAAGTTAAGGTGTCGGCCTGGGCTGCAGTCATCTGAAGGCTTGACTGGGGCTGGAAGATTCACTGCTAAGATGGAACACATATGTGGCTGTTGGAAGACTTCAGGTCCTTGACATGTGGACCTCTCCACAGGGCTGCTTGAGTGTCCTCACAACATGGCAGCTGGCTTCCCCCACAGCAAGTGATCAAAGAGAGAGGAGGATGGAGGTCACCATACTTTTTGTGGCCTAACTGCAGGAGTCACACTCTGTCATTTCTAAATAATCTACTGGTTACATGGATGGGCCCTCTTCCGTGTGGAAGGAAGCTGCACTAGGGCATGATCCTGGGAGGACCAGAGGTCCCTGGGGGCCATCTTGGAGGTTGGCTGCCAACTTAAAAGGGGTGGTGATGTTATTAAGTGATGAACCTTGAAGGCTGTGTTGACCAGTTTGATGGAAGTATTTCGGATTGCGTGTGAAAACCCCACACTGTACCCTAGAAGTGCATTAATGTACATAGTTACCATTCAATAAAAAAAAAAAAAAGTGATGAACCTGTGGCCTCTGGATCCTTGAGTGTGGCCTTTTGACTGAACCCAAATTTTCAGAGCAAATCCTTTTAATAAAGAGCCTCTGGTAGGACTTCTCTTCCCCAAGGAGGCCTTTGGGTACTCAGGATAATAGGGCATCACCAAGGCACTAAAAAATAACCCCTTCCTACAACTTGTGCTCAAAAGAGCAGTTTGCAGAGCTTGCAAAGAGCTCCTCAAATAAACTAGTGAAATGACTAAACTAATTTGCTGGTCTGTAATTTCCTGGCATGTCTGGAGATTTCCTAATAAATACTGGCTGCAGGTTGGCAATCCGCCAGCATTATAGCCCTCTCCTGAGTGACAAACAAGGAACGTGTAAAAGCATCTGGGAGGTTTGGAAAGGTGTCAGGTGGAGGGGAAAGCACATCGGATGCCTGGGATTGACAGAGAGGTCTTTGTGCCTCTTAACCACTACTGTATTTTAAGTAAAACACTTTCCTCTCTTTGCCTCAGTTTCTGTCTCTGGAAAAAGTGATGATAGCCCTGGATTTTCCTGATTCATGGGGCCATGAAAAGTTTGGGATGAGAAGAGGCAGCATTTCTAAAAGGGTGTGCTGTGGAATGATCGCACCGCAGACTGTTAATCCCAAAAGGGGTTCTGTGTTGAACTGAGCATGAGGAACTGTGTTAAATGGAGTTCAACCTCTGCTTGCCTTTCTGGCCTGCAGGCAGGACCAGCTTTATGGGTGGGCGCCCAGTGTAGCTGGATGAGACCCAGTGTTCAGAAGTGCCTGCACTTAGAGTTTAATGCTTTGCAGTTGCTGTCTTGAAATTCTCAACAATGGTTCCTTTGAAGTTGCATTCTGCAATGAAGTCTGAGGAGACGATGAAGTCTATGTCACGGGGCCTGGAGTCTCAACGCACATGCAGCCTCCTTCCCCAGTCTCCCAAGGAGGGCTCTCAGCAACCTGTCCCCCTCCCTGGGGCACCCTGGGTCCCATTGACTGCCCGCTCCCTGAGACCACACCATCTATGACACCAGACCATGGCATTCAGGCAGGAACAGAGGGGAGGCCCCACTCTGTTGTCATCCTCAGCTTCCTGCAGGGACCTGTGTGCTGGTGAGGAGAAGGCTGGGATCCAGTGCCCATTTCATGTTAGGGCAAGGCAGCTGCCCTTCTGTGGCTGGGAGCACCATGGCATTCAGTTAGTGCCAGGGGTTACCTATTTCTGACTCAGGTACCGATGAAGTTGCAACCCCTTAGGGATTGTGTCTGCTGTGGGTTGGAGCACCCGTGGGAAGAGGATGTCCCCCTGGGAAAATGACCTCCTCACCGCCAGCCAGGGCTGTGCATTTTCACTTTGCATTGAGTCCTGCAAATTATGTAGTCAGTCCTGCCTGCAGGACTTATCAGATCCTTTACTGTAGAAAGTTTTTTTTGTTTTTTTTTTTAGACGGAGCCTCAAGCTATCCCCCTGGGTAGAGTGCCATGGCATCACAGCTCACAGCAACCTCCAACTCCTGGGCTCAAGTGAGTCTCCTGCCTCAGCCTCCCAAGTAGCTGGGACTACAGGCACCTGCCACAATGCCCGGCCATTTTTTGGTCGCAGCCATCATTGTTGTTTGGCAGGCCCAGGCTGGGGATTCGAACCCGCCACCTTAGGTGTACGTGGCTGGTGCCTTAGCCACTTGAACCACAGGTGCCGAGCCTACTGTAGAAGGTTTTTAAGTGTAGTAGGTCAGAATCAGACTTGGGAGCTAGGCTGCGTGGGTTTGGGTCACAGCTCCACTGCTTACTGCTGTTTTGTCTTTGGCCAATCTACCTAACTCTTCTGTGCCCCTGGGTCCTCGTCTCCAAAATAACAACCATGCAGTTCCTAACTCCATAGGCAGTTGTGAGGGTTCCCTGAGGTAGTATGTGAGTATTATGCTCACCAGGCAGCGAGTATTTCTGAGTTCCATGTTTACTTATTTAATGCTTGTTTCCAAAACAAGGACTGCAAGGTTCCTGGGGCAGGAACGTGGTCTGTCTGCCTGGTCCACTGCTATAACCCTGGTGTCCAGGACTATGCCCGAAATGGATTAGGAGCTCAAGAAGCACTTGTTGAATGAATGATTCTCCGGGAGGATTTGTCCAGACAGTCTTGGAGAATCAGCATCCTGCCGACTGCACGTTTAGGAAATGCTGAGTTCGTCTCCGCCTCCCTGAAGCGAAGCCCCACAGGTGCAGGCAGCAGGATAAATAGCCCTTGCAAGGTCCTTTCCTCTTCCCTTTGTCCTTTGGGACTCAATGTTTTGACCCTGCTGGAAATGGCTCCTCTGGACCCCCCACAGGCCACGCCAGGGCGGCATAACTCACTGCACCTCCCAGCCTCCCTGCCCTTAATTGGGCCAATCTGTCCACTTGACACCCCGCTCAGGTTCCTTTTCTTCACAAAGCCCTCTCTTGTCAGTTGACAGATTCTCAACTGTCACAGACACATTTTTCAATGTGTGCTGTTCCAGCGATTCCTCAGCCAGGCTTCCGCTCTCTGTAAAGCGAGTGAAGTTTAGAATTTCCCAATGATGTTCCTTCCTTCTGTAATTCTTCTCCATCTCTACTCCCCAGCTTCCTTTCAAGGGCTTCTAGCTTCTTTGCCATGAGCCACGCGTACCAGGGACCCTTTAAGGAAGCCTGAATTATTTTGCTATGTAGAGAACCACAGGCTTAATTGGTGTTCCTCTAAAAACTGGCTCCTAGATGAGGCTTGGGTGGCACAGTTTATCTGGGAGGTAATCCAGGAAGCAGGAGTGAGGGAGAGGGAGAGAAGAAAGAGAGAAAAGCCACCAAAGGTGCTTTGTTTTTCTGGTTACCCGGACGACTTGCAGGAACTATAAATGCAGAATGTGCCTTTGCATTGACCCACTGACAGGAGGAGAGCCTGGAAGACTTCTCCACTGACTCCCAGCCCCAGCCCCCAATTATGAAGGGTTGTCCTGGGAAAACTCACTTCCCTGAACATGTGTCTGTGCCTGTCGCTCCAAGTGACCTTTCCTGGCTTTGGAGGAAACGTCTGCAAGAGCCTGAGGTGGGACTTCATAAAACATCTACAGAACTCTCCATCAGAGCTTTGCTGAAACCAAGTGGGCTGCAAAGATGGGACTCGGAGAACCAGATGTCGCTGCCACTGGTCACGCATACACGGTTCCTCGAGTTTGGGGTGGTCCTTTGGGGTGCACACTCCTTGATTTCTTTGTCCTCTTTTAAAGGCTCTGGTTATGAAGGATTTTTGCTGTTTGGGGTGTGTGACTGCAGCCGGTGTCTCTAACAGAAGGATGGTTGGGTCCTTACAGAGAGAGGGACATGATCAGTTTCTGTCTCTGGTAATCAGTCTGTTAAGAGAAAGAGTATTGATATTCCCAGAGAATATGAAGGAAGAAGTCTCCCCATGACTTTCTATGTGCATAAATGAACTTGGGGCTTGTCCTACATGTGACTCTAATGCCAGCCACACTTTATGTCTTGATAAGTCTAAAGACGATCTGAATTGGGTGATTTTCCTCCTCATGGTCTGTCTCCTTTTCTTGTCCCTTAACAACATCCTTGGGGCACGGCACAGGCTGACTGTACCCTCTCTCTGCCTCGCTGTATCCACTCCTCCTGCTAGAATAGGACTGAAAATCCTATTGTTAATGGGAATCCACCCAGGAGACGAGATGCCTGGCTCTACCTGAAAATGACCCCATGTTGCACAAACTGCTCTTCTGGAGCATTCCTCCCTCAACTGGAGGAAGGAGATGATAGTTGCCACTTCTGGCAACTTCTCTCTTGCCAGAAGTCCCTGCTCTGCTGGGTCCTAATGTCTGCTGATGCAGGATTGAGGGAGGGAAGCAAGTGAAGGTGGCTGGGCCAACCTGGGCACCTCTTTGTAAATCTGGATACACTCATGGCCCCTTAAGTGGATCCCGTTAGGAAAGGGATTTTTACTCGGGGACTAGACCCTGGGATAGGAAGATTTATTTATTTTTTTATATTTGCTAACCTCTAACTGAAAGTGAGTATTTCTTTCTGTTCAAAATGTAGACATCAACCCCCGTCAATAGTATTAATTGTGACTTTGACTCTGTCATCCATCAAAATTAGAGATATTTTGCATGTCACACTATGGTACTCAAAGATACCTGAAAATGACCTTTTATGTCATCTCTATTGAAAAATTAGTAGTAATTAGACTTACTGCTAGATCTTGTTATTTAACGTGTTAATAAGAAGCATTAGCATTACTTTATTATAAATTTGCTTAACATTTTGATAGACATATAGCTAGGTCTCTCTGTAATCCTACCAATTTTATTTTGTGCCTTTAAAGCCATTATTCTGAAAGGGCTCCATTACTTCCCTGACACCAGTGGGGTGCCTGGCACAGGAAAGGCCAGAGCCCTGCTTTGGTTCTTTTGTCTAATGTCTAGGTTGAGGGCAAAGTTGTCTTCCACACACCCATAGGCAGAATGGCCCTGTGTCACAGTGCGCCTGGGACACAGATGTTCACTCCAGCTGTCTGAACTGCATTTCTCATGGTGCCTCCTTTCACTCATAAAGTCATCTGGTTTGGAGTGGGTGGGGGGGTCGTTCGCTCATGTTTATAGTATGATTGGACAAAGGTCATCGGATCACCTCCTTCCCCAGTGCCTGAAATCCCACTATTCTTGGGTTTGAGCATTTGCTGTAGGATCTTGTTTAAGATGTCATGGTGGATTGCATGAGGGGGCTGTGTGTGTGTATGTGGGAGGGGAATACAGTGAGTCTGAGTTTGAACGGCTTTTTCAGATCGCATTCCTGAATAGTGGGAAGGACTTGGAGAGAGTAGAACTTGAGAAGTGGGGAGAAGGATTTGCAAGAGTGAGAGTACTTGGCCCTGCTCAGTCTCCCAAGGTCCCTGAAGAAGAGTTTCCAAACAAGGCTGGCTGCAGTTGCCCAGACCCAAAGCAGATAGCTGAGTGCTGTGACCTATGGCCCTTGGAATGCTCCTCAAGTTGGCCCTGAACTTCAGTGTACTCTGAAGGTGAGAAAAGCCCAGGTGGTGAGTCCCCTAAGACAGTGAGCATTGCTCCCTGCCAAGTCTTCATTCCTCCTGCAGCCAGCCTCCCTCCTGAGCCAGAGGGAGAAAAGGTATCTGAAGAAGCCACAGACCCCCCTCCAGGGCTTGGACGCTTACTCACCACGCTGCCTGGCTTCTCTTCTCCTTCTGAGCTTCCTGGGGTGAGTATGCCTTTTTTTTTTTTTTTGAGGAAAATTCTTACTCTGTTACCCTGGGTAGAGTGCCATGGTGTCATCATAGCTCACAGCAACCTCAAACCCTTGGACTTGAGCAGTCCTCTTGCCTCAGTCTCCTAAGTAGTTGGGACTACTGGCATGAGCCATCATGCCTGGCTAGTTTTTCTATTTTTATTTATTTTATTTTATTTCTTGAGACCGAGCCCCAAGCTGTCACCCTGAGTAAAGTGCCGTGGCATCACAGCTCACAGCAACCTCCATCTCTTGGGCTTAAGCGATTCTCTTGACTCAGCCTTCCAAGTAGCTGGGATTACAGGCGCCCACCACAATGCCCAGCTATTTTTTGGTTGTAGTTGTCATTGTTGTTTAGCAGGCCCAGGCTGGATTTGAACCCAGCAGCTCTGATGTATGTGGCTAGTGCCTTAGCCGCTGGAGCTACAGGCACCGAGCCTAGTTTTTCTATTTTTAATGAGATGGGGTCTCAGTCTTGCTAAAGCTGGTCTTGAACTCCT
This sequence comes from Otolemur garnettii, assembly GCF_000181295.1. Classification (NCBI taxonomy): domain Eukaryota; kingdom Metazoa; phylum Chordata; class Mammalia; order Primates; family Galagidae; genus Otolemur; species Otolemur garnettii. Next base: position 14,427,408 of record NW_003852410.1, read on the forward strand.
GAGGTCAGGTGATCCACCCACCTCGGCCTTCTAGAGTGCTAGAATTACAGGTGTAAGCCAGCATGCCCGGCCAGCTATGCCTCTTTGAGCCTCAGTTTCCTTGACTGTGGAATGTCAAGCAGTGCCCCAACAGGAGACAGATGCCCACCCCAGTGAGGATGACTCTGGGAGAGCTTATTTTCAAAGAGGCTGGGTGTGGAGAAGTGGAAGGGAAGGTGAAGCTTCACTCTCCCCCCAGCTCCCAACAGTAGCCACATTCTAGCCCAGGAGGGACAGGTGGGAACGGACAATAGGAAGGGGAGGAAGGATCCTGTAGGGAAGCCACTGTGAGGCCTTTAGTAACCTCTGGGGGAGGAACAGTCCAGCAGGAGGCACGGAGCAGACATGATAATACCCCAGCCCCTGCCTTTCCTCCCTCACTTTTCTGACAGGGGTCACCTCTGATCCAGCCCACAGGAAGGGAGAGGCAAGTGGGCACATTAACCCGGTTCCCGGCCAGCCTCCTGTGCATGCAGTGGGGTGGAGAGGGGCAAGGTCTGGATCCAAAGGGCAAACAGGAGGCCACCTTTGCATGACCCCTGGGGCAAATTGCTCAGCACTAGCCCATTCAGTCCTCACAGCAGCCCATTCCTTGATCAGGGCCTGGCCCATAAAAGGCTCATTAGATAGACACTGAATGCACACATGAGTGCACACCCCTACCTGCTAGCAGAAAAGGCTGTGCTGGCTTCTTCAATGCTGGGGCTGTGTGCCTGGCCACCGGGAAGGTGTTGGATAGGACTGGTGGGCTTGCCTTGTGAAAGTGTGGATGCCAAGAATTTTTGGGATTCCACAGACCACCAAGATTGTAGAAAACTTGGGTTTAGGGCTCCCCTCTTCAGTTGTGCTATAAGAAATTAAAAAAAAAAAAAAGGGCTCCCCTCCTCTGTTGTGTTGAAGACAGAAGGGAACACTCTTGACTTAGGGATCTGGGAAACACGGGCAAAGCCGATCTGTATGATGCTTTCCGAGAATCCTGGACTCTACAATTTCCTCTCAGAGCCAGCAGGGAGTGACTAACAAAGCCCACTGTGGTCCAGCTCTCTTTTTCTTCTTCTTTGTTACTCTTATAGCTTTTAAAATTATAAAGGTAACATAACTTTTTCTTTTTTTAGAGACAGAGTCTCACTGTGTCACAGCTCACAGCAACCTCCAGCTCTTGGGCTTAGGTGATTCTCTTGCCTCAGCCTCCCATGTAACTGGGACTACAGGTGCCCACCACAATGCCTGGTTATTTATTTGTTGCAGTTTGGCAGGGCTGGGTTTGAACCACCACCCTCGGTGTATGGGGCTGGCACCCTACTCACTGAGCCACAGGTGCTGCCCAAGATAACATAAATTTATTGTTCAAAATAATCACAAATTTTAATTAAGTTGAAAAGGGGCAATAAGAAATTATCACTAAGGTTGAGCATAATGGCTCAGGCCTATAATCCTAGCATTCTAGGAGGCCGAGGCAGGTGTATTACTTGAGCTCAGGAGTTAGAGATCAGCCTGAGCAAGAGTAAGACCTCATCTCTAAAAATAGCCAAGCATTGTGGTGGGTACCAGCTACTTGGGAGGCTGAGGCAAGAGGACTCTAGAGCCCCAAGATTGAAGTTGCTGTGAGCCATGAAGCCTTGGCACTCTACCGAAGGTGATAATTTAAGACTCTGTCCAAAAAAAGAAATTATAGCCTGGGTACAGTGGCTCACGCCTATAATCCCAGCACTCTGGGAGGCCAAGGCGGGTGGACTGTCTGAGCTCAAAGGTTTGAGACCAGCCTGAGCCAGAGTGAGACCCCACTCTAAAAATAGCCAGGCGTTGTGGTGAGTGCCTGTAGTCCCAGCTACTCGGGAGTCTGAGGCAAGCTTGAGCCCAAGAGTTGGAGGTTGCTGTGAGCTATGTAACCAGCACACTCTACCAACAGCGACAAAGTAAGACTCTGTCTCCAAAAAAAAAAAAAAAAAAGGAAATTATCACTAGATCGGTATACAATCACTGTTAATGTTTAGATCCATATCCTAGGTACTTTTCTATCCTGGCTCTGTTTTTGTCAAAATCCTATTATTTGCAACAAGAGTAAAAATAGCCAACATGTTTTAAGCACTTTCTCTGTGCAGGCACAGAGCCAAACACTTTACCTGCATTAACTCATTATATTCTCACTTTTTAATGGAGGCACAGAGAAGTTAAGTGACTTGTCTAAAGTCACACAGCAAGTAATTGGGGAAGCTGGGATTAGAACCTGGGCAGGTTGACTCCAGAGCCCACTTTCTTATGAGCTAATTATAAATCAGATATGAGATAGCTAGTTTTTCAAAGAAGAACTATGAATGGCCATGCCATTGGCCCTAAGTGTCAGGAGGCCAGCTAGTACACCCTTTACTGCAACATGCAAATAAAAACTCATTTTAGCTCTCTCCAATTGAGAAATGAATATTGCGCTACAGCGCCCCCTGGCTTTCATCAGCAATTCTGATCTGCTCGAGGCCCACATAAATTCAAGACAAATCTTGATTAGGCATCCAATATATGGCCAGCTCTCTGCCAGCCATTAGGGTTAAAGGGTAGAATGAGGTATAACTTCCACCCTCCAGGTATTCCTGCGTAGTCAGGAGAGACACACCCATAGGTGTGTTGATATAAGGAGAGCCAAGCACTGATGAAGGGTGTGGACTGAAAGCCCTGCAGAGGCTGTGGGGGAAAGGACTTTAACAAGATCAGGACAAGGTCTGGTTCCCACCCCCAGCCCCTTCAGATCCTCTACCTCCTGCCAGCCCAAGTGCCAGGGTTTCCTTTGGTCCTTCCTCCAATTGAAACTTTTATGACTTCCTGCCTTTTCTCTCAGTATGCTGCCAGATGGCCAAGTCACTAATCTCAACCTCATTCAAAACGAGGGGTTAATGACTCCTGAGTTTCAACAAGAGTTTTCATTTCTGTACGCCAAGGATTACAAACATAAATGGCTGCAGGTCCGGCAGATAACGCCAAGGCACTAAGCAGACCAGTATTTGGATGTCAAATATGTAGGAATATTCTTAACTACCACAAAGAAATACATTCTCACCTGTTTTTTTTTTTCCTGAAACACATTGTCCTTTGGGTCTATCTTCAAATTCTGTATTCATTTTTAATGAATATTAAATATAAATATGGTTTGACATCAGGTGGAAACACCAAAACAAAACAAAACAAAACAAAACAAAAACTCAGATAAACATTTCTCTACCAGGAGAAAAATAACAGTGCAGGATAATAATAAATGTTGAAATGTGGAAAACCATAGGACTGGTGACTTAGGCTCCTGAAGAAGTAGAATCTGAGACAAGGATTTGAAGGCAAGTATAGTCTCTGTAAGTTGACTGCCTAAGGAACTGCAATAAACTGGTCAACATGCAGAGGTGGTCACATAGGAACCAAGCCTATGGTACTGAAATGTACCTGTAATGCATGTTCGGTCTGTGAAAATTAGGTCACCACAGGGAGGTGCTCAGTGTAGGGAGGTGGTCAGCTATGGAGGTTCTACTGTAGTTCATCTGGAAGGTGATCCTGGTAAATAAAATGCCTATTTTTGAGTGAGTTAAACCACTGTGGGCAACTTGAACTCCAGTTCTGGGGTGAGAATCCCCATCTGAGGAAGGGGAACTGGGGTATTCATACATCCCCTCCCGTTGTTGGTTTGGGGTTTCTGTGATGCTTTAATATGCACTAGTGCTCTAATTTAATTCTCTGGCCCCTCTAGCATGCCATGCTTATGTGCCAAGAGCTCCAGAAGAACAGTAAAAGCCCTCATGCAAAGGACTACAGGCCTTGGAGGTGGGAAGTCAGGCCATCAGGGCCTAAAATTACAAGACTCCACAGCACAGCAGCACCTGCCAGGGGCACCGACAGTGGTGGACTAAAATGCGCTCACCCCACCTAAAGGGGCAAATTAGCATTAGCTGAATTTTGCCAAGCGAGAATGTAGGCCCAGACCTTTGGATTTCTCAAGAGAAGCTAGACATTTAGATTTTTATGTGAAATTTCTCAATCTGTAAATGTTGATGACAAATTCAAATTTTAAAAAATACACTGTACGAGCCAATGAAAGCATGTCTGTGGGCCGGATCCAGTTTATAAGCAGCCAGATTATGAAATCCAATCTACCCTAAAGGCTGATCTTGGCTACAGGTTGTTCTTGCTCAAGGCAAACTCCAAAGATGAATTTTGATAAGGGAAGGTGAATGTATTATTTAGGAGTAGACTGAATCAATGTAATAAAAAGACCCCCAAATACAGTGTTGGTACCCAGATACAAGTGTGTTGCTTTCTTATGTAATGGCCTGGAACTAGGTGATGGACAGCTGCACCTAGGTTCAGGACCTAGGTTCCTTCTATCTTGTTGCCCAGAGTGATATCTTTATCTGTGGGGTTGCAACTGGCTCACCATCTCCTTTGTCTACATTCCATCAAGTATGAAAGGAAAAAGAGAGTCTCAATCATTTTAAGCTTCAGCTCTGATAATCATACAGTTCCCTTCCTTTCACGTCCCACTGGTGAGAATGTAGTCACAGTCATGCCTAGCTGCAAGGGATGCTGAGAAATGTAGTCTCTCTCCCACTCCACCCCCCTTTCTCCTTTCCCTCTCTTTAGTAGGCCATATGTTCAGCTTAAATTTGAAAATTCAATTACTTGGCCCGGCGCCTGTGGCTCAAGCGGCTAAGGCGCCAGCCACATACACCTAAGGTGGTGGGTTCGAATCCCCAGCCTGGGCCTGCCAAACAACAATGATGGCTGCAACCAAAAAATGGCCAGGCGTTGTGGCAGGCGCCTATGGTCCCACCTACTTGGGAGGCAGAGGCAGGAGACTCGCTTGAGCCCAGGAGTTGGAGGTTGCTGTGAGCATGATGCCATGGCACTCTACTCAGGGGGATAGCTTGAGGCTCTGTCTCAAAAAAAAAAAAAAAAAAAAAAAAAGAAAATTCAATTACTCCATAATTAAGACGGGGCTTTTTCTTCTATGAAATCATGTTTTCATTTATTTATTTTTTAATTTCAGATTGATACAAGGGTACATACGGTTAGGTTACATTGTTTGCCTTTATAAGGTAAAGTCCAAGTTGTAGTTGTCTCCTTTGCTCAGGAAGTGTGCCATGTACCCCTGCATTGCTCCCTTTGGGTGGGAACTTGCTGAACCATCTGCCCCCTTTCCCCTCCTTGAACTTGAATTTTTCTCTCAGGTGAGCATGTTGTTGTTAATCTACTAATTTCAATTTAGTATTGAGCACATATGATGCTTGTTTTTCCATTCCTGCGATAGTTTACTCAAGAGAGTGTTTCATCAGAGAAACTACCTAATCCATAATCCTATAATCCATATGGGTAGTTACAAGAGATACAAAATCTCCATCTTTTTATGGCCGAATACTATTGGTGATATATGGTATACATATATCACAGCTTATTGATTTTTTCTTTTCTTTTCTTTTTTCTTTTTTAGAATGAAAGTCTCACTCTGTTGCCCTCAGTAGAGTGCCATAGCATCACAGCTCATGGTAACCTTCAGCTCTTGGGCTTAGGTGATTCTCCTGCTTCAGCCTCCCAAGTAGCTGGGACTACAGGCACCCACCACAAAGCCCGGCTTTTTTATTGTTACAGTTTGGTGGGGCTGGGTTCGAACCCACCACCCTCGGTATATGGAGCTGGGGCCCTACTCACTGAGCTACAGGCACCGCCCATAGTTTATTAATCTATTTCAGTTATTTTCACACCTTTGCAATTGTGAATCGGGCTGCTATAAATATTCCAGTGCAAATGTCCTTATGGTAAAATGACTTTTTTTCTTTTGGGGAGATACCTAGTAATGGGAGTTCAGGATCAAATGGAGGGTCTACTTTGAGTTCTTTGAGGACTCTCCATACTTAGGAAAGGCCTTTTAGTAGGAGATAACAAAACACCTGTGCCACAGTGGAGGAAGGTTCTGGAATGGAGGAGGGGATCCCAGCCTGAGGCAGGTCCTACCCGAGAGGGATTCTTTTCCTCAGGAGATTAAAGAAAGCCTGGCTTTCCTCATTAACTCTTTCTTATGTTGAATCGGTCAGTCACCAGTACTCATCAGAGAAAGGTTAATAGAAGATTGGCCCACTCCTGGAGAAAGTCAGTTACAATGGGAAAGGATACACAGAATGCCACCTATTAGATACAAGGTACTTTCAGTAATCTTCACAATCATCCTTTGAGTAGGTATCATAATTCCTCCATTTTTCAGAACAAAAACCAAGGACCAGAAAAGCAGGGTCAACATTCAAACTCTTTAATTAGGGTTAGGGCATGGACACTGACCAATCAGAGCTGCCACACAGATTTGTCCCATTACAGAAGTGAAGGCCTTGGCCAGGATTTGAAATGAGGCCCGTTTGACTGCAAAGCTCACATTCTTTTCACCACAATTTGATTTCCTTACGCCAGCTGCTTCCCTAGAGACAGTGACACCAAATCTACTGGGTTGTTGAGAGGGTAAACAAACCGTGATGAATGAATCTTCTCTCCTGATATGAATGCCTTATTGTTGTTATTCTTCATACCTTGACAGAATATTTACAGCCTCTGCTGCTGCTCTGCTTCTATCTGGTGATGAAGGAAAGTCAGAACTCACAGCCCTAGCGGAAAGTTACAACTGAGATTTGAGTTAATGAAGAGGTGAAGAATCAGCAATTGGCACTCGGCTTTACTATTAACCTGGACAAGGCCATTAACTGTCCTGTAATTAATTGGGTCGTTGTGAGACACACTGTTGCCCCAGAAACACCCATGTGGGTGTACCCTGCATTAAATGAGCCTGCTCTATGAAAACTAAGACTCGTTGAAAAGATAAATGGGAGATAATTATTTAATTAACCACAAGAGACTTTGTTTTGCAAGATGGGATTTCTGTATACCTAGTTTTGAAATAACACTGAACATTTGATTCTGAAAGAAAGAGATACACAGATAGGTCAGTTTTCTTCTAGTCCACCTGGGTATGTTCTGGAATAGATTAGATTTCAACTCTGAAATGATGAATCAGATGGAGTTTATAAAATCTGAACTGGGTTGGAAATTGTTTGTGGCCGATACATTTGGGGGACCTACCAAGTCCTTGTCCTACCTCTGAGAGTTCAGTCACCCAAAACTTACTAGAAGAGGCCAGGCACAGTGGCTCATGCCTGTAATCCTAGCACTATGGGAGGTTGAGGAGGATGGATTGCCTGGAGCTCACAGGTTCAAGACCAGCCGGAGGAAGAGCGAGACCCCCATCTGGGCATTGTGGCAGGCGTCTGTAGACCCAGCTACTCAGGAGGCTAAGGCCAGAGATCACTTGAGTCCAAGAATTGGAGGTTGCTGTGAGCTATGATGCCACAGTACTTTACTGAAGGTGACAAAGTGAGACTATGTCTCAAAAAAAAAAAAAAAAGAATAGGGAATAATGTTTTTAGCTGGGCGTTGTGGCGGGTGCCTGTAGTCTCAGCTACTTGGGAGGCTGAGGCAAGTGAATGGCTTAAGCCCAAGAGTTTGAGGTTGCTGTGAGCTGTGATGACACAGCACTCTACCCAGGGTGACCTAGTGAGACTCTATCTCAAAAAAACAAAACACCCAAAACCAGAAAACAAAAGAAACCTACTTGAAGAAAGAGGAAGGTCTAAGCAGCTGTGTGTGTGCCCTGTGACCTTCTATCTTCCACTGTATCAAAGATAAACTCGTGACAAGGAACCAACCCATGGCCTGATTCGTGAGACAATAGCTTTGTCTTTCAAACATGTGAACCAAGAGACTCTATTTAACTGAGGCTCAGCACTTGACCTGAAACATCATATAGAATCAGACCGGGGCAGCAACTTTAACACAGGGTTCAGTCTCTTAAGAAGGCAGAGAGGGCGTGCCAGGGTGTACAGGGAAGAGGGATGACTGACAATCAAGTAGTGGTGGGGCTTGGCTCTCTTGATTTTCCATTGATGGGTGCCCCTGGGATTCTCTATTGCATTGCTAGAATAAGGATGTCCAGGGTCCTTCCTCGGTGGGAATTTCAAACCGGTCCCAACTTATCCACTCTGATCAGGAACAAGACCTTATGTTTATGCTGTTGCTACTCTCAGTGGGTCTAGTGGTCTCAGCTGGCTTCTCTATCATGGAGGGCTTTTGTCCATTGGGTAGAGGAAGGGTGTTATCCATGGGACACATCACAGCAAACCCCATGATTGATGAGATCTTGTTGTCCTTGCTCTTTTTTTTGAAACAGAATCTCACTATGTTGCCCTCTCGAGAGTGCTGTGGTATCACAGCTCACAGCAACCTCAAACTCTTGGGCTTAAGGGATTCTCTTGCCTCAGCCTCCCAAGTAGCTGAAACTACAAGCGCCGGCCACAACACCCAGCTATTTTTTGGTTGTAGTTGTCATTGCTGTTTGTCGGGCCTGCGCTTGTTCAAACCCTCCAGCTCCAGTGTATGTGGCTGGTGCCCTAGATGCTGAGCTACAGGCACCAAGCCTTGTTGTTTTTGCTTTGATCATGACTCAAGGAACTCCCAGCTCCTAGGAGCAAGCCTACTGGTCATGGGGACCTTCATTCTCTCACTGTGCGACCTGTGAATAGATGCAGTCCTTGCTTTGTTTCCCTACAGAGTCACCCATTCAATTCTTGCTGAACAGGTTGAGGGTGGAGAATGAGAAGGGAAAGAGGCCCTCAGGATATAGCAAAGAAAAGTGGTGTGTACAGAGGATGGGCAAAATCCACCATTAATGCCCCCAAATATTACCCCACCCGCCAGTGTGGGCAGATTCCGATTTCTTGCACCCAAATGTGGCACACAACACGTGGCCTCAATAGCCTTCCCCATGCTTTCCCTTCTTCTCCTCCTGAATTTCTTCAGGAAGTAGAAACCCTATCTGGCTATGCAGTAGTCTTGGGAACAACATCTCCAGATTTATTGTGTGGCCCACTCAAAATCCATCATGTCTAGGGGGTTAGCAACTTGGCTTGTACATTCATAGGCTATTATAGAAATAACCAACTTGCATTCCAATGTTATGAGAGTTTCTTATAAAAGGGGTTGGCCATCCCCTCAACCTCTTTGCCTAATCCCTTCCTCCTTTTTAATCGCATCTGGTTGAACAACCTTTACCTGCCAGGCATCTCCCCTGCAGTCAATACTCTCCCTCGTGCAGGTTTTATCAGTGCTTTCTATATGCTAGCCACTGTGCTCACTGATTTACAGGTAGCATGCTGTTCAATTATCACACATCCTTACATGGTAATGACTAATGACTACCCCATTTTATGGATGCAGAAACTGAGAGGCTAAGTCATCCATCTGCCTCAGTAGCTGAGATGTTTACCACTCTGCTTTACTACAGCTCTGGCCTCTCTGGGTTCCCTCCTGCCATTTTCAGGGACTGAAGGAGAGAAGGCCCAGGTGTCCTGCCTGGCAGCAAGGCCTGCGGAACTTGGCTCTTTTCTTTCCTCCTTCCCAGTGAGCACAGCTGCCAACCTGGAACACAGCCCTTTCCAAGAAAGCCCAGGAGAGGAGCCAAATGTTGACTCACCTGCCAGACGCGGGGATGCTCCAGCCAAGATGCCTGTGGGCCTGAGCAGGGGGTTTGGCAGGGCTTGCCTATTGTGGGGCCTGGGGAGGCAGCTCAGCAGGCCAACTTCAAAGGGCCAGGATGTCTTTCCTCAGTGCTCTAGACTGGCTCCTCCCTGCCTCCTTCTGCCCCATCCTTCAGCCCAGGGAGTTTCTGAAAAAGAACATCTCCTCTCCATGCCCCCTGAGTGACAGGCAGAATTCTAAGAAAACTCCCAAGATTCTCTGCCTCCACACCCCACCCTGGTGTGCACGCCTCAATCCACAGAACTGAGACAGAGTATGGTGGACTTTACTCCCATGATTAGGTGACGTTCTAGGACACATTCGATGCTAAGAAAGGGAGATTAACCAAGGGGACTTGATCTAATCTCATCAAACCCTTTAAAGGCAGACTTTTCTCTGGCTGGTGGCAAAAGGATATGACCCACCCTTTCTGGCTTGGAGACAGAGGGACCCCTGTGGCAGGAACTGTGGGCAGCTTCTGGAAGCTAAGCATGGCCTTCAGCTGACAGCCAGAGAGGGAGCAGGGACTTAGCCCCACAACTGCAAGGAGTGGAAGGAGAGAAAGCTTGCAGCTGGCTCCTTCCTCAGAGCCTTCACCCAGACCACACCTGGGTTTCAGCCTCTAGTGAGCTGAGCAGGACTGCTGAACTCCAGAACTGCTGACCTCCAGAACTGCAAGCTAAGACACGGGCATTGTTTTAAACTGCTAAGTGTGCTTGTTATACAGCAATAGAAAATAAACATAAATATGTAAACAGCAGTTCTCAACCTGTGGGTCTCGACCCTTTCCTTCCCCTTTCACAGGCGTCACCTAAGACCATGGAAAACACATATTTCCAATGGTCTTAGGAACCAAGACACTGCTCTTCACGTGTGGAGGTCACCACAACATGAGGAACTCTATGAAAGGGTCATGACATTAGGAAGGTTCAAAACCACCATTCTAATAGGCCTCTCGAACCCTGTGTGTCCAGCTATTTACCCCAAACCGATTCTCACAGTCTCCCTGTGCGGTCAGCAGGAGCTCAAGTCTTCCCAGCTCAGGCAACAATCTTAGTCAGCCTGGACTCCTCCGCGTCTTGTAAACCCTTTGTCATGCCATCAGCAATTCTTTCGATTCCCTTCATCATGGCTCCAGACCCTGACTACTTCTCACCACCGCCCAGTTTTTGCCCCAGCTCCTGGGCCTTTGTACCTAACCCCGTGGATAGCTGATCAATTCAAACACAGACACAAAGCAGAAGATGGCAGAAAAGGGAACTCCCACAGAGAGGCCAGAAAGGCAGCAGGGGACACTCATGTTCTTGCCACCCCTGAACTTGGTAGGCTCACAGATCCAGCTGCCCGGCACATTTCTGGATATAACGCATTGTTGCGCAGGAGAAATTCTCAAGCCTGCTCCAAGATCAATGATGCTCAGGAGTCATGCTGTGGAGTACTTTCTAGGGTTGGGATTTTATTTATTGTCCAAAGTTTTGAGCTAAGAATGAAAAATTTTTGTTGATGATGATGATGGGGTGGGAGGAGGGGATTCCCAGGAGGCCTAGAAGAACTTTCAGGCAACTAGCCCCCCAGAGTGGTTAAGATTGACAGCTTTTAAGTCAGTCCTAGAGCCAGGCTGGCTCCCGATTCCCAGTTGGCTTCCCTCGGCCTCAGTTTCTTTAAATGAGATATATTTTCCTTTTTTGCCCAAATATGTAGGAGAGTACTGGATATACCATAAGTTCTCATTAAATGGTGGCTGTGAAGGCTGCTATAGTGTCTAAACCTAAAGCATAGGTAATCCACTGTGTGTGTACGTGTGTGTTAGCTTTCATCTACATCATGGGGGCCGTGAGTTAACACTGGAAAGATCACAGCTCCACACTCCAAGGGAAGTTCCCATAAGTGCTTCAATTATTTGTCCTTGCTCAGCATCCAGGGGTGTGTTAATTAGCATAATGGATTTCTAAAATGGCTTTTCACTGATGAAAAGGATGGCATTCGGGGAAAGGTAGATGGCTGGAAACGTTCCATGGGGCATTTGCCTCACTTGAGCATTGCAAACAAATCGAGGCAGACAAGTTGCTTATTCTCTTAGAAAGGTGCTGGCCTTGAAGTCCAACCAGTCCTTGTATAGATATTAAAGGATGGATTTTATCACTTTAGGTTAGCTAAATGCTGTGCTGACAATGTTGGCACATCTGCCTTGACTAAACTCTTTGTGAAAGAGGCCGTCATAGTGTCTAAAAAGAGAGAGGGCCGAGATGCTCCAGGTGGAGAGGAGGTTGATGTGCCAGTTTGCTGTTTCCTTATGTGGTGGAATTTGATCTGAGAAGGCTTTTCTTTGTAACATGCCATCTGGTTGGGTGGTCAGGGGCTTCATAGAGCTCTAATTGTTGGAGGATAGGGAAGCCACCATCAAGGCGGATGGATCACTTGAGCTTAGGAGTTGGAGACCAGCTTTAGCAAGAGTTGAGACCCCATCTCTACTAAAAATAGAAAAACTAGCCAGCCACTGTGGCAGGCGCCTATAGTCAGTCCCAGCTACTCAGGAGGCTGAGGCAGGAGTTTGATGTTGCTGTGAGCTATGGTGACACGATGGCACTGTACCCAGGGTGACAGAGGTGAGATTCAGTCTCAAAAACAAAAACAAAAAAGAAAAGCAACCCCCAAACACCTCATGGTTTGAATAGCCACATTGCTCAGACTAGTTTGCAACAATTGCTTTCAAGTAAGCAAGAGATTTACAACTGAATCAAGGAATAATTGGTTTCCTCTAGCTTAGAAAAGACATGTTATGACAAGGAGTCAAAAAAGTATGAGAATAAACCTCTGGATAGCATGTCCTGGGGTGGAATTCCAGTGTTGTTTTAGATGCGAGCCAAACTTAGAAGGCCGTGTGTGTGTGTGTGTGTGTGTGTGTGTGTGTGTCTGTAGACAAACAGAGGAGCAGTTAGAGGACAGAAGAAAAGGAAGGTGAATGAAGAATTCTGATTCCATTTTTTTCCCAGGAAAACAGAAGGAATGCTATGGAACATTCTAGAAGTGGCACAGCTGAATGTGATCAGCTGGAGTTTGTACCTCAGACCAGGACTCAGATGCCACCCCTCTTTCTAAGCAAACTTGGGCATGTTTTTTAACCTCTCTGAGTCCATATTTTCATCTTAGAAATAAGTATTCAAATATTTTCCTTTGAGTTGTGATTAAAGCGAAGAGACCTGAAACCACTTAACAAAATATCCCACACAGAGTTACCCCTGAATAATGGCTGCCCTCTCTGAATATTTACATTCATGGGCTCTGCACATGGTTCTGGGTTACGGCAGCAGACAGAATGTAGTTTCCTGGATCTCATGCTCTTAACAGTGGTGATGAACTTCATGGAGCCCATGCATGAGAATCCTTTGACGTGCTTGTTGAAAACGCAGGCTGTAAGTATCCAGACATCTCAAATCGGAGGATCAGGGTGCGTGTCGGGGTGGGCAGGAACCTAGCTTTAATAAGCTCTCCAGGTGATTCTCCAGGTAGCCAGGTTGGGGAACTCCTGACTTAAACACTGTAATTCTCTATGGCCTCAGGGTTGGTAAGTCTTCAGTCTCTCTTCAAAGCCTCCTTGGTCATGAGTTTGGGCTGACTGCACCCACAGTCGTAGGAGGTACTGCCTTCTTCCCACTCTTAACCACTCATGGCAAGGGGGGCAGGGAGAACTACTCCTTGTTTTACTTATTTTATAGGCAGTGCTCATACATCATTATCAGAAACTTCAAAGACTTCCCTGAGCACCAAATTGACAGGCTACAACTTGAGTTATGAAGTCTTCAGTAGCTAAATCCTCTAAACTTGAGAAAGGCCCTGCTCCTTAGATCTGCACCGAGAACAATGCCTATCTACAGCCGAGGCTGCTACTGACTGTGTGTGACTTTGGAACTGTTTTTCCCCCTGATCTTTCCCTCCTTGAAATCATGTACTGTGCTTTTGTTTGCCAAAAAAAAAAAAAAAAAAAAAAGATAAAGAATGCACTGCAGATAATGGAGATTATATAATATTGGCACAGAAAATAAAGTAAAAAGAGTAATCCTACCCTCTTGAGACTGAGATAATCACCATTAATATTTTTGGTATATTTCCTTTCAGTCTTTTTTCTATGTACGTGAATACATGTATTTATTTTGTTCACAAAATCTAGATAGTACTTTAAGTGCTTTTTTTGACCTGTTTTTTTCATTTAAGAACATGTTTTGAAAGTAAAAAGTTAATATTTTTAAAAGTCCATTAAATATTCCTCTATGACAGTGGTTTTCATGCTGGGTAGGACAAAACCCTCAGGGTTCCTTAGAAATGCCTTGCTGGAAGGAGGCAGGAGCTGGAGGACAGTTGCAGAGGCCAAACAGATCCAGCTTCAGGTCCCACAGCCCCACTCATGTTTGGTTGTAACTGGAGGTTCATGTAAGATTCTATCAGAAAAGGATTAAGAAGCTTAAATAATTTGAAAATCATTGCCTTAAGTCATTATTAAAATATTTATTTTTAAGAAGGGGTCTTGCTATGTTGCTCAGGCTGATTTCAAACTCTTGACCTCAAGCAATCTTCCCCACCTCATTTCCTGAATAGTTGGGACTACAGGCCAGGTAAAATCTTTTTTAAAACCTAATTTCTTTCCTTCTTTTTTTTTGTTTCCTGCTTTAAAAAAAAAAAAAAGACTTAAGGGCGGCGCCTTTGGCTCAAAGGAGTAGGGTGCAGGCCCTATACACTGAAGGTGGTGGGTTCAAACCCAGCCCCAGCCAAAAACTGCAGAAAAACCCCCCCAAAACAACAAAACTTAAATGAAATGACTCTAAAAAATTATAAAACATTATGTTTGCTAATTGTTGTGGGGGAACCCACTTTTCTTTTCTTTTAAGAAAGGCATATTATGTCCTCTGTAAAACTATCAAATACAGATTTGATGAAAGCCTATCTGCGGGTGGTGCCTGTGGCTCAGTGGGTAGGGAGCCGGCCCATATACCCAGGGTGGTGAGTTCGAACCTGACCCCGGCCAAACTGCAACAAAAAATAGCTAGGTGTTGTGGCTGGCACCTGTAGAACAGCTACTCGGCAGGCTGAGCCCAAGAGTTGGAGGTTGCTGTGAGCTGTGGTGCCATGGCACCCTACTGAAGGGAGACAGAGTGAGACTCCGTCTCAAAAAAAAAAAAAAAAAAAAAAAGAAAAAAGGAAAGCCTATCATCATTCCCACCAAATACCCAAGGAGCCCAGCACCCACCCCATTGTCCACTTCCAGAGGGCTCCGCTCACAAAGAATCAGCCCCCAGGTAAGAGGCCTCTTGGTGAACAATCACCTCTGCAGATGTCTATTACCTTAGGTGGGGGTGCCCAGAAGCGGCCGAGACTAGGATTCTAGTGCAAGCATTTTATGTGGGATGGGACGGGACCCACCGTCCTGGTTTGCCTGGGGCTGGGTTTCCCAGGTGGCTCTCTAGGGGAGGTAATCCCTGGAGGCCAGGAGAAAAGTAGGAAATGAGACAAGGGCAGGAAGCCCCTAATGAAGTAATGAAGAGACTGGCCCAGAGGACAGTTAGAGCTTGCCTTCCTTGGTACTCCGGGAGGGTGATCTAGAACATCCCAGCCAGTAGGCTTTCCCCCCTCCCCTCCCCTCACCCCTACCTCACCCCGTCCCCCATCGCACAGGTCCCTGCTGGGTCACTGGCTTTCCTAGCCTGCAGGCTGGCCCACCCCCTGCAGCCCTGGAAAAGCCTGGGGCAGAGAGACGCAGGAGCAGCCCTGCCAAGTGGGCAGCCACAGCGCACCAGTAGCATCTGCTATGAGAACATTATGTACACATGTTAAAAAAAATAAAAACAGGATCACTCCATTCTTGATTTATCGGCACCTTGATTTATGTAAGGTGCCTAAAGGAAAGACATTCCAGACCACAAATCTAATACTGCAGTCATTTCAAGGGTCCAGGCTTGGAATTGCCCTTGGGTTAATCACATCACAGGCCTCGCCATGTAAATGACCAGCATTGGAATCGGATGAAATACTACTACTACCACTACTGAAAAAAAATACCTCTGCTGAGTCCGCTGGATTCAGCTCAAAACTGTAGGCTGAACCATTAGAAGAAACTAGCAAGAAAAGTCTGGGGATTCCAATTCTTCCAACACCTGCCAGAAGCCCACGTGCTAGTCACGGGCGCTGACCGCCCCCGAGTCAGGTGCTGCCTCCTCCCTCCTCGCTCCACAGCTTCTTGAAAGCTCCTTCTAAACAAGGGAGGAAGGCAGAAGTTCCTTTTGTCACCCCGTCTCCATGGTTATTGGACACATAATCATTTTGGAGTTCTTGGCTAAACCAGTGGTGGGTTTGGCTATTTCATTCTTGTCTGTCAAGGAAACCAACCAAGAGACTGAATCATTCTTGCAGAGCCCCTCAGGCGCTCCCAAAACAATTTTGGAGGTGCATTTCTGCCCTAGGGATTTATTTAGGAGCCCTTACCCTGTGATGTGTCAACATGGGTGCTGTTGAAAGTGTGAACACTGATTAAATTTAAGCCAATTTGACGATATAAAGGAATCATTGTTAGTTTGTATTGAAGTTGTGATTATGGTACTGTGTTTTTTTAAAGAGCATTCTTAGCCTTTAAAAACACATACTGGCACTCTGGGAGACCAAAGCAGGTTGATTGCCTGAGCTCAGGAGTTGGAGACCAGCCTGAGTAAGATCAAGATGCCGTGTCTACTAAAAATACAGAACATTAGCAGACTGCTGTGGCAGGCACCTGTAGTCCCAGCGGAGGTTGGAGCTATGATGCTATGGCACTCTAACCAGGGTGACAAAGTGAGACTGTCAGAGGGAGGGGAGGGGAGGGGAGAGAAGGGAGGGAAAAGAAGGGAAGGCTGATGTTTACAAATGAAACAATTTGATCTCTGAGACAGGCTTAAAAATATATAGGTGGGGGATAGATGAAACTGAATTGGTGGTGGGTTCATGAATGTTCATACTCCTGTTCTATCTCCTTTTATAAATGTTTGAGGTTTTCTATGAAAGCAAAAAAATTTTTGTTAGTGGAAAAAAATGGTGGGTGAAAACTGGATCTGCATTTTTTTGGAGACAGAGTCTCACTATGTCGCCCTCAGTAGAGTGCTGTGGCATCACAGCTCACAGCAACCTCAACTCCTGGGCTTAAGCGATTCTCTTGCCTCAGCCTCCCGAGTAGCTGGGACTACAGGCACCCCCACAATGCCTGACTATTTTTTATTGTTGCAGTTGTTGTTGTTGGCTAGCTGCGCTGGGCCGGGTTTGAACCCACCAGCCTCGGTGTATAAGGCTGGCGCCCGTAACTACTGTGCTACAGGTGCCAAGCCTTATCTTTGTTTTCAAAGGTCATGATAAGGATAGAGTGAATGAATGTGGCTGCAGGATAAACTTAGTTATTGGAGGAGAGTTACATGCCAGAACATTCTAACCTGTGAATTGTGATGATGGAGGTAGTGTGTGCATGTGTCGGGGGTTGTACAGTTATTGCAGGGCAGCTCCTGGGGTCTCAAACAGAAATGTCCACCTGTGACATTTTGGGTAGAATTTTGAGATATTAACCAGATCCCAACTCTAGACTCCCCAATCTGGGAAGCCAGACAATTTGCCTACATTGTCTAGGGGAGGAAAGGGCATCTCAGAATCCAGTGAAGAAAAGAGCTAAAATTTTGGTGTTTTGAAGTTCGAAAGCTCCTGTCCAGGGCTAAGAAATAGACTTGATTAGTGAGAGCCCTTTTGTCCCTTCCTTTTACCTTCCCAAATGTCAAATGTCAGTGAACTTTAGTCAAGTATTTATGATGAGCTAGGCACTGTTTTAAGCATTCAACAAATACTGTCTTTTTAAATCCTCTAATAACCCTATGAGATGATTATTTTTATTTTTTATGCCTTTTTTTTTTTTGAGACAGGGTTTTGCTCTGTCTTCCAGACTGAAGTACAGTGGCCTGATCGCATCTCACTACAACCTCCAAATCCC
>NW_003852410.1:14445260-14474002 GCF_000181295.1 Otolemur garnettii
TATATATATATATAGGGGGGTAGAGATGAGAGTCTTGATATGTTGCCCAGACTGGTCTCAAACCCCTGGACTCAAGGGATCTTTCTGCCATAGCCTCCCCAAATGCCGAGTTTATAAGCATGAACCACCGTGCCTGGCCCCTGTGAAAGAATTAATTTTACAAATGAGAAAATTGAGGCACAGACTAGTTAGGCAACTTTCGCAGAGCTACGTAACTAATCTGACTCCAGAGCCTGGGTGCCTTTGGCCAGAGCAGTGGGCTGAGAAGTTGGACCAGGAAGTGCAGGCAGGAAGGACCCGACAAGTCCCAGGGAGGATGGTAGGGCACGAAAGGAGCATGGAAGCCTCCAGTGGGCTGCAGCCACCGTCACCTCCTGTGACTGGGCCCTCCTGTGGCCTCTAGAACTGGGACTCATTCTGCAAGAGAGTTGGGGAAACTCTTAAATGAGAATGATTTTGTTTCTGCCACTCCCAGGATTGGGAACCTGATAAATTCATTTCAGTTGTCAGAAAAAAAAAAAAAAATTAGAAAGGAATGTTCCTTCCTGGTTGAGTTTGCAGCACTACATACATGACAGTGTGCTGTGGTTTCTGCTGCTGAGTTCATAAGGCATCCTAAGGGAATCAGGGTCCCCATTAGAGTGTTAGATTTTTAAATCTAAGTTTGATCCTTGGGTTTGATCCCTAAACTGTCAGGTGCTAAGTGGCTTTGGTGTGAGCCTTAATTTCTTTTTTTTTTTTTTTGGCTGGAGCTGGGTTTGAAACCGCTACCTCCGGTATATGGGGTCGGCGCCCTACTCCTTTGAGCCACAGGTGCTGCCCCCAGCCTTAATTTCTAATCAACAAAGTAGGGCTGAGAGAACTAACTGTGCCCACCAAACAGGGTGGGGTGAGCATGACACGAAGCAATGTGTGGAAAATGCCTGCCTCAGGGCCCAGCACAGGGCAGCTCCTTACTACACTGTAATCCGTTTGTCTTCATTCATTGGTGGGACAAGTAAGAAAAACAATATTTTTTAGACAGTCTCTCACTCTGTTGCCCAGGCTAGATGCTGTGGCCTCAGCCTAGCTCACAGCAACCTCAAACTTCAGGGTTCAAACAATCCTCCTGCCTCATCCTCCTGGGTAGCTGGAACTACACGCTTACCACAATGCCCAGCTAATTTTTCTATTGTTAGTAGAGACGGGGTCTCGCTTTGCTCAGGCTAGTCTCAAACTCCTGAGCTCAAGGGATCCTCCCGTCTCAGCCTCCCAGAGGGCTTAGGATTGCAGGTGCGAGCCGGTGCCCTGCTGAGAAATGGTTTTATTATTTCCAGTAATTGCCCTCACCACAGCTACAGTAGCATTTTCCATTGGGAAACATCCTTAGTAGTGGTTCGGCCAGATTCTGTAATTTACTAGTTCCTTTACCAAAACCATCACTTTAGGTTTTTTTTAGGCTGTCTTCTGTTTTTTTTTTTTTTTTTTTTAGTGTCTCTTGCCAATTTCCTGGTGTTGTAAAACTTCAGTCTCACATTATATTGAAAGCTCTTTTCCTGCCCCTTGTCCTTGCCCTGGTGCAGGCATGAACTATGATCCTAGGGGCCTGGAGGGGAGGTGAAGATGTTCTCCCCTCCCCCTTAATCTCTCCCTTTCCTCCTTTTGCTGCCTACTCAAGGTGGGGCCCATCAGGAAGGAGAGGAAATTGCCCCACATCTCCTGTCTGGACCTGCTGGGGAGGTTGTAGGCATCTCTGTGGGCTCCATGAGGCTGGCTTGGCATGGAGCTCACTTCCCAGCACTTCCCTGGGCTGTGCTGGTTCCTTCCTAGGTCTCATCATACCTTCTAGCTGACCCCACTGTAGCCCTCTGTGTGACGATAAAAGATCTTTACCCATTTACCTTCAGTGGCCAACTCTTGGGCAAAGAAAGTAGAGACTTGAAGTGAAGTACGGACTCCCCTCCTGGTGGACTCCACTCTGCCATCCTAGCCCAAGTCTATCACCCTCTTTCCGGTCACACAGTAGGTCCTCTGATTAGGAAATGCAATTCCAATCACCCTCATCCATAGCAACCAGATGGTTCTCTCTGGGTCTCTCTCTCCTGTCTTTGAAGGTGAAAACACACTTCTTCTTCTTTTTTTTATTGAATGGTAACTATGTACATTAGTGCACTTCTGGGGTAAAACATACTTCTTTATAAGGGAAAAGAAGAAAGGAGAAGGCTTCTCTTCACAAGGGCTGCCCTACTCCAAATATGACTTCCTCTCTCCACCTTGGGGACAGTGGTGGCAGTGGTGATGGTGCTGGAGATGGTGGCGGAGACACAGAAGATGGCGATGGTGAGGATGGCAGGGATAGTGATGGTGGTGACAGGGAGGATGGCGATTCTCCTACAGAGCCACCCTAAAGAAAGCCTGAGGGGAGATGGCTGGTCCTTTTGACTCTCGGAGTCAGATCTCTGAACTTGGAATATGGGTGTAAAGATCCTGCGCTCTTGGTTTTAATTAACTAATTGAATTGTCCTCAGCTGAAATCAGCAGAAATTTCAGAACAACAGGAAAAATTCCGCTCAGCCGTTAACACCAACCTATTACATTAAGTGTAATGCTACCAATAAAAAAAATTCTTTCACAATTCTTTTCAGGTGGTACTAGAGCTATGGTGGCTTCTGGTTATTTCTTCAACTAACAGAAGCCATAAGTTCAGCTACTAAGGTGTAAAAGCCTGTATAAGTGCTTGACATTAAAAAGGTTCTTAATATCTGAAAGCTCTGGAACCACTGCCCAGATGGGACTGGTCACAGGCTGTCCTGGTTCCAGGTAAGAAGTATGTAGAGCTTGGGATACAGGGCACCCCAGAGAGCACAGCTGGATGATCAGTGAGAGGCTGAGCCAAGTCTCCTGGCCTTTGCTAAATCTGCAGTCTGATTGACAGGATGGTCTAAGCTGGAGGTGGTTAGCTAGATGAGAAGAGCAATCAGGCTTCTGGTTTTCTTTTTTATTGGAGACAGAGTTTTGCTCTGTCTCCAGTCGCTGCCTGGCTAGAGTGCAATGGCATCACGATAGCTCACAGCCACCTCAAACGCCTGGGATCAAGTGATTGTCCTGCCTCAGCCTCCTGAGTAGCTGGGACTGCAGGTGCCTGCCAAAAGGCCTGCTAATTTCCTTTTTTAATACACACAGGCTCTTGCTCCTGCTCAGGCTGGTCCCAAACCCCTGAGCTCAAGCAATCCTGCCTCTGCTTCCCAGATTGCTGGGATTACAGGGGTGAGCCACTGCACCCAGCCTCCTGGTTTTCTTTCCTAGTACTTTATGGTAGATTAATTTCTTTCTATTCAGCTGGAGCTTCCCATAGACCAAAATTTCTCCACCTGGACACTATGGATGTTTTAGGCCAGATATGTCCGTCTGTGCTGGGGGCTGTCCTGTGTTTTGTAGGACACTCATCAGTATCCCCTGCCTCTACCCATTAGATGCTAGTAGCATCCTCCCCAGGTTGTGACAATCCAAGGTGTCCCCAGACATTGCCAAATGTCCCCTGGGGGGATCATCCCCAGTTCAGTACCACTGGTGCAGGTCCTACCAAGGCCAAGGCCAAGGCCAATCCTTCTCGTGGGAGGATTTGGATAGTAAAGCAGCAGGTATAATAGTTTTGAGCCACATATTCAAGTTGCACAGCAAATTTAACATACTTTATATTTCTGTTTCCCATTCCTATAACTCATTTCTATATATTTCCCTTTGAGCCCTCGGTCTTCCCAATGACATCTGTAAGAAAACTCTCTCTTTTTCAGTTTGAACGCAATCAATCCAGGATCTTTTTATTTTCTTTCCTGCTTTGATCAAACAAAGACTTAGGAAGCTTCTGGCATTGATTAGGGAGAGATGGGAACCAATTTCTGTTCTACGCTGCTATCTTCTGAAATGCATAATCCTCCTGGATGGTTCCTGTCACAAGTCACCTCTGTGTTGACTTTTGTGTTGTCTGAACCAATGGTCCTTATCTTACTTGGCTCCATTTGATTCCCCCTCCTCCTCTAGTGACTTTATTCCCCTGGCTTCTGCGACCCACAGACTCTGGGTTTTCTTCCTACCTCACTTGATATTCCTTCTTTGCTTCTGTGGTTAAATCTCCCCTCCTCTCATCTTCAAATACCACATATCAGAGTGCCCTAGGGCTCAGCTCAGAGCCTCTTCTTCTTATCTATATGAGCATTCTATCTAGATCCATAGCATCAAATAACTTGGTTTTCCCATAACTCCCAATCTCTCCGGTGGTGACGTTGTGTTAGAACACCATGCCTTTCCAGTCCATTTGACTTTTCCACATGGATCTCTATGTATACCTATGACTTGGCAGGGTTAGAACTATTGTTTTCTTTCTTTTCCTTTAAATATTCTCTGCAAAGCATTGGCCCTCTATGACTTTGTTTGAGTATGTGCTTATCACTTGTCTCTCTCTCTTTTTTTTTTTTTTTTGAGACAGAGCCTCAAGCTGTCCCCCTGGGTAGAGTGCTATGGCTTCACTGCTCACAGCAACCTCCAACTCCTGGGCTCAAGCGAGTCTCCTGCCTCTGCCTCCCAAGTAGCTGGGACCACAGGCGCCCGCCACAACGCCCGGCTATTTTTTGGTTGCAGCCATTATTGTTGTTTGGCGGGTCCGGGCTGGATTCGAACCCGCCACCTTAGGTGTATGTGGCTGGCGCCTTAGCCACTTGAGCCACAGGCGCCGAGCCTATCACTTGTCTCTTGTAACTGGAATGAAAAGCCCTAGGAGTGTAGGAACCTGGCCATTTCGTTTACACTGGATTTTTAGCATCTAGAACACCCGGTACAGAGTAGACAGAGGGGCCCTGTCAATATATGTTGGATAAATAAGTGCTAGAGGCCTCTTTACCCTGTGGAGGTGAAGACCTTGGAAATCACTCAGACCTGGATTCTTATTCTTCCCCGAGTGACTGTAAGGGGAGTTACCTAACTCATGTGTGTTTCAATCTTTAAAACAGAATGAGAATTGGGTGGTGCCCATGGCTCAAAGGAGTAGGGCGCTGGCCCCATATGCTAGAGGTGGAGGGTTCAAACCCAGCCCCGGCCAAAAACTGCACAAAAAACCAAACAGAATGAGAATTAAAGGTGCTTACCTCATTCTTATGGAGGAGTCGAACAGACCAATAAAAAGTTCTATATGTAATTTATCAAATGACCCGTGAAAAGTTACAGAGCCAAAGATGAAAGATTATTCTGAGGTGCGAGATGGAAGGAAAACGGAGGCCCGGTTTGTGCAATTAAAGTGGCTTTATTCCACCTGGGTGCAAGTGGGGTGAGATTTCCAACCGGGAAACTCTGTCTCATGCTGGTACTCAGTGCCATGACCTCAGCCTAGCTCACAGCAACCTCAGACTACTGAGCTCAAGAGATCCTCCTTCCTCAGCCTCCCTAGTAACTGGGACTATAGGCACCCACCACAACACCCTGCTTATTTTTCTGTTTTTAGTAGCGATGGGGTCTTGCTTTGCCCAGGCTGGTCTTGAACCTGTGAGCTGAGGCAACCCACCCGCCTTGGTCTCCTGGAGTGCTAGGATTATAGGCATGAGTCACTGTGCTTAGCCGACTCTCTACTGCAAGCTCAACTTTTAAAATTCTGTGAGTGAGCTCATGCAGTATTTGTCTTTCTGTGTCTATCTCATTTCACTTAACGCCTTCCAGGTTGTCCTATGTTGTTGCAAATGACAGGATTTCATTCTTTTTTTATAGCCGAATAGTATTCCATTGTGTATGTGTACCAAATTTATTGTCCACTTAACCATGGATGGGTATGTAGATCACCTATAGCGAACAGTTCTGGAGTACCTAGGAGGACAGATCTCTGCAACATTTTAATTAATTGTGTTATTTTATAACTGATCTCATGGAGACAGAGTAGAATGACAGTAGAGGCTGGGAAGGGAAAAGGGGACTAAAGTGGGGATAGTTAATGGGTGCAAAAATATTGTCACATTGTTAGGTAGAACGAACAATGTTTGACAGCACGGCAACGTGACTGTAGTCCACAATAAGTTAGGGTATCCTTTAAAATAACTAAAAGAGTAGATTTGGAATGTTCCTAACACAAAGAAATGATAAATGCTTGAGGTGATGGATACTCCAATTACCCTGATTTGATTACTTTACATTGTGTATGCCTGTATCCAACCATCACATGGACCTATAAGGACACACAACTATTATGTACCCATAATGATTAAAAGTAAAACAATTATGTTATTTTAATATAAATGCTAATTTACTCCATCCTCCTTATTACCCTTCCCTGACCTCCAAAACCAGGAGAAAAAAATTCCATATAACTCTAGGAGGCAGGAATCACATTTCATTGCCTCCTAAAAATGGTTTCACATGGCTGCCTGCTGGTTCCAGCCAAGTGTGGGTTCTTATCTTGTTCTCAGTGATGCTGAGCAGGTCGGCCAATTTCTGGACCCCACTCGCTGCTTCTCACAGAGATGTGATACTTTGCCTGCAAGGGGACTTCTGCCAGACTTCCAAGAGGTTCCTTTCAGATTTGAATCCTGCCCAAGACCTTGCTGGACCCCGGCTTCCTTAGTTTCATTAAAGTGTTTGGTCTGTCTCAATTAAAGCCTTTTGAAACCACTGTACTTAATTTACCACCTAATTACTCTTACCTTGTTTGTTTAATGAAGCTTACATAATGACTCTGGTGATCTTTTCCAAACCTTAGGTGGAGATTTTACTTTTCACTTTATAATTTGTGATTTTTATATTAACATTTTATAACCTTGGGTTCTTAATCATAAAGTCATAAGGAACTTAATTGATTTGAAACTAACCATGCCCTGAAGTATGTACATGTCAAATTGATTCAAATTGATCCAGTGAGTTTAAATAAAGCTTAGGCCGGAGAGCATGATGACACCTGATAGAAATTTTCCTAAAGCACTAGACTTAGGGGATTCAAATGTGCTCCCATCGCCACATAGTAAATTATTGGCTAAATACTTTTTTTGCATTTATCACAGACTGTAAAGATAGGACAGTTCAAACAAACAAACAAAAAAAACTGAAGGAAAAGTTAGACAAGTGTAAAATGTTCTATTTATAATTCTTCCTTCTGGAAAACTACATGGAACTCACATTTTGAGAGCATGCTGGTTTGAAAATATATATATATATATATACACACACACATACACACATACATACATATTTACATATTTGGCTTCAGAGCCTGACAGTCAACATCACAGTCTCAAATTGAAAATGGTTGCAAATTAACTAGTGATAATGGAAACAATGGAAAACACAAGAGCCATTTGGAATGAGTTTGCTTCTTTATTTGGATCTTTTTTCAGGAGTGATCAATACCAGCACTTTTCCCACAGAGAACTTTCTCTGGGCAAATGAACTCACAGGAGATGACCTCAGTCTTCCAGGGCAGGGTGCATTCTGTTAGGCATTTCTGCCAAATGACGGGTCAACTTCATTTTAATTGGCCCTAATTGGCACTCCCTTCCCCCGAGAGAGCCTACATCCTTGTACCTGCTGCACAGCGATCCTCAGAAAGGTGTGAAGTCCCTTTCTGGCTTTGGAGAATATCAGACATAATTTCCCAGGGGATCCCTTCAAACCAAATGAAACTGATTGCTGGGCAGCAGGAAATGAACTTGACTTGAGGAAAGATGCGATTCCCAGGGCTCAGGGCTCCCTGAGGAACCAGCAGTGAACAGTCACGCTAAGTTTTGCGTGACTGATCTCTCCAGAAACATTTCCTTTGGTAAGCAGCTTCGATGATGCCCAACTTGCTTTTATATTCCTAGTCCTCATTTCTTGCAAGTCGGTCATTTTGCTTTGCTCTCTTCTTTAAGAGTTTTTAGAGAAATGTTTCTTGGACTTGACTGTCTGCAGATAGTCTCTTGTGTCCCGGCCCACTAGCACTGCCGTCCCCCCTGCCAGTGGCAGTGCTGCTGCGCCAGCCTTTTCACCAGTCCCATAGGTACTAGGTTATTATCCTTGCCGCATGCCCCCCAGGGATAGCACTCTGACTGTGCCTCTCACTCCTGTGCCCAGGGCTGAGCACAGCATCTGACATGGAGGTACACAGGTGTACAAACCTCAGGTGACATCTCAAAAGGTTTCTACCCATGCAGTCACCACCTGCATCAAATATTGAACATTTCCAGCCACCCGCAGACTTCCTCATGCCCTCTTTTTGTTGGCTCCCCCATTACAATTCTGGTTTTGTCATATTGTATTGTGTTGGTTTTACCTTTTGTTAACCTTTACATATGGAATGGTTCACTGTTGTGGTGACCATGAAAATACATCTCTCAGATTTATGACTGTGAAGATTGACCAACGGCCAGTTGTGCTATGCTCTGAAATCCATCATCATATTTGTGTGAGGACATCCTTCCCACAGGCTGTTCCTCCCATAGCCTGGGCCTAGCAGGGCTGTTCATGCAGGCCTGCTCCTGGGAGATGGAGAGCTCCTCTGATGGGCAGTTTGGGCTCAAGGATGCCCATTGGCCTTGCTGACCTTCCTTAGACCTGCGCAGTAGTAGACATTCCCAGTCACCCTCCCTTCCTTCCCTCTCTCTGTCACAAGGGGCAGAATTGCATCAGAGTCTGACAGTGCCTGGCCTCTCCTGGCTACCTCCCCATTATCCCACACTGGTGTTCCACTTAGTACATCTCTCAGACATTCCATCTTGTCATCTGCTTCTTAGAGGATCCAAATCAACATGCATGTGAAGTCTTCACTGTGGGCTTCTTTTGCTTGTCATTAGCCCTGTGATTTTCACTCTTGTTGCATTTCTTTATTGTCATGTGGAATTCCATTGTCGGACTATGCCCACAGTTAAGCTCTTCTAGTTTTTTTTTTTTTTAAGACAGAGTCTCAAGCTGTCACATTGGGTAGAGTGCCGTGGTGTCATAGCTAACAGCAATCTCACACTCTTGGGTGTAAGCGGTTCTCTTGGCTCACCCTCCAGAGTAGCTGGGACTACAGGCACCCGCCACAATGCCCGGCTATTTTTTTTTTTTTTGAATGTAGTTGTCATTGTTGTTTGGCAGGCCCAGGCTGGATTTGAACCCGCCAGCTCCAATATATATGGCTGGTGCCCTAGCCACTGAGCTACAGGTGCCAAGCCAGCTCTTCTACATTTGATGGGCATTTGGGTTTTATCTATGTTGGGCTATTATGAATAAAGCTGCTAAGAACATGCTTGGAGTCATCTTTTGGTGGAACATGTGCATTCCTTTCTTTGGGGTGTGCATTGGGTGTTGGGATTGTCAGTTTGTAGAGTAGTGAATGTTTATCATGGTATGAAGAGATACTTTAGAACAGTTTTTCAAAATGGTTGTACCAATTTATTTTCCTGTGCTGGTAAGATATTTGCTGAATAAGTAAACTCAGGCCAGAAGGGTCTTTGAGGACTTAACTTTATCCAGTCAGTGTCCTGATTAGACACACACACACACGGAACATTTCATAGTGCCCCACTAGTATAATGTCCAAACTCTAAACGTATAAGGTACACAAGGCCCTCCACAACATAGCCTCTGTGTGACTGTCCAGCCTCATCGCCCACCACTGCCAGCACCTGCTACCTGCCAGCAGCACCAGCAACACTGGTTCTCTTTTCTTCAAATATGCCACTGTCTGTCTTTTCTCTAGGTTTTTCCACATATTAGACCATCAGCCTGGAACATGTTAGCTCGTCTTTCTACTGACTATATTTCCCAGTTTGCCTAGTGTACAAGTTAGAAATGTTTTCAATTGTAAGTGATGAAAAATAAAATACTGAACTTGGACTAATTCAAGTATCAGCTCATCCTTGGTAGCATTGTTTGAGCAGCATGACAAAGCCAGGGCTGGTTTTGTGCCATTTTCTTTGGTCTCAATCTTGTTACCTCATGGTCATAAGACGGTTGCAGCAGCTCCAGGTATTACATCCAAATTCAAGGCAGGAAGACTGGAACAGGACTAAGCCAATCATTTGTCTCTTCCATGAGAAAAGTAAATTTTTTCCTCCAGAAACACCTCCAACAGACTTCTGTTCGAGTTACCTTGGATGCACTTGGGCTCACTGACACCTCTAGCTTCACAAAAGGCTGGGACACTAGCTTTCACAGTGGAGGACAACTAGGCAGAATAGGTGTAGGGAAATGACTATTGAGTGAACCTACCCAGAGTGTCTTCCTTATTAGGCCAACTCCGACTCACCCTCTAGTCTCAGCTTAGCTGCCCCTACCTCCTGGAGGGCTTCTTTGATCCCTTACCTCTTGGGAACTAGATGTTCACCATCATATTGGCCTCTGAAGTTTTCTCTAGTCTTATTTGCTTACCCTCACCTTGAGGTATGCATTAAATCAAATCCTACAAGAAAAAACAGAAAATTACATATATCCATGATAAAATATATACAGATCTCACCTGAAGCCTCCCTACCTTAATTAGCATTTTACCTCTTTTATTACCAAGTGTATATGCAATCACAAAGTCCCTGTGCCTTTTGGGGGGAGTCCCCACCACTTCCCCAATTGGATAAACTCCCAGGAAAGTGATGGCAAACTTGTCCCAACATTTGTGCCTGACAAAAACCCATCAATCCAGCCTTTCTGTTTTGTTTTTACTTGAAAGCTTTGAGGTCCCCTTGTTGAAGGGCCATAATCTAGTTTAATGGGTAAAACCTTAAACCCTGGACCCATAATGTCTACGTTTGATTCCTGACTCTGCATTTACCCAGTAACACGGCTTTGGGTTGAGTGAATCCACCTACCTGGGTCTCAGTTTCTTCAACTCTAGGATGGGACAATAACAACCCTTACCTATCAGGGTGAGGTTTGAATAATAATGGATTCGTTCTGGGAAGCCTGCCATGTGGCAAGTGCTCCATCCACAGGGGCTGTGTTTGTTCCCTCGGAGCTCACTGCCAGCTGCTGACCCTCCAGCTCCTTCTCCTCTCTTCCTCTCTAAACTTAGTTAGTGAGATGCTTAATCCAATCACTGCCTGAATCAGTGGCTCTCATGTTTCCAGGGAGAATTTACAGGCAGGTGAAGGAGCTCAATGTGCCTGAATAGTCAGAAAGCAATAGCTGAGGTGGTGGCACCGGGCTCTGTGCTGGTGTTAGCTTGCTCACGCTGGTCATTTCCTTCTCCCACTTTTGTAGATGAAGAATCTTGGTGTCCCAGCAGGGGATTCAATGCAGGGTTGTCTCATTTAAAGCTACGGCTCCTAATTGTCATGCTAAGCTGCTTTTATAACTAGAATGGGCTGGACAGCCTCAGAGTGGCAGGAAACATTTGGAGTTCAGGGAACAGAAGTCCCAGCTGATTTGGGGGGTTCAAAAAGACTTCATGGACATATGAAACCTGGTTTGGAGGGTGGAGAAGATTTTTATCAGGTGTCCGGAAGAAATGTAGGAATAGAGAGAAAGGTTTTTTAGATAAATGGAACATCAAAAGCAAAGGCACAAATTCCAAAAGCACAGGATATATTTTGAAGGAAATAAGAGCTAGAAGTACAGGCCCTGGCCTTGGTAGAAACTTTGGTTCAAAAATCCTGACTCTAGACCAGGCACAGTGGCTCACTCCTGTAATCCCAATACTTTGGGAGGTCAAGGCCAGAGGATCATTTGAGCCCAGGAGTTTGAAACCAGCCTGAGCAAGAGTGAGACTCTGTCTCTACAAAAAATAGAAAAATTAGCTGAGTCCTGTGGTGGGCACCTGTAGTCCCAGCTAGTCAGGAGGCTGAGGCAAAAGGATCACTTCAGCCCAGGAGTTTGAGGTTGCTGAGAGATAGGCTGATGCCACGGTACTCTAGCCTGGGCAACAAAGTAAGATGTTGTCTAAAAAAAAAAAATCCCAGCTCTGCCAACTATGAGCTTCATGACCTTGGTTAAGTTGCTTAACCTCTCTGTGTTTCAGTTTCCTTTTGTGTAAAATAAGAAGAATAGCAGCTCCCTTGAAGTGGTTTGGGAGGAGGAAATGAGACAATTCCAGGCCCTGGTGCAGCGTAAGCTCTCCGAGATCACTGTCTCCAGTCACCACACCACACAGGCTGGTGGCCCGTAGTGTCATGAGCTCCTGGGAGGTCAGGGTGAGAAGAACAAAGGAAACAGCTGCTGAGTTTTCTCTGGTTTTCGGTGAGAAAGTTGGAAGCACGTGCTCCCCTTGATGACCTCTCCCAGCAGATGACAGCGTGAATCAGGCTTTAGCCAGTGTCTTGAGTCTGCCCTCTGCAGGTGGCCAGAGTCAGGGACCACGGCCATTAAGAAAATGAGCAACACTCACCCCAGTACCTGGTGACAAATACGTGGCTTCAGCAGGTATCTATTCTTCCTCAGGGAGAAAGCTGGAGGTTGCTTTCTGGGATAAATTGTATGAACTTAATGTCCAACCCACTATCCTTCTGCTGGTCACTAACAAGCTGTTGACCCTCAGCCTAATGGGATAGAGGAAATCAGAAGCAAAGAAACGAGGTGATTAAAAAAAATTATTTTTAAGTTCCTATTTCCCTTCCTGTTCAGCCAGCTGTAAAGTGATCAGCAAACTTCTCTGAAGGACCTGAGACCCCTCAGCCTGTCCTTCCAGCTCCATCTCTGTGCTGGGCTCTGTCTCCATGGCCGCCCTAACCCCGTGCCCTGCTTCCAGTTCCCCCTAGGAGATCTAAGGAGAATTTCATCCATATGGTTTTGATTCCCACACTCATCAAAATGCAGTTTTCCAAGAGCATTTGATCTCCATGATGCTATGTGAGTGTCTTTTTGTATTTTATATTTTCCCTTAGAAAAGAAAAGCTGACAGTTTGCCAAAACCAAATGAACTCCAAACCCTCAAGGCTTGAACTGGGTTCAAGCGTCAGATCCAGAGGAGCTGAGAGGGATGTTGCTTAGTCAGAGGCTTTGAATCTTCTCCTCAGAAGCCAGGTAAGTCCAGGCAGGGGTGAGGGGGAACTTCTTTTGCTTTTCGTGTGTGTGTGTGTGTGTGTGTGTGTGTGTGTGTGTGTGAGAGAGAGAGAGAGAGAGAGAGAGAGTGTGCATGCTCTGCTCATTCTTCCGTCCTAGAAACAAGTGGTAATGGCCATGTGTTAAGTATTCCTGAAGGACTGGGCACTGTGCTTAGTGATTTTTGTGAATGCTCATCGAGTCTTCATAGTCACTCTCTCAGAGATGTGTTCCTTCCTTCCCTCTTTCCCTCCCTCCTTTCTTTCTGTCTTCCTTTCACACATCAAATATTTATCAAGTATTTATTATGTATCAGGTGCTATTCCAGGATCTGGAGACGCAGTGGTGAATAAGACAAATCCCATCCCTGCCTTTATGACGCTTACATTCTAGTTTACATGCAGTTAAGCAAATAAATAAGGTGGTTTGAAGCACTGATCAGTGTTATGAAGAAAGCAAAAGAGGAAGGTGATGGAGAGCTGGAGGTCTGTTTGATTTAGATGAGATGGCTGGTCAGAGACAGCCTCACTGAGCTGAGATCCGGATGACACCATGGGTGAGGGAGCAGGGCTCTCCTGCACAGGGAACAGCAGCTGCGAAGTCCCAGGACAGAGCACCTGAGGCAGGTGCAGAGACCTGAGGGAATGGATGGTGGGGAGCGGAGTGACATGGCCAGAGAGGAAGCTAGGCCATGCCCGGAGAGCTTTGGGGCCACAGAGAAACCCTGGAGTTTAGGAAGGAGAGGCGAGGACCTGACTCCAAGTTCACATTGTTGTCCTGGGAGAGACTGGAGGGAATAAGCAGGAAAAAGGAAGAAGAAAACTGATGGGGATGCTTCTGCTGAAATGAACAGGATAGGAGTCCCCCCACCTCAGCAACTCTGGTGCAGATAACACTGACAACCACTTGAGGTGGGGCCTGCTGTCCTGACTCCCCCACTTGGTAATGGTGAGTAAACTGAGGACCTTTGGGCACCAAGGGGGTCTTGTCTTAGTGGTGGCCCAGATGGATGGGCAGCAGGGAAGTGGGATTCTAGATATGCTTTAGAATGCAGGCTTACTGACAGAGTGTGGGCGTGGAGGAAAGAAGGGAGGAGTCAAGCACGGCAGGCAGGTGGGTAGAGGTCGGTAGAGCCTTGAGCAGCCTGGGCAGCTTAGGGTGTGGTTGTACCCATTTTCCAAGTAAGAAAGTGGAGGCCCAGAAAGATTGAGTAACCTCACCGAGATCCCATCAGAAGGTGCAAAGAAGAGACTCAAGCCCAGGACTCTGTCTCTTAACTGTGCTTGCACAACTCACTGGGGTGCCCTGGGTCTTTCCACCTGCGGGAGCAAGGCCAGCACATTCCCTCCCCCAGACATCGTTGTGGTTTCTCAGCCCTTTGGGGCCCCCTTTGCCCTAACTGCAGATATAGCTCCTGCACAGGAATGCACATGCAACCCACATTCTCTCTCTCTTGAGTGCTATGGCGTCACAGCTCACAGCAACCCCCAGCTCTTAGGCTTAGGTGATTCTCTTGCCTCAGCCTCCCGAGTAGCTGAGACCACAGGCGCCCACCACAATGCCTGGCTATTTTTTGTTGCAGTTTGGCTGAGGCAAGGTTTGAACCCACCACCCTTGGCATGTGGGGCCAGCGCCCTACTCACTGAACCACAGGTGCCGTCCTCACATTCTCTTTATTTCAGGACTTTTCTATTAAAACAAGCAAAACAAACATTTTTTTTTTTTTTTGAGACAGAGCCTCAAGCTATCCCCCTGGGTAGAGTGCCATGGCATTACAGCTCACAGCAACCTCCAACTCCTGGGCTCAAGCGAGTCTCCTGCCTCCGCCTCCCAAGTAGCTGGGACCACAGGCGCCTGCCACAACGCCCGGCTATTTTTTGGTTGCAGCCGTCATTGTTGTTTTGGTGGGTCCGGGCTGGGGATTCGAACCCGCCACCTTAGGTGTACGTAGCTGGCGCCTTAGCCGCTTGAGCTATAGGCACCGAGCCTATTTCTTTTCTCTTTATTGATTCAATTTTATTTTCCACAATTTGCTTGTGCCCATTGTATATATAATAGGTGTTTACTAAATACTGTTGATTGACTAAGCACCCCACTGAGAGCTGTGATTTTTGTTAAATAGTAAGGAGCTATAGAAAGTGTTCATTCATGCAACACTTCTGATACCATCCCAGATGTTACGTGGCATATTAGGGACACAGAGATGAACAAAAGCAAAGCTCTGCCCTCCAGCAGCTTCTATTCAGGTTAGTTGTGTGTACAGTGTAGAACAGGAGGGACTGGTGTGTAAATAAATACTTCCCAGGCTATATGTGTGCAAAGTCTTCTGAGTGCATAAAAAAGGGATGTTTTACTCTTAACTCTTGGGAAAGTGGGAAGGTGAGGGGTTTTTTTTGTTTGTTGTTTTTTTTAAGACAGAGTCCTGCTCTATCTATACTGTCATGGACTCAGCCTTGCTCACAGCAACCTCAAACTCCTGGGCTCAAGCAATCCTCCTGCCTCCTGAGTAGCTGGGGCTATAGGTGCACTTCCCTGTGCCCAGTGATTCACTGTGCCCAGCTAATTTTTCTATTTTTTTGTTTGTTTTTTATAGAGATGGGGGTCTTGCTTTGCTCAGGCTGGTCTGGAACACCTGAGCTAAGGGATCCTCCTACCTGGGCCTCCCAGAGTGCTAGGATTATAAGCATGAGCCACTCTGTGCCTTCATGGAGGTATGTCATTTACTAGAAATGACTTCAGGAAGGTTACATTTAAACTCAGACTTGAGGGGCAAGGGAAGGGATTCCCCAAGAACTGAGTGGAAAAGTGAAGGTGTTGGAAGGCAACACCTTTATGACTTCCTCCTTCAAGTGAGGAAAAAGGTCAAGATAGGTAGGAACAGCTGGGGAGGAGTGGAGACAAGATTACAGACATGTCCCCAAAGCCTTCTGTGGCTTGGACTACTTTAGAATTTCTGCAGCCAGTTTCTGGGCTGGAGAAGTTCCCCAGTCTATATTGCTGGTACTGATGACTATTGATACGGTATCAATGACCATGGTAGACATGGGCTGTTTTTCTCCCCGGCATGGATTCTTTTGGCAACAGCTCTGATAGGATCATCCTTTTCCTGATCTCAGTCCACGTGGTGTAGAATAGAGCCACCCCCCCCACACCATGGTAATACCACATTCCCTTGGCCATAGTAGTCATATGGTCCATGCTCTGTCAATCAGGCCCCAAGAGACTCAGTTCTAGGATTTTTGTTTTAATTACTGAACAAATAGAATCCTGCTTTTCTGTGGGATGTGATGCTGGGCAGGGTGTGGTCCAAGGAGCTGTTGCCAGCTACTTTGTAACTATTTGAGGCTTAAAATGGCACCAACACCAGGGAAGTAGAGTCAAGACAGAGAGGGAAGCTGATTCCCGGCTGTGTCTTTTGAATCCTGGATCAACTGCTACCTGAAGCCAGCATTATCTGATGTCATGGACCAATAAAATGACTTTTTAGCTGTAGCTACTTTGAATTGAAGTACCTGTAGCTTCTATTAACAGAATATCTGCTGTGCCCCAGCCAGTAACATTGTGAGATGTCATTGCTCCAGAATTCTTTTTTCTTTTTACCTTAGAAACTTTGGCTTTAGGATGCAAAGGAGGAATGAAAGTGAGAATTTCAGGTGTGATGGCCAGGAGTGCAAGTCGGGAGGGGCAGGATATAAATGCCCCATATTTTCAATTGTTGGTGCTATTCTCACTATTGCCAACCACCTTAGTGTCACTCAGTGGAGGGATCTATTGCAGTGGTATATTTCAGTGGGAAGAGTTTTGTTATTTCAGCACAAATTTTTGTTGGTGGTGGTAGGAACTTTTTATAGTTTTGTTCTTATAAGTCAAAAGTAATGATTTAAATAGTCACTCAGTTAGGGACTAGGGTGTATTTGATTTGAAAGGATCCTAGAAGTCACCTAGTTCAACCTTATTAAGCTTCTGCTTCTTCAACAGTAAAACAGAGATAAGCAGAATGTGGAGTTCATGGAGGTGCCGTGTCTGTTAAACTCTGATACAGACTTGCATTTAAGACCCAGTAGAGGCTCTGCACCAGCCACATACACTGAGGCTGGTGGGTTCAAACCCGGCCAGGGCCAGCTAAACAACAATGGCAACTACAATAAAAAATAGCTGGGCATTGTGGTGGGCACCTATAATCCCAGCTACTTGGGAAGCTGAGGAAAGAGAATCACTTAAGCCCAAGAATTTGAGGTTGCTGTGAGCTGTGATGCCACGGTACTGTACCGAGGGTGACATAATAAGACTCTGTCTCAAAAAAACAAACAAACAACAACAACAACAAAAAAGAAAAAACCAATATAAATAGCTTTTTTCTAACAGTTGGGTAACAGGAGTTTACCATCTCATTTTAGAGGGCCCAAGTAGTACTTCTTTACAAAATTATGTATAATTTTGGCATGCCTGTAGTCCTGGCTACTTGGGAGGCTGAAGGGGGAGGATTGCTTGAGCTCAGGAGTTTAAGATTACAGTGAGCTGAGATTGCACCATGGCACTCTAACTTGGGGAAATGAGTGAGACCCTGTCTCTATAAATAAATAAGTGAATAAATGAATGAATGAATAACTAACTAAATAAATAAATGGTTAATGGCACTCTCTGCACCTCAATTTCCTCATTTGTAAAATGGGGATATGACAGTACCTTGCTCATAAGGTAGTTTTGAAGAAGAAATGCAGGGTGGTGCCTGTGGCTCAAAGGAATAAGGCGCCGGCCCCATATGCCAGAGGTGGCAGGTTCAAGCCCAGCCCCAGCCAAAAACTGCAAAAAAAGAAAAAAAAAAAAAGGAGGAAATGCAAAAAGCCCAGCGCCCCTCCAGAGTCACTCTCTACCCTCCTGACCCTGCTCTGTGTCTGGGAGGTTGAGCAGATGGTAGCCATGGACTCACTGCCCTCTGGTTCTGATTGGTCGTCCACTGTGGGGGACATGGAGCTAGAGCAGGAGGGAACTAAGATCAGGCTCACTCCTATGGGGTTAGGGTGAGCTGGCTGTGTTCCATCATCAAGGGCCCTAGATCCTGCTAGGCAGCCCTCTCCACAGGAGCTGGCACCTGTTCTTTCTCCTTGTTGCTTTAGGCCAGGAGGCTGACAGCCCCACTGTCACTGTACCCTGGGGCACTGCACTATCCCTGTGGTTTCTCTCCACCTTGCCCACACAAGCAAATGAGCTCTCTATTGAGCTCTGTTTGCGCTCTGCTCAAAGCTCCCAATTTGAGTATGCCCTCTGCTTTTGCTGGCTGCTGACTGAGTCACTCCCTCAATAAGACCTCAGACAGCACCCGGCACACACTCAATACAGTCTCCCACTGTTGTTATTGTGTCATCTACAAAGCAAAAGATCACATGCCTGATGGATGTGTGGTTTGACCATCAATTTCATTGTCCAAGGTCTTCTTTTCTTAATCAGATGTTGTGG
This sequence comes from Otolemur garnettii, assembly GCF_000181295.1. Classification (NCBI taxonomy): domain Eukaryota; kingdom Metazoa; phylum Chordata; class Mammalia; order Primates; family Galagidae; genus Otolemur; species Otolemur garnettii. The sequence goes on from NW_003852410.1 coordinate 14,463,660, forward strand.
TTTTACTCTCTTGAATTAGGAGTGGCTTTGATGAATGAATGACCTTCCCATCTAAGTGCAGCCAGAAAGAATAGGTTAAGGACACAATCTCCAATCCCCAGACATTGCATTAGACTCTCAGAGTGCCTGAGTATTCTGATCTCCCCCAGTCGTAACTCTCAGGACTCTAACTATAACCCGGGAGATTTCCTACTTATGCTAACCTAACTTAAGCAAACTCATTTGTACCCTCTCTGTAGGTACATTGTGGACTGAACATTTGTGTCTCCTTACCCCAGTTGCAGCCTTAATCCCCAAAGTGATGCTATTTGGAGATAGGGCTTTGGAGAAATAATTAGGTTTAGATGAAGTCGTGATAGCGCGGTCTCCATGATGGGATTAGTCTCCTTATAAGAAGAGGAAGAGGGGCCAAAGTTCTCTTTCTCTTCTCCACGTGAACACACAATGAGAACATAGCCATCTGCAAGCTGGGACGAGAGCTCTCACTAGGGAACAAAATAGGCCAGCATTGGCCTTGGACTTCCCAGCCCTCAGATGTATAAGACATGAATGTCTGTTGTTTAAGCCACTCAGTCTGTAGTACTTTGTTACAGCAGACTGAGCTGAAAAGACAATGTAAATATTTCATTTGCATAACGGCAGTGTGGAGTCTTCAGCACTAAGAGCTCACTATGGGAGCACTATGGCACTGTGTCTCTGTGAATGGTCTATGTGAATGACCTCATTCAATTACCACAATAACACTTACGACTGCTTGTATTAGGAATTGTTTTTAAGAGACCAGGAGTGACAGTGATTTTAAAAAATACTTAATTCTTCTCACACATAAAAGAAGCCTGCAGCTTGGCAGCTATGAGCTTAATAGTAGCTCCAAGATCACCAGTCTCAAGCTCCTTTTGTCTTTCTTGGTTCAGGGGTTCTTTCTTCAAAATTACCTCATGGTTCAATATAGCTGCTGTAGCTCCAGCCATTAAGTCGACATCATTCCTGACAATGAGGGGAGGGAGCAAGATCAAAAAGCTTTTTAAGTGCCAGCACAATAAAGGTAGTATCTCCCTTAACAAGACTTTCCCAGAAGCCCCACCAAACAACTCTACTTACATCTCATGGGCCAGAGAGTGCTCTGGTGGAAACACCTAGCCACAAGGAAGGCTAGTCTTTTAGCTGTCTTACTGCAGTGCTCAGTAATGGCAAGGCTGTGTTCCTAAGAATAAAAGGAGGAATGAACCTGAGGCAGGTAGTTTCTGCCCTAGCGCTGCTGTTGTCCTCATTTTAGCAATAAGGAAGCCGAGGCTCTGAGAGTCAGGCATCTTGTCCAAGACAAGGCACATCCATGGTAAGGCAAAGTCTGCCCTTGCATGGACTCTAATCCAACACCCCATGTTCTTCCTTCTGTTTGCTAAGGATAAAGTTTCTCTAAGAAGAGAGGCAGAAACCCAAGCAGGCAGTCCCATGCATGCTCACGTGCTCCTATTGCTGCTTCATGGGCATCTGCTGAATGGGGTCAGGGTTTTACTCTATCTGGCTCATGTTCAAAACTGACTCATGGACGGCTTTCCAGAGGGCACCCTAACGTGTTAACTTACTGGCTTGTCTTTCTTTTCTGGTAGACTGCCGGCTCTGAGCAGGCTGTCTTATATACAGTGGTATGCACCGTGGCCAACACAGGCCTTGAACATTACAGGAACTCAATAAGCATTTGTTGTAGGATTGAAGGGGGGGGGGGGGGGGGGGGGGCGGGAGGGAGTGAACTAATGAACTTGGATATAGCTAACAATCTTGAAAGCGAGCCAACTTATTTTTCCTCTATGGTATTTACCACCAATTGTGTTGAAACCATCCCTGTAAGAGGTAAAATTTCACTGAGCAAACCACCCATTGTCAACCGGAGTCCCAGGAGTCTCTATCTGTGAAAAATAGCACGTGGGGCCCCCAGGAGACCTTTTTTGCTGGTAGATTTTCTGAATATCCTTTTTTTTTTCCTGACTGGCCTATAAAATGCACTGAGAAATTATGCTAATGCTAGTATCTCTCCAACCAAGTCCTACCGAGGATTGAATCTATTTTTCAAAGACAAAACTGAGTTTTAATTTAGTGCCCCCTTGACACTTTCCCTTTCAAGCACATGAAGGATGCTTCTGCGGAGGGAGAGGTCTTGGGAAATCTTTCACGGATGGCTACGCTTCACGCCTGGGTGGAGTAACCCTCAGCACGCCAGCTTTCAATTAGAAGTAAATAAATGGAGACAGCTTTGCAGCATGTTCGATCCTTGGAAAGATCAACCCCGGGCCTCAGGGCTGGATTTCTCCTGCTGCAGCTGAATATTTTCATTTACCTTTTTTTGGTGTTTTCTGAGCAGCTTTAATGTGCCAGGTTTAACCTTTTAAGACCTTCTCCCCCAGCCCCCAACCCAGGCTTTGAGACTGCCACAAACCCAGAGGCACCTGTTGGGAACAGTGCGGCATCCTTTCACCATGGAAGTGGATTCTGAACTGAGATCTTTAGATGGAGATGTGGCCCTCTTGGAACCAGGTAATGGAGTCTGATTCGCCCCTCTGCGATTGTAATTAGGTTTAGAATAAAGGCAGATGGGAACATGTCTATCCTTTGCCCATTACTCCCTCAGGCAGCAGTTCTCAACCACAGGCACTATAGTAAAGGGCCACAGCATTAGGAAGGTTGAGAACCTCTGGCCTAAGGGCTAGGTGGACTGGTGGGGGCTATGGTTCAGACTGGAGCTAGGGCACATTCTGGGGAGTGATGCCTAGCTGTGCCATTTACCCAGAGTTTGAGACCTGAGGGGAAGTCTATGGTATCATTTTGAGCTTTTTCTATTAGGAGACGGCATCAGTTAGTTGCAGACTTAATAGTTAAAAACAACAGCATTAACTGACCATTAGCACAATGCAGTAGGTTAGCTATTTGGCCCACTTCCGCCAGCTGGACAGTCCTTCTGGCTGTGCTGGGCTGGGCTGCTCTCAGATGGGCATGGTCAGCTACTGGCCTGGCTTATGATGGTCTCGGCTAGAATAGCTGGGGCCACATGGGCTCTCATCATCCAGTGGGCCAGCCTGGGTTTGTTCTTCTGGTGGCAGGAGGGCCCCAAGAGCCAGTACAGAAGAGCGCAAAGTCTCTTGAGGCCTAGACTCAACTATGACGTCATTCCCGCTGCATGCTATTGGTCAGAGCAAGTCATAGGCCAGCCCCAGAGGGGATAAATGGGCTCCACTTCTTTAGCATTTTTACCATTTCTGCAGTCAACAGCAGGGAGTTTTCCAAATCTGCTTCTCAAAGGCTAGGGCTTCCGTGGAAGGGCCTCTGGTGCTACTGCAGGGCTAAGATTAAAGTTTGGGCTGTTCTCTCCCACCTTCCACCGGAGTAACTCACTTTTATCTGCAGGATATATTGGACTTCCCAGTAAGATTTCCTCTGAACAAAGGTTGTCATGGTTAAAAAAAAAATATTTGACTGCCAATTAAAAGTATTTGACAGGCTCTCCCTGCCTCCTTCTGCCCTCTGTGACTCAGAGAATTGAACTTCCTGCTTTCTGGTGAAGGAGAACTAGTGCCAAGAAGTAGGAGGACTCTGGCTTTGGCCATTCACGCATCGCTCTGTGCACCTCCAATCCCATGCAATTTCAGTTTCCTAGTCTGGCCACAGGGAATGGAAGGCAATAATGCATAGTAGAAGGGTTCACACTCTGAAGTTAGACGTTCGGGGTTCAAACCCCATCTTCTAGTTGTAGTGTGAGCTTCATAAAGTTAAAGAAAGTTTTTTAACCTCTCCACACCACAGCATCTTCATCTATAAGATGGGGGTGAGAACAACAGCTCCTACTTTATAAGGTTAGTGAGCGGATTAAATGAGATGATATGATTTGGAGAGCATCAAAATTACTTAATACATATTTTCTATTTTTATCATATAGTCTCACAATTTTCATAGATTATGTATCTGTGAGATTCTGGCTGGCAGTGCTGTTTTTATGTTCTGAGAACTCAGTTTTCAGTTGCTAAGTGGTCTGGTTTAGAATTTTTCTAGGAAAGCATTAAATAAAACAAAAAAAATCTTTATACCCACGGGCCTGCAACCAAATGGTATGTTTCAGCTGTTAGAGATTAATTTCTTTGGCAAAATACATTAAGGTGTTCTTATTCATTAATAGTTTGAAATGGTTGATCAGCTCCTTTCCTTCCATGAAGATCATTTTGAGAACTTAAAGCTGGGCATGGTGGCCCACGCCTGTAATCCTAGCACTCTGGGAGGCTGAGAAGGGCTGATGGCTTGAGCTCACAGGTCCAAGACCAGTTTGAGTGAGTGAGACCTCGTCTCTAAATAATACCTGGGCATTGTGGTGGGCACCTGTAGCCCCAGTTACTTGGGAGGCTGAGGCAAGAGAATGGCTTGAGCCCAAAAGTTTGAGATTGCTGTGAGCTGTGACACCACAGCACTCTATTGGGGGTGACAAAGTGAGACTCTGTTTCTAAAACATAAACGAAAACAAATGAAAAATAAAAAAAGTTTTGAGAATTTAGGGGTATGGGCACTAAGAAATGTGAACTTTGATCGATAGTTTTACAGGGGGAGGAAAGATGCCAACAAGGGAGAGGACAGGTTTGGGCTGGCTGTGGAGAATGGGGAAAGAGCAAGGAGGTTGGATTCTTTCAGCTGGTGGGGGAAGGCACTTGGCATGCTTTCCTGCTGAGCTTGGAGCTGAGAGATTTTCTACTTGGTGCACCTGAAGGAAAGTTCACCCTCCAGTTTCACCCATTATGATTCTTAAATGAGTTCAGGCTCTCCAGGCTGTGCAGGATTATTCAAAGCCACCATGGCCCCCATCCAAACAGGAAGGAACTCTATGCCCTTGAATGATGGAGGAGCAAGGATTTTCCCAGACTCCCTTGGGCCACATAGTTTCAGTGTCCCAGGGGGGAGAATCTGCTTCCTGATCCCACCTTTCATTGGCAATGAGCAGGTTCATCCAGTTGGTCTTGCTCAACAAGATCCTTCACTCCTCAGCAGAAGCTTCCACTCAGGAAGGCCTGGACAAACAGACTCCCGCTTGCCTGGACCATGGATCTGATGAGAAGGGTAAAGCAGATGGCCCCAGCTTGGCTTTTCAGGTGCCACACACAGACTGGGGCACACTGAGAAGTAGCTCCCCATCTTGGGGTAATAAGAGGTGACCAGAAGGTATGAGTTCAGCCAAAGGAATGAATCTCTAACAGTTGAATCTTGCCATTTGGTTGCAGGCCAGGGGGCAGAGAGATTTGTTTTGTTTTGTTTCTTTCTAGAAAAATTGCAAACCCTAGGGAGGCGCCTGTGGCTCAGTGGGTAGGGGGCTGGCTCCATATACCGAGGGTGGCAGGTTCAAACTCGGCCCCAGCCAAACTGCAACAAAAAAATAGCTGGGTGTTGTGGTGGGTGCCTGTAGTCCCAGCTACTCGGGAGGCTGAGGCAAGAGAATCGCCTAGGCCCAGGAGTTGGAGGTTTCTGTGAGTTGTGATGCCACAGCACTCTACCAAGGGTGATAAAGTGAGACTCTGTCTCTACAAAAAAAAAAAAAAAAAAATTCCAAACCCTATCACTTAGCAACAGAAAACAGTTCTTAGTTATAACGTAAAAACAGAACTGCCAACCAAAATTTCACAGGCATCAGCAAACACCTGGCTTCCTCAGGTGACAGGTAGAGAGGGACATCTGCCTATCAGCCAGCTCTCTATGTAGAAGTAATCTAGCCCCCTTTAAAAAATTGTATTTTTGTGCTAAAGATAAACTAGGGCACCCTGATTGGAGAAGGCCTTTGTTTTCCAGAAGGATTTGGCTTAGAATTTCTTAATATTTTTTAGAATTGCACTTTTTTGGGGTCAGCACCTGTGGCTCAAGTGGCAAAGGTGCCAGCCACATACGCCTAAGGTGGTGGGTTCAAATCCAGCCCGGGCCCGCCAAACAACAATGATGGCTGCAACCAAAAAAATAGCTGGGTGTTGTAGCAGGTACCCGTGGTCCTGGCTACTTGGGGGGCTGAGGCAGGAGACTTGCTTGAGCCCAGGAGTTGGAAGTTGCTATGAGTTGTGATGCCATGGCACTCTACCCAGGGGGACAGCTTGAGGCTCTGTCTCAAAAAAAAAAAAGAATTGCACTTTTAACTTTTTGGAATGCCTATTCTTCTTCTTCTTCTTCTTTTTTTTTTTTTTGAGACAGAGCCTCAAGCTCTTGCCCTGGGTAGAGTACCGTGGCATCACAGCTCACAGCAACCTTCAACTCCTGGGCTCAAGCGAGTCTCCCGCCTCAGTCTCCCAAGTAGCTGGGACCACAGGCGCCCACCACAACACCCGGCTAATTTTCCATTGCAGCCGTCACTGTTGTTTGGTGGGCCCAGGCTGGATTTGAACGCAACAGCTCAGGTGTATGTGACTGGAGTCTTAGCCGCTTAAGCTACAGGCACTGGCAGAGCCAGAATGCCTATTCTTCTTATTCAATGTGTGATCTGTGTTCACTATGGAAAAAATCTGAGAAAGAAGAGATAAGTAAAAGGTTTGTTGTGGAAAAATTGCTTAGGTATAATTTCTATTATCTATTTTTGTTAGTTTTTCATGATTTTCTATGGAGGGCATAGACTATAATTTACATAATTCCCTATTTTTGAGAGTTTAGAGATACAGTCTTTATGGTACTGGCAAAAATCCCCGTGAGAGTCAGCTCCTGTTGCCTGGAGTGGGAGCCGGCTGATAACTACCCCTTCATTAACTGTCTGCTCTTGCCTGTTCTGCACCCCCAACTCCCTACTCGTCTCTTTCACCTCCCAAATAAACCATTTGCACTCAGGGGCTTGTCTCAGGAGCTGCTTCTCAGCAAACCCAAACCAATGCAGCATATCCTAGCTTTGGGTATACAATCATGTGCTGGTTAAAGAAGTGTCACTCAACAACAGATCACACATGCATTAAATTATAATGCAGCTGAAAAAATTCCTATCGCCTAGTGAATCTTGATGATCCTGACCTTGTGAATGCATATGTTTGTCTCTTCATTCGCAACAAAAACATTTAAAAGTTAAAAATTTAAAAATACATATGGCCAGGCGTGGTGGCTCATGCCTGTAACACTAGCACTCTGGGAGGCCGAGGTGGGTGGATTGCTTGAGCTCAGGAGTTCAAGACCAGCCTGAATAAAAGCAAGACCCTGTCTCTACTAAAAATAGAAAAACTGGCTCAGCACCCATAAGCACAGTGGTTACGGCACCAGCCACATACACCAAGGGTGGCAGGTTCAAACTTGGCCCGGGCCAGTTAAACAACAGCTAAACAACTGCAACAAAAAAATAGCTGGGTGTTGTGGCCAGCACCTATAGTCCCAGCTACTTGGGAGGCTGAGGCAAGAGAATCGCTTAAGCCCAAGAGTTTGAGGTTGCTGTGAGCTGTGACATCACTGCACTCTACCGAGGGTGACATGAAACTCTGTCTCAAAAAAAATAACAAAAAATAAAAATAGAAAAACTGAGGCAAGAAGATCGCTTGAACCCAAGAGTTTGAGATTGCTATGAGCTATGATGCCACAGCACTCCACCCAGGGTCACAATTTGAGACTCTGTCTCAAAAAAAAAAAATTTTTTTTAAATATAAAAAAGTTTGTAGAATAAGGATACAAAGAAAAAAAATATTATTTACAGCTATACAATGTGTTTGTGTTTTAAGTTGTGTTATTACAAGAGTCAAAAAGTTTTAAAAAAATTAAAAGTTTGTAAAGTAAAGAAATTACACTGAGCTAAGATTCATATATCATTACAGAAAGAAAAATCTTTTAAATAAATTCCATTGGCCTAAATGTACAGTGTGTTTAAAGCGTATAGGTAGTAAACCCTAGGAACCAAGTAATCCTAGCACTCTGGGAGGATTGCTTGAGTTCAGGAGTTTGGGACCAGCCTGAGCAAGAGCAAGACCCCATCTCTATTAAAAATAGAAAAACTAGCAGAGGGCGGTGGCGCATGCCTATAGTCTCAGCTACTCAGGAGGCCGAGGCAAGAGGATTGCTCAAGCCCGAGAGTGTGAGGTGTCTGTGAGCTGTCATGATGCCATGGCACTCTACCCAGGGTGAGGGAGTGAGACTCTGCCTCAAGAAAAACACAAAAAAACAAGTAGTACACAGAAACATCCTAGACCTTCACATTCGCTGACTCACCTAGAATAAGTTCTAGACCTGCCAGCTCCATTCACGGTAAGTGCCCAGTGCCATTTTTTATTATTTCCACTGTGTTTTTTTACTGTACCTTTCGTGTGTTTAGATATGTTTAGATACACAAATATTAAGCGTTATGATACAGTTGCCAACAGGATTCAGTCCAATCACACGCTTTTCAGGTTTGTAGCCTAGAAACAATAGACTATACCCCCGAGGTGGGTAGTGGGCCAGGTCCTCAGACTTGCGTGAGGACACTCTGATGTTTGCACAATGATGAAATTGGCTAATGAGGCCTTTCTCAGAACGGTTCCCCACTGAGAGATGCCTGCCTCTGTGCTATGACTCCCTTCACCAGAGTTGGATCTACATACAAAAGCTTTGTGAGACCAAATCTTTTGGCTAATGTGGAGTACTCAGAAGTCAAGGCTCTCCCGACTCGCTTAGGTTATGTTGGGCTGTGCCTCCTGAGTTGGGCAAATTTTGACCTCCAAGTTTCTCATCCTTTTGCTGCCCAATTTATGCTAGACTTATGCCAAGGCTGCCTTGTCGCTAATGACTAATCCTTGTTTTTCTTCCTTGTGTCTTTGTCCCTGAGTTAATCCTCTCCTACAATTCTGCTATCTCCTCTCTGGATTTTTCTTATCAAAAAATCTCTACCAGGCTCAGCTCCTGTAGCACAATGGTTACAGCGCCAGCCACATACACCAAGGTTGACAGGTTCAAACCCAGACTGTGCCAGCTGAAACAACAATGACAATTGCAACAAAAAATAACTGGGTGATGTGGCAGGCGCCTGTAGTCCCAGCTACTTGGGAGGCTGAGGCAAAGGAATCGCTTAAGCCCAAGAGTTTGAGGTTGCTGTGAGCTGTGACACCACAGCACTGTACCCAGGGTGACGTAGTGAGACTCTGTCTTAAAAAAAAACAAAAAAAAATCTTTACCACCTTCAGTGCCCCAGCCTTAGCCTGAAGCTGTGATATAGGTGAAGGGTTTGTTTTGAGATTCTGTTTACCCTGCTCTTAAAGCCCTGCTTTTTCTTATAAACTTCCCTGGAAATAATTTTTTTGTTCTTTTTTAAAAATTTATTTATTTTTTGTAGTTTTGGCTGGGGTCAGGCTTAAACCTGCCACCCCCGGTATATGGGGCTGGCACCCTACTCCTTGAGCCACAGGTGCTGCCCTTCTTTTTGTTCTTAAATTAGGTTGTCCTGGCATGTGTGGTGTCTCATGCCTGTAATCCTAGCACTCTGGGAGGCTGAGGTAGGAGGATCCTTTGAGCTCAGGAGTTTAAGAACAACCTGAGCAAGAGTGAGACCCTGTCTCTACTAAAAATAGAAATATTAGCCAGGTGTGGTGGCAGACGCCTGTAGTACCAGCTGCTCAGGAAGCTGAGGTGAGAGGATTATGTGAATCCAGGAGTTTGAGGTTGCTATGAGCTAGGCTGATGCCACAACATTCTAGCTTGGGCAACAGAGCATCAGAGCCCTGCCAGAGTGTGTGCTAACCCTGTGTGTGCTAACATGTACACGAATTGAGCTACACAAGAGCATTGGCAAGCATCTTGGTGCAATCTGCCCTTGTTGAAGGACACTTGTTAATCCAGAGACATGAACTTAAAGGTGGGAATATCAGGCACGTTAGAAGGGAAGGTTTTTAGTGACCTTCCAAATGACAACATTCACATTTTGACAGGAGTATGACTTGGCCTGGGATAAAGAATTATAATTCTTTCTCCTTTCAGTATGAGTTAATATCTCTACAGCATTAGGCCAGTACCTGGCACAGAGTAACTTTTCAAGATATATTCATTCTTTTAAAAAATTCATTTATATAAATAAAGCACTTACAGCATGACAGGTCATGAGGCCACAGGGTGGACTAACTCCTAAAACATCTAGTGAGGGAGATAGTTTTACAGGGTGCTCAACCTGCAGCCTAGGGGCCGCATGCAGATTATTTAGGACTGTTTTGTCTACCTGTGATGTCTGATATTTCGAAAAGTATGCGTGGACCTTTTGTTTCGATCACAGCTTTCCTTACTGTGTGTATATTTAATGTGTGGCTCAAGACAACTCTTTTTTTTGAGACAGAGCCTCAAGCTGTCCCCCTGGGTAGAGTGCCGTGGCATCACAGCTCACAGCAACCTCCAACTCCTGGGCTCAA
>NW_003852410.1:14475242-14517736 GCF_000181295.1 Otolemur garnettii
GCCGTCATTGTTGTTTGGCGGGTCCGGGCTGGGGATTCGAACCCGCCACCTTAGGTGTACGTGGCTGGCGCCTTAGCCGGTTGAGCCATAGGCGCCGAGCCTCAGACTCTTCTTGAAACGTGGCCGCCGCTCTTCCTGCCTCAGGGGTGTCTGTGGTCCCCTCTCCTTGAATAGGAATGGGGGCTTGTGACTGACCGGACCAAAGGAATCTGGCAGATGGATGCTAAGACTTGAAGAGGATCTAGAGACTGCCTAGTTCTCCCGCTAGGGAACTCCGCCTTGGAACCCAGCCACTCCGTTGTAAGGAAGCTGAGGCCACCTGGGAGGGTGCACTGTGCCCTTGGGCAATGGCCAGCATCGCAATGCAGCCTGCTGTGTGTGAGCCAGCCTTCAGATTAGCCCAGGCTCACGCTACCGCAGTATCTCCCTCGGAGCAATAATACGTGTAAATAATTCAGACAGAGCCCAAAGTGCTCTGCGTTGCCGTTCCTGTTGTTTTATTGCCATCACAGGCACCCCAGTTGATCTGCAGGTATGTGAGGTGTGGCTCTATCCACACAGAGTGCTTCCCTGCAGCATGGTACAGGCCATGCTGCCTCTGATAGAGCAGGTGTGCTCTCCCCGACAACACGCCAGGTTACCCATGAGCCAGGAGGAAGCCTGGGCATGCAGCAGGCAAGGTGGGGGAAAAGGACAGGTGTGCCAAGCTAAGTAGGGGAGGCTGAACTGGGCAGGAGTGAGAACCTTAGTGGACAGTGCTCAGTGACCCTCATCACACAGACAACACGGTGCAGTTTGCCTGATGCTCAGACTAAGGGCTAAGCTTGGGGTCAGAAGGGCTTTTATCCAAGTCTTAGGGGGCCTTGAAAAGGATATCAGAGAAATTTGAATAGAAATTGCCCAATGGGGGGGAAAAAAGGAAAGGGAATTTCAGGTGGAGGGGATAGTGTGAACAAAAACCTGGTGGAGGGCGGCGCCTGTGGCTCAGTGGGTAGGGCACTGGCCCCATATACCGAGGGCCCAAAACCCGGCCCTGGCCAAACTGCAACAACAACAACAACAAAAAAAATAGCCAGGCGTTGTGGTGGGCACCTGTAATCCCAGTTACTCGGGAGGCCGAGGCAAGAGAATCACCTAAGCCAAAGAACTGGAGGTTGCTGTGAGCCGTGATGACATGGCACTCTACCGAGGGTGACAAAGTGAAACGCTGTCTCTTAAAAAAACAGACAAACAAACAAAAAAACCAAACAAAGAAACCTGATGGAAAGAAAACATTTTGTTACCAGATTTTTGATACTGAATTTCCAGGCTCTTGGTCTTGTTCCAAGAATGAAGCGACAGACCACAGGATAGGTTTTATTCAACAAGTATAAGTGTTACAGCTCTTATAACAAGCCAAACCTTCTTGTAGAGTAGAATTAGCAGTAAGATAGGTTTTATAATACGAATGTTACAGCTCTTATAAAGGAGCAAACCTCCTTGCAAGTGTTTACAGCTCTTATAAAGGGGCGAACCCCCTTGTGAGTGTTTACAGCTCTTACAAAGGGGCAAATCTCATAGAGCAGGATACAAGTGTTACAGAGCCAGACCTCTTTGCTCTTCTCCTGAGATCTGCCCAAGTCTGTGCTCAGGGTCTCTGGCTTATATAGGGGCAGTTGTCCAATGAGCTTTTGGGGCTTGAAAATAGACTAATCGTGAATAGGTTTTGAAAATGGACCAATCAGGGATGCACTGGAGGAATCGCCAGAAGTCCACATGAGGAGACAGCACGGGGCCAGTGTCTTTCCCCGCACGTGTTCGGTTCTTTTGGCTACTGGAGCCTTTGGTGAGGGAAGCTCCCATCCACGTGCTCCAACCTGCCGGTTCCTCTGCCGGCTGCTGCCACCAAGACAGAGGTGGCAGGTCCCCAAGCCCCGCTCGGCTGAGCTGGCTGGGGTGCCACTTTTCCGGTATCAATTTCATTTTGGGGAATTTGAGAACGTGAGGATGTTAAGAGTGTGGAGTGATAAATTCAAGGGCATTCTATAGGATCACTGGTCTATGCTCTAAAAAATGTCAGAATTGTGAAAGAGAAAGAAAGACTGAAAAAACAGTCTCAGAAGAAATGATATATATGTGTCCTATAAATGGAATGTATGATCCTGGATTGGTCCTAGGTGGGGAGAAGCAGGGACACTACAAATGACATTATTGAGAGAACTGGTGACATTTGAATATGGACTGTGTAGTAGGTAAAGGTGTATTGATATTAAATATAATTCTACTTTCTCTTATGTAAAAGAATGTCCTTTTAAAAACAAAATTCATGTTGAAATGTTAGGGGTAAGGAGGTATGATGTCTACGATCAACTTCCAAATGGTTCAGGGAAAAATGATATTTATTCAGGCAGAGGGAATAATAAAACAAATATGGCAAAATGTTAATTGGGCAAAGGGTATAAAGGATTTCCTTCTTCTAGTCTTGTAATTCTTCTGTGAGATTAAAATTATTCTAAAATAAAAAGTTTTCAAGAATGAATGAGCAGACAGAAAGTGAAGCCTAAGAGGCAGGGAGGGGCAAAACAAAAGTCTGGAAATCAGGCTTTTATTGGAAGGGACGTTGAGTTGCAGAAAGGCTAAATGACTGGTCAGGGGTCAGTGAGCAATTAGTATGGGCCCTGTGCCCCTGACCGTACTTCTGAGACTGAAGTCTTGCCTCTTTGCAGTCAATGGGAGGGTCCCGGGGGGAAGGAGTGTGTGTTAATATACGGCCTCTGACGTGGAGAAGACCTCAGGGGCGTGATTTCCGCTTGTCATGGGCAAGGTCTCACAGAGTTCTATTATTTCAGCTTATTATTAAAGTGAGTTGTGCTGTGAATTCCATGTGCACTGCCCTGAAATTTGCCCCATATGTTTGTAAAGGCTGATTACATCTTTGGGGCCTTTTTCTAATGTGAACAGAAGCTATAAAGTTTCAATTGTTGCAGCTCCTTGGGACCAAGTGTCTTTTCTGGTGTGTTGTAAAGGGCTCGGCATCTGATATCTGACATCAAAGAAACAGGTAGTAAGAATCTTGATTTCAGATGATGCATAATGCTGTCATTTCTTGAATAAGAAATTAGGAGCGAATCTTTCTTTCCCCTTTACAAAGGAGAACAGCTCGACAAAGGGTAATGGATTCCTTGCTAACTAGAGGTCCAAGCTTAAAAAGGAGCCCTCACTCTCACACGGTATTGGCAGAAGTATCAATTGGTACAAGCTCTTTGGAAATCTGTTTGACAGTAGCTAATAAAAATTAATATATGCTGCATAAAACAGTTCCATGCTGTGCACTTTAAGAGAAATGATTGTACTTGTCCACATAAACATATGTACAGAAATATTCATAGCAGTTATATTAATAACAGCCAAACCCCAGAAACAACCCAACTGTTCATCAACACTAGAATGGATAAATGTGGTGTATTCACATATGGAGTACTATAGAGCAATGAGAGAGAATGAAATACCGAAATATATAACCACATGGCTGAATCTCATGGTTATATAAACACAAAAGAAAACATTCAGAGTGATTTTATTTATTTGAAGTTTAAGAACAGGCAAGTTGAGTCTATGATGACAGAGGTCAGAGTAGTGAATTTGGGGGTGTTGTCAGGAGAGGGTATGAAAAAGCCATCTGGGTGCTGGGAATATTGGTATCATCATCTGGGTGGTAGTTACACAAGCATTCGGCTGCATGTAAATTAAATATTAATAGAAAAATAGATAAAAAGGGGAAAAAAGAGTTGTTTTCCACTGCTAGGCTTGTCTTGAGGGGCTGCCATATAGGGCATCCTGACAGCTGTGCCTGAGAGTAGCGACTGGGGCTGATCGTGTCTTCAGGCCCCATTCTACAATAGTTCATCATTCATGCTCTAGCTGATACCTGCTGTGTGACAGCCACCAATCACCCAGGGCTCAGTCAACACCTATGCACCAAGCCTGTGGCTCAGGACTGCTTCCACCTGTGGGCTGAGACCACGCAGGCTCTAGGACAGCTTTTTTTCAAACTCCAGTGTGTTGAAGAATTAGCTGGTGATGTTCAAATGCAGCCTCTGATCTAGTAGGGCCTGAGATTCTGAATTTCCAGGTGATGCTAATGCTGCCCAAAGTAGGAGGGATGTGGTTTTAGAGGAAGACAGGATAGTGTAAGTGTCTTGGCTCTGCCATTTATGAGCTCTGTAATCTTTGCCAAATGCTTTGACCCCTCTGAACCACTGTTTCGTCTTCTATAAAATGGCAAGGGGAAGTAGTTTAGGTGGGATGGGGAGGGGCATGTGAGGACCATCTCTTAGAATGATGCAGATTAAAAAGGATAATGTACATAAAGTGTTTAGCGCAGTGCCTGGCTCGTAGTAAACACTCATGAATTGCTAACCTGTTATATTTATTATTTTTAATAAAGGAGACTTGCGTCGTAATTTGGAGATAGGTGAGTGTCCTTAATAAAACAGGAACTTATGAGCATTTATTTCCCTTGTAGCCCATCGAAGGAGGATGTTTTCTCACTTCTCTTTTCTTCCACTTCAGCCCATAATCCTTCCTCTGGATTTATCCCCTTGGTCTTCATTATCCAGATAAGATGCATTACCTCTTCTCTCTCCCCCCACCCCGGGCTAAGCCAAATCTCACAAAGCTGCAAGAACTCAGGCAGAACTGAAACTTGAAGCCATGGAGATTGTCAGATTGTGCCCGGAGGTGATGTCTTTGTTAAAGAAATATCCTCCTCACCTTGGCTCCTTCTGGCCGGGCAGGCCTGGCCCCAGAGAGTGGAGGTGCGGGCTGGGTCTCTGCACATGCGCAGGCCAGACTGCTCTCCTCAGGCTCCACCCCTGCTTTTCCAGGCACCAGGCCCCTCTGGAGGAAGACATATGTTTCCCAATCTGTGGTGCTGTCAGTTGGTGTCTTTTTCAAGAACCGAATTAACTTGTCGTCCTAGAGGGAAAAAAGAGAATGCTTGGCGTTGTGTCGTCTGCAGGATACTAGGCCTGGACTGGGTCCAGGTTTTGGGTGCTTCTCTTAGGTGGGAGGTAGAGGAGCTCTAAGGCACAGTTTGGTTTAATTCTATAACATGAAACGCTGTTTACTGAGTGCCAGGCACTATACCAGGCACTGATGGCTCAAAAATAGCCAGTCAAACCAACAATGACACTCACCAAGAAGCAACTGTGATGCCCTAGGAGAAATGCTTAGGTAGGGGGTGCATGTGGTGCCTAGAGGAGGAGGAAAGACTGGGGGTGTGGAAGCCAGCCTTCAAAGACGGCCTCCCAATGAACCACACTTTCTTTTTTTGAGACAGAGTCTGACTCTTTTGCCCAGGCTAGAGTGCCATGGTGTCAGCCTAGCTCACATCAACCTCAAACTCCTGGGTTCAAGGGGTCTTCCTGCTTCAGCCTCCCGAGTAGCTGGGACTACAGTAGTTTGCCACAACACCTGACTAATTTTTCTATTTTTAGTATAGATGTTCTTGCTCAGGCTGGCTTTGAACTCCTGAGCTCCAATGATCCTCCTGCCTCAGCCTCCCAGGGTGGTAGGATTATATATGTGAGCTACCTTGCCTGGCCTGAACCACACTTCTTGGTATTTCCGCCCTTGCATAGACGCTCCCCATGTTGAGTCTGGAGGGGCCTGTGTAACCAATAGAGTTTGGTGGAAGTGGTCCTGTGTGACTTCCAAGGCTGGGCTATAAAAAGCCTTACAGGTTCTGCCTGGTTTTCTTGGAACACATGCTCTGGGTGAAACCAGCTGTCATGTAAAAAGCTGGACTACATTGAGATTGCCATGCTGTGAGGAAGCCCAGCCTAGCCAGATGAAGGCATCACAAGAAGACAAAGAAATACCAGCGCAGGCACCATTTGTTTCATGCATCTCAGCCAGGCAGCAGGTGGTATGAGCAGGAGCTCTGCTGGGCCTTCAAACCACTCCAGCCCTGTAGGCCATCTCACTGCACCTGCATGAGAAACCCCAGGAGAGAACCTTGCAGCAGAGTTCCAGTCATCCTTCTGCACCTTGAATAACTGTGAACAACAATAATAAATTGTTGCTTTAAGCTGCCAAGGCTGGAGGGATTTGCTGTACACTTACAGGTAGAAAAAGAAGAAAGGTTTCTGGGACAAAGGATGCCCAAGCAGGGTTGGAAAGTAGATTGTGGGTGGGGAGGAGCATCCCATGGAGAGGTTCATCCTGAAACCCCACACAGGAAGAAAGATCAGAATGGGCTATTGAGGAAACGGGGATAGTTAAATATTAATGGGGAGCAAAGGCAGAGAGGGAAGTGAGCCGGGAGAATTGGGCAGGGGCCAGAACCAGGGATTCTGTACAGGGGTTCTAAGTGACACTGTGTGCTCTGTGGGAGCTCTGTATTTATTTACAATTTTGAGAGGTGATTTCCCTACAAATCTCTGTGTGTGTATCATTGTCCTCAGTAGCTGCAACAGAAACCACTCAGAAGGGTTGGTGAGGTCAGGCGCGGTGGTCCACACCTGTAGTCCTAGCACTCTGGCAGGACCAGATGGGTTGATTGCTTGAGCTCAGAAGTTCAAGACCAGCCTGAGCAAGAGAGAGACCCCATCTCTAATAAAAATAAAAAAAACTAGCTAGGCATTGTAGCAAACGCCTATAGTCCCAGCTACTTGGGAGGCTGAAACAGGAGAATGGCAGGAGCCCAGGAGTTTGAGGTTGCTGTGAGCTATTATGCCATGGCACTCTACTCAGGGCGATAGAGTGAGAGTCTGTCTCAAAAAAACAAAAAAAGAAGGTTTGGTGAAAACAAAAGTGAAGTGGCCTCATTGGCTCAAAGGAAGAAGGGAGAGGGTTAAGCACCGTTTATGGCCCTTTGACTATTTTTTCCAAGCCTGGAAAAGTCCTAGATCCCATATTAAAGGCATCCAGAAACTGCTTCCTCACAATTGGTGATTTATCTGCAACATTCCTGCCCACCAGAGTTGGGAAATACATGATTTAATTTATACCAAGCCAGGTCTTCCCAAAGTCTCACTCATGCCCACTTTCACCTGGCCCTGGCTAACAAGGGAGGGCAGTTCCCAGGGCTGCTGCCGCCATCTCATTCACTTACCTTCCTAAGCCTCCTTGCTCCCTGCTGTAAAATGGGACAGGAGTGCCCACCTTACATTGAGAGTCAAGTGAGAGCAAGGAACTCCTCGCACAGGCCACCTTCAGCAGACAGAGGCAGGCGTCACTACTCTCCTTGCCTCGGTGCTCTGGTCTTATCCTCAAGCCTGGACTTAGAGTAGCAGAGCTGTCCTCAGCTGACATTGCTGGTGGGTCAGCCCACACTTGGTCCCAGCATGCAGATGGTCTTACAGTCTCTGGCAGACACTGATACTAATTAATAGCTCACATTTCTCGAGACCTCACTATGCTACAAATGAGTTTGCTCCTTTAATCCTTGTAAAACTCCAGCATACTGGAAACATTTTATATTTGCAGAAATTGAGGTGGAATGAGGATAATGTGCCCAAAGCTATGAGGCCAGGAAGAGGCCGGCCTGGAAGGGGAATACCCCAGAGACTGCCACTTAGCTGCTGCCCAGCACTGCCTCCCAAAGGGCCTGGCCCAGGAGGGGCAGGATGGAGAAGCGTAGTACCTCTCCTTGTTCCCAGAAGCACACGAACCACACCTTGTCTCTGTTCAGGCACAGCCTCTTCAATTAGCATATCTGGTGGCTTTATCTTTTCCTGCAAAGTCCAAGTGTAAAAGCAAAAAAGGAAGGATGCATTTAATCCCAGTTTCCCATAATTGCTAGTGGGAGAGATCCTCAGAAAATGCCATATGAGGGCTGTCCGGAAATTACCTGGCTATGTAGATCTCTATTTTTTCATATTACATGCTGGACAGTTCCCAGAAAGCCCTCGTATGTCATCCTGTGGTTTTGAAGAGTGATCTGGAGCTTACATTAGACAATTCATCCAATGATGGCAATAACTTTTTTTTCTTCGTATCTTGCCCTCTCTGTACTCAGTGAAGTGCCTGGCCCCTAGCAGATGTTAAATAAACAGTTACTGAAGGGGTGGGCTCAGTCTGCTTCTCTATCAGGCTCAGGAGACGTGGTGCCTGGGGTTCCAATACTGTTAGGGGCCCATGGTGATGTGGTAACTTTAATTTCTTATAATAATAGAAGAAAAAATATCAAAATAGTAAATATGTAATAATGAGCTGGCCTGCATTACCTTTTTAATACCAATACAGTCATAAAATAATTTTAATTGTTTTTAATGGACTAATGGCCCATGTGAGTTCTAACGCAGTCCTGAGTGAAGATAATGTATAAATGCAAAGTCTGATAGAGTTACTATCTATTAGAATTGTGCTCAATCCCTGCTCCCTCCCAAGGACCTCTTCTCCTGTGCACCAGGAGTGAGTGAGTGAGCCCCTGACCAGGAGCAGCGGAATCGGAGCTCTGGAGGATAGTCCCAAGCAGGACGTGCTCTGTCCAAGAGGTGCTACAATGAGCAGTGGCCATTCCAAAGGATGTGAAGCTGAAATACGAGGAAAGAATCAGTAAATAGTGAAAGAAAAAGCTAGAGAAGACACAGAGACATGGTGACAAAGTTAACTGAGTCACGGGAATTGTGAAATGGAGTGAGGATCCCTCAGCTCCCACCAGGGCTAGGGCTGGAGCTAGCCAATCTGGTTCCTGGATGAACTTTATTTTTATTTTTTTATTTATTTTGACAGAGTCTCACTTTGTCACTCTTGGTAGAGTGCTCTGGAGTCTTAGCTCAAAACAACCTCAGACTCTTGGGCTCAAGCAACTCTCTTGCCTCAGCCTCCTGAGTAGATGGGACCACAGGTGCCTGCCACAATGCCTGGCTATTGTTTTTTTTTTTTTTTTTTTTTTTTTTTTTTGCAGTTTCTGGCCAGGGTTGGGTTTGAACCCACCAACTCCGGCATATGGTGCCAGCGCCCTACTCCTTTGAGCCACAGGTGCCGGCCACCCCCGGCTATTTTTTAGAAATGGGGTCTTGCTCTGGTTCAGGCTGGTCTCAAACTCATGAGCTCAGGCAATCCTCCGCCCAAGTGCTAGGATTACAGGCATGAGCCATAGCACCCGGCCCTGGGTGTACTTTAAACACAACATCCACCTGCATTTATTGAGTGCCTTCTGTTTGCTAGGTTTTGGGCCATGAGGCTTATATGCATCGTCTCATTTAACCTCCCAACTACCCTATGAAGGTGGTTTTACACATATCTTTATCCTATTTCCCAAATATGGAAAGAAAGCTTAATTTATTTGCTCAAAGTCCCATAGCTAGCAATTGAGAGAATGAGATCGCAAGCCCAGCCTGTTGGACTTTAAAGCCCACGATTTAACCAATAAACCTACTTGCCTTGCCAAATTCCAAAGTCTATTTCAGTCTCCACAAAGCTCAACAGCTCACCTTTCTTGGTTTTTCTTCAGATCCTTATCTTCAACATGTTAATATGTGTTCTGGCAACTCTCTCGACTAAGGGCTTGAGGTAGTCTAAGTATCTGCTTTTTTTTTCTTCTATTTTTAGTAGAGACTGGGTCTCCCTCTTGCTTAAGCCACCACGCCCAGCTGAGTATCTGTTCTTAGTCTGCAAAACACCAACAGTCCAAGAAGAAGAAAAGACCTGGGATGAAGCACAGAAAGACATGAAAGGAGGACCTGGTGAGGAGCTGCATCTTGTTACGGAGAAGCAGCCCCAGTTTGCCAGGTCATGGTGAGAATGAACTTCAAGTGCTTGGGAAGAGGCCAGATTAGGGAGACTCCAGGGAGCAAGACCAAAGAGGTTATTCTTTCCCCTGTAGGCAATGGGCTTGAATGGGAAGAACTAGGAGGATACGTATACTACGCAATGTTTAAGAAGCTTCATGTGCTGGCTTAAACAGAGTGAATTTGCCACAAAGAGAAAAGAGGCAAGAGACAATTTTTACAACAGTAGGAGAAAGCTAGCCAAGTTTATGCTTGGGTGGTATCGTGGAGAGTAGGGAGTAAGTGCGTTGTAAAAAAGATTGCTCAAGAGAGATTAGATGAAGGCAGAGGGGAACCAGAGGGAGGGACCTTCTATGATAATGTCCAGAAAAGTACTCTGAAAGCTCAATGGCAGAGATGTCCAGTTGTCCACAGTATCCCTTTGCCCTTTTTTCTTGTGTACAAAAGCTCATGGTTTTCGGCTTGGGCATGTGCTGCCCAGGATAAACACTGCATTCTGCAGCCTTCCCGTGCTTTGGTGTGTCTGTGAGTGTCTCCTGTAGAACAGGGCATTGGTGTCTCAGTCACCGACTAGGAGCAGCTATGGGAAGAGTGGTCTTGGTCACAACGTGGTGGCAGATTCAGATCTGGAGAGCAGTAGCTGGGCCCAGTAGTCAATTATCCTGTCCAAGGCAGGGAATCTGAGAGGTTCATTTTTCACTGATGCCACATGTTTGTTCTTTTTTGTGTTTTATTTCTCCTTGCTAGTTCTATGATCAGATGGGTTCTCCCCTAGTAACTGCAAGATGGCTGCCACAGCTCCAATATCACAACTCACCATGTAAACCAATGGGAAAGAGGTCTGACCTTTTCCCCAGCAGTGCTTGTATAAGTGTCATTGGTCTCATTGGCTCTGGTTGGGTCACATGTTCACATCTGAACCAACTACTGCAACAAGCAAACTGTACCTGGCTAATTGGTAGAGGTCTAAACCACAAGCTCTACCCTTAGAAATAGGGATGACACTCTGGCTAGACTCTGGGGTCAAAGAGTAGGTGTGGGTGAGCCCCAGAGAAAAATGGAAGAGGGAGAAATTAACCTGCAGGGTCAACATTAAATTCCTTGATAATAGTATTCAGTGTCCTCATACTTATTTCTTCCTAGAGCCCTGTTTTCAGGAAGCACTTTTTTTTTCTGAGTTACTTATGCAAAGAACATATTGAGAAATGCTGGACCTCAGAAATGTAAGAAGTGTATTTTATCTGTTTAATTACACCTCTGGTTATTTTTAACAAATGGGCCCTTAGAATTAGGAATATTAGTAAAGAAAAATAATCTCCAAATTCACTGGGGCCACATGGTTGATTGAAACATCCACTTACCTCTTGTTATATTCTGTTTTCTTAGAGAATTTTTTTTCAAAAACAAATTGAGAATTTGCCAGATTTTTGTATTTTTAAGAGAAAAGATAATGGGACCCCATGTGTTTCTCCGACACGTCCTTACTGACCTTTCCATTGCATCTCAAGTGCCCCGATAGCCTCCTAGATGGGAATTGATTAGAGGTCTTCATTCTCCTCTTATCACTGAACTGCACCTACGGGGAAAAAGGCCATGCCCTTCCCCTCCCTTCTGCTCTAGGGATTAATGTCCAGATAAAATCCTAACAGAAAGAAACAATTTAGATCCAGCAACTGTGAGCCAGTAGGGCTAAGTGGCCAGTATTTTTAAGTACTATGTCCTGACATGTGTGAAATGATAATATCATCACTGATTCTGAGCAGTTACATGACAATAAAAGCACCTTCAAAAAAATCCATCACAGCAATTTGTACTTAATAGACTCATTTTAAAGTTTACAAAAAATAAATCATAAATACCGCTCTTAAGCTTCTATAGTTTATCTTTAGAATAAATAATAGGATTGGCAATAAGAAGAAGAAAAAGGACAGCAGCAACAGCTAGGATTTATTGGGGCCTTTCTGTATGTCGGGCACTCTGCTGATACTTCATATGTGTCATATTGTTTAATCTGTTTTTTTTTTTGAGACAGAGTCTGGCTTTGCCACGCTTGTTAGAGTGCCATGGCGCCATAGCTCCCAGCAACCTCAAACTCTCTTGCCTCAGCCTCCCAAGTAGCTGGGACTACAGGCACCTGGCACAATACCCAGCTATTTTTAGAGACAGGGTCCTGCTCTTGCTCAGGCTGATATTGTTTAATCTTTACAACCATATAACGAGGTAAGGTGATATTGTTCCCATTTTACAGATGAGAAAATTGAAGCTCAGCAAAATTCAGGGGCAAATTCAACACCATAAAACTGGTAAGTAACAGAGTCAGAATTTGAACCCATGTCTTTCTGATTTCAATAGTGTGTTATTAAAATACATGTGCTATACGCTGTGATTTAATGACAGGATCTTTCTTCCCCTGCATACATATCTCAGAGGGATACTGGGAGAATCAACTGCAGGAAAATGTGTAAAGACGTTAGATATCTCCCTATCTGCAGGAAGTGGCCCATTGGAAGCTGTGAATTTTAGTCTAACCAAACTCTTTACGGAAGAGCACTTTGGGAGGTTGAGGTGGGCGGATCACCTGAGCTCACAAGTTCGAGACCAACCTGAACTAGAGTAAGACCCCCCATCTCTAAAAACAGCCAGGCATTGTGGTGGGCACCTATAGTTCCAGCTACTGGGGAGACTGAGGCAGGAGAATTGAGCCCAAAAGTTAGAGGTTGCTTTGAGCTATGATGCCAGGGCACTCTACTAAGGGCGACAAAGTGAGACTCTGTCCCATAAAAAAATTAAATTAAATTACCATCTTTAATATTTGTGGAATGGCACTGCCAAAGATCTCTGATGAGCCTGTCTGCCTTGAGTTGCCAGACCAACCCCAGTGACACATACCAGGGTTATGCTAGTTTTGGGAATTTTTTGTTTGTTTTTGTCCAGAAATCCCCCCAAACCTAATCCTGCTCAGACCAAACTGCCCCTCTCCCTCAGTCTCGTGAGTGTATCAATTAGACTTTATGGCCCCAAGCAATAGAAATCAGTTCTAGCTAGCAAACAGAAGGTGGTCGCACAATGACAGAAAGTAATTTTCCAAAAGGAAACCTGGGTGTTGTTAAAATGGGAAATGTGGCTGGATGTGGTGGCTAATGCCTATAATCCTAGTACTCTGGGAGGCCAATGCAGGTGGATCACCTGGGCTCAGGAGTTTGAGACCAGCCTGAACAAGAGCGAGACCCCATCTCTATTTAAAAAATAGAAAAAAATTAGCTGGGTGTGGTGGTACACACCTGAAGTCCCAGCTACTTGGGAGGCTGAGGTAAGAAGATCGCTTAAGCCCAAGAATTTGAGGTTGCTGTGAGCTATGATGATGCCACTGCACTTTACCCAAGGTGACGGAGTGAGACTCTGTCTCCAATAAAACAGAATGGGAAATGGTTCTGGGCCAAAGGATAAGACTTGAATATGGGCAGGAACCAAGACAATTTTGGAGGCTGTGGCATGAATCACAGCAGTGATCTCCAAGCAGGAAGCTTTATGTTTCATACTACCTTGCAGTGAATAGCTTCAGGCTTGATCCTTCATTATACAGTGGTCCAGGAAAGGAAATCCAAGTGGCTGAGTTTATGTGAACCCTGCTCCCTGGCCACATTAGAGTAGTCAGAAGCAGGGCCTGTCCTTTTGATTTCTATGGTAGGAGGTGGTTATTAGGAATTTCTTTGTAGATCTCATGCATCAAAAAAGAGATAATTCCCTGAAAAGAAATCTGCATACATAGAAAAATGGATCTTGGGCAGTCAAAACATGATGGCTATCTACCAATTAAAGAGAGAGATGCACCGAGGAATAATGGCCAATAGGAAGCAAAGTCACAAAAAAGACAACTCTGGGAACTCAACTAAACCACAAGGAACACCCCGTCCTTTTTTTAAACTTGTGTATTAATTTGTTTTTGTTTTTTTCTTTTTTTTAGAGTGGCTATAACAAATTACCATAAACTGAGTGGTTTAAAGCAACAGAAATTTGTTCTTTCACAATTCCAGGGGTACATGTCTGCAAAGAGATATTGGCAGGACTGTGCTCCTTTTGAAGGCTTTAGGGGGGTTCCTCTGTGATGACTCCTAGCTTGTGGGGTTTCCTGCAATCCTTGGGGTTCCCAGCTTATAGCTACATTGTTGTGATCCCTGCCTCTGTCTTCACGTAGCCTTTGCTTCTGTGTGTACCTTTGTGTCACCGCCCCTTTTCTAATAAGGGCACTCTGTCTCAACCAGTGATGACCTCACATTAACTAATAATATCTGCGAAGATGCTATTTCCAAATAAGGTCACATTCTGAGGTTCCCAGTGGACATACATTAGGGGGAATGCTATTCAACCGGCTTTGAACCTGAGGAACTGGTGAGCTCTGCTCCATTAAATTTCTCCCACTACTTGCTGGTACCAAATCTGGTATTTTCTTGCATGCTGGCTACATGGAAAAAAATGGAAGATAAGAATTACAGTCGTGTCCTGGTCTTCTAATGCATTATAATCCCACTTTACTGCAAACCAGATGGTAACAAGCCAGCGACTGTCGTCAGAAGGCCAAAGTTCAAGCCCTGGCTTGACCTTTTCACGATCTGGGTGACATTCTTTATGTCTGGGCTTTCTTATCCATAAAATGTAGTTGATAAAACAAAAAGTTCCTGCTTCATAAGATTGTAGTGGTAAAGTTAAATGGAGCTAAATTCTTAGCTTGGTTCCTGGCACAAGCACTAACTAAATGTTGTTATTATTAATTTGTGTCTTCCTAGGGGATATAGGTATGGGAAAGGAGCTTAAAAACGATTCTCCCTCTGAAAGGCCCTACAGAATTTTAATAAAACCTTGTGGGTTTTCTTTTCCCTACAGTCTTTCCCCCTCCCCTTCCCTCCCCTGGTCCAGCGGGAGCCAGGCTGGAGTATAGAACCTAAGAACAGACTGGTGGGAGAAGTGCCTCCTTAACAATCAAAGCTTTGTTACTGGGCCAAGCTTAAGGCTCCATGTTCCCTCAGGATGAATCCTGTCCCAGAGGCTCTCTGAGGCCACATGCAAACAGACTTTCCAAGGCCTTCCCTGTCCATTTCCCAGGCACCCCCAGACAGGCCTGGGGCTCCAGCTGGGGGCTCTGCAATGCCTACTCCCAGCTGAACACACGGCTCAGTCAGCCCTCAGGCTGGAGACGTCTGGTTGGGGCACCTGAGGCCGGAGCAGATCCCTGAGGTTGTAAATCAGGCCATGCCAGGATCATCCCAGGAAGAGGATTTGGGCTTCTTTCTGTCTGAAGGCTCTGGCGCCCTAGCTTCATCTGGGGGGTGGCAAATAAGACTGGCTTCTCCAGAGTGACACAGGGCTGGCCAGGGGCCAAATTGCTATTGATTTTTCTTGCTAGGGTCTGAGGCTGAGACAAGAGGTTGCTTTTTGCTTCAGCTGTGTGGGCCAGCTCCAGGGAAGCTGGGGCGGGCGATGGGTGAGGGGCTCCTTTGCGGGAACCCGGGCCCCCAGCTAAAGTTGGTGGACGAGACAGCACATGTCAGTAGCAGAGTCATGACCGCGCAGCCACTGTGTCTCGTGTGCAACAGAGGGTGACCTTGAGGGTCCCGTTGCACCCCAGCAAAGGGCCCAGTAGGTTTTTGGTCTTTTTTTTACAGTTTGCAAAAATATCTTCTAGTGTCCGATTTCACAGTGGGAAGGGTTTGACACCTCCAGCTGCCTTTCCTCCTCCTGCCGGGATGAGGGGCGCTGAGCAAAGCAGAACCACAAGTTTCACATCCAGGCCAACCCCTGACATTGTGGCGCTTGTAGCATGAGTACAAATGGAGACCTGCATAAGCTGTCTGGGTACTTAAAAATGACCCATCCCACTGACAAAATGTGGTTTAAAATGTGTTCCACCCTCCAACGTTGACAAACATATCTTCCTAACGCCCTGCGGTATGAGGCCTGAATTGCCATTTCTCATTCTCCTGGGTGCTCCACACCAGACTGTGTTGCACAGAATGTGCTCCCCCTGCTCACTTCCCTTCTTCTATTCTTCTGCCGGTCCCCTTCTGCATTGCGAGGAAACTTGCCTTCCTGTGACATTCCAGCCTGCTTTTCCATGCTCTGTCCCCACCGTTGTACACACAGCTGTCCCCTAGTTGATCTTTCCCAAGGAATAAAGACAGGAAGAGGCCCCCACACATCCTGGAAACACCAGGGGTTCTAGTTTCCCAGAGTGGGGTCTAGAAGGCAGAAGGCAGAAGGCCCTAATGAACACACCCTCTTGGTCCCAGGGACTCCTTGGATTTCTGTCCCTTTTGGAAGAAAGGGCCAAAGCCAAAGGAGGACCAGAGGGTCCTTTAAGGTGGGGGGCCAGGGCAAGACCCTTTTTGCCAGATTCAAAAGGCCATTCTAATAACATCATGAGCTTCCAATCTGGGGTGAGTTTGGAGACCAGGTTTCTACGGTAGAGAGCATGATTCCTGAAGTTTTGGGGAGATGAACCTGTGACTTCCTTTCCTCCCAAGGAAAAGCTTTACCAGGATGGTATGGAAGGCCTCAGAACTAGGAACATGGGAGGAGCAAACAGCAGCTGCCGGTCTGGAGCTGCTGGCGCTGGCCAATGCCTTCCTTCTGGCCTTTCCTCCGTCCAAGCTTCCCTCTGAAGGCAGCGCTTCCCTCCGCAACCCATGTGTTTTCTGTTGTTTCCTAATCCCCCGCTTGGCAGGCCCCAGAGCGCCTGCATCCATATTTTTGTCTGCTCTTTTGTCTGGTGAGTTGCTTCCCACATGCCTGAGCTGGCAGCAGTGAGCCTGCGAGATGGAGCTCCTGCCCCTTCACAGAAAGATTCAGCATGTTCTTTAAAAAAGCCTTTGCAGTCTTCATTTTTTTCCCCCTTGCTGGCCATCTCCTTTTTTTGGGTCTTATTATATATTTTTGAGCAGTCTTGGTGTTCCCGGCATTTTTTTTTTTTTTAAACCACGAAGTTGACTGTTATGTAACAGTCTCAGGGACCTGCCTCCCAGAATCTGAAGTGTCTGTTGCTATAACTACAATGCTCATAAATTCTGCCTCCCTTAAAATTATGCATTTTCCACACTCCCCAAATGAAGACTCAGAAGGGTTGGGCTAGCTGGATTTTTAACCTTAAAGTTCATATCTAGACCCCCAAAGCTGAGCTGTCTATATTTAAAATACTTATAAAAGACCTGGATTTCTTTTCATTTCTCCAGACACTCTAAAGGGTAATTTTTATTTCTGCATCTGGAATGAACAGACTTTCTAAACTCCTCGGGAAAGAGATGTTGCCTCACTGCCAGATCCTATAAGAAACAAATGGATAG
This sequence comes from Otolemur garnettii, assembly GCF_000181295.1. NCBI lineage: Eukaryota > Metazoa > Chordata > Mammalia > Primates > Galagidae > Otolemur > Otolemur garnettii. The sequence goes on from NW_003852410.1 coordinate 14,492,296, forward strand.
GGTGGCAAGGAGAGGGAATTTGTTTTTGTTTGTTTGTTTGTTTTTAAGAGACAGAGTCTCACTTTGTCACCCTCAGTAGAGTACCATGGCATCATAGCTCAAAGCAACCTCCAGCTTTTTTGGGCTTAGTCAGTTCTCTTGCCTCAGCCTTCCAAGTAGCTGGGACTACAGGCGCCTGCCACAGCGCCTGGCTATTTCATTGTTGTTGCAGTTTGGCCGGGGCTGAGTTCGAACCTGCCACCCTTGGTATATGGGGTTGGTGCCCTACTCACTGAGCTGCCCGAGAGGAAATTTGTGATCTTGAACTAGCCTGTGACTTTGATGCCCAGCCTGTTTTTCCTGCTACACCTTGTGTTTCCAATTTGAGCTCCTGGAACTTCATGCGGGAACCAGGTCATGTATGAGAAGGGGCAAAGGGACCTTGCAAACTGGTAGCAAGCAATTGTTACTGAGTGAAAGGAAGCTAATTCTAAAAGAAATAAAGCTGTTGCTGTTGCTTCAGGAACCTGGAGTCCATCACTGTGCTCCATTCCTGCTACCGCTACCCTAACCCAGGGCACTGATGTCTCTCCCCTGGCGTGCCTCAGTGGCTTCTCTGAGACAGCTGTGTCTTTCCCAGAAACATCCATCCTCTTCTTCTCTTATAGAGAATTCCAATTTGGTCGGTGTGCAAATGCCAAGCCAAAAACTATCTTCCCAGCCTCCCTTGGAGATTGGGGTGTGTATTAGCTACCTACTGCTGTGTAGCAAATTGCCACAAACTTGGCCACTTAAAACAATACACATTTAGCCAGGCACAGTGGCTCACGCCTGTAATCCCAGCACTTGGGAGTCTGAGGCGGGTGGATTGCCTGAGCTCACAGGTTTGAGACCAGCCCGAGCAAGAACGTGACCCCATCTCAAAAAAATAGCCAGGCGTTGTGGCAGGCACCTGTAGTCCCAGCAACTCGGGAGGCTGAGGCAAGAGAATCGCTGAAGCCCAAGAGTTTGAGGTTGCTGTGAGCTGTGACATCATAGCACTCTACTGAGGGCAATAAGTGAGATTCTGTCTCAAAACAAAACAAAACAAAACAAAACAAATACACATTTATTATCTCACCATTCCAGTGGGTCAGGAATCTGGGCGCAGTTCAGCTGGGTCCTCTGCTTAAAGGTCTTTCACCAAGTCACAATCAGGGTATCAGCTCAGCCATAGCTGGGGTTTCAGTAGAAGTTTGGACAGGGGAAGGAACTGTCTCCAAGCTCTTGTGGTTGTTGGTGGAGTCTAGTTCCTTCAATGGCTGCTTGATTGAAGGCCTCAGTTCCTCACTGGCTGGTGACCAGAGGCTACCCTCTGTGGCTGGGCCATGTCATTGGTCTTTCCCACATGGCTGCAGCTTCATCAGAGTGTGCAGCACAGAAGGCCCTGCAGAGAGTCTACTAGCAAGAGAGACGGTACAATCTCTTATAACCTAATCATGAAAGTGACATCCCATTGCCTCTGCTGTGTTCTGTTGGTTAGAAACAAGTTGTGCCTACTACAATGTCATGTAGTTTGAGCTCCTAGACTCAGCCATGCTTGAAGTCCCTCAATCCCTGGACTTTTCAGTTACAGGAGACAAAATCCCTCCCCTTTCCTTTTTAGCTGAGGCCCACATGAGCTGAGTTTTCCATCACTTGCAACCAAAAGAGAATATTCTAATACAGTAGGCTTCCGTAAATATTTGATGAGTGGATTTAGAGGAAGTGCTGAAGAATTGATAAGCAATTTTAGAACTCTGAAAGCTTGAGAAACTAGAAATAACACCCAGAAGTTGGCAAACTTTTTCTGTAAGCAGCCAGCTAGTAAATATTTTAGGTTTTGCAGACCACATATTCTCTGTTGTGACTATTCAGTGCTGTCGTTGTAGTGTGAAAGCAGCCATTGATAACATAGAAATGGGCATGGCTATGTTCCAATAAAACTTTATTTACAAAATCAGGCAGCAGGTGGTCTTTGTCCCACAGGCTGTAGTTGCTGACCTCTGCCATAAGGTCTTGACGAGTGTGGGAAGGATTAAGTGTTTCGTGTCTTTTAAAAAATCTGTGCAGCCTCATGAACTTGGGGGATGCCACTGCAAAGCCAGACTGTGTTTCTTCTTGATCTCGTATCCATCAGTTCTCTCCTCTTTCCCCAGTGCCTCTCAGTAGCTGAAGGGCTACGGTGAAAGGGAGAGGGCATCCTAGTCCTCTGTCACTCTGTATTCCTCCCACCTCGTGATGCTAGGTTAGCCACAAGTGCCATCATCTTGAGCCTCTTTGTCCTCTTGCCCTTAACCTTTTTCTGCCTTTCTCCTTCACGTCACTCACTGACATTTTATTCCTTCTCCTCTTTGCCCCCTTCCTTCCATTCAGATAGGAAGGAAGGTATTCAGAAAGAGGTGGGAGAGGAAGATAAAGAGAAAAATAAATGAATCCAGAGTGGCCCCCTCCCCAGGCTCTCGCTCTGCACCTTGCATGCCTTCCCAAAGTGCAAGGGGAGTGAAGCGGCATGTGGAGCTGTTCTCCAGGGGAGAGCAGAGGAAAGGACCCCTCACCCCCACTTCAGGGAAAAGCACATGGTAAGGTGGGGACTCCTGTGACATGGGGTTTCTCCTAGAATGTGAGCTCTAGGAGGCAGGGGCCATGTTCCCGGTGTATCCCCAAGGCCCAGCTCAATGCCTGTAAAGAGTTGCTGAGTGAGTCAGTGAGCAGAGCTCTTGCAGCTGGGATTCTGAGTGATTTCTCAAATGCAGGCTCACTTTATTTTCAGGCGGCTAAACACTCTGCTCCCTTAGCTTAGCTCCAGGCCAGCTGCAAAGACTCCCTAAGCTGGAGGCAGGAGGGGAGATTCTGTCCTGTGTAATCTTTTTAAGTGACTTCTTTGGAAAAGGCTTTGCATGCATTAAACACTGGGTTGGCAGAGACTTAAGCATCTTTCAGAGGCAGCGTCAGGCAGCTGCTGCCAATAGGGACCACGAGAGGCTGGGTAGAAGACAGATGAGGGATTATCTCCTCTCTGTGGAGCCAAGGAGGGGCAGGGGCAAAGGCTGTGACAGCACAGTCCTGAGAGTGACCAGGCCCCTCAGTTTCCAGAAAACACCAGGGCTGCTCCTTCTTCTCCCTCAGGCACAGAGTGGTCCTGCAGTCAGGAGCACAGATTTAAGACCTACCCATTACCATCCTACCAGCTCCCCCCTCAGCTGTGTGACCCTGAGCAGTTTATATTCCCTCTCTGTGCCTCTGTTGTCTTATCTGTGTGTTGAAACACCGACTGTGCTGTGGACTTATATTGTGACATAGATTTTGATTCCAAAGTCAGCCGGAAACCATGTATAGTCCAAAATACCCTTGAAAAATGCTTTAAATCGCCATAAAATTCAGCCTATGCAATCTGGTATTATCTGCAGTTCATACAGAATTTTCCAGGCCCACTAAAGGACCCGCCGGGAAGTCTGTGCACGAGTGTCTGGGAAGTCAAATCATTCTGTCTTCCAGATAATTACCGACCTCTTGGCAGTGAATGGCGGTGGGGAGGGGTGGGGTGTGGTGGGGTGAGGATTTCTCAAGCGCTCTCGTTTGCCTAAAGGCTTTTCTCCATTCTGCTTTCAGAGCTTCTGTAATTGTCATACCTGTTAATAATCATTTTTGTTTGGAAACAGAAAGATCAAAGAAATCACTTTGATCACTTTGGCACTGGATGTGCTAGGGGTGGGGAAGTTGTAAAGCCCCCAGACTTGTCCCACAGATTAAATGAGATACTGTAAGGTCCCCGAGCAGGACAGTGTTGGGCTCAAAGTCCTCTCTAAAGGATAGGTTTGGACCAACATTATTACAGTTATTATGTCTTTGGACCCTCAATTCAGCCTGGCCATAATTATCTGGACAGTGCAGTGGATGCTGTCAGCACGCTACCTGCGTTCCTCGGGTCCCTTTGCTGTTTTCCTAAATGCTCTCTCCCCCACTGGCTTGCACCTGAGTCTCTGGTGGGGGAGGGGTTGTCCTCAGGCTGCCCTGCCTGGGAATTTATGGCCTACCCAGCTCCCCTCACCCAGATCTTCCCACGGGCTGGAGCCATACTGTCTCTAGCACTCCCGTGCAGGATGGAGTTAAAGGTTTCCTCCCATCTCCGTTCCCCAGGTCCATTTCAGTCCCACCACTTCCTCACAAGCTGCTTTCACATGAATAGTCAGCTAAGTTTGAGAGGTGCTGGTATTTTCTGCCCTGTGGGGATGGAAACCAGTGTAGGGGTCATCTGGGAGGAGAATCCATCAAAGAAGGACACAGTGGGAAGGAAAGGGAGAGGGGAATCACGGAAGGTTTGGAGTGGAGGCAACTTCAGGCGTAATGCACGCTGACCTGGACTTGGCAGATGGAGAAACTGAGGACTAGGAAGAAAAGCCACTGGCTGGGAGGGCTAATGACATTGCTGTGGGGCCGAACTAGGCTTGGTGTCTGGCCCATGAAAGTGCCCAGCGTGTATTTGTGGAATAAGTGAGTTGAGTGGGGAAGTTAGCAGTCCTGTCCTCAGAGCCAGAGGCTTGAATGTGGTTTCACAGAACATTTGCCTTGCAGAGTGGGTCCTCCGGTGCCTGGCCCTCCCTGTGGAGTAGTCTCTGGGTCTCTCCCCCCACACCCTGGAGGCCTCTGGTTCAGGGGCACCCCAGCTAAGGTCCCAGTGCAGGCACGCCTATATGGCTTTGTCATCTGCCCAAATGTGCAGGGAGCTCATGCCTCCCTCCCTCCTTCCCTTGCCAGAAAGGTATTTCACAGGGGAATCAGAGATCTTTTGTCCTGAGCACCTCAAACTCTGATCTGCACACCAACTTTCTACTCGTTGGGATGTAGATAGATTCCAATCCTGGGAGTTTGGGGTGGGCCTCAGAATCTACATTTCAAAGAAGCTCCCAGAGGATGCAAGTGCTGCTGGTCCATGAGTCACACTTGGCATAGGGTCCAAGAAAACACCTTTGTTTGCACCACCCCCTCCTCCCAAGAAGACCGCTTCCCCTCACCCACCCTTTAAAGCTCAGCCCCCATACTTCCACTCCCTTAGAGTCTTCCTCACCCTTTTAATGGGAATACATCTCTTGCCATGTTGGTTTTTCTGTGCTCTTATAGCGTTTAACATCTACACCTTTGTGTCCTGGACTGTGAGCTTCTTCAGAAGCTTCGTCTGATTTTGTAACCCCTGTAGCTCCTGTTCTGCTCCCTGGCACATCTTAGCAAATGTTCTCTTGCATGTGCCAAGCACCGGGCTCAGTCCCCAGAGAGCACAGACAGTCCTCAGCTAGTCTTGAGAGGTGGGCGTAGTGTCCAGTGGCTTGGAGAGGTGAGGAGAGGTGAATTTCTTCAGGTCATGTAGCTCAAGTAAGTGGCCAATCCCATTCAATCTGTCTGTTAAATCCAACTGTCAAAGCCCAAGCTCTTAGGCACTCTGTATTTGTTGAATGTGTGACTAAATAAATGAATGAACCAATGAATGGTTGGATGAATAAGCCTTTCAGCTGAGAGAACTGATTCTGTGTCAAATGTGTCACATGAAGCTTGGGAAGTCACATGCCTTAATTCCAGGTGGGTCTGATTATCCCCCAATCCCTTCTTCCCTCCAATTCCAAGATTTCCACGAAATCCTTATTCATAACTGGGACCTTGCCCACGAAGAACAGGAAACTGACATATGCAGCCCCAGACATGCCACTTTTCAACACCCTTGGGTTTAGTCCCCAACATCTCATCTGTCACTAAACAGGAGCTCCTTTCCCTAGAGTACAGAGACAGCAGCGTTCCCAGCCTCCTGGGGGTGGCATAGGGGTGGGTGCTGGAAGGCAAAGCTGCCTTTAGAAAAGCACAGTGCTGACGTGGAACCAGGCAGCTGTTAGCCTTTATTTTACAGGAGCAGCTTATCTCAGATCATCTCCTCAATCACAGGCCCTTAAACAGCTTCTGACAATCAATTCATATTCCTGCTGCCTCTGCTATTGCTGAGAGGTGGAGGGAAAGAGCTACCGTATTTGCCCGTGTATAAGCAGCAGCCAGCTGGTGGCCTCCAACTCCCCAACCTGCTGCTTCTGCCGAGGGCAGCACAGGGACAGCTGACACTGACGAAGCCCTTGGCAGGTGCCGGGGACCCATGTAAATCCTCTTGGTGCCATAGCTCCTTGAGTTTTCCTTACATTTCTACCTGTCTTGTTCATTCTGGTCAGCACACTCTAGACTCACCAGCTTTTCTGTACCTAAAATGCTCCAAGTTGCTGTTCTTGTTGGCTGAAAAGCTCTTCCCCACATCTTTGCACGGTACCCTCCCTTCCCCATCTGGGCATCAGATCCCGGAGGTTTTCCCTGACTTCTTTGTCACCAGCAACTGCCTCCTTCCCACCCCATTGTCTTGTCTTATTTTATTCCCAAAGCTTATCACTATGTGAAGGTCTGACTCTGTGCATGTTGGTCTGTATTTCCCCACTAGCATATAAACTCCATGAGTGCAAGGGTTTATTTTGTTTATATCATCAGCCCCTAATAGCGAGTCTGGCAAATAGCAGGCGTACCTATGGCTTACTGAATGAATGAATGAGTGAATTCGGAGCCTCATCATTATTTCCATTGTGAAGATAGGAAAACTGAGGTTCAGGGAAGTTAAGTGATCTGCTGAAAACCACACAGCAGGAAGGCCACCCTGGCCATGTCTGACTGCAGAGAGAGAGCTGGCCTGCAGCCGTCCTTCCTCCCTGGCTGTGAAGGAAGCAATTGTGCTCGGGGTACCGAAGCATGAGTTCTTGTTTTGCTTCTCATCCCATTTTCTCGTCTTGTCCTGACAGAGTAGGTGACATAGTGGCTCACATTTATTGCAGAATGCCCAGGTGCTTGCCATTAGCTTGTCCTGTGCTAATCGCTTTCCATGTATTAGCCTATTTAGTGCCCTGAGATATTTTTTATCCTCATTTTACATGGAGGCAACTGAGCCAGGGAGGCAGGTCACCTTGTTAGTGGCCAAGAGCAGGCCCTGCCATCCCCTTCTTGGTTTTCTGGTCCTAGGATTGTCCCTGTGGACCCAGAGTGTTGTAGGGAAGCCAGATCACACTTCTTAGGCTCCAGCTTGCTGCTAATGACCGATGTGGAGCAGGTGCTCTTTACCAGATCAAGGGGCAGAGGAATGAGATGATGACCAGGGTGAGGAGGAGCCTGGCTTGGATGCTGGCTCTGCCCCTCACAAGCATGTGACTCTCCTCTTTGGCAGCCTTTTCTGCACACATCACCTTGCAAGGTGCAGAGTGCAGGTGAGCGCTGAGTGAGATCAGGCGTGGAGGGGTGGGCAAGTGCGTGGCTTCTGGAAAGCCTCTGCCAGTGGGAGGTGTGCTTGGACATATGGCTCACCGAGGCTGATTGCTAGAATCACAGCATGACAGGATTCATGGACGTAGGTGCCCCAGACCTCCCTGCCTCCTCCTTCTTCTCTAGGAATCTTCCTTCAGAAAGCACCTGGACCCAGAGTTAAGTACTGCTTTTTGTCCCCCAGGCTGAGCAGAGACATTTCACAGTGTGGCTCTGCCTGGATTTTCTCCACTTTCCCTGCTCTGTCTCCAGCTCCCAGCCAGTGCCTGAGTCACAGTAGGCCCCCAGCTGTGCTTGGGGGAGGGAATGTCAGGTAGAAGCAGCAGCTTGGGCAAGGGCAGAAAAGCATGAAGAAGCACGCCCATAGGGAAAAGGCAGCCGTCCAAGGGCGGCGGGTGAGAAGGTGAGGCGAAAAGGGCATTTGGACCAGATCACAGGGTGCAGCCTGACACCAGGCAGGAGAGAACCCTCAGGAGGGGGATAGGGGTTTGAGAGGCTGACTTTTTGGCAGCTGTATGAAGGACTGCCGGGGCAGGGGACAGAACAGAGTGAAGAAGGACAGATAAGGAGCTATCCCCAGAGTCAGGGTGATGTTCAAAATACTTAGCTGCTGGCACCAGATCAATGAGACAACTGGTATAGGTCATGAGCCTCGGCCAATCAGAAGGGGCCAAGGCAGGTGCTTGGAGACCCCTGCGGTGTTCAGCGTTAACCCTTCCCTGGCTAGAGCCTGGCAATGTGCTGGCTCCAGGAGTGGGCCTGTAGTGGCCTGGGTCAGAGAAGTCAGACCCTCAGACCTGTGGATGTTTGCCCACAGGTAATAGAAATAGGGCAGTATGGTAACAATGATAATGGCTGTATCAGGGCTCTCCTGGGGATGGTCAGTCTCAGCTGGTGCCTAGGTCATGGAGAGACAGAAGCAGATTTCCCAGAGGTTGCTCACATAAAATTGACAGGAGGGTTCCCACATTGTCATAAGGCATCTTCTTTGTTCAAAGCTTTGGGGGATGGGGTGGTGCCACCTCGTCCTTACCTCTTCCCCATGTTAGTCATTTAGTTTTGCCTGATAATACACATGATATTCAGGCCTCAAAATACACATGATACTCAGGTCTGGCCAATCAGCATTTCTGTCCACTGGACAGAGTGCCTGGCCCAGCAATGAGGTGGTAGTTCTGGTTGGTGCAATTTGAGCCAACCCTAAGAATTTGATTCTAATTTTTGGCAGAAGGATATCCTTTTTCTTACTGGGACTACTAAACTGGAGGATCTAAATCCAGAGGAAACTTGCTTTAGAATGAAACAAGCACAGAGCAAAATCAGAGTTCCCAAAGGAAGAGGTTAAGCCCCTGGATCCAGCTATGCCTGATGCTTACCTTGGACTATCTAAGCCAATAAATTTGCTTTTTTTCTGAAGCCAGTTTGAGCTGGGTCTTCTATAATTTTATTTTAAATCTTCTTTTTCTTTGGAGACAGAAACTTATTTTGTCCCCCTCGGTAGAGTGGTATCATAGCTCACAGCAACCTCAAACTGCTAGGCTCAAGAGATTCTCTTGGCTCAGCATTCCAAGTAGTTGGGACTACTGGTACCTGCCACAATGTCCAGATAGGAGAAACAGGGTCTTGCTTTTGCTCAGAATTCCTGAGCTCAAGCAATCTACCTGCCTCGGCCTCCCAGAGTGCTAGGTTTATAGGTGTGCCTGGCCTGGGTCTTCTATGATTTACCAATCAGATTATTCTCCCCTCAGAGTTAAGAATTGAGATGCATAGAGGCCAGGTGCAGTGGCTCATGCCTGTAATCCTAGCACTCTGGGAGGCTGAGGCAGGTGGATCGCCTGTGCTCACAGGCTCAAGACTAGCCTGAGCCAGAGTGAGACCCCCATCTCTAAAAATAGCCGGGCGTTGTGGTGGGTGCCTATAGTCCCAGCTACTTGGGAGACTGAAGCAAGAGAATGGCTTGAGCCCAAGAGTTTGAGGTTGCTGTGAGCTATGATGCCACAATACTCTACCAAGGGTGACAAAGCAAGACTCTTTCTCAAAAAAAGAAAGAAAGAAAAAGACTTGAGTCCCCAAAACTAAAGCTTTTTTATATTGATAAACAAGAGACCACATAATGCCAGGTTCGAGTGGCCACATGGTCACATAGGAGCAAATACCAGAGATAGAGCAGAAAGGAACAAAACCAGGGTGGGGGTGGGCATGTGAACAGAGAGGGGAACATGAGAGACCATGTGGCTTCAGGGAAAACAAGAAGGGCCTTCTCCCTGCTCCTGGTATCGTTGTGGCCCCAGCAAGCCTGTTGGCATTTCCTGCCCTTGGTTCTTCCCCTAGCCCTTGTATCCTTCAAGGTCAATCCTAAAGCTGACCTCCTAGACTTGAGTTAGTTTGAGTGGATTTTTTTTCCCCCAAATAATTTACAACCAGTGCAGCAGCTGACTGGATAGTGGGGACAGGAAAGGGACATGGACCAAGGATGACATTGGAGACTATATCATGGGGAGAAGAGAGGGAGGCAGAGGCTGGGGGTGGGGGATGGCTGGAATTAAAGCCTGTTAGGCCTTTTCTTGTACCCATAGCCAAGCCTGATATACAGATACTGTGAATTCCTCTCTCCTGGAACGAAGCCAAAAGTCCAGGCAGCTCAAGCAACCGGAATCTCACTGTCCTGCCCTGCGCAGAAATGCAGACGGTGTTGGCCACGAATGGCCATATTCGTGCTGGTCCCCTCCCCATCAAAGGTTTCACTTCCAAGTCCATCCTCAGCCGGCAACCTGGATGTTACCACCCTCCTTCTGAGGGCCCTTCCAGCCTCCCCGTTCCGTCTGTACCATCAGCCACACCACACGCACAGCCTCTCCCCAGATGATCTTTCACTCCCTAAATCACTGGGTGAAGACCAGCCATTGTTGGCTCCCCTTCCCCCTACACACATCCTCTGGGCACTCACTGTTGCTACTGCCACAGATGGCTTCCTCATAAGTGCCTGCCACCTTTTGCCAGGCTTGCTTTGACCTGGGGGAGTGGCAGGCAGGCCAGAATGCTGGGGAGTTGGCTCCCCCAGGAGCAGCCCTGGGCCCATGCCAGGCAGGAGTCAGTGGGCAATTACCCCAGTTTCTTCATTCCTTAGGTGGGACAACTGGGACACTTATTCTAGACCATCTTTGGTCTCACAGTCTCGGGGAACCCAACCTAAGTCAGGGCTGATACATCCGTGGGCCAAGTCACTGTGATTCCTCACCCACATTCCTGTCTGGCTGACTTCCAATTCATTCTGTAGTCAAAAGACTTTTCCAAAATGCAGAATTAATCATTTCCCTCCCCTGTACCCCATTGCTCTTAAGCAATTTTTAAGCCCCTAACATGGATGACAGAAGACTCTGCTGACCTCTCACAGCCTTGCTGGGCCGGCTGTCTCCTCCACCTCCCTTCCCTTCTCTCCCTCTCAGCTCCGGCCATGCCGTGCGCAATGACTGGAGACTCTCCTACTTGCAGTACTCTCCCATCCAGACCTTTGCTGAGCTGTTCCGGCTGTTCCTGATTCCTGGACTCTTCTCCTCCTTCCCCTCCCCCAGGACATTGGCCCCTCACGCTGACTTGCATTCCCCGGTCTCCTTCCCCTAGGAAGCCTTCCTTAATTGGGGTGGATTAGATGCCGCTCCTCCCTGCACCCATAGCACCCCGCTGTGCCTTCTTCACCTTGGGCAGAGCTGTTTCCTTCTCTGTCCTTCCTTCTAGACCTAGCTGTGGTTTTCAGTCCTGCTTGCACATTAGGAACATCCAAGAGCTTTAACAAAATGCAGATACCTGGGCCCCACCACAGACCAAATCACATCAGAATCCCTGTTGGCTCGGCCCAGTATCTACTTTTCTTAAAAGCTCCCAGGTAAGTGCAGTGGGCAAAACCACATTCTGATACTGTGATCTCCCTAAGGCAAAAGCTGGGTTTTACTTTTTTCTTCTTCAGTTCTGGGTACATAGTAGGAGATCCTTGACAAATGATGGCTATCAATATAAATGACAGCTACTGACATGCTGTCCACCTGTTCCAGGTGCTGTTCTAATGGTAACAGTGAATAAACATGAGCGAAGAAATGAGTGAGTGAATGAATGCATGAGTCAGTGAATGAATGAATGAATAAATTTTAAAAAAGACCCACCCAAGTCCATCTGGGAACTGGAGACTCCAAAGACTTGTCTGTCCTTGAGATGTCTAATTATCTAAAGGCAGTGATTAGCCTCTTGCCAACCCCCTAGCAGAGATTAAGTAGTCATCCAGCCTCAGGGCACAACCATGGGTGGTCACTGCAGAGCCCCCAAGTCACCAGCAAGGGGCCCCCAGCAGTCACTGAACTGGAGAGGTTGGGAGGTAAGTGCTGGATGGTGGGGGAGGGAGCCAAAGGGCCTCTCATTTAGAAATGAATTTGAGGGGGGAGAAGGGTCTTTAAAAATCATGGTTCTGAGGTTGTTGTAAAGAGTTGGATCCACCCTCAGGGATGTGGGGGCTGGATTGGAGGTTGGAGGGCTGGGATTTGCCACTCTCCTCCCAATGAAAATATACTGGAGAGTCCAGCAGAGAAGCTGGAAAATCTTCTCCCAGTGTCATCGGCAAGAATGAAAATATATGGCTTAATAAAAAAGGCTGATTCAATTTCAAACAAGTGGCTCATACCCACCTCTAAGTAGCTGCTGTTAAAATTCAGGCTCTAGCCCTGTTTTAAATGAGGCTTAGGTAGGGGAAAAAAGAAAAGGCCTCTTTGGTGGGAGGGGTCATGGAGTCTTCAGTGAAGCCTGATTCAATCTGAGGTTTCTAAATGGAGTCAAAGCAAGGTCTTGATGTTTTGCTTTAATTTTTTTTCTTCCTTTCACAAAGTAGGCTCTAAATGGCATTAGCTGTAATGAGGCAATCCCCTATACTCCCTGGGGCAGGGCGCCTGGGGGGAAATTACCAAGCAGAGGCCCCTCCAGGACTGGCTGCCCTTGAAGGTGCTTCAGGGGGGCTGTACCTCCCTTTGTTCTGTCTCCAGAGCCAGAAAGAGCCCAGGCGGACCTGGGTGGCATTCAGAGCTGCTCCTAGCCCCAGCTGCCAGTTCCCTGTTATCTGAATTGAAGAGATCAGAGGTTAAGTGAGAGATCAGAGTCCTGGGTCAGGGAAAGAAAAACAAATCCCCGGGGCCTATTGGCTGTGCTCTTGAAGCGTGTAGGCCATGCCCTTTTGTACAGATGGGGGAATATTTTATACAGGGCCCTGTCCTTTTCTGTTACCATGTAAATTGATTGATTTTCTTTTCTTTAATCAAGTTAGGGGAATTTCATGGGGGGGTGGGGTGGGGAAGGATTGTATGGGCATTTGAATTGTGTTAAGGTCCAGCAGTAGCAAATTCCCAGTTCTAGCCTTGGCTTCATGAGATGAAGCTGTCAATGATCTGTGCCTCAGTTTCCCTACTTTCTTTCTTAAAATATTTTTTATATTTACCTAGAAGGATTTGGAAGTTGCCCTATTTTCAAAGGACAAAGACCAAGAGATGATAAAGGGAGAAGGGATCTGGGAAGTGCATGGACTTATTCAGAAACCCGGTGATCCAACCTGTGAAGGAGGGAGGCACAATTTAAAAGCTTGTCATTCTGGGGTTCTGATGAGCTGGGCATGGGTCAGGCTATCAGGCAGGAAGCACTTGTGGAGTCTCTACTGGGTCTTAGCCTTGTGCAAAGAGCCTTTGGGGTCTGTCCTGTCACTGAAGGACAGGACAAGCTCATGCCTCTCAAGGGGAATCCCATCTTGTTTTAGACCCAGAAAGATTCCAGCTTATCTAGGCTCTGATTATTACTAGCCGTGTGACCTTGGGCCAACTTCTTGAGGCCTCAGTTTACAAGGCTTGTCGTCTGAGGTTTGATAATTAATTTCACAAACTTGCCACCATGTCCTGACATAGGTAGCACGGTCCAAACAACTCAGTAAGGTTTTATAACTGTGGTATATCTGTCTCACAGCTGTATTCCTGTTGACCTGCGGTGGTATCTTGCTGAGTCGAGATCGTTGTCATTCTTGTGTTTTTGTGTGCTGTATGACAACAGCTGTGATGTTCAGTCCAGGAAAAGAGTTTCAAAATTGCTTTGAAGGGTAGACTAGGTGCTGGAGTCAGTGCATAGCTTCCCAAGGGGAGTACTTCTAAGCAGATTGTAGTGATCTTCAGCAATGAGGTATGTAGCACTTTTCTGGAGTTTTTTTTGAGGCAGACTCTTACTTTGTCACCTCAGTAAAATGCTGTGGCGTCATAGCTCGCAGCAACCTCAGACTCCTGGGCTCAAGCAATTCTCTTACCTCAGCCTCCCGAGTAGCTGGGATGATAGGCACCTACTACAATGCCCAACTATTTTTAGAGGCAGGGTCTTCCTCTAGCTCAGGCTGGTCTCTAACTGGTGAGCTCAAACAATCTTGGCCTCCCAGAGTGCTGGGATTACAGGCATGAGCCACCGTGCCCGGCCTACCACTTTTTACTTAATTGTTAGACTTTATACATGAAGCTCTTAGCTGTTATCTGGTAGGGGCTAGTGAATAAGTACCCCAACTCCTTAACCCCCAAAGACAGTGGCTCTGAAAGGTATGTTCTACACCGTTTCCCAGAATCTTCCCAATGGGATCAGCTCCAGCTTCCATGGGAGGACTTGCTAGATGACACACCTTTTATCCATCACTTTCCTTCCCTTACCTGACCCCCCCTCCCCCCGCCCCAACAAACTGCTTGCTCTCAAGACTATCTCAGCGTTGCCTTCCGGAGGCACTAAGACAATGGGGACAATGGTAGGAGGATGATTTGGGTGATGTAATTATCAAGCAGCCCAAGAGCACGCAGGGGAAGTCCTCACATCCATCATTCCTAGGTGTCCCTGATAAGACTTGAAGCGCATCTGAGAGTCAGCACATTACAATAAGGAGGAAAAGTTGCGTGAGACTGAGTGGCTAGCTCAGACAGTGTGTATTTTAGATACTCAGAGGAGGAAGTAAAGAGCTGATGCTTCCATTGGGCCCCTTGGAGGAAGTGGAGCACGAAGCTGTGATGCAGTTGACGCAGGCAGCCGTGTTCACGGTGCTGGACGAGCGACTGGTGCACGGAGGAGCCGCAGCACTTCTTTACTGCAGGAGTTTTCAGCTGTCAGCACACCTTGAGGCTCCCTGTTAGCACTAAGTCAAAGTTGGAATTAAATAGCTATTTGAATAGTATTGGTCTTTCTCAGTAAATTATCAAATTCTGAAGGGGGTGACAGGCCACCTCTGTTCAGCAAGGGATCCCAACACCTAGCACAAAGCCTGGGGTATATGTGAATCATTATGAAAGTTTTGATATACATAAAAATCAAGAAATGTAAAATCTGCAGAGATGGAAGCAAAGGAAGCCCTCCCAGCAACACTGAGCAATACGCCGAGCAAGGTGAAACTTTCAGTGAATCAGAAAAGTCACTGCTGACCATGTTTCTGACAAGTGAAATAAAGGACCATAACACAGTTTGTTTTGAAACTTTTGTAGTGATCCACATTTAAGTCTATAGTAAATTAGTGAATGGATCAGGAACTAAACCAAAACTGGTCTGGAAGCAGGTTGAAGAAGATCAGGTTAAGGTCCTAGTGAAGGCATAAAATTGGCAGGAACGGAAAAGAAAGAGTTGTGAAAAGGGAGGCTCAGGGTATTGATTGTGACAATAACTGGGAGCCATTGAAGGTCCTTGAGCTAGGAGTTGATATGGCAGAAACAGTTTTTTTAGGAAGATTCTGGAACTTTCCTTAGAGGTAAAATGAAGTTTTCTTACCCCTGATGCCCTGGGGTATCTGTGAACCTAAGTGAAATAACCTATTGGCAGTGCTTAGTACAATGTCTGGTTATCTACTCATAATACTGACCCAACAAAGGTTAGCTACTGTTCTTAGTTCTTTAGTTAGTGCTTCACAGAGTAACAGACTAAACAGAGAAGAGCAGGAGGCCATTCCCTGAGGCCATAGTGAAGTGGTCACTTGTGCCAAGGAAGTAACATCTGGAGAGAAAGAAAAGATAGTGGACATTGTCGTGTGCTGCCCAGATTCCCCTTCTGGAAAGAGCTGGTTCCCCTAGATGTGGGAATGCTGTCGGATGGCCTCGGACTGGAGGACATTGCTTTACCCAAAGCCTTGTCTCTGTCTGCGGCAGCCCCCGTCCAGCAGCTGATCAAGGGGAATATAGAGATCTAACTCTTTTGCTCCAACTTGACACTCTGAATGGGTGTCCCAGGTCCCCACGGGGCTGGCTGAGGTATTTGCTCAGCCTGCCTCATGGCTCAGCTTCTCCCTCGGCCCAGCTCCGCCACCCTTCCCTCCTTTCACGGGGGACAGTGTACTGTGAACACTCCCTGCTTGCCTCCAGCTCAGAGACGGAGTCCCAGGGAAGACAACCTGCGGCAGGAGAATGAGGTGGGAGAGCAGTGCTGTGCAGACCTTGAAGGAGCAGGTGGTTGGCAGGACCAAGTGCTGCCACAAGACCAGGAGAACAAGACCGGAGAAGGCTGCTGGATTTGGTCTCCAGGAGGCCAGCGAGAATCGTGGAGCTAGAGATTGCCACCAAAGGCTAAGAAGGTGATGACAGAGTGAAATGAAGACTACAGGTGCAAAGGTCTAGAAATCAGACCAGAGAAGAGGACAGCCCCGTAGTGTCGGGGTCCTGTCAAGTGGCTTTCACGTATTTTGTGAAATACTATCAAGGAGTCCCATCAGAAAACCCTCTGACCACATGTTCAAGATACTCCAAAGACCTCTTTCACGGTCAGATTTTTAAAAGAGCAATTTGTTTTTGCAGCATTTAGAATGCAAGCCTAGGGACACGATTTCCCCAGCACTGTAAAGGCTGCAATCTCTAGGCATTTTTAAAATGAGAATCCTTTTCCACCCAGCTAAGCTTCTCCCCCTCTCCTTCCTCCACAGACGAGCTCTTCAGAGCCTCTCCCTTCAAACTCCGGCCCTATGCCTCTTCCCTCTTGGCCTCCCTTGGCACAGATTAATCCAACAAATATTTATGGAAACCAACAAAATTGCTACAAGTCAAAAGCAGCTCATTGAAATTCTTTCCCTCCCCACTTTCACCCTGAGTCCCCAGGCTGGAACAAAGAAAGCATGGAATAGATTTGGAGCCCACCAGCTCTCTGGTGAGACACTGGCTTCCCCCATTTCCTGGTAGACCCTGCTGATTCCTGCACAAGTTCATGGCTCCTACATGCTCGCAGGTCTCCTTTTAAAGATGTTTATGTAAAGGGTGGCCCTCCTATTAGCTCTGTCTGGGTTTAAAACAAAGTCTAGACTCTTACACACTGCAGATAGGAACATGAAATGGTACCAGCACTTTGGAAAGGCGTTTGGCAATTTCTTAAAAAGTTAAACATACAGTTACCCCATGACCACCATTCTACTCTTAGATATTCAGCCAAAAGAAAGGAAAGCCCATGTTCATACAAAGACCTGAATGTTCATAGCAGCTTTATGTGTGATAGCCCCAAATAGACAAACTCTGAGTGTTCATCAACTGGTAAATACATAAACAAAATGTGTTGCATCCATACAATAGCCTACTACTCAGCCATCAAAAGTTACCAACGGGTTGGCAACAATAGAAAACTACAGAAAATGCACAGTAATCTATGGTGACAGCGGGCAGATCAGTGGACACCTGAAGGGGAAGTGGAGAAGAGATGGAAAGGAAGGAATAGAGGGGCAAGAACACACTTTTGCAGAGAATGGTTCCGTTCATTATCATCATGGTGGTTATAAATAACTACATGGACATCAAACTACATGGAGTATCAAAACTCATCACGTTGCATGTTTTAGGTATGTGAGTTTATTACATGTCTATTACACCTCCATAAAGCTGTTCAAAAACATTTTTTGTAAAGCAAAGTCCAGGAGGAGGAGGTCATAGATTAAAGAGTAAAGTCTCTCTTTGAAAGAAAGTGCTTTGTTCTTGGGTTGGCATAACCTGAAGTTTCTTCTTCCTGGACACTCCCCCAAGTGATATGTCCTTGGAATCACCCTCACCATGTTGGAACTGAGTAGATTTGCTTTCCACTTAATACTTATGTTATGAAAAAGCCAGCCAAAAAAAAAAAAAAAGTTAGGAAATATTAGGTTTGATATCCTGAACAAACAGTAGAAACATAGTTGATATTTAAAAGAAGAGAGGGTCCATCCCTACTGGTTAAATTCCCAGAGTTGGCTGCATGATCAAAACTAAATTTGGCTTATTTGTAAATACAACTCTTTTCTGAAATGTTTAGAAGCATTCATTTACTGCTTTTGAAAGAAATATGTATGTATATTGCTTTAAGTGAATGTCTGGCATTTGTTGTCTTGATGAATCATGATTTATTTGGCTTTCTTTTATAACCCTAGTGTTAGATGTTTAGGTTATTTCCAGTGTTTTACTGTTATATATCATAGCGGACAATTTGGTCAAGAGCACACTGGCCGAAAGCAAATTGATCAAGCTGTCAGTGCGGCTGGAATGTTGAATTCGTTGATAATGAAAATTCTCAGTCATTATGTTTATAGAAGGACGAAAGTTTTGTTTGCCAAGGGGAAATTTAGCCTGGAATGACTTTCCAACTTTTTATGCATCTTTCAGCAAGATCATCATTTTTTTTTTTCTTATCTAAAGTTTTTGTTTGTTTTCTTCTTTTCAATGTCCCCATAGTTCTAATCATTTCCATCCTGGTTTGAGAGTAGACCAAGAAAGAAGCAACCAAGCAACCATCACTAAAAGATGGAAACAACTCTATTGTTCATCATTTCACATCTTGTTTAGAGGGCTCAAAATTTATGGTAGGTACCCTGGTGATTGAAAAACTAATCTTAGTTCAATTTGCTAAATAAATAGCTTTAGGAAAACATGGTTAAATAAACACAAGTATCAGTTACAGAAAATGAAGTCTATCTAGATTTATTTTTCAGCATGAATAAAGTTTCTACTCTTACCCCCATGTGGGTAGGAAAAGGAAAAAAGCAACTTCTGACCCCCGGGAAATGGTCTGATACTCACAGCAATGCCATGATGTTTTTCTGTCGGGCAGACACAATCTTATAGAACATCAACATCAGACAAGGTCACCCTGCAACCAGGATAAAGTAAACCAACAAGGTCACTGTGCAACCCATGAGTACCAAACCTCTTGTCTCACCTAAGAAGGATGCCTGCTGCTTCTTTATCAATTGTAGCTCTATCCTTGCTTTAGTCTGTTTCCCATATGGATAGGATTTATTGTAGTACGAACCCACAGAATTGCTCTTGCCTTCTGATAGGACCCATCTTCAGTGAGCCTGCTTCCTTACACATCCCCTCAAACGACCTAACCAAAGCCTCAAGACTAGGTTCTTTCTTTTGCTCTTACTGAGACCTTCACACCTCCCATGATGTCCTTGATCCCTAGTTGTAACCATAATAAGATCAACTTATTCAAAAACAAGTGTGCTCCTGGGTGCTCCTTGGCTGAAGGGCATTGAAAAGGTTCTTTTCTTTAGTTCATTGTTCCCTTTATTTATTTACATTTTTCCAGTATCACTAGCTTCTCTTCCCAGGCAAGACAAAAAAAAAAACAGATCAGAAAAAGGTGACCAAAAATCCTTAGACTCTTCCAGAGAAAGTCGTTGTTAACATACTGGCATAGACCTTGTCTAATGTGATTCCATTTCTCTGGAGAACTCTGGTTAATATAATGACCACCTTCTGATATAAACAAGGATTTTTATTCTATCTCTACCATATCACATATGTGTGTAATGATGAGCATCCATCTTATGGTTGCGATATCATTTAACCCACTTCTTTTTTTTAATAATTTTTTTTTTTTTGAGACAGAGCCTCAAGTTGTCCCCCTGGGTAGAGTGCCGTGGCATCACAGCTCACAGCAACCTCCAACTCCTGGGCTTAAGCGAGTCTCCTGCCTTTGCCTCCCAAGTAGCTGGGACCACAGGTGCCTGCTACAACACCTGGCTATTTTTTGGTTGCAGCCATCATTGTTGTTTGGCAGGCCCAAGCTGGATTCGAACCCGCCACCTTGGGTGTATGTGGCTGGTGCCTTAGCCACTTGAGCCACAGGTGCTGAGCCATAATTGTTATTTTTTATTAAATCATAACTTTGTACATTGATGCATTTATGGGGTTCAGTGTACTGCTTTGATACACAATGTGAAATGCTTACATTGAACTAACACATCCATCACAATTATACTCATTTCTTAATAGTTTTGAAATGTACTATTGTATCATGCACATTAGGTGAGGTCCCCCAAGTACTCTCCCTCTTCCCATGCCCCCCCTCTACTCCCCTCTCTCTCCTTTTCCCTTCTACTTTCTGGACTATAGTTATGTTTTGCCATTCGTATGAATGTGTAGGTGATTCTATATTGATTTCATAGTAGTATTGAGTACATTTGGATACTTTTTCTTCCATTTCTGAGATACTTTACTAAGAAGAATATGTTCCAGCTCCATCCAGTTTAACCAACTTCTTACTGATAAACATAAAACAGATGTCTTACTACTTACCATCAGCACCCCAGAGCATGCTTAATTAGCTGAAAGAGAATCAGAAATTTTAAAAGTAGATGGAGACTTTACATCTTTGTATTAACCTGGATGGAGGTGGAACACATTCTTCTTAGTAAAGTATCACAAGAACGGAGAAGCAAGAATCCAATGTACTCAATACTAGTATGAAGGCAGTAGATGATCTAACACATGGCCACATAAGAGAAAAACTCAAATTAATTCAAGGTGGGGGGCAGGGGAATGAGGGAGCGGGCAGAGGGGAGGAGAGATGGGGTGGTGTGCTCCCACTTAATGGGCACGATATTAGGGTATGTGGCACACATCTGAGGTGACACACAATTATGGGAGGGACTTTACCTGATATAATTGCAAACATTGTAACTAAATTCTTTGTACTCTAAATTAACCTGAAACAATAAAAAAAAAGAAATTTTAAAAGTAGAGCAAATAAAATTTCAAAATTTCTTTAAAACATTTAAATGTTTTATCTAACTATATATAGTTACGTGTGTGTATGTGTGTATATATATATATATATATATATAGTCATACAACTTCTCCACAGCAGATCAAAACTACCTGAACATGAGGCCAGGCACAGTGGCTCATGCCTATAATCCTACCACTCTGGGAGGCCAACGCAGGTAGATTGCCTGAGGTCACAAGTAAGATCTGAGGAAGAGCAGACCCCCATCTCTAAAAATAACCAGGCATTGTGGCGGGTGCCTATAGTCCCAGGGACTCAGGAGGCTGAGGCAAGAGGATGGCTTGAGCCCAAGAGTTTCAGGTTGCTGTGAGCTATGTTGCCATGGCACTCTACCAATGGTGACAAAGTGAGACTCTGTCTCCAAACAAACAAACAAACAAAAAAAAAACTACCTGTACCCACGATTAGCAAATGTTCTGTTTGGCTAAAGTGTCATACGGAGTAAATTGCTGTTGCAACCCATATGTTTTCAAACAAATAAAATGAAGCCACTGTAAACAAGGCTGTGACAGGACATTCTTATAATTAAAAGTGTTTTTTGCACACATCCTGCAAATATTTCATTACATTCCTTCTCAGAAGTGGAATTGCTGACTCAAGCAATCTGCACTTTTAAAGCTTAAGATCTATAATTGTCCCCCTGGAATTTATTCCAGCTTGTGTGTTTAAAAGATAGTTTTTCAGTACCGCCTATGTAGCAGGGTGTACTAGGCCAGGGATTCAGAGACAAGCAAGCTTACCATAGCTTCAAAGGACTGTGGCCTGTCATTTGCCTTTATGCCTGGCACAGGAGGCAACAGAAGGCGCTCAATAAATATTTGTTAAATGAACAAATGGATGAAAGAAAAAAATAAATGTATATCAATTGGCTTTTGCTATGTAGGGAATCACTTTCTTATAGGCTTAAAACAACAGTTATTTTTCATAATTTTGTGGGTCAGCTGAGTGGTTCCTCTTATAGGGGCTGTGTGACTATCCTGTGTGGCCAGCTGGTGGCTTAGCTGGGGCTGAGTGCTCTAGCCTGGCCTTGCTCACATAAGTGGCATCTGGCAGGCTAACTGGTCTTGCTGGGCTTCAGCTGGGAGGGCTAAGCTCATCCTTGTGGCTTCTCGTCCTCCAGGCTAACTCGGGCTTGTTCATGTGGTGAACACAGGGTTCTGAAGAGCAGCAAATGAAGACAAGCTCCCAGGTACATGCACGATTCAGATCTCTCCACATTTGCTGTTGCACCATTGATCAAATCAAGTCTCACACAGAGCCGGAGTGCATACAGTAGGGTCTGGGTCAGGGCATGGCTAGAGAGAGGAATACAGCAGCATTTTGGCTGTCTATACAGAGAAGGAGTGCTCCTGATTCTAAGCGCTCAGCCTAGGTCTGTTTACCTAAATGCCCAAGTTAGAAATGTGGATCAGAGTTTCTGAAATTACACTTTGAGCACTAAACTTTTCTACTGACTTGTGTTTAGCTTTGCCTTTGAAGAAAAAACCCAAAGTTTTCAATTCCAGAGACTGGGTAAGAAAACCATTTCTGGGGCCTCAAACTGTGGGCTTTGAATGGTGATCGCCGCCTTGTTTTTTGACCTTTTTCTCAACGGGTGTGAAGAATGATAACTCCATGCTGCTGAGGCCACCAGTGACTGATTCCATCTCTTCTCACAGAGTTCTGTGGTTACCCTGGTCTCCCATCACATCGTCTATTAATACCACCAATGTCATTTTTTTCACTTGTTGGGCACTGGGAAGATGATTTCATCTGAAATTCCTTATCAATTAAACATTTGCCTCAGGATAGCAATGCAAGAGACCTCTTGGGGGAGAAAAGAGGTGTCTCTCATTAAGCAATTTTTTTTTTTAATTTTGTGCATATTTTCAAAGAACAGTTGCTAAAATGATCCCTTTGCTACCTCTCCTAGCCTGGAAATTGCTGCCTCCTGTTAAGCACACATGGCATGTTCGAAACAAGAGAAAATAGCTGGTGGAAATCTTGTGCATTCTTTACTGCAGAGGGCACAGAGGTTAATTTGGGAAATAGTTCTCTAATAGAAGCCAGATCTGGGGAAAGTTAGGAAACAAATTTAGAAATCCTGTCTCTGGCATGGGTGAGAAGAACACTCCCCCCCCCTTTTTTTTTTGCATCCACCAATTAAAATTTAGAGGTTTTAGGGCGGGGGCTGTTTGTTTTTTTGAGAGGGACACCCTTTGATGGTTTGGGCGCTTGCATACATGGGGCTGTCTGGGTCAGTTAAATGAATAGGATGGTCTTAATAGCAATTTATTCTCTCTTAGGGGGCTCTGGTTTAGACGACTATTCCATGAGCTGTTTATTGTCTGGCTTGTTTGATTCTGAGAAACGTTTTGAATGCTATCTTAGGGAGAAGCATTTCCTACCAGCCCAAATTCATCCTTCCCTTTCCCACTGCCCCCCCAACCCCACAAAGATACTCTCACCCACGCACACACACTTTGTACTGTTGCCCCAGTAAGAGTGTAGAACAGAGCTTCTCAAATTATCCCCGGTAAAGAGTCAGTGTTTTTAATCCATTGCAGACCAACACATTCCTAAAATACAATCAAAACGAATTAATAGGAAAAAAAGGTGTACAAAATACGAGCTCACTGTTTATTGTTATTAGATTCAGCAGACATAAAAGTACTCAGTTAAATTGCTTTACAAGTTTCTAAACACTCTCAATGTCTACACTTAATTTGTTGCAAATTGGTAACACCCAGCACCAGTGGGTGGGGCCCCTCCCCGCAGCGCTGGCTGACGTGGAACCCCCTCTACACGGTGGACTGAGCACCTGACAAACACGCCTTCATTTACTCAGCCGTTTATCCTGCACGCGATGATTGAGCCTGTGTTCCACCCTGGAGTTCTGTGGGACTGGGCTGTTAAAGATAAGACTACAAGCCTGTCCCTGGCTGCAGTGGCTGGGGCAGGGGAGAGGCATGGGGGGGGACCAGTGAGGGGCAGCTCACCCCGGTGTCAGAGCCAGGCACTGCTAGCTGGAGGAGGTGGCCTCTAAGCAAAGTCTAGGGAGAAGAGGAGAATGGGCTCAGTGAAATCAGGGCTTTGGGAAGGTAAAGGACAGAAAGGCAGAGGTCCTCCCCAGGGAGAGTGAATGGCATTTGAAGATGCCTTGGTTTGCTGGACGTGCAGCAGGCCGTTTGCTCTGCGAGGGGATAGAGCTGGGGACAAGAGAGCTGGAGCACCAGCAGGGGCTTGGAGCCAGGTTCATGGGCATGAATGGCTCTGAGAGTTCCGAGTAGCACAGCCTGCACAGATGCAGAGCCTACAGGACCCAGAAGTGGTTTATTTGCAGAAGAGGAATAAAGAGGCTTTTAGGAGGTTCTTGAGCCAGACAGTATCGGGTATGGGCCTCCCAGAATCTGTCCAGTGAAAGGGGCTTGAGCTGACCTCTGGGCTTGGCTTCTACCATCATCCTGGTACCACTCAGAATTGTCTCTTGTTTTAAAAATTGTATTAATTTGTATTTATTTTAGAGATGGGGATCTTGCTATATTGCCCAGGCTTGGCAATATAGCTCACTGCAACCTCAGACTCCTGGGCTCAAGTAACTCTCCTGCCTCCACCTCCTGAGTAGCTGGGACTACAGGCACTGCTGTCCCTGGCTTGGTTTCTTTCTTTCTTTTTTCAAACACCAGCAACTACCTGAAGCTCAGTGTTTGATGTCTGTATAGACACTTCACACTTCATCTCTGTCTTTGTTGCCTGATAGATACTATGATGAAAAAGCAATGTATTTGATGCTGAAATCACACAACATACTGCTGGCATCTTGTACAAATTACAAATTGCTGACAAATCTTGTACAAACTACACATTTGGTGTTTGGGAGGGAATTGAACCAGACTTAGTGGATGTCTTTATTTTTAGATGACAAAGGGTATAACATTTGGGAATTTCCAAGGTAGCTGGGCAGGACTGGAGGTGGAGTGATTTCCATAGGTGGGCCCTGGGTCTCCCCCACTCTCTCTGGAGAATGTCAGGGCTCTCACAGGCACGACAAATCCCAGGAGCACCTGGGATTCTGAGATCAGAGTGTGTCCTGCTGCTGCTGTGGTTTCAGGAGTAAATTCAGTTCATTGAAGGAAATTCCTCTGGGTCAGTTCATAGACCAGAGTTAGCACCCTGGGAAGATGGGGACGGAGGAGGGAGAGGGGCTCCTCTAACTAAAGGTAAGCACTGGGCTCATTCATTAAAAGTCCCAGCAGCAAGGTTTCAATGCCTCACCCCTCTGGAGCAGTGAGGACTTGGATTAGATTGTTTTCCTTAAAAACCTATATGTATAGGACGGTGCCTGTGGCTCAGTGGGTGGGGCGCTGGCCCCATATACTGAGGGTGGCAGGTTCAAACCCAGCCCTGGCCAAACTGGAACAAAAAAATAGCCAGGCATTATGGTGGGTGCCTGTAGTCCCAGCTACTCGGGAAGCTGAGGCAAGAGAACCGCCTAAGCCCAGGAGTTGGAGGTTGCTGTGAGCTGTGACGCCACAGCACCCTACTGAGGGCAATAAAGAGAAACTCTGTCTCCAAAACTATGCATATAGGCTTGGTGTAGTGGCTCATGCCTATAATCCTAGCACCCTGGGAGGCCAAGGGAGGAGGATCCCTTGAGCTCAGGAGTTTCAGACCAACCTGAGCAAGAGTGAGATCACGTCTCTACCAAAAATAATTCTCCAGGCATTGTGGCAGGTGCCTGTAGTCCCAGATATTCAGAAAGCCAAGGCAGGAGGATCACTTGAACCCGGGAGTTTGAGGTTGTGTGAGCTGGGCTGATGCCACGACACTCTAGTCTGGGCAACAGAGTGAGACTGTGTCTCAGAAAAAAAACAACATATATATATGGTATATGTCTACATATACACATATATGTATATCTGTGAATTGCTTGACCTGAAACTGGTTTCATCTATGTGTCCCCTCTGCCTAGAATTATGACCAACATCTATGAATGGATGACTTGTAATTTCCCCACTGCTCTAAATTCTTTTTTTTTTTTTTTTTTGCAGTTTTTTTGGCCAGGACTGGGTTTGAACCTGACCCC
>NW_003852410.1:14517756-14584148 GCF_000181295.1 Otolemur garnettii
GAGCTGAAGTTTTGAAATCATTCATGACTTACTCTTTTTTTTTTTTTTTTTTTGCAGTTTTTTTGGCCAGGACTGGGTTTGAACCTGACCCCTCCGGCATATGGGGCCAGCACCCTACTCTTTTAAGCCACAGGTGCTGCCCTGCTCTAAGTTCTTTTTCCCACCCTCTCAGAGATAGCAGACAGGGTGATGTTTTCCTTGTGGGCTCCCTCTCCCGTCTCACTTCTCCACTGCCATTTCCTGAGGCCACCCTCCCACCCCCAATAAATGAGTTATACTTGAACTTCTGAGGAAACTCAAACTAAGGCGATAGACAGCGTCTTGTGTTCCAATGATGACAACCTCACGGGGAGACATGGTGGAAAGATATTTTCCTCCTTTTAAATGCTTATTTAGAACAACTTCAAGCTCAAGAAAAATTGAAAGACTATATACACTTTCAGCCAGCCCTACCAATCGATAGCATTCCTCAACAAGTGCTTCATCTCCCCCCTCTCTCTTCTCTCTGTCCCTCTCTCTCTGTATAAATTAGACAGATACATAGATAGAGACCTAAAGAGGGGGGAGAGAGAGTCTTTATTTTTTATTTTTATTTTCTCAGAGGGAATTTGTTTTTATTGGCATACTTGTCCACGTGAAGAATCTTGAATTTCCTCTGATGAAGTTAGATCAATACCAAGTGGTGATAGTGCTCACTTATCAGTTTTCATTAATAAACAAATGACTGCAACCTTCCACAGTCAACATGGAATAAAGTCAACACGAAGTAGAGATAGCTCAAACCCTGATGCGCCTGTGTTGCACAATTAACAATAAATCCATTATTAAAGAGTCTTTAGACTTCAGAATCTAAAGAGTCTTCGGAGAGAAACTTTTATATAAATAATATATATATATATATTTTTTTTACTCCCTGAACCATTTGAAAGTAAGTTGCAGACTTTATGAAATTTCACCTATAAATTCTTCAGAATGTGTCTACTAGAACAGGGAGCATTCTCTCACATAACAACAAATTCCAGGAAAATAATCATTGATACAATGACATTATCTAAGATACAGTCCACATTCAAATTTCCCCCAGTTGTCCCAATAATGTCCTTTAAAGCTGTGGGACAATGTATCTGCTTACCCCATCACTAGTCCTTTCTCTTACTGGGTATAAAGCAGTGAGCTAAGCTCATAGTGAATATCCATCCATTTAGGCCAAATTGCACAGAATGGAATGGCTTCCCTAAGACCAAAAAAGTGGGAAATTTAAGTCATGTATTCTGGCAGAAGGACAAATATTGCCGCCAAAGTATGGAGCATTGCCAAGGCTCTCTGGGTCCTAGTTAAAATAGCTGAGGGTGCAGAGCTGGGGCTCTCCTCGACCTCCACCTCCTTTTTCAGAGACATTTTCTAGAAAGTCCTGGCATAGGGAGGGGAATTCTTCCTTCCAGGTAGCCCATACTTATAGTGATCAGTCCACTTCCTAATTTTGGACAGCTCTGCTATCACCAAGAACAGATTTAAAATTTTCTATTAATTGGAAGGAAAAGAAAGTGAAGTCTAAGAAACCCAGTGACTGTCCTTGGTACTCAGGGCGGGCTGCCTAATTGGAAGGGCCCACCACCAAATGATAGGCCTCTTGTTCAAACATGATCCTGACCCATTGAGACCCCCCACTCCCCACTGCCGGAGAGTCTATTTCCCCTCATCTGTTTTCCCTCTTTTGCCCACCATGCTTATCAGTGTCTCTCCCTGTTAATAAACTCTACCCTGTCACTTAAAAACAAACTATTGTGGATTTCTGGACAGGGTTGGCAGAGCATCATTGCCTTCTAAGAGTGGCCCTGAGTGACTCAACAAGTCACACACTCCGTGAGTATTTGCTTGCTGCCGGAATTCACTGTGAAGATCTTTTTGAACTTGAAGGTTTACAGGAATGTCCACTGGTTGGACAAATGCTAATTTTATGAGGTCTTTTTATGCTTATCTCTGGGATTGGATATCATGAAAAGTATGCACAGATCATTTTTTTTTTTTTTTGCTAATCAGCTTTTGTTACTGTTTATGTATTTAATGTGTGGCCCAATCCAACTCTTATTCTTCCAATGTATGACAGAGAGAAAAACAAAAAAAGAAAGTTTGGACATCCCTGGACACAGAAAATAGTGAATATGAACCAAATAGTGAAGGTCTTAAGGCACACTCGAAGGAATTAAAACTTGAAAGACTTAAGTCCGTGCTAAAGTGGTCGGCAATGATTATAACCCACGCTCTTCTCAGGATAACAGGGCCTGCACTTCTTATAATGCATCTGCAACTGTCACATATTCACTCTGTCACCTGGTAACACGATGTCAGATCTGGTAGGTATTGCCCACCAGAACCTTGCCCATTTCTATGCCTACCCAGCAGGTAAATATTCGCACATGTGCTGTATCCACCCTCTTCTGTTAGGGCTGGTCTGACGGGCCATTTCTCTTCCTTGTTACTCAGGGCAGGTCACAATCTGTTCTACCCTACCATGTCCACCTTGTCCCCTGCACTGTGTGTAATACTGCAAAGCCACTTGCAGGGCCAACTCTGGAGGACAGAATTGCTGACATTATTTCAGATACCAGAGCCCTGAGGAGCTTCCAAATGCCCATTTTTATGGAAAAAATGGTGACTTGGGAAAAATAAGCAAATGTTTTGTGACCTTTTCGGGACTGTACATGTACATACCTAATTATAAAGCTTCCTTTCTGGAAATAGCCTATATGTCAATCTCCTCCTGGATTAGCCTAACTAGGAGGATAAATCACCATCCTTAGTGGCGGCCAAAATAAACGTCACACAGTGATTGGGACTTCGCAGCACACCTGGGAGGGGTTGGGGCCCGATGCTATCAGGAAGGTGTGGCTAAAATCAACTGTGAGTTCACATCTCAAATCACTGTCCTTGGTAGTAGCAGTTTTCACCTAAATTCTGGCAGAAATAAACATTAGCAGAGGGAGAAACGAGAAACTTCTTGTCAACAGGAAACACGTGGAATGTATGGCCCAGAAGCAGTTGTGTTTGGCGAACATGTGATGCCCTAATTTTTTTTCCCCCTGGGATTTAATAAAAATAGCCAGGAAGTTTATATTCACCAAAAGCAAGGAATCTGAAGACTTCAAATCCCTTTCCAGCTTAGCTCCTGGAGGGTGATGTGGGGGTAGAGCCTCACTGTTCAAAGAGTGACCAGAAGACCACCAGCATCAGCGTCACCTGGGAATGTCTTGGAAATGCAGTATCTCAGGCCTCGCCCCAGGCAGGCTGAATTGGAACCTGCATTTCCACACGTGATGCAGGTGGGCATTAGGGACTCTGGCACTGTATGACCTTGGGTAAGCCAGAGAGCCTCTCCGAGCCTCAGTTCCATATTTTTTGTTTGTTTGTTTTTTGGGTTTTTTTAGAGACAGAGTCTCACTATGTGGCCCTTGGTAGAGTCCTGTGGAGTCACAGCTCACAGCAACCTTCCAACTCCTGGGCTTAGGTGATTCTCTTGCCTCAGCCTCCCAAGTAGCTGGGACTACAGGCACCCACCACAACACCCAGCTACAGTTCCATATTTGTAAAATAGGCATGCAAATAAAATCTATCAGATAGAGTTGTCTTCAGAGTTAAATAAAATGACCCATGCACAGCTCTTAAAAGAGTCCCTCAGGGAAGAAAATGCTTAAATTATCATTATTGCTAACCAGATTATTAGTTCCTGGACATGTGATCTTGGGCCAGTCACATTGTCTCTTTCTAAGATCAGGGTAGGGGCACTGTTGTACTGAGTTCTTGCTCCATCATAACCTGTTTTTCTTGTCTTAATAATTAGTAGAATCATAAAGGGTCAGGGCTGGAAAGGAAGTTTGGGATTTTCTAGCAAGTCCAGCCTCTTCATTTACCACCACGGAACACTGGAGGCCCAGGTGTTGCCTTGCCTGGGATCACAGAGCTAAGGGCTGTCAGAGCCAGGTGAGAATCACGTCTTCAAATTGCCTGTTCCAGAAACTCTCCATCATAATAAAAACAATAGCGATTGTTCTTTGGTTACTTCCTTGGTGCCAGGCACCAGACTCAGAGTTATCGAAAGAAACATCTCATCTAATCTGCAGGACAATCTACCATTTCAAAGACATAGTTAACTAATTTACCCAAGGCCACAGAACCAGAGCTGAGCCAGCTGGGGTGGACTCGGTGAAATCTGTTCCCAGTGTGCCTTCCCCTTCCACACCAGACCCCCTTGCAGGGAGATGGGCACACTGGCGGGCACTTCTGGGTGTTGATGCTTCTGTCCCTTGGCCTAGGTGATAGACACAGGAGTATTTAATTTGTTATTACTCTGAACTGTGTGAATATATTTTAACACACATACACACTGTGTACATCAAATATATAAAAGCTGAATAGAAAAGAAAAGAAAGGGCTCGGCGCCTGTGGCTCAACTGGCTAAGGCGCCAGCCACATACACCTGAGGTGGCACGTTCGAATCCAGCCCGGGCCCGCCAAACAAGAATGACGGCTGCAACCAAAAAATAGCCGGGCGTTGTGGCGGGCGCCTGTGGTCCCAGCTACTTGGGAGGCTGAGGCAGGAGACTCACTTGAGCCCAGGAGTTGGAGGTTGCTGTGAGCTGTGATGCCACAGCACTCTACCCAGGGGGACAGCTTGAGGCTCTGTCTCCCAAAAAAAAAAAAAAAGAAAAGAAAGAAAGTACTGGGGCCACAGGAGGAGTCCCCCTGCCAAAAAGAAAGAAAGTACTGGGCCACAGGAGGAGTCCCCCCCCCAAAAGAAAAAGAAAAGAAAGGAAGGGGAATCTCCTAGGTGATAGAAGCCTAAGTGGTCTCAAGGCAGAAGAGGCTTGGACTTGGCAGACAAGCAGCGAAACCCACCAGGGCTCAGCCTAGGAGCCTTGTGATGAGATTAGCACCGTGACTCAGGAGCAGATAAACTAGTGCCTGATGGGGCCAGAGGCTTGGGGGTGGGGCTTCACAGAGGGGAGGGGAGATAAAATCTTTGTAAAATTGGGCTACGGGCCCAACCTGGCTCATGCCTGTGATCTTAGCACTCTGGGAGGTGGAGGAGGAAGGATCCCTTGAGCTCAGGAGTTCCAGACCAGTGAGCAAGAGTGAGGGCCTATCTCTATTAAAACTAGAAAAATTAGCCGAGTGTTGTGGCAGCCACTCAGGAGGCTGAGGCAGGAGAATCGCTTGAACCCAGGAGTTTGAAGTTGCTGTGAGCTAGGCTGAGGCCATGGCACTCTAGCCTGGGTGACAGAGTGAAACTCTTATTTCAAAAAAACAACCCCCCACCCCACCCCACAAAAAACTGCTCCATGAAGAAAGTGATTTTTGTTTTGCTTTGTGTGTTCTAGGTTAGAATAGGCGGGCTGGATTATTCTCTTTCACTAATTTCCCAAGACATCAGTGGAAACTACACATGATTATATTCATGGCAGGGTGATTTATGATAGTGGAAATTTGGAAACCACCTAAAAAGCCAAGTATAGGAACTAATTTGGTAATGTAAGGTGTTTCCATAGGAGGGATGGCCGAGGAGAGCCATTTGAAACCGTGATGCAGTGATCATGACAAGGATGGACGTTTAGCTGTGCCCCTCTATTGGGCTAAGCACGTGACACTCATTCTGGTAATGGTCACAGTACATCCCTGGCCTGCAGGTGAGGAAATGGAGGTTTAGAGAGGTGGCCAACATCCTGGAGATATGATCTGGAAAGATGTTCGTGGGATCTTAAATTTAAAAAGCAGGGTGGCTGCATAATTTCAATTTCATGCACAAAGTCTAACAATGAAGGACTGGTGTTATAAAACTCTTCACAGATGAGCCTGACTGTTGCGGAGTTCAAATTATAAGTCATGGTGTAGATTCCTAACGGGGCACAATGGAAAGAATTCACGGCATAGTAAAATTTTTTGTTGTTGTTGCAGTAAACGTTTTTTAAAAGGCAAGGCAATATTTATAATATGATCCCATTTAGTAAGCATGTGTGTGTGTGTATAAGCAGTGATTTTATTTTTTATTTTCTGAGAGAGAGTCTTATTTAGTCACCCTGGGTAGAGTGAGGTGACATCATAGCTCACAGCAACCTCAAACTCCTAGGCTCAAGCAATCCTCTTGCCTTAGGCTCCAGAATAGCTAGTAAATAGTGATTTTAAACCAATGTTGATTTTGCCTCTCCAGGGACATTGGGTAATATCTGGACATGTGTTTGGTTATCATAAATGGTGGTCGTGGGGGTGCTATTGGCATCTAGTGGGCAGAGAGACCAGGGGTGCTATTAAATACCGTACAATGCACAGGGCAGCCCCCTAAACAAAGACCTATCCACCCAGAACAGAACCAAGTTTGAGAAACCCTAATTATACACACACCCCCACGCATGCACAGAGCTATCAACACACACACATACATTCAGGGACAGAAAGTCTAGAAGGAATATTTCAGAATGCTGACAGTGGTTATCTTTGGGTATAGGGTGGATTTTTTTCATATCTCTAGTTTTTAAATTTTTTTCTACAAAGGGGCATATCAAATGTGGTGAATAAAAAGAAATTATATAGCTACAATTGCCTTAGAAATGGTTCAGTTAGAGACAAACAGAAGAGCAGCAGAGAGAAGGAAGGTTTTGGAGGGAAGTTTTTTTTTTTTTTTTTAGAGACAGAGTCTCACTTTGTCACCCTCGGTAGAGTGCCGTAGCATCACCGCTCACAGCAATCTCCAGCTCTTGGGCTTAGGTGATTCTCTTGCCTCAGCCTCCCAAGTTGCTGGGACTATAGGCGCTATGTTTTGTTGCAGTTCAGCTGGGGCCGGGTTTGAACCCACCACCCTCAGTATATAGGGTCGGTGCCCAACTCACTGAGTCACAGGCTCCACCCTGGGGAAAGATTTTTCAGGGGTTCAAGAAAATGTTATGTCAAGCCTCTTGGGGAATGGCTTCTGTGATTCTGAAGCTTGGGTAAAAATCAGCCACAAAAGCCCCTGGGGAAATGTGTGTGAGCCTGCAGGAGAAGCTACACCACCCTCTGGGGGTCAGATCTGGAGCAGTGGAGGTGAACTTGCAGGGGGTGTTGTGTGCACACAAGGGCATAAGGCCCGAGCTTTATTGTGGTTATTAACGATGGGCTGTAATACCCCTCACCTGCTCCTCATGCTGTTTGATGGGTCTGTTTGCTCTTTGCCCTTTTCCGGACCAATAACGCTGCAGACTCAGCGGCAGTTCTGCAACCACCTGGGTCACGGCTCCTTATGGGAAATAAAGAGAGAGACAATAGTATCCCAGTTTAAAACAGAAAGGCTCCAGCAGCTGCTTAGCAACTCCTGTGAGGGTTCCCTCCCAGGGCGGAGGAGCAGACATAAACCATCCCATAAAAAGAGAGCAAGAGGGGCCCAGACAATGGCTGGAAACTCAGTGTGGCTCCTGGCAAGCTTCCTGAAAGCTCAGTGAAGAACCAGTCAGAGCTAAACAAAGGGCCACCTCGGGAGCCACCTCCTCAGGGCTGCTCCTCATCTGAGGAAGTATGGGCCTCTGTGCTGAGCCTGTTCCCAAAGTGTCCCAACATCTTAACCAGCGCGGTATCAGCTAAGTGCCCCTCCCAGCCACCAACCTCCTGTCCCATCCCCCTCCCTTTCTATCATCCCTATAATTATGAAATTAACGGTAGCTCTGCCCGGCTCCTCTCAGTGCAGGCTGAGGAAATCGTTCTTTGGCTAGAACTCTAAAGCACAGCCATGCATCAGAACCAGCAGATTCCTGGGCATGTGGCATTGGATCAAGGATTGCAAATAGGTTTCAAGTCCTGTGCCAACTCAGAATGGTCAGAGGTCTGCCTGGAGTGCTGCCCTGAGAAGCTCCCTGGGACTCCGTCCAGGAGAGGGGGAAATGCGTTGTGACTGCTGAGCTCTGTCTGTGGCGGAGTTTTTCCCAATGCTACTCCATTCCTGCATCTGCCCTTGACCAGATGACTATCCACTTAGTTATCCAGACTGCCCTGGAATTTCCAAAGCTGCCACTCCAACTGGCAATTGTTGCCAATTCTAGTAGTGGCACTTTTACAGCACCAGATAACCTCGAGCATTTGTCAAGATGCAGATTCCTGATCCCCAATAACCTGCCTTAGAATACACTGAGGAGCTGATCAGAAAATGCCAATTTCTGGGCCCCACTTCAGAGCTCCTAATATAGAATATCTTGGAGGTCACATAGGAATCTATACATTTAACAACCACCCCCAGATGGTTTGTACTTGTAAGGCTGAATAACCATTAACCTAGAAATATTATTTTTCCTGTACAATCATACCTGAGAATATTCTTAAAATCACTATCCTAGATTGGCTTATGGTGATTTTAAAATATGTCCAATATCCTTTGACACTTCTCTTTCTAGGTGTGAGCTGGAATTATAATGAATAAAATGTGGCTTTGTAACAGTGTGTGACATCCAAGATCAGGGCATTAAGGGATTTGTGTCCTCATCCCTACTCACTCTTGGATCACCTGCTCTGTGGGGAGCCAGGCGCCATGTTGTAAAGACACTCAAACAGCCACATGACGGAGTCTTTTGAAGGCCCCACTTGAGCCATCAGATGACTGCAGCCCCAGGAGACATTTGACTGCAACCTCATGAGAGGCCCTGAGCCAGAACCACTTAGGTAAGCAGCTCCCAAATTTCCAACATGCAGAAACTATGAAATAATAAACATGTGTTGTTTCAAGCCTCTAAATTTAGGGGTACAGTTGTCCCTTGGTATCTATGAAGGACTGGCTCTAAGATCCCTTTGAACACTAAAATCCATGAATTCTCAAGTCCCTTATATGGAAGGGTGCAGTATTTGCATATAACCTACACATGTACTATATGATTTAAATCATCTCTAGATTACTTATAATACCTAATAAAATGCAAATGCTATGGAAATAATTGTTACACTGTATTTTTATTCATACTGTATCATTTTTATTATTGTATTGCTATTTTGTTTTGCAGAATATTTTCAATCCATGATTGGTTAAATTTATGGACACGGAACCCACTATCAACCTAATAAGCCACCCCTAAACACAGTGAGCTTAACTTCCCCAAATGGAAGGCTTTGTTTTCCTCCAGCCAATCCTCTGGGCAGAGCAATAGGGAATGTGCAGGTAGGCTGTTCCCAGCTCATCTGAGGCTCAGCCAGGCTTTGGTTCTTCCATGAGTCCCAGGGGCGTGTTTGTCTAGAGAAGCTTTGTTTGAAGTCCCACCTGTGTGTATACCCTTTGCCCTGCTCCCAGTGTGGGCTCTAAGCTCTTAATAAAGGTCACAAAACTTTGACAATTCAGCCCTAGTTTCTCCCCAGCCTCATCTCCTACCATTTCACCTCTCTGCTATCCACTTCCCTATGTTCTAACCATCTGCACGTGTGCCTGGCCACCTTTGCATATGCTCTTCCTGGGAGGTGGGGGAGCTGTCATACCCTGATATTGCCTCCTCCAGACCTTCCTCAGCTCCCCGCGTCCCTTCCAGGCAGTATTGATGGCTTTCCTCTGTTCCACCAGCACTTTGCACACTCTAGCAATGATGTAAACCTTATTTGTAGTGTAAATTTGGGTTTGGGGGTCTAGAGGTTAACTATTTTAAAGGAGAGTGGTTTGAGCGCCTAAATACAAACATGCAGAATTTGTCTTTGTTTATTCTTCAGTGCTTCCCAAATGTTAGCATTCCCAAACATTTCCTCGCAGGGAATGCACAACCTGAATCTATATACCATCCTGAGTTTCACATACAATTGAAAAGCTTGGGTAACCTTGACTTTCTATGATTTGTACCTTATGCACCTGCATTTGATTGCAATCCGTTTGGTGACTCCTCTGTAGTGTCTCATCTGGAATGACAGGTTGCCAGTGCTGGGAAGAACTGTTAAGATAATTTAGGCCCGTAGTTCTAAAAGTTTGAGTTACATACTCCTTTGATAATATAATGAAAGCTATGAACAATCTCACAGGAAAACTTTGGCCCCCTGAAATTCCTACATGGATTCCATGTTCAAAAATCCCTAATACAATTTAAACCCGTGTTACAGATGAGGAAAATGAGGCCCAGAGAGAGTTAGCAAATTGGCCACGGTCTCAGAGCCTGTTAGTGGAAGAGCTGGGAATGGAAGGCAGATCCTTTTGCTGTTACATTCCTGATTCCTTCCCAGTAGCAGAGATCTCTCTATGGCCTCCTCCATCTGGGTCAGCCTCCGTATGCTGTCCAGGGATGCAGAATCCTCACTTCACAACTCCAGCCTGCTTGACACTTCATCCAAGTTAGGGTGCTTGAACAGGCGCCTGTGTCCTCAGTGATGTAATCATCCAGAGGGTTCAAAGAGTGGGCCTTCCCTGGTCTCCTGAGAGGGGTGGGCTGGGCTCAGAGACGCTCACCACCACTATGTGGATTCTAGGCAGAGGCATGTCAGACAGACCAGAATTCATGCTGAAGAAATTCCAGACAAAAATGGGGGCCAGGGGCAGCACCTGTGGTTCAGCTGGTAGGGTGCTGGCCCCATATACTGAGGATGGTGGGTTCAAACTCAGCTCCAGCCAAACTGCAACAAAAAAATAGCTCGGCATTGTAGTGGGCTCCTGTAGTCCCAGCTGTTTGGGAGGCTGAGGCAAGAGAATTGCTGAGCCCAGGAGTTGGAGGTTGCTGTGAGCTGTGTGATGCCATGGCACTCTATAGAGGGCAATAAAGTGAGACTCTGTCTTTACCAAAAAAAAAAGGGGGGGGGCAGAAGTACAGCATAGAGTGAAGATAACAGGCTGAAATAAAGCAGGAGAATTGCTCCTGGCACGAGCTGGTCAGAATCAGACCAGGGGTTTAAGGACACAGGAAGCTAGGTTTGACTGCAGGGTAGATGAGAGGTGTGAGGAAATTGCTGGCCAAGAGCCCAGTGATTCTCCCAGGAAGGTAAATTGTAAGAAAGATAGGCTATTTCTGCTAGGTAACTTAGAAGTGACTACTTGGTGTCTATCAGAGGATAGTTTTCAGAAACATAAGAAACAAACCACTAAAAGTGTCTTAAACCATAAAGAGAATTTATTAGGTCTGATTATGTCAAGGTCCAGACATAGCTTAGACCTCAGGAATAGTTTGATCAAGAACGTGGCTCAGTTTCTCTACAGGCATCTCAGTTTTGCCCCATTCTGCGTGCTGGCTTCATCCTCCTCAGTTTCTCTACAGACATCTCAGTTTTGCCCCATTCTGCGTGCTGGCTTCATCCTCCTCAGTTTCTCTATAGGCATCTCAGTTTTGCCCCGCTCTGCGTGCTGGCTTCATCCTCCTCAGTTTCTCTATAGGCATCTCAGTTTTGCCTTGCTCTGCATGCTGGCTTCATCCTCCTCAGTTTCTCTACAGGCATCTCAGTTTTGCCCCATTCTGCGTGCTGGCTTCATCCTCAAACTGGATTCCCTCATTGCCACTATCCCAGGCCTCATATCTGCAGACTATACTTTCAAGAACAAGAGAGAGCTTCTCTTTTTCCAATCTCTGAACAAAAGCCCTGAATATCACTCTTACTGTACCTAAGTCAATCACTGTAGTAAAGGACATAAGATTCCACGAAAGGACTCAAGAGCTGGAGGTTGCTGTGAGCTGTGACGTCATAGCACTCTACTGAGGGTGACAAAGTGAGACTCTGTCTCTAAAAAAAAGCGGGACAAGTTACTTAGCCTGTCTGTGAGCCTCAGTTCCTTCACAAGTAAAATGGAAATAAGGTATTATGAAGACTAAATCTGTACTAGTTTCTTATTGCTGCCATAGCAACTTATGACAAATGTCAAGGCTTAAAACAAAACAAATATTCCCGGAGGCTTTGGGGAGAATCCATTTCCTGGCCTTTTCCACCTTTTAGAGCAGTTGTTTTCAACCAGTGTTCCATGAGAGGATCTTAGGTGTGCCTCAAAAAAAATTTAAAGATCATTAATTAAATTATTCTTGAAAGAAGTCCAAAGCATAGTGAGTATATACTTTTTTTACTTTTTTTTTTTGATCAACATAATTTAAGTGTAAGTTAAACAGAAGTTTAACTACAGGTTCAAGTGTGTCGTTAGATACGAAAGGTTGAAAACCGCTGTTCTAGTGGCTGCCCGCCTGCCTTGGCTCAGGGTCCTGCCTCCCTCTTCAGAGCCCATCACTCCAACCTCCATTTTCACAGTCACATGGCCTTTCTTTGACTCTGACCTCCCCTGTTCCTGTTATAAGGACCCTTGTGATTACACTGGGCCTGCCTGGATAATCAGGATAATCTCTCCATTTTAAGATCCTTACTTTCATCTTCAAAGTTCCCTTTGCTGTGTACAACATATTCACAGGTTCTCAGGATTGGGATGTAGACACCTCTTAGGGATGGGGTGGACAGCACATTACTCTGTTTACTGAAAAATAGCATAATCAATGTCAAAGCATGGAACATAGTGCTATGTAGAAAGAATTCCATTAATGTCGTAATCATCACTTAGGCACCACTGACCAGGGCTCAGCACTGTGCTAGTCATTATGACCACCACAGTGATCAAAACAGATGTGGTTCTTACCTTTCTGTGGCTTATCCAGTCTTCCCAGTGTAACATTTGAACTCTTATACACAACGATGCTCCGTGATTTCATCAGCTTTTCCTGTATAACCCACTATACCCCAAAGCTTACTCGAAACAATTCTCTAAGTCATCAGTTTCAGTTCTTCTGGGCTGGGCAGGGCCTAGCTGGTTCCCCTACCTGTTTTCCCCTGGTCAGCTGGGGTGCTGGTTTGTAATGGTCTTGGCTGGAATGAATGGGGCCTCTCTCCACGTGGTTTTTCCATCCTCCAGCAGGCCAGTCCAGGCTTGTTTGCGCATTGGTGGAAAGGAGAAACAAGAGTAGCAAACCTCTTTAAGTCCTGGGCTCAGAACTAACACACTGTCATATCGCCACTTCTGTTGATCACAAAGTCAGCTCCGATTCAAGGAAGAAGAAAATAT
This sequence comes from Otolemur garnettii, assembly GCF_000181295.1. Taxonomy (NCBI): domain Eukaryota; kingdom Metazoa; phylum Chordata; class Mammalia; order Primates; family Galagidae; genus Otolemur; species Otolemur garnettii. Next base: position 14,530,754 of record NW_003852410.1, read on the forward strand.
ACTTCATCTTTTGATGGGAGAAGTGGTGACGTATTCTGGCCGTTTTTATAAATGACCACAGTCACACTGCGGGGAGGAGAAAAGAAAAATGGAGGTTGCATCCCAGTGGAATAGTTACCAGGGGTGAATTTTTCCCTGGAAAAGCTGCAAGCTGCTTAGGAGGGGCCCGGGGGTGGCTAATTATTCTTGTGCTCTCTGTGAAGGACAATGCATTAGCATATTTCTTTCTCCATGTGCTAAAATGCCAAGCCCCAAGATCTTTATTATAAATGACACAATTAAGTCCTTGGCAAGGAAAAGTCAAGTTCACCAACCTCTCTTCTGTTTTTCAGGAAGCTGGTACAACAAGCAGAACTGCTGCGCCAAAGTCCACCCAGGTGACAAAAGACATAAATTTTGAGAAATTGAAAGAGGTCACCAGAACACTAAATTCCTTTAAAACAATAACATCTATTTGTCATTGGCATTTGTGAGTGAAAAAAAGCAGGACATAAAACAGTTGATTGAGTTTACCCTAATTTTTTTTAAAGAGAAAAATATTTATATAGGCCTAGAAAAACAACCAGAAAGATGTATGCACCACAATTGTAATGGCAGTTAGAGATCTTGGCTGGGATCGGAGGTGATTTTTATTTTTTGCTTCGATTTCTCTGAAATTTTCCAATTTTCTATAAGAAACCTAAATTACTTTAGTACTAAGATATAATTTAAAAAAAAACCATACCCACAATGGATTCTAATTGCTTCAACATAGAAATATGAAGCTCTAAGTTATTTGATTGTATTGTTAATACTATTGGCTAGAATTCAGGGCTTCCATGTTTTTCCTTTTCCTTTGTGATAATTTGTGATTTCCTAATTTTGAGTTTATAAAATGCATTAATTAGTGCAAGCTCCTGTCATTTGTTCGAGCTTCCATTTCTCTAGATGTTGAAAACTCAAAGCTTTTTAGCAAGTGAGATACCCAGAGGCCGTTGTACTGACTTTTGCACAAATGACCTACAGAGCCCTGATTTCATATCTTGCTCTTGGCTCTAACCAGGGGTCGATATACAGAACATTTCTGCGTCTTTTATAAAATTACCACCAGAGGCATCGTCTGATGTTGGGTTCATGGTCAGTTCTATGGAGATCCCTCAATGGATCTGCCTTGCACACCTTCTGAAGAAGCTGGGTTTTCCAGGCGCCCTGGTGTGCTTCTTGTTAGAAAACCATGAGATGGGCTTGGCGCCTGTGGCTCAAGCGGCTATGGCGCCAGCCACATACACCTAAGGTGGCGGGTTCGAATCCCCAGCCCGGGCCCGCCAAACAACAATGATGGCTGTAACCAAAAAATGACCAGGTGTTGTGGCAGGCACCTGTGGTCCCAGCTACTTGGGAGGCTGAGGCAGGAGACTTGCTTGAGCCCAGGAGTTGGAGGTCGCTGTGAGCGTGATGCCATGGCACTCTACCCAGGGGGATAGCTTGAGGCTCCGTCTCAAAAAAAAAAAAAAGAAAACCATGAGATGAGGTCATTTGTCTTGTTTTCTTTTCTTGTTTCTTGTTTTGCCTTTGCTGCTGGGAATCTCAGAATCAAATTCTGTGGTTAACTAAGGCAACTTCCTTTACCAGCATTTCCTATCATGCGAAAAAGTACCATCATCTGTTCTCTCATTGAAGCCAGAAATCCTGGAGAACATTCTGGGGAGAATTTTCTGCCTTCTTGTAGCAATTACCAAAAGAAGGAATTCAGGAAATGCCACCCCCAAATATGTCGCTTGGGTATGCTGCTTATATCGAACTCAGGGAACAGTGGATGCAGGCAGAGGCGTCCTCTGAGCTCCCCTTATCTGCCTTAGGAAGGACCCCCCCCCCCAAAGGAACTCAGTAGTCATGAGTCCCGTCCCCAGGAATCTCATCAGCCAAGGAAGACGGGCTCTTATCACAGGACAGAGGACTGGAGGTGACACCACACCCAGATACACTTGGCCACAGTCTGTCACCTATTCCCCCCAGGGCCCACTCATCTTTCCCCCAAATCATTTACTTCCCCTCTCTTACATGAAGAGGGTACCTACGCTTCTAGATCTCACTGGGTTTGGGGGTGTTCACTTTTTTCCTTGCACATGACTCCCCCATGCATCTAATAAATTAGGATACCTTTCCTCCTGCTCATCTGCCTGTTCTCAGTTTATTTCATAGACTCAGTTATTGAACCCTCAGAAAGTAGAAGGAGAGTCTTTTCTTCCCTACACAGCCTTGGAGCCCTTTCCTTTTAAATCTCTCTCCATTCTGTCCACCTCTCTGTAGCCTCATGTTCACCTTTTACTCCAGCCTTCATTCTGTGCTTGGATTGCTCAAGGCATCTTCTAACCCCACTATCTGGATCTCATTGTACCTAAATTTTTCCAAAAATCTTCTCTGCAAAAAAGTTCATCTCCCATACTAATAGGACACGTGGTCATGCTAACATGCCAATCTGATCTGGAAAGCTAAAAATCCTTCCGTGTGAAGATTTAATGCCTTAGATCCCCTTGCACGAGACTCCACCTCCCTCTCTCAACCCCCATCTTCCAACTCTTCACTACAGTCATACTGAATCCACAAGTCATGCTCCCTCTTATCTCTGGGATCCTACACATGTTCCCTTCCCTGTTCCCTTGCCTCGAGTGCTCTTCTCTCTCCCCCAGTTCCTCTTTAGCATGGTTAGTGCCATGGATCTACCTTCAAGTTTACGTACTAGCACTGTCTCTGTGTCCTTCTCCCACCCCGGGCTGGGTATCCTTCCCTGGGATCTTGCATTGTCCACAGTTTCCTAATATAGCACTGGCCCTGGTGAGTTGCAGGGCAGATCCCAGGTACCTCTTATTGCAGGGGTCCCCCACTTTTTTGACCCAGGGACTGGTTTCATGGAAGACAATTTTTCTGTGGACTGGGGAAGTGCAGTTTGGTTTTGATACTGTTTTGATATGACTCTGTAAACAATTGATTCAGTATGGTCTCTTGTGGAGTCAGACCTCTGTGTTAGTGCTAATCTGTACTTGCAGCTGCTCCCCAGCACTAGCCTCACTGCTCAGCTCCACCTCAGATCATCAGGCATTAGATTCTCATAGGGAGCTCGCAACCTAGATCCCTCACATGCACAGATTACAGTAGGGTTTGTTCTTTTGTGAGAATCTAACGTGGCTGCTGATCTGACAGGAGGCGGAGCTCAGGTGGTGATGTGAGTGATGGGGACCTGCAGTAAATACAGACGAAGCTTCACAGGCTCCCTGCCCTCACCTCCTGCTGTGTGGCCCAGTTCCCAACAGGCTGCAGACAGGTACTGGTCCACAGCCTCAGAGCCAGCACAGCGCTTGGCCCATAGCAGATGCTCACTGAGGATTTGTTAATGAGTGAATACAGAAATAAACTAGTTTTCTGGCATAAAAACCTCTTCCATATCCCTTACCCCCTCTCCCTAACGCTTATTAATTATTTATTGTTTGGTCTCATTGTTTTACATTGTTCATCTCTGCTATCGTAAGCCAACCTGCAGATCATTTCACAAAATGGCCTGGATGTTCCTGTCCTTGCAGCAAATCTGTACAGCAAGTCCTATCAAGTGGTGGGATCGTTTTCCCACCCCCTGCATCAGCACTGTCCCCCTGTGAATGGCACACAGCTGCAAGAGTGTGGCTGGCTGCGTGTCTGTTCTGGCAGCCCTGCATGTTTCTGTTCCTGCCACTGGAACTGCACTGCTGCCATGCACACTGGCCTGAACTAGCCTGCTGGGTGACGAGAGACACCAGGCTCAGACCTCTCCACCACCCCAGCTGACAGCCCAACAGCCCCCAACCACCAGACATGTGAGGTTATCTTAAACTAGACAGCCCCAGGCAACTGGTCACGTACAGCAGACGCTGGAGTGAGCTCAGTGGAGATCAACCCCGCTTGGCCCAGATCAGTAGGTCTTCTTTGACAGACAGGCAAGAACAATAATGAAGGCTTGTTGTCGTAAACCCTAATATCAAGTTGGTTTCTTTCTTTCTTTTTTTTTTCAGACAAGAGTCTCACTTTGTTTTTGTTGTGCTGGGTAGAATCCCATGGCGTCATAGCTCACAACCTTAGTCTCTTGGGCTCAAGAGATCTTCTTGCCTCAGGCTCCTGAGTAGTTGGGACTACAGGCACCTGCCCTAATGCCAGGCTAGTTTTTCTATTTTTAGCAGAGACAGAGTCTCACTCTTGTTCAGGTTGGCCCTATACTCATGAACTCAAGCAATCCACCCACCTCAGCCTCCCAGAGTGCTAGGATCACAGGTGTGAGCCACTGCACCTGGCCTCAGGTTGGTTTCTTTTACAGCCTACCTTGATGTCTTTCTTGGTGCCTAACCTTGGGTGATGTGATTTAACACATAGGTTGATACTTTAAAGCCTCCAGAGAGTTAGACTCAATCCAGTCCTCTTTTTCTCTAGCAGCTTAGAGTACATAACCCAAATCTCCTTTAAAAACAGAAAGTATACCCAATTTTTTAGATGACCAAAATCCTCTTAAAAACCTCATGTCCGTTTTACTACTTCTAGCCTTTTCTTCCCCTCTAAAAACAAAACAAAACTTAATTTAAGTTTTCTTCCCTAGATTCTACCCAAAGTACCCACATTTTGCTCGTACTTGGATCTTTTGAACCAGCCCAGTGATTGGTTCTGAAGTCCGTGAGTCTTGGTGGTAGTAACTGTCTTCTCCATGAGCTCCAACAAGTTACTTAACCTCTCCTGCCCTCAATTTCCTCATCTGTAAAATGGGCACTATAATCCTACCTACAACTAAAGGTTGTAAAAATTCATTTACCCATTCAACCATGAATATTTACTGAGGGCCTTTTGTGTGAGGCATTGTTCTCGGCCTTGGAAATGTATTCATGAACAATTAGAGGGGAGAAACTTTCTGTCCTAAGAGGCTCACATCAACCAGAGGGAGACAGGCAAAAAACAATGAATATAATAAAGAATAAATTGTGCAATGTGATTGGAGGTAAGTGCAGCCGTGGAAAATAAATCAGGATAAGGGGGATTGGGACGGTGGGGAGGAGATTTGAGGTGTGGGTCTCAGTGGTGATTTTAAACAGGATCATAGGACACGTCTTACTGAGAAGACGGTATATGAAGGAGACAGGGTTGGGCCTTGCAGGTGTCTGGGAGAAGAGCACCCAGTGTGTCGGGGGTTCAGCCTGCACAAAGGTTGTGAAGTGGAAATGTGCCTGGTACATTTGAGGAGCCACATGGCTAGAGTTGAGTGTGAGGGAGGAGAAAGCAGGAGCAGCCAAGAGAGAAGGGAGCCCGCAGATTGGGGACCCTGTAGGTTTTACTACGAGTAACATGGGCAGCCAGTGGTATAAAGCTTATGGTTTGCCTAGCACAGTGCCTGGCACAGAACAGGTGCTTCACAGAAGCTAATTTCTGAGCAGGTGGTGATTTTTAAAAATTCTCAGCAATGTATCTGTCTAGAAGGAAACAAGACCCCTCTGGGGAATTAAGGAGGTAAGGGTTGTCTCCTTCTCTTGTCCTCCCAAGAAGCTCCAGGGCCCTTATGCAAATTTGCTTGGGCAGGAGCTATGCATGTTGAGAAGTGGGGGGGGGGGTCTTTACCAGCCACATGAGGCCCGATGTACCCTCTGGCAGGACACTGGGGCTCCTACCTTAATTCCCTGTTCTGAGGGTTTTCAGAGCACAGTGTTTCTCAAACCTCAGTGTGTATGTGAGTCCTCAAAGGATCTTGTTCACATGCTAATTCTGATTGGTCAGTAGGTGCTGTGATTTGAACGATGGCTGCGCTCTCTAAAATTTATGTTGGAACTAAATCCCCAAGGCAACAATACTAAGAGGTAGGGCCTTTGAGAGGTGATTAAATCATGATGGCTCCACTTAAATGAATGGGATTAGCATCCTTATAAAAGGGCTCAAGGTTGAAATGTGTACCCTCTTGCCCTTTCACTCCTTTCGCCATGTGAGGACAGAGAGCTCCTCCCCTCCAGAGGACATAGCATTCAAGGTGCCATCTTGGAAGCACAGAGCAGCCCTTGCCAGATATCAGTACTGCTCATGCCTTGGACTTTCCAGCCTCCAAAACCATGAGAAATAAATTCCTATTGTTTAAAAATTATTCAGTCTGTAGTATTTTTTTAGTAGCAGTACTAATAAACTAAGACAATTGGTCTGTGGTGGGAACGGAGCGTCCTCATTTGCACAAGCTCCCAGCTGCTGCTGTTGCTGCTGAGTGACAAGAGTCCCCAATGGCATGGTCATAACTCCAGCTGCACATTAAAATCACCCAGGAAGCTCAAACAAAATACGATGCCAGGTCCTACCCCTGAAAATATTCGGATTTAACTGGTTGGGGGTGGAGCTTAAGCAATGGAAGTTTAAAAAGATCTCGCCTACTTATTCCACTGTGCAAGCAGGATAGAAAACCACTGGTTTGGTCCATGCTCCTCACCTTCTAGGCTTTGGGCAGCAGAGCTAAATAATTTATTGTTCAAGCTGGAACATAGTTTAGAGCAGAATAGGTCACAGGTGACAATCACACAGGTTCAGCAGGTATAAACAAGGGTGGTCCTGGGCAAATCTGGGTGTGTGGTCATTTTAACTACATCTGTGTGGGGTCTCAGCCCAGTCTAAAGTTACACAGGTGATTGGAGGTAGAGTCAGGACATGAAACCCAGGCTGATGACTCTCAGTTAAGCTCTTATTGCACATCCTCAGAACCTTATTTACTCATTCTGTGAAATGGGAATAAGAATGCTTATCTTGCCAACCCTAACCTGGGGTGACTTTAGATGAAAAGGAAGCCATATCCACATAAATAAGCTTCATAAAGTTGAGCAGGTCTATGGAATTGGAAGGCATTTTTATATTATGAGTCAGTGGTTATCAGAGCCAGTCTAGGAACTGCCCATCTCTAGTTAGAGTGACCACAGTTATTTAAGTAATAAATAATAAATAATAAATAATAAATGAGGCTTAGTAGTAGAATAACCTTGAGAAAATGGAAAAGTGGGGAGATGGGAATCAGAAAGGCATTTTAAAAAAGTGCCACTCTCTGGATCTGGACTGAGCAGAAGTGGGTTCTTCTGACAAGAGAAGATAAGAATCTCAGAGAGGCCCACAAGCTAAATGGAAATGAATAATGTTTTCTCTAAAAATAACAGAGTTTGCCGGGCACAGTGGCTCATGCCTATAATCTTAGCACTTTGGGAGGCCTAGGGAGGTGGATAGCCTGAGTTCAGGAATTCAAGAACAGCCTGAGCAAGAGTGAGACCCCCTTCTGTACTAAAAATAGAAAAACTAGCCAGGCATCGTGGTGGGCACAATCCAGGTTATTTGAGAGTTTGAGGCAAGATGACCACATAAGCCCAAGAGTTTGAGGTTGCTGTAAAGTATGATGCCATGGCACTCTACCCAGGGTGATGGAGTGAGACTTTGTCTCAAAAAATACATAAAAAATAAGCAGTAAGGCCGGGCGAGGTGGCTCACGCCTGTAATCCTAGCACTGGGAGGCCCAGGTGGGTGGACTGGTTGAGCTCACGAGTTTGAGAGCAACCCAAGCAAAAACAAGACCCCATCTCTACTAAAAATAGAAAAAATGAGGCAAGAGGATAGCTTAGAGCCCAGGAGTTTGAGGTTGCTGTGAGCTATGACGCCGTAGCACTCTATCCAGGGTGACAGCTTGAGACTCTGTCTCAAAAAATATATATATAAGCAGTAAATAAAAATAATGTTACTGTGATTTATAAATAGAAGCATGGCATATCTAAACCATGATGTCATTGTCCTGGGCCTCTTGGATCTAAGGATAGTGGCAACATGAAGATGGAGAGAGACATTGATATTGAAACTGTCAAGGCAGTTTCAAGGAAGGTAAGGAATTGTGGATGACATCCCTTCCAAACTTCTCATTTTCCAGATGAAAAGACTGAGTTCCAGCAGTGCTCTGTGAGTTACTCAATAGCCAACTCTCTACTGGTGAAGCTGAGACAGGGCTCAAGTTCTTTGAACAGTCACTCCAATCAAGTCTGTCCCTTGTGTGTTAATGTTAAAAGAAATCTGGTTAGGACTTAAACAATAATAATAATCACATGCCACTGCCATGAGTTCCCCCCACCGTGAACAGCAATCCTCTGTTATCATCTAACACTCAGTCCCTATTCAGTTTCACACCAGTCATCGCAAAAATATATTTTTATGGTAAGTTTGTACAAATCGAGGACGAAACTTCTCTTCCTACCACTACCTTGCATTCAGTTGATGAGTCTCTCAAGTTGGTTTTAATCGATAACAGTTTCTTCTTTGTCTTAAGTCATTTCATGCTACTACATAGCATAACAAAATATACATAGACCCAAGGGACTGTGACAAACTGGTCAACATCGGAAGGTGGTCAACACAAGGAACTAGGCTTATTGTATGAATAATGTAGGGAGGTGGTCCACTATGGAGGTTCTACTGTATAAGGAACAGGGTTTTATTTCTCACAGCTCTGGATGCTGGCAAGGGCAAGATCAAGGCACCAGCAGATTTGGTGTATGATGAGGGCAGCTCTCTGCTTCCAAGAGGCCGTCCTCTGAAGGGGAGGAACTCTGTATCCTCCTATGGCAGAAGGCAGAAGGCAAAAAGGGAAAAACTCTCCGGACAAGCCCTTTCTTCCATTTTTTTTGAGACAGAGTCTTACTTTGTCTTCCTTGGTAGATGCTATAACATCACAGCTCACAGCAACCTCAAATTCTTGGGCTTAAGTGATTCTCTTGTCTCAGCTTCCCAAGTAGCTGGGACTATAGGCGCCTGCCACAATATCTGGCTATTTTTGGAGACTAGGTCTAGCTCTGGCTCAGGCTGGTCTCGAACCTGTGAGATCAGGCAATCCACCCACCTTGGCCTCCCAAATGCTAGGATTACAGGCATGAGCCCCTGTACCCACCCCAATAAACCCCTTTATAAGAGTGCAATCCCATTTGTGAGGGCAGAACCCTCATGACTTAGTCACCTCTCAATACTGTTGCCTTGGGGATTAAGTTTCAACATGAATTTTTGGACTGGACAAAAACATTCAAACATAGCATCCTCCTGCTTTTTTAAAAAAATATTTCTCCTACATTTTATCTATTGATTTTTCTCTAAAACAAAGTCATGAATACTGCAAATAACTGACATTACTCACTATGCCCTCGGAGGGGTCAACTCCTGACCTCGTGTCTGCAGGTGCACTCGAGCTTCCAGTTCAGCCCGATCCATTGTCACACAGAACACAGTTTCGTCTCTTTGACTGGCGGTGGGGGGATGCAGCTACCAGTACCCTTAAGCCAAACAACTTCTGGTTTTATAAGAGAACAAGACTCCCAGAAGAAGACTTGAGCAAGGCTGGGAGACCACTGGAAATGAACAAAGACACCCCCCAAATGAGAATAGGCAAAGGCGATTTACTCAGAGCCTGGTACCAGGGGACAGGGTTGACAGAGACCAGAGCGGGCAGAGGATCAGGAAACTTTACAGTGAGAAACAGGGGAGATTGCAGGTGTGGCTGGAAGCACACCAGCTTCTGGTGCTGGGCAGATCCTGCTGCTGGGCAGGATCTGGGGGGCGGGAATCAAGGCAGGGCCTCCATACAGCAGGTTAAGAGGACACCCTTGGCTTTTACTTGTTGGTCCTAAGCTGGAAGCTGGGACAGAGATTAGGAAGCTGGCAGTTATCAATCAGTACATGGCCATTTACAGAAGTCATTGATCAGCTTCCTGAGCTGCTTCCTAAAGATCCTGGTCTGACTCCCAGTAAGAAGCTTTAGAGAGCAGGCTGGCCTCAAGATGGACATGGTGGACAATGGGCAGACTCTATAGGTGGGTTAGTGCAGACATGGGCTGGTTAGTGGAGACATGGGCCGTCTGCTGGGCAGGTTAGTATAGATGAGAGGTTGGCTTCCGTGGATGGTTCTGGGGCGCTGGTCAGAGTTCCAGTCTGCATGTGGTCTGGCTATCATCCTTTGTGTTTTCACTCTCTCTGGGATTTCAGAGGCTCTATCTGCCTGGGGGACGGCCATGATGTCCTGAGCTGGAAATGAAGCCCCAGGAAACAGGTCTCATTGGAAACAGGAAATAGATCTAACATCTCCTTTTCCGATGTTCTTCCTGAGAGAGGTGATGAGGGCCCTTGAATGAAAGAGTGAACGAAGGAATGAAGGAGTGCGTGGGCCATCTGTCCCAGGGGCAGCACAGAGAGAGGCGTTGGCAATAACGCCAGGACTCCGTATAAGGCGACTCAGACGTAGACTGTCCCAGGGACTACAGAGAGCTCAGACCTGGTAAACAAACCCGCAGAGCCAGCTGCAGGGAGGCTGAGCCTGGGATAAGGGGAGACCACCCTGTGTCTGCCCCATGGCTGAACCCTCCCCTTTTTTATGGCATTTACTTGTTGAAAAAATAAAATCTGGGCCATCTCTCCTATAGAATATGCCACAGTACAGATTTAGCTGATTGTATTTTATAGTGATTTTGAACATGTCCCTCTATTCCCCCTATTTCCTATAAACTGGTGTTTAGCTCCAGAGACTCAGTGAGATTTAGGTTCAGTATTTGGGGTATGACCGCTTTATAAGTGGTTCCCTGTGCTTTCCGTGGCATCACATCAGGAGGCTCTCATCTTGTGCTGTAGTATTTTTATTTTTTTGAGACAAAGTCTTACACAGGCACCCTGGGGTTGAGTGCTATGGCGTCATTGCTCACAGCAACCTCAAACTTTTGGGCTCAAGAGATCCTCTTGCCTCAGTCTCCCAAGTGGCTGAGACTACAGGCGCCTACCACATCACCTGCCAATTTTTTAGAGACAGATCTCAAGCAATCTGCCCACCTCAGCCTCCCAGAGTGCTGGCATTATAGGTGTGAACCACGGTGCCCAGCCTTCATTCTGTAGTATTAAACTTTCTCTGCCACAAATCCATATGGAAGTATTTTAAAATGAAACCTAGCACTCTGGGATGCCAAGGCAGGAGGATCTCTTTAGGTCGGGAGTTCACCAGTCTGAGCAAGAGTAAGACTCCATCTCTACAAAAATAGAAAAAGTAGCCAGGCATTGTGTCGGGCACCTGTAGTCCCAGCTACTCCGGAGTATGAGGCAGGATCACTTGAGCCCAGGAGTTTGAGATTACAGTAGCTATGATGCCACAGCGTTCTAGCCTGGGGCAATAGAGTGAGATTTTGTCTCAAAAAAATTAAGAAATTTGTCTAAATCTATAGAATGTGCAACACCAAGACACAGCCCTAATGTATACCGTGGGCTTGCAGGTGACAACGATGTGTCAATGCAGGCTCTCCAGTTGTAGCAAAGGTACACTCTGATGTGGGATGTGGATGATGGGGGAGCCTGTGCATGGGTGGGGGTACAGGAGTACACAGGAACGCTCTGTACTTTCTGCTCGATTTTGCTGTGTACCTAAAACTCTCACAAAAAATAAGTGTTACACAGTTGCTTTTAATGATCCCAAGAGGAGGGAAAACGGTGGGGAAGAAAGAGAAAGAAAGAGTGGCAAAAGGTGGTTGTTGAAGTTGGGCAGGGTTACGTGGGGTTCATGGTTTTATTCTCTCCTACTGTGTATTTGCAAATTTCTGGAACAAAAATTAAACAAAAGAAAACACTTTTAAGGAATGCCCCTAAGAAGATAGGAGCAGACACAACTGATTGCTTCTAACCGAAAATTCACCTCCTGACACTCTTTTCTTTCTATTTCCTGAAAGGATCTCAGTTTTGTTCAAATAAGCTCGGTGTCTGCCTGGACAGCTGTGGAGGCCGGCTCCTGTCCCAGGCCCAGCCCGGTCACACCATGAAGCCAGTCATTCTCAGCCACAGCTGTCATCTACAGTGCTGGCTGCCTTATAAGATGACCCATGCCAAGGATTCAGCAGAAAGAATGCTCAGCAAAATTCCTATTTTCATTATTGAGCTTGATTTTCGCAAAAGACCAATGAGAATATTATCCCCCCAACTTTACGGATGAAGGTGAGGTTCAGCGAAGTCCGTAGTTTGCCCCTGATTGCCAACTAGAAAGCTGGGTCTGCATAGCACCCAAGCCCACAATCTTAGCCACGCTGTGCTATACTTCCCGCAATGGTTCATGCATTTCTGATGGGCCTTCTCTCTAGATTGGTGGAATTGCAATAGAAATTTGTAAATGGAGGGAGGGGCAGACTTTTGGGGAACAAGAAGACAGAAAATTTGATATTGGAATGACACTGCACCCATTTACCTAGGGTGCTTGTTGGAATGCAGAATCTAGGAAAGGGATTGGATAATCTACATTTTCAATAAAACATCCCTCTTCCTCTTGTAATTCTCAAAATTAAGTAAGTTAAAAAAAACCATGCCTCTTGCAATTGAATATACACCCAGAAGGACCAGCTGATTTATTAAAAATAAGCAGAGAAAGGGATCTTACAGCTCTGTTAATGCCTCATTACCCATGGCTGCTGGACAGTGAGTCCCAGTAACACGTATAGTTGATCCATGTAGAGATCAGTCCAGCCAAGGTACCCTGGCTGTCCTGCCTACATAGGGCAGCTGACCTGGCCCCTCTCCCTCAGGCTGATGGAACACATCCCATGCTAAGTCAATCAAATCTATTCTCACAAGAATTTCAACTAAGAGTAAAGATCCTGGACTAGCTGTTCTTGGCACTGGATGTGTAAACTCATGCAGAGTGATGATCAGTGCAAGCTAAGTTAGGGGGCAATGGCACAAAATAGAAGTTTACAACTAAGGGAGAGAAGAGGGGAGAGAAAAAAGGCTGGGAATAGCGATCTGGTGTGGAGCAAAAGGGAAAGAAAGTTAAGTGGGTCAGAAGGTGCTACCCTCAGGGCGGCGCCTATGGCTCAAAAGGGTAGGGCGCAGGTCCCATATGCTGGAGGTGGCGGGTTCAAACCAGGCCCCAGCCAAAAAAAGATGCTCCCCCAGAAGGTGCGTTCACCCAGAACCTCAGAACAAGACCTTATTTGGGGAAAGGGTTTATATAAATATAATTGAACAAAAGACCCAAAGACGGTGTGAGTCTAGGTTTAGGGTGGGCCCTAAGTCAAATGACAAGGGTTCTTATGAGTGAAGGGAGAGTGAGAGTTGATACAGTTGGAGAGACTTGGAGGAGTAGGCCCTGTGAAGATGGAGGCAGAGACTGCAGTGACATGTCCGCAGCCAAGAAATGCCAAGGGCTGCTTAAGGCCCCAGGAGATGGGGAGAGACAGGGAACCAAAGATGTTTTTTTCAGAGACCTTAGAAGGAGCCAATTCATCTGCCACCTTGATTTTGAACTTCAGGCCTCCAGAACTGCAAGAGAACAAAATTCTGTTGGGTTAGGCTACCAATGTGTGAGGACTTGGTAGAGCAGCCTAGGAAAAGATTTCATCCTAGAAGAGACAGAAGGGACAGGAGGGAAAGGGGGATGAGACGAGGAAAGAAAACAAAAGTGAGAATGGAAGGAGGGGGAGCCGCAGAGGGGCAGAGAGACACTGAGCCACCCCCTCCCTAGTGTGTGCTCCTGGACAAAGGGTGCAGCTGAGGCTTTGGCCTTAGGTCCCTGAAGTGCCCAAGGTGACATGACAGCACCCTGCCAAGCTTCCTTGAGTGCTCCTTGCCCCCTCGTCAGGGGCACAGGCTGCAATACAGCCCCCATCACCTGGGAAGCCCCAGTCGGGCACTGGGCAGGGGGAGGCAGGCTGCCGGCGGCCAGATGCCCGTCAGTGGGACTGCTGCAGCCACCAGCACTCATGGGAGGCGTGGGTGGTGACAGACAGTTTTTTGTTCTTTGTGTCCCTCTACCTCCCTGCAGCGGGATCCCTGGCCAGGTGGCTCCCTGGGACCTCTCCAGATGCTGACGAGCCCACCAAGGGGTAGGCGGACCCTCTGCCATGGTAGCCTCAGGGGCAGGGCTTCAGCGGGGTGGTCAGTCCTGAGCCCTTCTGTGCCTGCCTGGAAAGCTCTAGAACAAAGGCACACACCCTGAAGGGAGGGGGAGGTAACAAAACGCAAAGCCCTTCTCTCTCTCCCATGTGGTGGGGTTTTGTGTTTGATTTTGTTTTTGTGTTTTTGGAGACAGTGTTACCCTGTTTCCCCAGGCTAGAGTGCCCTGGCATCAGCCTAGCTCACAGCAACCTTAAACTCCTGAGTTGAAGCGATTCTCCTGCCTTGGCTTCCCAGAGGCCTGGGATTATGGGTGTGAGCCACGACACCTGACCTGCTTTTTATTAATCTTAATAACTAATACTTTTGAAACCCCCTTTTCTGCTAGGGACAGCACTGCTTGGGAACTTTACAGGTCCCATTCCTATGGATTCTCCTGGGATCTCACATTAGGAGAAACTGAGGCAAGTCAGGGCAGTCAAGACAGGGCCCAAGGACCCCAGAAGGTGAGGGATATGTGCTTATGACCCCTAGGGCTGCCCTCTCTGTACACACACCTTGAACAAAAATGACCCTGAATTCCCAGAGTGTTTTTTCTCACATTCACTCGTTAAGGAAACTAAAACAGAGTTGTTTTTATTTTTTTTAATCAGGGTTTCAGTGGGGAAAATAAGGGGAGAAGCCCCTTCGTGGGCTTCTCTACCCGTGGAGCCATCCTCTGTCCATAGTGCCTACCCGCCGGCTCTAGCTCCACAGTGAGAGCTTGGGAGTGGGGGGTTGAGGAGTGTAATTCCCCCAGATGGGAGGGTCTGAGGAACACAGCCCGGGAGAGAGCTCACACCTTGGCTTCTCCTATGCTCTCCCCCGGCACTGTTACCCCAAGTCTTCCCGCCAGTCTGGGACTCCCTCATCCCAGCCTTGCCAGGGCACCATTAGTGTCACTTATGATGTGGGACCCAGGGGGGAGTCAGTCTCACCAATCTGGGCCTCACTGTCCTCATGGACAAATTGGGAAAATACTAATCTCCACCTTGATAAGCGCCCCGTGAATATGCAGTTTACTGCGTGTCAGTTATACTTGAATAAAGAGGTTTTCACAAACACAATGTTCCGTTGTTTCGGAGTGCCTTCCTTGGTGTCTCCAACAAAGCCAGGAAGTTATCACTGAAGGGGAGGAGGAGGTGGTGGCCTGGACAGGACACAGGGTTCCTGGGGCATGGGGGGTACTCAGATCTGACTTATTCAGAGCTGGGTAGTGATCGAGCAGATGTTTGTTGGTAATATTTTGTTAAACTCTGTGTTTACGCTGTTGGTGTTTGTTTCCACAAATACTCTAGTTTACAACTTTTAAAAGCTTCAAAAATAATAAAATTTACCTCCCAGGCTTGTTGGCACAATCTTTGACACAAGCATTTGATGCCTTGCACATAGTAGGTGCTCACAGAACAGGGGAGAAGGTAGCTCCTCCCTGGTCATGATTCAGCAAAGGGAGAGCTCAGTGGCCTGTTAGGCCCAGAACCCCGGGAAGAACACAAAAGAGAAGAAAAAGTGAGGGTGGCGGTGGGTGAGGAAGAGATAAGTTCTAGCCGAGCTTATGGGAAAGTGAGACATTTATCAAAAGCCGTCTGCATCCCAGCCCCGGTGAGTTTCAGACAGGAGCTGTCCTTACTGTGCGTCTATTCCTCATCTGTTCATTCATGCAAGAACTCCATCCGGAGCACCTGTCATGTGGCAGGCACTGCACTGGCCGAGGGGGTGCTGGAAGCAGGACAGAGTCCCTCCACTCAGTGCTTACAGGCTAGCACAGAAGTAGACATTTAACTGGGCAGATGCTACCCACTGTGCTCTGAACAGGGTGACAGGGCTGAGCCCATGAGAGGGCCACTGTGCCTAGTTGGTTTTCTTTTTTTTCTTTTGAGGGGTGGGTGATTGTCAGACAGGTCTTCCCAAATGAGGTGACACATAAACTGAGCCCAGAATTAACCTGGTCTAACCTATTCTAGGCAGGGCAAGAGTATGTGCAAAAGCCCAGAGGTGAGAAAGAGACAATGGTGCCTTTTAGAAAGTGTACAAACGTTTGAGTGGCTGCAGGACAGGGACAGGAAGAGAGAGAGAGAGAGACAAAGGGGAGAGAACAGAACAGAAGCCAAGATCAGCTCACAAAGGGCCCTCTATGTCCTGGTAAGGAGTCTGGATACAGTCCTCAAAGCAACAGAGAGCCACCGAAGGATGGCGAGCAGGGAGGGGCTTTGCATGGTCCCAGGTTTGCTGATTTGGAGACGCTTAGTGATTGCCATGTCTATTAGAAGTGGGTGATTTCTCTAGGTAAGCAATGCCAGCCTCCCCTTAGGGAACAAGAGCTAACCTTCTATGTAAATGACCCTCATTCCCTTAGCAATTTCTACCTGTCTTAATCCATTTGTGCTGCTGTAACAAAATACTTTAGGCTGGGTGAGTTGTAAAGAACAGAAATTTAGTTTTCAAAGTTCTGGAGGCTGGAAGTTCAAGATTGAGGCACTGGCAAGTTAAGTGTCTGGTGAAGCCTAGTCTCTGCTTTGTGGCTGTGTCCCCACATCGGCAGAAGGGATGGAAGGGCATAAAGGGCCTACATAATTCTCCCCAGCCCTTTTAAAAGAACATTAATCCTATTCATGAGGGCTCTGCTCTTATGAATTAAGACCCCACCTCATAATCCTCTTACATTGGTGATTAAGTTTCGACATCTGAGTTTTGAGGGACACATATGGACCACAGCACTGCCTAACTCTGAAAGACAAAAATCTAGATTGTCAGGGAACCATGGATTATAAGCCTCGGAGAGAGACAGGAACCCTTAAGCTCGCTGCATGGATGCCCCTTCTGTGGCTGGCCCAGGGTCTAGCCTGTAACAGGATCTCAGTGCTTACTGATGAGCTATCAAGGCTGCTGCCATCTACCTTTAGTTTTCCTTAATTTCTAGGGCTGTGATGGGCTGAGGAATGAAGAATCATGTTCATCTGAAACACTGCATTATTGAAACCTAAAGCTCTAAGAGTCCATTTGATATGTGGCCAACAACCAGCTTTCTGGATGATGAAATGTCCATTTCTCTCTCTCTCTCTCTCTTTTTTTTAGAGCCAGAGTCTCACTTTATCGCCCTTGGTAGAGTGCTGTGGTGTCACAGCTCACAGCAACCTCCAACTCCTGGGCTTAGGTGATTCTTTTGCCTCAGCCTACCGAGTGGGCTGGGACTATAGGCACCTACCACAAAGCCGAGCTATTTTTTGTTGCAGTTTGGCTGGGGCTGGGTTCAAACCTGCTGCCCTTGGTATATGGGGCCAGCACCCTGCCCACTGAGCCACAGGTGCTGCCTGAAATGTCCATTTCTCAAAGGGAAAATATTTATTTGCTTGGGTGATATTAGTGAGAATGAGAGTCATGTGGATAAAATACAGATTCAAAGGATCCACCTTCTTCCCTAGAAATTTTGATTAGTAGTTGTATCAGTCAGCTCTTGCCTGGTTATGCTGCAGTAACAAATAACTCCCCAATTTCAATGTTATATAATGATAAAAGATTTCTCACTGATAGTACACATTGGTCATGGATCAGCTCTGCTATGCTTTCTTAATATAAGGATTCAGACAGAAGGAACTGTCCCCATAGGTGACATGCACTCTCTAATCAAACACATATAACCATCTCTTAGGAAAGAAGGAGCAAATGATTGGAAATAGTAATACTATCTTCCCCAGGAGGTCTGGGGTGAAGCTCAGAACTGTGCATATATATATATAAATTTTTTTATAATTTTTTTTTTTTTTTTTGAGACAGAGCCTCAAGCTGTCCCCCTGGGTAGAGTACCATGGCATTACAGCTCACAGCAACCTCCAACTCCTGGGCTTAAGCGAGTCTCCTGCCTCCGCCTCCCAAGTAGCTGGGACCACAGGCGCCCGCCACAATGCCTGGTTGCAGCTGTCATTGTTGTTTGGCGGGTCTGGGCTGGGGATTTGAACCTGCCACCTTAGGTGTACGTGGCTGGCACCTTAGTCGGTTGAGCTATAGGCGCTGAGCCTATAATTTTTAAAATAATTATATATTTTTATATAATTTATATAAAAATTTACATATTTTTATATAATTTATATAATTTTTTAATAATTTTTTTAATAATTTAAAAAAAATTTTTTTTTGGCCAGGGCTGAGTTTGTACCTGCCACCTCTGGCATGTGGGGCCAGCACCCTACTCCTTTGAGCCACACGCGCCACCCAGAGCTGTGCATTTTTACCAGTATATGGAGAAGAGTCCGTTGCAAGAGACCTGAGAGCCACACTTTGAGGATTTCTGGACTATCACATGTTAGGATGAAGAAGGATATTGGTCTGGACCGGGTTTTCAGTGTTCAAAGTTGAGCAGTTTCCTGCCTCTCCTGACACATAAATCTTCATGTTTACTATTCCCTTTCTCCTTGACTAGGTCTCTTGGTAGAAGCCTCAGGGCTTGAGTGCTATTTGAGTCTTGAGCCTTAGATCTTCCTCCCTATCTCCAGCCTTGTTTTCTGCTAAATAACACAAACAAACACGGTTTCCAAACAATAACGCATGTAAATGGGGCATGCAGGAGTTTATGTGCTTATCCTGCCAGAGTAGGCTTTTGTGGTTTTTTGTTTTGTTGGGTTCTTTTTTTATTTTGTTTTGTTTTGTTTTTCTCAGACAGAATCTTACTCTCTTGCCCTGGTAGAGTATTGTGGGGTCACAGCTCACAACAACCTCAAAATCTTGGGTTCAAGTGGTCTTCTTGCCCCAGCCCCCCAAGTAGCTGGGACTACAGGCACCCACCACAATGCCAGGCTATTTTTAGAGACAGAGTCTCCCTCTGGCTCAAACTCCTGAGCTCAGGGTCTCCCTCTGGTCTCAAACTCCCGAGCTCAGGCAATAAACCAGCGTCAGCCTTCTAGAGTGCTAGAATTACAGGCATGTGCCAATACTCCCAGCTCCCTTATTTGCATTTTAACAAGACTCTTTTCAAGGCCCAGCAGTCATTGCATGGTGAGAATTCCAGGCACCCTGTGATAGAACAGGAGGGCTCATATCTCCTCCTTCACCCTTATTCCTTATCGGTGGCCCTCCCCTTTGGCACCTGATGTTATAATGGTCTGTTCCTGTCTGTCACCCTAGCTAGATTATGAGGTTCTTGGGAGCTTTGGGTTCTTTTTTCTGTCACATATGTACAGACATGTTTGACAAATAAATACATATTTATCTGGGTATTAAAGCAATCCAGTCTTGGAACATTTTAAAAATTGAAAAAAAAATTTTCTGTTCATATCCTGGTAACTTTTCTTATTTATTTATTTATTTATTTATTTATTTATTTTTGAGACATAGTCTCACTTTGCTGCCCTTAGTAGAGTGCCTCAACATCATAGCTCTCAGCAACCTCAAACTCTTGGGCTCAAAGCAATTCTCCTTCCTTACCCTCCCTGGTGGTAGCTGGGACTACAGGCGCTCTCCACAATGCCCAACTATTTTTAGAGATGGGATCTTGCTCTTGCTCAGGCTGGTCTTAAACTCCTGAGTTCAGGCAATCCACCCACCTTGGACTCCCAGAGTGCTAGGATTACAGGCCACTGTACTCAGCCTCTTCCTGACATTTTAGAAGTGCACCGGCCAAAGTGGTGGCCACCAGCCCCATATGTTACTGAGTAGTTGACATATGGCTAGTCTGAGCTGACATGTAAAATACTGACATAAAACAGTGGGTTTCAGAAACTTAGTATGGCCAGGTACAGTGGCTCATGCCTGTAATCCTAGCACGCTGGGAGGCCAAGGCAGGTGGATTGCATGAGCTCAGGAGTTGAGACCAGCCTTAGCAAGAGTGGGGGTTGTGGCAGACTCCTGTGATCCCAGCTATGTGGGAGACTAAAGTGGGAAGATCACCTGAACTCAGGAGTTTAAAGTTATTGTGAGCAATGACGTCACGGCACTCTACTAAGGGTGACAAAGGGAGACTCTGTCTCAAAACACAATGAAACAGAACAGAAATTTAGTATGAAAAAAGGTAAAGGCTTGGCACCTGTGGCTCGAGTGGCTAAGGCGCCAGCCACATACACTTAAGGTGGCGGGTTCGAATCCAGTCCAGGCCCACCAAACAACAATGATGGCTGCAACCAAAAAAAATAGCCGGGCATTGTGGTGGGCGCCTGTGGTCCCAGCTACTCAGGAGGCTGAGGCAGGAGACGCACTTGAGCCCAGGAGTTGGAGCTTGCTGTGAGCTGTGATGCTCTGTCTCAAAAAAAAAAAAAAAAAAAAAGGTAAAATATCTCATATTTAATAATATCTCATTCATAATTTTATACTGATTATAGGTTAAAATGATAGTATTGGGGATATATTATATTACATAAACTTGTTTTTAAATTAAATGATTATTATTTAATATTTAATTATTAAAAGTACTGAAGCCTATTTCCTCTTACTTTTTCAAACGTGCCTAGCAAAAATTTTTAAATTGCATAATGTGGCTTGCATTATATTTCTACCAAACAGTGCTGTTTTAGAGAATTCTAACAGTTTCTCAATCACATCTGCTCGTTTTCTTCACTTCCCCGGGGAGTAATTCACTTGGGTGTAAAAACGGGAACTTATTTCAGGGAACAAAGGAGTACCTGACAGAAGCTTTGCCTCTCTCTGCCTTTCATTCCCTTGAATAGAGTTTTCCCCCTCTCAATTTCTCTGCTGGGAGGATGCCATCACCAGGGAAATGCCGGCGATTCAGTCCTTCTTGAACCAAAGCATTGTTCCAGCAACACCAGGTCTGTAGCAAAGGTCCTTTCAGTCCTGGTTGGCTGAGCAAGTCTTGTTCCTGAATCTTCAATTCTTATTCTGGGACATCTTCATAAGTGGGATTGACAGGCATGAAAAAGTTAGAGGAGGAAGAAGACAGCTCAAACTATGCAGCCCTGCCAGGACAGTGGGCACCCTGGCACAGATGCGGAGTGGCTGCCAGGAAGCATGAGGGAACTTTCTGGGGGCCCAGAATGTGCTGGTTCTTTTAAAAAAAAAATTTTTTTTTGGAGTCATAGTCTCACTCTGTTGCCCAGGCTGGAGTGCAGCAGCCTGATCATAGCTCCCTGCAGCCTCAAGCACCTGGGCTCAAGTGATCCTCCTGCCTCAGCCATCTGAGTAGCTGGGACCACAGGTGCACTACACCTGGCTAATTTTCAAAACATTGTTCTGTATGGCTCGGCTCCTGTAACACAGTGGTTATGATGCCAGCCACTTACACTGAGGCTGGTGGGTTTGAACCCAGCCTGGGCCAGCTAAACGACACTTGCAACAAAAAAATAGCCCAGCACTGTGGCAGGTGCCTGGAGTCCCAGCTACTTGGGAGGCTAAAGCAAGAAAATCACTTAAGCCCAAGAATTGGAGGTTACTGTGAGCTGTGATGCCATGGCACTCTACCCAGATTGACAGCTTGAGGCTCTGTCTCAAAAATAATAATAATAATAATAGCCAGGAGTTGTGGTGGGAGCCTGTAATCCCAGCTATTGGGAGGCTGAGGCAAGAAAATCACTTAAGCTCAAGAGCTGGAGGTTGCTGTGAGCTGTGATGCCTTGGCACTCTACCCAGATTGACAGCTTGAGGCTCTGTCTCAAAAATAATAATAATAATAATAGCCTGGAGTTGTGGTGGGAGCCTGTAATCCCAGCTACTGGGAGGCTGAGGCAAGAGAATTGCTTCAGCCCAAGAGTTTAAGGTTGCTGTGAGCTGTGATGCTACAGCACTTTACTGAGGGCCATATATAAGACTCTGTTTAAAAAAAAAATTGTTTTGTAGAGACAAGTTTTTGTTTTCTGTATTTTCCAAATTTTTCTCCCGAACTTCCAAACAAATACAAAGCATTGTTTTGTTGCCCAGGTTGGTCGTGAACTCCTGGCCTCAAATAATCCTCCAAGCTCAGCCTCCCAAAGTGTTGGGATTAAAAGTATGAGCACTGAGCACTGCCTATGCTGATTCTTGATTTGGGTATTGATTACATGTGTGAGACTGGTCACTTTAGGAAAAGTCATCAATTGTATACACTTATGATATGTTCTCTTTTCTGTATATGCTTTATTTTATTAAAAATTGTACATAATAGGGTGGCACCTGTGGCTCAAAGGAGTAGGGCACCAGCCCCATATACCGGAGGTGGCAGGTTCAAACCCGGCCCCGGCCAAAAACTGCAAAAAAAAAAAAAAATCGTATATAATAAAGCAAACAGAATATGGGCAAGGGTCACAAAAAATAAGATGAGAGAATTAAAGCCCAGGATAGAATGTGAAAAATATCTTTCAGTGTTTCAGTTTTAAGAGGTGTCAAGTATGATAAATAACATTATTTATAGCATTTGTGACAGTCACTTACAATGGCCCCCATGATCTGCCTGTGATCCCCTCCCTTGAGTGTGGGTAGAACTTGTTACTTTGCTTCTAACCAATAAAATACAGCAAAGGTGACAGAATGTATGTGGTTACGCATACTGATTACAGGACAGAGGATGTTGCGTCCCTTGCTGGCTCTGAGGAAGCAAGCATCCATTCTAGGGAACCTGTGGCATCCTCTAAGAGGCCAGGGTGGCCTCTGGCCAACAGCCGGAGAGTAACTGAAGCCTTCGGTCCTGAATGACGAGTAACTGAATTCTACCAACAGGGAGCTTGAAAGCAGGTCCTTCTTGAGTTGTGACTCTAATGAGACTGCATCCCTGGCTGAGGCCTTGGTTGTACCCAGGTGAAACCCTTAACAGAGGAGCAAGCTAAGGACTGCTGGAGGAGTCCATGCCAGAACTGCTGATTTGTGGGAGCTATGAGAAAATAAATGTTTGGGCCAGGCTCGGTGGCTCACACCTGTAATTCTAGCAATTTGGGAGGCTGAGGTGGGTGGATTGCCTGAGCTCAGGAATTGGAGACTAGCCTGAGAAAAAGCAAGACACCATCTCTACCCAAAATACAAAAACTAGCCAGGTGCTGCAATGCACGCCAGTAGTCCCAAGTACTTGGGAAGCTGACCACTTGAGACAAGAGTTTGAGGTTGCTGTGAGCTATGATCCACAGCACTCCACTGAGAGCTATAGAGTGAGACACTGTTTCAAAAAATAATAATAATACTTGTTCATTATACAAAATTTGGAAAATACAGAAAAATAAAATTCTCCTACCCACAGAGAATAATCCCTGTTAATGCTGTGATTTGTCACCTATATATTTTGTGTGTATTTTTTCAGCTTGGGCTGGCATAACAAAATACCATAGGCTTGTGTGGTTTAGATAACATCAATTTATTTAACGAAGTTTGGCAGCTGGAAGACCAAGTTCACGGTCTAGTGAGGGCTCTCTTCCTGGCTTGCAGACTGCTGCCTTCCTGCTGTGTCCTGACATGGGGGTGGGGTGGCGAGAACTAGAGAGCCCTCTGGTGTTTCTTCTCACAAGAATGCCAATCCTATTACATCAGGGTCCCACCCTTAAGGCCTCATTCAAACTTACCTACCACTTTGTAGGCCCTATCCTCATATTCAGTTACATTGGGGGTTAGGGTTTCAATGTATAAATTGGTGGGTGGCAGGGTGGGTGAGAGACACAATTCAGTTCATAGCAGTGCGTGTAGGATTTTTTTAAATGAAAAGGCTTTTACTCCGTTTTCACTGGGGCAACATATCCTATTTTCTCACAACATTCAAAATTCTCCTTTATTTTTATTGGCTGACTTGTGCTCCTACATAATAGCTACACAAAGGCTGTACGGATGTGTCATTAGTTGCTCAACTAATCCTATATGATCATATGTTTAGATGATTTCTGATTCTTCTCCATTATAAATGACATAAGAGGGCAGAGCCTGTGGCTCAAAGGAGTAGGACGCCGGCCTCATATGCTGGAGATGGCAGGTTCAAACCCAGCCCTGGCCAAAAAAAAAAAAAAAGACATTGGAGTCAACACGCTTGTAGCGTACTATGTTTATGTGTGTCTACGCAATGTGTATCTTTGCAATGGATACAATGCATTACCTTTAAAACTGTATCACAAAGGAGCCCCTCTATCTCTGCCTTTGTTCTTTCTGAGCTATCTTATGGCAGAGGTCACAAAGGCAGATAGCATTTAGAACTGAGATCTTGGATGCTCCGGTGGCTTTAGAAGCCTGGAGGCTGGAGGATACAATGTTATTGGAGAGTTAGGGAGTTATCAAAGAATCTCTGCTTTCAAGGGCAGCTTCCAGAAGGGCTTGGCTTGTGTGTGCTCTTACTCTTAGGCAATGTGTAGGGCAGAGTCTTTAGCCCCTTTAGAGAGATGTCATGAAGCCAAGTGCCATCTTACAAAGCAAAGAAGAAATTGACAAGAGCATGTTAGCCCTACACTGTGTCACATTCTACAGTTACAGGAAGAAGTGAGGACACAAAGGAGCCATCCCAGCAAGTGCGGGGCCAGGCCCACAGGAACCATGGCAACTAGTAAGGTTGAATGGTGTTATGGTTTCTGCCTTAGACGTCAATGTACCCAAATCCCGCTTTAGAACACCGCTCTTTGGAAAAGATAAAGATGACGAAAATGAAACTATGGAATATATTTTGCTGAGCATTTCCAGGTTTTGCCTGACCAGCATTCATTCTCCATTCTTCTGATAACAGGACCTTAACTATCCTTTGGGGAACAGCCCTTACCCACTGTCTGTCCAGCAGTGGGCACAGAACCCAGGCCTGACCAGTCCAGCAGAGTGTGCTCTTTCTGTCTGACCTCTCTGCCACCTCTGCTCCTCTCCTTCACCCTGTGGGTTCCCTAAGGAGTGCGAGACCCAGGCCTGGCCATCATAGACCTTTCAGGATTTTTGCCTGATCTAAGAGAATCACAAGGCTCCATTTGTTTCTACTGATAGAGTGTGAGCCTGGAGGTGCTGATGGCCGTGCTTGCCAGCTGGGAATGAAGGGACATAGAGGAGACAGATGGAGAAACAAGGCGTCTTGAGATTATTGTGAACTCAGATCCAGCCATACCAGAAGCTCGGGAAGCAAGTGCACCCTCCTCCCCTCCCCACCCTTTTTATCTGTTGTTTTTATGCCCCTCTCCCTCCTCCCACCTCTTTTTTTGAGCAATTTGAATTGAATTTCTTTTCACTAGCAAAGAAAAGAGTCCTGAATGGAATTTCTTTTTATTTAACCTGGGGCTGCCCGGGCCTCTCCAATGCAGAACCCTGGTGAACAATGCTATAGAAATTTTTACCCAACTTCATACACCTCTTGTGTGACCTAGAACCAGAGCAGCCCATAGATGAATTTCCCATCTTTTCACTGCAAAGAGAGCAAAGGGCAGAACCCATGCAGAGAGAAGCAGGGGTGGGGTGGGAGGACAATTGTGCAGAGGTAGGATGGGGGGGCCTCTATGTTGGAGACGAATGGACACCGGAGGGGGCAGAAATGGCTGGGGTGTCCTTGATCTTCTTCCTCGGCTCCATGGAAAGAAGAGGCAAGGAGAGACCACCTTCTTGTGTGCATAACTTTCTGAACACAACGAACTCTCTTTCTGAGGGATGCTGGTCCCTCAGAGTCTGAGTAAACCCAAACCTCTATCTCTGCTCCCAGGGGTCAAGTAGAAGGAGGTTGTAAGTTCTGCTTATCAGATGAGCTTTCTGGGCAAGAAGCCAATACAGATCTGGTCAGGCTCCGTCAGCAGTGCCAGTGGTCCGGCCCTCTTGTCACCCCTGCAGAAGGGACTGCCTAACCTACAGACTGTCCTACTGGTGACTGGGTTCCTACCCCTACTCTGTCTTACCTGTCCACTCTCACTGCCCTCACTCCATGTGTCCCGAAGGATAAACCCTAAGTCGGGGAGTTGGCTATGGTCTCCCCCAAGTCAGAGCCAGGCTGCCGGGCTCCCTGACACCTGCCTCTGGGGCTTTAGGGTTAGTCAGTCTAATCAGACCGTGGTTAGGGTGGTGGTGATAGGGGCTGGTCACGTAACCCAACTTACAGCAGCTCTAACAGTGTCTGGCTTCTTTCCTCAGTGCAGAAAAGCTCAGGAAGGTTCCAGACCCCTTGGCTTTGTTGGATTCTCCCAACTCAGGTTGAAAGAATAAGTGAGATGTAATCGTGTCTGTCTCCGAGGGCATGGGTGAGCATGTGAGCATATAGAACATTTGATGCAGAGTTTCTCTTTTCTTTGGGTTGCAGTTTGGCCAGGGTCAGGTTCGAACCGTCTGCCCTCAGTATATGGGATGGCACCCTACTCACTGAGCCACAGGCACCACCTACGAGTTTCTGTTTTCTAAAACACATTTTCATTTCCTCCCTTCCTTCCTACTCCTCATTTTCAAGTAGTTTCTAATCACAGGAGCCAGACCGTGTTGCCTGGAGACAGGTGTTTTCTATCAGTTTCAGCCTCCCTTCTGTATCAGAGGCAGTAGCGGGGTCCTGCAGGGTCAGCCAGCAGTGTGTTAGTCACACCTACTAAACAGTGCCCACGCAGAAGGCCACTCCATGCCAAGCCCTCCCTTGCAGAAGGCCACCTCCATGCCAAGCCCTCCCATGCAGAAGGCCACCTCCATGCCAAGCCCTCTCATCTGTGTGGCAGGGTACTGGAGGAACCCCAGTCAGGCCACTTCACCTCAAGTTGGAAAGGTAGAAAATAATTTGCCTTCCCGAGTCACCTTCCCTGGCTGTGTTTATAGAGCTGGTTCTCCAAGTGCCCTGGACCAGCAGCTTAGGCCGCTCACTACAGAGGAGTCAGAAAAGCACCTTCCCAGGTCCAACCCCAGACCCCAGAGCTCTGAAGGGGAACCCGGTGATTTTGTGTTTTAACAAGCCCTGCAGTTTATTCTGGTGCTTCCTAGAGCCTGAGAACCAGGAGTTGACAGCTCAGTATCACGGTGTGAGTCTGTGTAGTAAAAATATCCACAGCAGCTGATGTTCACTGAGGCTAACCATGGGCCTGGCCCTGTACCGTCTAGTGCAGGCTTCTCACCTTGACTGAACGTTGACATCCCTGAGGACCTTTTCAAACATACTAATGTTTGGGCCCAACTCCAGACAAAGAATCCAAATGACCTGGTGGAAATCTAGGCAACAGCACTTTGTAGAAGCTCCCTGGGTGACTATGATCCATAGGGAGGGCTGAGAAGCAACTTCTGGCCCACCTCTGACACCCTTTAGCTCTGTGACTGCAGGGATGTGCCAGTGGCTGCCTGCCCAGTCTTGCTTTCTGCATCTGTAAAACAGAGCTGGTGATTCCTGCCCCCTCACCTCCTGAGGTTGTTATATGGGATAAATTAAATAAAAGATGTGAAATCTTCCACAATGGCAATAGAAAAGAAGCCATACTCTGTAAAATAACTTAAAGAGGTTTATTCTGAGCCAGTTTGGAGGACCATGACCTGCCACCACACCCTAGATGCCTTGAACAAGGAGACTCGCTATGGCAGGGTTAGTTTGATTTTATACATTTCAGGGAGACAGGAATTACAGGTAAAGTCATAAATCAATACAAGGAAGGCATATACTGGTTTGGTTTGAAAAGGTAGGACATCACAAAGTGGGGGCTTATAGGTGAGAGGTGAATTTAAAGTTTCTTCAGTTGACAATGGGCTGAAAAAGTTAAGTTCTGTCTAATATACCAGAAATCAACAGAAAGGAATGCTTGAGTTAAGATAAGGGTCCGTTGGCCTAACAGGGTGGCTCTCTCTGTAATCCTAGCACTCCAGGAGGCAAGGCTGGAGGAATGCTTAAGCTCAGGTGTTTCCAGATCAGCCCAAGCAAGAGAAAGACCTTCTCTCTACTTAAAATATGGAAAAATTAGCCACGCATAATAATAGGCACCTGTAGTCCCAGCTACTCCGGAGGCTGAGGCAGGAGGATTGCTCAAATCCAGGAGTTTGAGGTTGCAATGAGCTAGGCTGATACCATGGCACTCTAGTCTGGGCGACAGAGTGAGACTGTCTCAAAAAAAGGGTTTGTTATTCAGAGACAAATTACAGGACATATGCCCAGACTCAAGTGGCTTTTACATATCTTGGGGGCCTGCAGGTGTGTCTTCCATAGCCTTAGATGTCTCCAGGGAGGGAGGCAGACAGGTTGAGGCATGTCTGACCTCCTTTCTCATGGCTAACAATTAGGTTTTGGCTGATCCCTGTGTGCAAAAGGGGTTCAATCAGTCAGTCACTGGGTAAGAGACTCAAGATTTTAATTTAGTTCACACAGCCCTTGAAATTGCCAACAAGATCTGCTCGATCTCCTACCTCAGGCACTGTGGGAAACCCCACATTTCTCTCAGGAGACTGGGGTGGGGGCAGAGTCAGAGGGAGGGACACCCCTGTCCTAACCGCATCTGGCTGTGACAGTCCCTTTAGGGTCACTTCTCCATCTTTGCCTCCTGAACACATGCTTTCCTACTCATTGTTCACCCTCACCCCAATCTCTCCTCCCCCCAGACTTCCACCAACTCGAGGCTATATGTGTTACAGACTTTGCTGAAGGATCCAGGCAACTTCCAAGGCTTCTAGCTTAACACAGCCAACACCTTAAAACTGCTGAGTCCAGACATCTGTCCCACCCTCAGGACTACTTATGTTCCTCTTCTCCCGGATGGCTCCAGCTCCTGCCATCTTCTTCCTCCTACTCTCCCTCCGCAGCACCCAGCCCCCAGGAGCGGCAGCTTATTTCCCCAGACTTTTTGATCTATCTCTTTGTCTCATTTCTAGCCCATCCCCACCTTGCCCAGAGGAGCTTTGCTAAACAAAAACACTTGTCTCCTGGAAAAAGAACTTTGCCCTAGTTTTTTTCTTGTGCCCCACCTGGTCACCAGCCTGGGCTCTGAAAGCAGGTGTTCTTATTGCGGATTGTCCCCTTGCTGGTAGTTGACCTTAAAGGGATTGTCTTAGCCCTTGCTAGGCCAAGTGTGATCCATGAGCCAGCAATGGCAGCACCAATTGGGAACTTATTACAAGATGCAGTATCTCAGGCCATCCCCAGACCTACACTATAAGCGCCTGCATTTTAACAGATCCCTAGGTGAATCATTTGCCCATTAAAATCTTAGATGCCCCATTCTGACCTCTGAGCCTGTTTCCTGTTTGTATAATGGAGATAATTCCTCGCAGGGAGGCTGTGAAAATTACATGAGATTATGTATGCAAACACTAAGCCTGGTGTCTTGGAGAGAGAGGCTTCAACAAGAGGGAGCTAATATTATTATTAGCTATTAAGCTGTAACAGCTCTATGCTTCTTTGGGGATTGTTATTCTAGCCCAGAATAGAACCTCTTTGGATGCTGGGACCCTCAGGGTACAGTGATTGCTGTGTGCTGGGGCCAGGAAGGGGGGGATGCAAGACCTGAGGCTGCCAAGGGAGAAACCAGTCTTGTTGCAGCTGAGCCTAAGACAGAATTTCAGGTATTTAGACTTTGCAAACCCACACCTGCACTTTCTGGTATGCTGTGGGAGACTGCATAGCCACTGACTGGATCCACGCAGTGTATTTTCTTGGTGTGACCTGTTTTGTCATGACAAGTAATTGAAAAGCTCATTTGCATATTAAAAATGAATATGGAGAGAGGGCACAGAGTATGGTTCCACTTACAGCAAGCTTTAGAACAGACAAAACTGAACTAAGATGGGAAATCCGAACACTGTTTGCTGGTTGAAGGATGAGAGGATCTTTCTAGAAATGATGGAAATATTCTCGATTGGTGTGGTGGTGGCATTTGTCAAAACTCATTGAACTGAACACCACAATGAATTTGCCCAACTGAATTCATTTTAATTCATGTAAAAAAGAAGATAGGAGCAGAAAAGAGAGATTACAGACCCTCTCCTCCATTTTCACCATGCAGGAATTAACCAGCACCCCCACAATGAAGGCCTTCCTGTCCTAAACCCAACCTTAGCCAGTCATCTTCAACCTAGGGCAGGTGTAGACAATACCTAGGGCCAGTGTGGACTGCGGCATGAGTGAAATTCCTTGGTCAGAATTCCCCAGGGGCTGAGGGGCAGACTTTTTAGCCCAACTAGACTCTGACTCCTGTGCCTCAGTGAGGAGGAGCTTTAGACCTGAGCACACTGCGTCCCAGGCCGCAGCTTACTATGGCTGCTATTTATTCCTAAGAGTTACTGCACATCCCACTCTGACTTCGTGGTGGGAAATTTGCTCTCCTCGGTTTCCCCGGAGGCTGGGCAGGTTATTCAGGCGACTGCATTGCCGTCTTTGTGCACAGCCCCTTGCTTTCCTCGCTCTAGGCTGCTGGCTCCCTGCCAGGCTGGGCTGTCTTCCAGTCCTCACCTCATCACTGCCACCTTGGTCAAGAAAGGAGCAGTGAAAAAAAGTCAATATTAAATTCAACGTAAAAAGAAGAAAGGAGCAGTGAATTCCCTGCACTCCCTCACCCTGTGCCCTGAGCTGCCTCCCAGCTCTGAACACCTGCTGACCAGGCTTTAACATAACTCAGGCCATTTGCCATACACTTCCTCCCTGAAACCGCGCACTCCTGGCCTTTCTTCACCTTGGAGTCTTGACTCAATAAAGAAAAAGGTTTATGTCCTTTAAATCTTTATTTCCTCTCTCAGAATTAACCTTCCCAGGAGGATCAGCACTGGGGATGTCTATTCTTTCAGGGGAAACTCCACTTTCACCCTCAATGGAAAACCCCAGAGCGAGAAGGGCATGTTATGCAGATTATGTGTAATCTGTGTGTGTTCCCGCGCGCGCACACGCACGCACACACACACACACACATACAGGGTGAGAGGGAGAGAAAGAGGAAATGGCTTCTACCTAGTGCTTAATGAGAGAGCTGCCCCCAGAACATGGGTCTCCTGATTGACTTTCTGGCCAATTCTGGTTGCTTTGATTGGAGCTGAAATTCATCCTCCACTAGGGAACTTGCTCGCCTGCGACTCCACGGCACGATTCTGGCAAGCCACTTAATGTCTCTGCAGCTCAGCTTCTTGACAGTAATTGGGGACAATAATAGTTACCTACTTCATAGGGATATTCAGCGGCTCAATTAGTAAAAGCTTCTAAAGTGCTTGAGTCCCATTATTAGTTGTAATGGAGTACAGCTGCCAGTGTTGGCCAATCTGTTGGCTCTTGGTAGGAAATGCTCTATAGCCAGAAAGACACAAACCCTTAGGAGCTAGAAAAAATGTGACTAGAGCCCAAATGCTGGCAGGTGTTTCAAAACCCTCCTTTTCATTTGACTTCAAGAGAAGATGCTGGATGCAATGTTCAACTGAGAAATTTCTGCCTCACCAAGTGATCCTTGGGGCCTGGGTGGAGGCTCACACCTGTAATCCTAGCACTCTGGGAGGCTGAGGTGGGCAAATTGCTTGAGCTCAGGAGTTTGAGGTTGTTGTGAGCTCTGCTGAGGCCTGGTCAACAGGGTGAGACTCTGTCTCAAAAAAAAAAAAAGAAGACAACCCCCCCCCCAAACAATCAAAGTGATCCTTGAATTCACAGCCATGGACACATCATCAAAGTGACTACACTGAATGGATTCATAGACACCAAATTGGGATAAGAAGGAGATGGGAGGGGCTATCTCAGGCAAATAAAGCTGTACTTGGAGTTGCCCAAGTAAAATTCCTATCCAAATGGTTGTATTAATATTAGCCATCCATAGCTGTTGAGATACAGGGTAAACTTCTGGAAGAGTTCCGGAGCTACCGTGGCTTATACAAGGTACAAGTAATTTACCTGTCATGTCATAGTAGAGGGAGCCATTTGGAGCTGGTAGGATGACTCCATTTTCCTCACAATGTTTGTGAGTCCATCTCTTACCATCTCCTGAACAGCATGAGGAGAGCGGAGGACCAGGAGCACTCGGCTTGTTTTTTCTAAGGACGAGATCTAGCAATGGTCCCAGCATTATCCTCCCCAGCCCATTGGCTAGATGGCCCAGGTGAAGACTGCATTTCCCAACTTCCCTTGCAGTTCAGCATGGCCATTAAATTGAAGTCTAGACCCACGGTTCTCAAAGAGGTTGTGACCCCTTTGTAACCATGAAAATACATCGTGGCATTCGGAAGGTTGAGAACCTCGTCTAGACTCTAGACTATTGTCCGCATTATTGGACACACTAAGCTGCAAGAGAAGCTAGGAAATGCTGGACAGTCTACACTGGAAAGAGAAGAAAGGTAGCAAGCTACCCCGCCAGCCTGGGAAGACTCCTGGAGACCGTCTGCAAATGTGTGGCTGAAGAGCACCAGAATACCCCAATCCCCAGCTACCTCATTAGGAAGGATCACACGAGTGGGCCTGGACGTGATTGGAATTTACCTAATAGCAATCAAAAGAGGTGGTCAGCCTTCCCGGAAGAAAAAGTGAGGGTAGAGGAAGGAGGCTCAAAAGAGTAGAGCACTGGCCCCATATGCTGCAGGTGGCAGGGTCAAACCCAGCCCTGGCCAAAAACTGCAAAAAAATAAAAAATAAAAAAGTGAGGGTAGGAACTGGTTCTCTGCCACTAAGAACTTCTAACCTCTTTGAAAGACCCATTCTTAGAAAAACATGCTCACCTGTGCCCAGGAGTCTGGCTGAGGTGAGGAGCTGCCTCCAACCCAGAGGCTTGAACTTCTAGGTTTTGATCTGGACTCATTTGGAAAGTGAAGGGGGAGGAGGCCAGAGGGAGCTCTCCCAGGAAGTAGCATCAGTTACTGATCAAAGGAGGAGTTTCCCTACATGTCACTAATGAAGAAAGAGGAAGATGAAGATGAGAAGGAAGAGCCACTTCCCCTTGCACTTCAAAACCCTTCCGGGCTGACCTGCAAACTTCTGGAATAATGTAATTTTCATGTTACTTGAGGAATGATAATCTGGTTACTGGATTAGAATACACTGGCAAAGGAGAAAACCTCAGCAGAAAGTAAGGCTTTGGAATCTGGGTGCCATTTGGGGAGAAACTTGCTGCTACGATTTCTTACTAAACTGCTCTCAAGAGTTTGCAAAGACCTGTTTTCGCTCAGAACATTCATGCCTAAGCCCCTCCAGTTGTCAAAATTAGAACAGAACAATGCCAATCTGGAGAATTTATTTTTAAAAAGCAGGCGACTGAGCTGGGCAGGCAAGACACTGTGACTGAATCAGAGATGTGAACTTCTTGTTATGAAAAACTTAATAGATATAATAAACCCAGCTGCAGCAATGACAACTCGTGATCGGTTTTATTTGTACTCCCCACGACTTTGACTCTTTTGCCCAGACTCCTCTGCCCTAGGAGTGCAGTGATGGCCTCATAGCTCACAGCAACCTCAAACTCCCAGCTCCAGCCATTCTCCCAACTCCAGCCATTCTTCCTTCTCAGCCTCCTGGGTATCTGGGACTACTGGCCTGCACCATTACACCTGGTTAATTTTTCTATGTTGTGTAAAGACAGGGCATCTCGCTCATGCTCAGGCTGGTCTCAAACTCCTGGCCTCAAGCAATCCTCCCACCTTGGCTTCTGAAAGTGCTAGGATTACATGTCTGAACCCCTACACCTGGCCCAAACCTGAATTATTCTGAATAAATCTCAATATCAAACCATACACTGGATCTAGTTCACTATGTGCCTCTAAAAGATAACTCTTTATAAAATACATAACAACAATACATAATCACACTTTAAAGATGAATAATAACATATAATATAACTAAATCTCCATTCAGTGTTTAAATGTCTCCAATCCTCTCCACCCCCCTCTTTTCATTCTCTTTCTTATAATTGATTTGTCTGTACCAGAATCCAAACCAAGATCACATGTTGCATTGGGTTTCTAGGTCAGATGTCTCTCCAGTTTCATCTGTAGGTTCCCTCTTAGCCTAGTTTTTCCCCTACAGCCCATGAAATTTCCGAGGGTCTGAACTTGCTAGCTTCAATCCAGTAGTGTCATTTAACATCTTCGCCCACCCCCCATATTTCCTGATAGGAAATTTCCTGCTATATCCTGAAGCTTGCTTGATCTCATTTTGGTTAGATTTGGTTACACAGGTATAGATTTGGTCCTGCACAGCAGGAGGCCTGTCATGTCTGTCTTTCTGTGATGTTAGCAGACATTGATAAACATTTGCTAGATCTATTAGTTCAGTAAGGGTTTGCAAAATGCCATATTCTAATTATTTTATTCCTTCTTTACTTACAGGCTGAAATACGTCTATAGACAGAAATGTTCCCTCCTCGCCTATTTATGGTTATGCTGAGGAATAATTCCTCTTGGAAAGAGGGTAAATGCTGGACTTTTCCAATTTTACTTTCACAAAAACGAATTCTTATGCATCTGCCAAAGGGACTGAGAGTTTGCTTTTTTCCCCTGTCATTACAAAGTCGTGAATTTTTACATGCGCAGTGTGATTTGATCCTTTGTGGTTAATCTTACTGTCAATTGTCCCACTGTTGGTCAATGGAAGCCTCTGTGAGTTGACTCCTAAGTTTGGTGGCCATAACCTCAGTAGTCTTTTATAGTTTCCTTGCTTTCTGGTAGGACTAGATGGTACAGACCGGTATAGTCATATGTCCATAGAACCTGATTCTGTAGACATTGTCTTAGTGGTGAATGGTGTTTAGCAAGCACAGTTCAAACTGGGCAGTTCAAATAGTTTTAAGAAAACTTTTTTTTTAATTTGAAAATAAACTCTCAGCATTGCAAAGATAATTTTAATTCAAGGACCAGATGAAAAAGTTGAAGAAGGATGTTCCAGAATAGCACTGCCCAATATAACGTGGCAATGATGGCCATGTCCCATATCTGAGCTATCCAACATGGTAACCACTAGCTACATGTGACTATGGGGAGCTTGGGATGTGGCCAGTGCAACTGAGAAGCCAATTTTTTATAATTTTAATTTTTGATTAATTTTACATTTAAATAGTCACATGTAGCTACCTTATTGGCCAGTGCAGAAATATAAAAGCTATTGATTAAGTTTAAGAAGCGTGTTTTCAAACTTCATCCCTGTGTGAGGCATGGAGAATTTACTGCAAGATGGAGAGCTGAGGGGTACACCATCACTCTTGCCAGAACCTTCCAGTACATTCCGTTACAGTAAGAGAGGTAAGATGAATCTCTTAATGATTTTAATGTGACAAAAATGGCAATTGCCAGAAAAGTTGCAATGCAATGAGAATTCTGAGAAAAGAGATATATTTTAATAGTTTAGTCGGGACAGTCAGAAGTGGACGGATAAAGAAGGTGAAATCAGGATGGCATTTGTGGCTCAGTGAGTAGGGCACTGGCCCCATATACTGAGGGTGGTGGGTTCGAACCCAGCCCCGGCCAAACTGCAACAAAAAAATAACTGGGTTTTGTGGCGGGCGCCTGCAATCCCAGCTACTCAGGAGGCTGAGGCAAGAGAATCGCCTAAGCCCAAGAGTTGGTGATTGCTGTGAGCTGTGATGCCACAGCACTCTACCGAGGGCAACAAAGTGAAACTCTCTCTCTAAAAAAAAAAAAAAGATGAAATCAAAAGTTCCTTTCTCCATTAGGAACCATATCTTTGGTTTATTTATTCAATTTGGGGGGTTTAAGAAATAGACTTTATTTTTTAGAGGAGTCTTAAGTACACCATGTAGTTGAGTGAAAACACAGAGTTCTCACCTATCTCCTGTCTCCCCCAGAATACATGCACAGCCTCCCCCGTCACGGACGTCCCCACCTGAGTGGTGCATTGTTACACCTGAAGAAGCTACACTGACACGGCGCTACCACCCAACGCCCACAGCGTGCGCTGTACACTCACCCTTGGTGCGCTTGCCCTTGGTGCTGTACATTCAGTGGGCTTGGCCAAAGTGTAACATGCATACACGTATCCACTCTTTACTATCACACAGAATCATCTCACTGCTTTAAAAATCCTTTTTCTCCACCCATTCATCCCTTCTTCTCCCCGATAGCTGACCAACACTGATCTTTTTTCTGTCTCTGTAGTTCTGTCTTTTCCAGAATGTCATATAGTTGGAATCTCACATATGCAGCCTTTTCAGATTGGCTTCTTTTACTTGGTAATGCGTGTTTAAAGTTCCTCCATGTCTTTTCGTGATTTGCCAACTTACTTTTCCCTAATGCTGAATAGTATTGTGGGTATATACCATCAATTATCCACTCACCTACTCAGGGACATCTTGGTTGCTTCCAAATTTTGGCAAATATGAATAAAGCTGCTATAAATAGCTGTGTGCAGGTTGTTCTGTAGACATAAGTTTTCAGTTCCTTTGAGTAAATACCAAGGGAGCATGATTGTTGGATCATACAGTAAAAGGATGTTTAGTTTTCTAAGAAACTGCCAAACTGCAGAAGATGCTCTAAACTCCATAATATAATCATAACATATCTTTCATTTATTGAGTACTTGCTCTGGAATAAGAGTTTCGACATATAATAATGTACTTGATTTAACCCTAATAACCTATAAAGTAAACATTTTAAATCCCCACTGTGCAGATGAATAAATAGAGACCCCAGAGAATAATGACTTGCTCTGGGGCCCACAGCTCTCAGGTCTGTCTCACTCAAAGCTCTTGTTCCTTACAGCTGTATCAGGGTCCTAAAGCCCAGAGATTTCACAAAAACTTTGAACATGTGTCTCGCTGCCTTTCCCTCTTGGACCCTTCCTGAATAATGCTGAAGTCCTTCTGAAGAGGCTGTCTGTGAGGATAACCTTTTTCCAGGGCAGAAGGGAAGAGCAAAGGTGAGCACACAGAGGAGGCGACTGTTAACTGCAGAGCCCAGAGGTGACGGGGCCTCCTCAGCATCTTCCCAGGGGTGGCTGCCCACCCCTCTGCAGCTCACTCTAGCCCTTCGGTGCTTCTTGCCCCACCTCAGTGTGTTGCCATCCCCGCTGCTTGCTTGGTCCTGGGTCTCTATTCCTTTCCAAAGCCTTGTACCCAGTCTCTACTTCCTTGTCCAGCCTGTAAATTGGCCTTAGTGATGCTGTCTGGCTGGCTCTCCCAGTGCTACTTCTAGACCCTACCTCTGCTATCTCCCTATTGCCAGCCTTGGTTGTAGTCTTGGGTCTAGCAAAAATTTCCTGGTACTTAGCCTTAGTGGGAAGCCCCTAGCCTGTGCTCCTCTAAGGGACCAGCTTAGAGAAATCATGTCTTCATTTATTGCTAGAATTATTTTCCACTGGACATTATTTATGTTATTTAGTGGCTGATGGCACCTGCCAGGCTCCATACCCCTGCATCACTGCTCACTAGCTACGTGTCCCTGGACAAATAATGTAAACTTTCTAAGTTTCAATTGCATCATCAGTAAAATGGTCAAAAAATTTTAATAATACTTGCCTATAGATTTCTTGATAGTATAAATGAGATAATGTTTATAAAACTTTCAGTATAGCGTTCGGTATATAGTAAGCACTCCATAAATAGCCATTAGTAAGAATGATTATGCATGGGTGGTGCCTGTGGCTCACTGGGTAGGGTGCCAGCCCCATATACCGAGGGTGGCGGGTTCAAACCCGGCCCGGGCCAAAATGCAACAAAAAATAGCCGGGTGTTGTGCTGGGTGCCTATCGTCCCAGCTACTCGGGAGGCTGAGGCAAGAGAATTGCCTAAGCCCAGGAGTTGGAGGTTACTGTGAGCTGTGATGCCACAGCACTCTACTGAGAGCAACAAAGTGAGACTCTGTCTCAAAAATAATAATAATAATAATAATGATTATGCATAACAGATGGCGCTTGGTTTGTGGAATAGCTGGAACAAATAACTTTTTAATTGAGGCAAATTATCTTATCTGACCAGTGCTAAGAGTTCTGAAATAAATGAGTGACTGAGTTCAAGGTCTTCATTTTATCTGATGAGTGGCCTTGGGTAAGTCACTTACTTTTCTAGAACCTTAGTGTCCTCATCTGTGTGTCCTGCTAGGCTGCCCCAGGGCCTTTGCACTTACTCTGGACACTTGTAAGAGTTCAAGCTCCATGAGACAAGGGCTTGGCCTGATCTGTTTATTGCTGGGTCCCTAGCACCAGGGATGGCAACTAGAACATAGTAGACTGTCAAAAAATGTTAAAAGAAAGAAAAAAGAACCTGTCAGAAAGTCTTTCTGAAGTATACAGAACCTTAGGGCCTGAGATATGTGTATGTGCTGGCAGTTTCTGAGCCATCTGGAAGTCAGCAAGTCAACCTGCTTAAAGTGTTAAGCTTGCTGAGAGGGGCATCTTTTTAGAACTAGACCTGACCCTGTTAATTTGTGATGAGCTTAAGGAAACCTGCCAGCCCCAGAAAAAGACAAGGCCAAGCTGTGACACAAGTGTCTCCTGGGTACTCTGGCCATCTCCTGTGCTGTACCACCCTCCCTTGAGGGACCTTACTACCCCTGAAGTCTTGGAGAAGTCTCTCTACCCCACCCCACTCTCCATGTAAACCACCTGCAGAAATTGCTTGGGGATGTCACATATTCCTATCATGTGTAAAGCCCTCTCCTCCACCCTAGATAAAATGGGAAATTTTATCTAGTTGTTAATTGCCATTTATGAGTGACTATTTTACTCATTAGCTTTGTCAATTATCCCAATAATCCTCCAAAGTTAAATATGTCCCAGCCCCCACTTCACAGTGGAGAGACTGAGGTCTCCAGCTTTGTAACCTGCCAGGGCTCCTTCCTTTGCCCGTGGGGCCTTCTGTGAGCTGAGCTGAAGCAGCCGCCGGGAGGAAGGGGGCTGAGAAAACCCACACAGCCCTTCACTCTGGCTGCTCTTGCCTGCAGTAAGGGGATATGTTTCCAGAATGCTGCTGGCAAATAATTTCGAGGGTTTGGCCAGCCTGAAATAACTGATCTATTTAGAGGTTTCAAGACCAGGCAGCAGAGGCTAAATAAGGTAAAGTGTCAGTCAAGAGTGGAGGTTCAGGAAGAGAATAGAATATTAAAAAACTTGGAGCTGATGTCATGTTTTTCTTTACCCAAGACTCTTTTAAAAGTGTGTATCCATAGGAATTATCATTGTCTTCACCTTAAATATAGAAATTGTGACATCAGGGCAGATAAAGTACATGCACACACATACACACATATATACGTTTTGGTTTATGGTACACACTATGTATAATGTGTATTTGGTGTATAATATACAAGTACACAACTTTGGAAAAAGTTGGTTTATTATATATAATTTTAGAAAAATGGAGTTCTGGCTCAGTGCCTGTAGCTCAAGTGGCTAGGGCATCAGCCACATACACTGGAGCTGGCAGGTTCAAATCCAGCCTGGGCCTGCCAAACAACAATGACAACTACAACCAAAATATAGCTGGGCATTGTAACGGGCACCTGTCGTCCTAGCTACTTGGAAAGCTGAGGCAAAAGAATCGCTTAAGTGCAAGAGTTTGAGGTTGCTGTGAGCTGTGACACCATAGCACTCTACTGAGGTTAACAGCTAAGACTCTGTCTCAAAAAAAAAAAAAAGAAAGAAAGAAAGAAAGAAAATGGAATCAAACTTCTTGACCAGATTGTGGGCATAGGGATTTAGAGATGTTCTCAGGGGTTGTTTATTATCATTATTATCATTATTATTGTTATTTTGAAACTGAGTCTTACTTTGTTGTCCTAAGTAGAGCACTGTGGTGTGATAGCTCACAGCAATCTCAAACTCTTGGACTTGAACAATCCTCTTGCCTCAACCTCCCAAGTAGCTGGGACTACAGGTGCCCACCAAAACATCCTATTATTTTTAGAGATGAGGTCTCGCTCTGGCTCAGGCTGGTCTCAAACCTGTGAACTGGGCAATCTACCTGCCTTGGCCTCCCAGAGTGCTAGGATTA
The DNA here is from genome assembly GCF_000181295.1 of Otolemur garnettii. Taxonomy (NCBI): domain Eukaryota; kingdom Metazoa; phylum Chordata; class Mammalia; order Primates; family Galagidae; genus Otolemur; species Otolemur garnettii. Next base: position 14,570,359 of record NW_003852410.1, read on the forward strand.
CAGGTGTAAGCCACTGTGCCCAGCCTTTATTTTCGCTTTTTTAGAGACACAGTGTCTCACTCTGTCATACATGCTGGAGTGCAATGGTGCAATCATACCTCAGTGTAACCTCAATCTCCTGGGCTCAAATGATCCTCTCACCTGCGTCAGCTTCCCAAGTAGCTAGGACTACAGGTGTGCACCTCCTGTAATTAGCACCTCCTAGCTAATTTTTAAAATTTTTATAGAGACAGAGTCTTACTATGTTGCCTAGGCTGGTCTCAAGCTTCTGGCCTCAACGAATCCTCCTGCCTTAGCCTTCCGAAGTGCTGGGATTACAGGCGTGAGTCACCACTCCCAGCCAAATTGTTAGTAATACTAGTAGCTATGACTTTAGCACGGGTAGTTCCTTCCCATACGTTTTTGTAGTTTTCATAACAACTCTGTTGCTATTTTTCTGTTGTACTGATGAAGAAATAGAGGTTCAGGGAGATTAAGCAATGCATGTGATGCTACACAGGTATTCAGTGGCAGAGCCAGTTTTTGAGCTCACCCCAAAGACTCTAAGTCCACAAGGTGGGGAGCATGTCTGTGTGTTTTCCAGTTTGTTACATGGAGCCCGGAACAGACCTAAGTGCTCAATAAATACTGGAATAAAGCATGTATGACTGAGGGCATGGATGCATGTGTGAATGAATGAGTGAGTGAGTGAATGCGTGAGTGGATGGCTCTAACTCCTGTGTTCTCAGCCACCCTGCTGAGCCTTCTCCTTGCTCACTCTGTTCCACACTCTGCCGGCCTCACACTCTCTGTATCTAAATAACACAGGGCATTAGAATTGGGCACTCTATGCGTCTAAAGCAGACTGAGTCAGACACAGTTCTGCTCTCACGTCTTTTATAGATTTGTGAGGAGGGGAGGGCTAAACCCAAGTGTTTGCATATCTGGGTAAAGTGGTCAGGGTGGAGAGTGTGGATAAACAGGGCAGGTCCACACTGGGTGTGTGTGCCGGCAAGTTCTCAGACGTGTGGCCACTGCTGCTCTGGTGGAGAGGGAACCGAGCTCTCTGGAACTACGGTATCTGCTAACTCCCAGGGAGGGAAAGAGGAAGTGCACGGGACAGCTTCTACTGCCCGAAAGGAAAGCAGAAATTCAGAGAGAAACCGAAGTTCCCTTGCAGTGCCTCGTGTTAGTTCCTCAAACTCAAACTAACAGTTAGCGGGCTATCACCAAAACCTCAAGGAACTGGAAAGTGGGTCTAATCCCTATTGTGTCACTGATTTGGAAAATTCATTTTAATGTTTTGGGCTTCAATTTCCTTATCTGTCAAATAAATAATTTAAGCTAAACCCCCGGCACCTAGAACTTAGGGCACTTAGAACTGTGGGTGCGCTGGAAGGAGGGGGTGTTTTGGTGGTTGTGATGATTGATGAGTAACATTAATGCACGTGTTGGGAGGGCCAGGAAGCGGGAGGCTAAACGTATTCAAATGCACAGGACCCAAATTGTCGGAGGAACCCAGAGAGCATTGCCCTCGGAGAGGAAATGCCTCGGGCTGCTGCTATCGGCCAGGAAGGGTAAGCAGAAAGCCCTCTTCGCACAGGGGAGGGGAGGCACAGCCCCTCTCCGGCAAGGATCCGAGTGGAGTGCCTGTCCGGTCAGTGGAGTAGGAATGTCTGAGAGAGGCGTCCAGGTCCACAGACCTGAGATCAGAACCCTGTCCTTAGGGCCTGGGGTGAGGGCGGGGAGCGGTTTCCCAGTTGGAGGGTCAAGGAGCTCAAATGCTGAGAGAACTAGTGAACCAGGTTGAGCCAAGCTCACCACAGGAGGCTGAGGCAGAGGAGACATTTGCCAGGAAACCGACACCCCTCAAGCAGGTAACCTTGAAGGTTGTGCTGACCAGATCAAAAGACCCCTCGAGGGAGGCCAGGGGATTTCCACAGCTGAGCAGATCCTTCCCCAGCACTGGGAGCAGGTTAAGCTCTTCCCCATATCCACAGCCATCCTTGCGGTGGTTGCCATGTTATTGAGCTCTAACATACTCAGTGAACTATACCAATCCTAAGTACAGGGCTCACTGACTCTTTCCTATGTACCCACCACCCAAATCAGGCTATGGACCAGCTCAGCTCTCTGAGCCTCTCCCCTATCCATGCTCCCTGCCAAGGTTAACCGTTTTGTAACTTGATCACTATAGGTTAGTTTTTGAATTCACCAAAGTGGAATGATACGGTGTGTAGTTTTTTGGCATCTGATTTTTTCTTTCTTTTTTTTTTCTTTAGACAGAGTCTCATTCAGTTGCCCCGGAGTTGACTGCTGTGGTGTAACAGCTCACAGCAACCTTAAACTCTTGTGTTCAAGTGACCCTCGTGCCTCAGACTCCCTAGTGGCTGGGTCTACAGGCACCGGCCACAATGTCCAGCTGTTTTTATTTTTTATACTTTTGAGACAGAGTCTCACTTTCTTGCCCCCGATAGAATGCTGTGGCATCATAGTTCACAGCAACCTCAAACTCTTGAGCCCAAGTGATTCTCTAGACTCAACCTCCCAGGTAGCTGGGACTACAGGCGTCCGACACAACACCTAGTTATTTTTTAGAGATGGAGTCTCAGTCTTGTTCAGGCTGGTCTCAAACTCCAGAACTCAAGCAGTCCACATGCCTCAGCCTCCCAGAGTACTGGGATTACAGGCATGAGCCACCATGCCCGGCCCCTAGTGTCTGATTTTCTTTACTCACCATTGCGCCTTTGAGATTCAGCCACGCTGTGGGTAGCAGGTCAATTTCCCCTGGTTGCTGGGTAGTATTCATTGTATGATTACACCACAACTTATTCATTCATTCTACTGTTGGTGGACATTTAGGTTGTTCACAGATGCCCTCTTGAAAAGTTGTACAAAGTATGGAAACCTCTTAGGATGACAGAAACAGACCCATAGGGGATTTGACTGGAACTGACCACCTGAAAGTGGCCATTTGTAGGTAAAAGAAACAGAATGCTCTCTAATTGTCAAATTTACATTTTCCCCACCATTAGCAGGAATGGGGACTCTGGAGCTCAATGAGGCCGCCAAATAATGGAACATGTTTTTAAATGATACATTTTGCACATCTGAACTGAGGAGTGTAAATTTGGGCACTGCTACACAGGCAATGAGCCAATGCAACTTCCTAATAAGAAAAATGGTGCGCAGAGCTGGCTTTCAGTTTATTCAGGCAACAGACCAGTTGTTGTCTTACTGTTAAACGGACCCCAAACTTGGAAGAGACACATTCAAAAGGTGGTACATCAAAATCAGGATGAGTTGTAGGGGGAAATATTCAGATGATGTGGAAAATCTGAGTGAGTGCCTCTAATGTGGTGGCTCAGCTGGAGCCCAGAGAGCCTGGGCAATTTTGAGTAGGCAGTGCGATGATTGTCAAAGAAAACACCAGCCTCATTCAGAAAGGTGCACAATTAGTCACCCACCAGGGGTCGAGGGCTGTTCTAACCATTCTGACTAATTTCAACTTGTTATTAAGAGAAATGGGAGGCACCTGGAGAGAGGTTCTCAAATAATCTTGATGACTTAAGAAATGAAAAATGAGTCCAGGGTGAAGAAGTTAATAGTGTTAGGGCTGCTTTTGCTTTAAGAAAAAAACTCTACCGCCCTTAGCATGGGTATTTTGGTCCGGGAAGAAAGTGATTGTATACTTTCACAATAGTGCTTGGCATAGCTTTCCCTGAACGCCTTTATATATGTGATTGGGCTGAGATGAGGAAGGACACAGATGATAGCTGTCGGCAAATACCTCAGCTCTCTTTTTGTGGACACACAGTAGGATTGCACCTTCTCACCCACTTGAAGATGTGCACAACTAGGTGACTCGCTTTAGCCAATGACATGCATGCAAAAGCTCCCAGGGCCAATACGATTTCTCTCTGCAACCTTGTTCAACCCTGCCAGGTTCCAGGTAGGAACTGCTTTAGCAGACAGCCCGGGTTCCAGAGGAGGGAGATCCTTAGCCAACTCTGATGGATATGTAGATGACTGAGAAATAACCTCCTGTTTTTCCAAGCCACTGAGATTTCAAGATGGTTTGTTACCGCAGCATGACTGAGGTTCCCCTGAATAAGGAAGCTACCCCACCAGAACCTCTGAGAACAGTCCCCAAGCCTTTATCCCCCATTCTAAGCCAAGGGATGGACACTTCACCTCTGACCAAAGGCCAGCCTATGAATTCTACCTCAAGAATTTGAATTCTAGGCCAGGTGCAATGGCAGAGGGAGAACAAAATCCACATCGAAGTAGACCCACGTGGTTCGAATGTGTGCTGTTTGAGGGTCAACTGTATTACCTTTATTTTATTTTATTTATTTATTTATTTATGAGACAGAGTCTCAATATGTTGCCCTTGGTAGAGTGCTGTGGTGCCACAGCTAACAGCAACCTCAAACTCTTGGGTTGGACTTAAGCGATTCTCTTCCTTCAGCTTCCCAAGTAGCTGGGACTACAGGTGCCTGCCACAATGCCCAGCTATGTTTTTGTTGTAATTGTCATTGTTGTTTAGCAGGTCTAGACCAGGTTTGAACCCACCAGCCCCGGTGCATGTGGCCGGTGCTCTAACCTCAGAGCTACAGGTGCTGAGCCTGTATTTCCTTTAAAAATGCCTACAAAGGGTGGCACCTGTGGCTCAGTGGGTAGGGCACCAGCCCTTTATACCGTGGGTAGCAGGTTTGAACCTGGCCCCAGCCAAACTGCAACAACAAAAAAATAACCAGGCATTGTAGCAGGTGCCTATAGTCCTAACTACTTGGGAGGCTGAGGCAAGAGAATCACCTAAGCCTAGGAGTTGGAGGTTGCTGTGAGCTGTGACATCACCGCACTCTACTGAGAGCAATAAAGTGAGACTATCTCTAAAAAAAAAAACTATGAGAATATTTATGGGTAAATATCACAAATGGATAAATTTAGTATGCATAGTTGAATATGGTTTATGGATAAATATTTAGAGATAAAGATGATGTCTGGATAGATATGATGATTGAATGAAGGGGAGGGACTGAAGGTACAGATGTTACACCATTAGCCACGAGCTGCTTGGTGCTGACACTGGGTCATGGCTCCACGGAGGATGATTACATTCTTCTTTCTGTTTCTGTATATGTCTGAAATTTCCCATGTTAGAAAGTAAGGATTAAGATAGATAACAGCAGAAGGCACAGAGAGGACAGAAATTAGTGCAAAGTGTAAGGTGGACTTTATGTCTTATCTGTGTTATTTTAATATTTTAGAACAGGGGTTGGCAAACCAACCAGGGGGCCAAATCTGGCCTGCTACCTGTCTTGTATAGCCTGTGAATGACTTTTACTAATGGTTGAAAAAATATGCGTTACATGAAATTCAAATTTTAGCATCAATAAATAAGTGTTACTGGAACCCAGACACGCCCATTTTTGTTTATGTATTATCTCTGGCTGCTTTCACTCTGTAAAGCCAGGGTTGAGTAGTTATAACAGAGACCAGATGGCCCACAAAGCCTGAAATATTTACTATCTGGCTCTTCAGAGAAAAAGTTTGCTGACCCTTCTTTTAGAAGGAAAATATTCGTGCCTGACTTTGTTTTTTACACCAAAAAAAGAAACACTATTGTTTAATGTGACATAAGACCATTGTGGACAATGCAAAATATACCAAAGAGTGTAAAAAATAGAACGATTTTTATCCACAAGCTACCCATTTGTAGACTTTTCCTGTTTATCTCTTATCATGCAAACATTAACCAATGAAACTTTCTCCAGGTTTAGGTAAAAGTAAGGATTGCCTTTCTAGAGACTGAGTAGATGAGAACTGTGAGCAAACATTGGCTGTGACAAGGGTGACAGCATGGATGGGTTTGGAAAAGGAGCTTATGAAACAATGACTGTGTGGTTATATTAAGCAGGCATGAGGTCAAGGTTGGAGTCTGTGGCTTATTGGGGAAGCCTGGGAACTTCCCCTGGGCTTGGGTTGCCATCATTAATGGCATCACAAATTCCAAGTTATACCCTGGTCATAAATTAGGGTGGAAAAGATCTTCCTAGATGATGGTGAAGTGCTGTCACTGCCCACTGTTGATGTGAAGCTCTGATTGCACAGCTTGTGCATCCTAAGATAGTTGGACACGCTATGTCCATTCTGATCGATCCAGTGATCATCATGACCGGTCAGCATCCAGCCATTCCAGCTGTTAAATATTTTAAAAATCACTCTATGGCAGGTAAAGTGTCTTGCACCTACAATCCTAGAACTCTGGGAGGCAGAGGCAGGTAGGTTGCCTGAGCTCAGGAGTTTGAGATAAGCCTGAGCAAGAGTGAGGACCTGTCTCTACTAAAAATAAAAAAAATAAAAAATAGCCGGGTGTATGGCAGATGCCTGTAGTCCCAGCAACTTGGGAGGCTGAGGCAAGAGGATCACTTGAGCCCAAGAGTTTGAGGTTGCTATGAGATAGGACACCACAGCACTCTACCCGGGGTAATAGTGAGACTCTGTCTCAAAAAAAAAAAACAAAAAAAAAATCACCCTGCTTGGAGAATCCCCTGCCAATCATTGTTTGCTGGCATCCTCCAGCGCAGAGAGATAAATCCTAATAGGGCCAAATTTTCTGATAACTTTGCTTCAATTTTTATTTATTTATTTTTATTAAATCACAGCTGTGTACATTAATGCAGTCATGGGGTACAATGTGCTGGTTTTATATGCAATTTGAAATATTTTCATCAAACTGGTTAACATAGCCTTCATGGCATTTTCTTAGTTATTGTGTTAAGACATTTATATTCTACATTTAGTAAGTTTCACATGTACCCTAGTAAGATGCACCGTAGGTGTGGTCCCACCATTTACCCTCCCTCCACCATCCTCCCCACTCCCCTCCCCTCCCTTTCCCTTTTCCCCATATTCTTGGGCTATAATTGGGATATAGCTTTCATAGAAATACAGCTGTTTTTTTTAATTTAATTTTTTTTAAGGTACAGGTCTTGTTCTGGCACCCAGGCTGGGATACGGTGGCAGCATCATAGTTTACTGCACCCTCAAACTCAACCAATCCTCCTATCTCAGCCTCCTACATAGCTCAAAATATAAGTGCACACCCAGTTAATTTTTATTAAGAAAAAAAAAATTTTTTTTGCTTTTTTTTTTTGTTGTTAAGACAGAGTCTCACCCTATGCCCTGAGCAGAGTGCAATGGCATCATTGCTCACTGCAGCCTCAGACTTAGGCTGTGGGCATCCCACTGCCTCAGCCTCCAGAAGCTGCTGGGATTACAGGCACTTCCTGTGGCACCCGGCTGGGGTTTTCCATTTTTTTTTTGAGTCGGGGTCTCATTCTCACTCAGGCAAGTCTCCTGCACTCAAGCAATTCTCCCTCCTCAGTCTCTACAGTGCTGAGATTACAAGCATGAGCCACCACGCCCAGGTATTAAGAAATTTTTTTATAGAGACAGGGAGTCTCACTATATTGCCCAAGCTGGTCTTGAACCCCTGGATTCAAGCAATCCTCCTGGTTCTCCCTCCCAAAGTACTGGGATACCAGTGTGAGTGAGACCTTTGAAATATGCTTTGCATTGGATTTTGTTCAAAATACCAAAAGATATGATCACTAGGAATAGAGAATAAATAGATAATCAAGGCAACAAACATTTAGTAAAAGCTACTACTATTGACCGAATTTCTACCATTTGTCAGCCACTTAGCATATATTATTTCTAATCATCACATGAAGAGTTAGAGCAGCCTCTTATTTTATTCATGAGGGAAGCCAAGCCGTAGAGAGGCAAAGTGACTTGCAGAAGGCCATGGAGTGAGTAAGTAGCAAATCCAACATTCAAACGTAGCCCTCCAGTACTTTGTCTCAGGAAACCCACATACCCTGATATGGTGGAACTTTGTGGATTTTACCCTCAACATCCATTCCAGCCACCTTTCTCCTGTTAATGGTACTCTGGTTTTTCTCTGGAATACCATTTTCTCCCCAACTCTCATTTCAGGTGGTTTGTGGGAGTCGTGTGACTCAAGCCTGGCCAATCAATGCATAGTATTTCCCCGGCCTCAGTAATTCACTTGTTTATTCATTCATCCATTCAAGAAATATGTATTAAGCAGAGCTAAGATATATAGCAGGGATAGATTCAGAGGAGGACGCTGCTCTGGTAAAACTGATTCTCCAGTGGGGACTGACAGACAATAAACAAGTAACAAATACTTAGCATAATTCCAATTCATCGTGTTTTAAAGAAAATAACATGGGATGAGGGGAAATAAGAGTAACAAGAGACAGGAGGTTAGTGCCAATGAGACGCAGTGAGACTTGTGCTGGGCTCGTCACCTTTCCACCTGACTTGAACTTGGAAGGGCATGAGCCCCACAACCACTGGCTTCCTAGAGCCTGAGAATGAAGCCAATGTAGGGAAAGAAGGGAGGAGAGAGAGATGATGTCATGGAGCCCTTGACTCATGCTGCGTTTGAAATTGGACCTGCCCCTAAACTCTTGGATAAGGAAAGCCTATATACATTTCCACCCCCACCCCCCCCAGGATGGTTTGAGTCTCGTTCTATGTTACTTGCACAAGGAAGAATCCCATCTTGTACAGCCGAGTGTTCAGTCTAATCACTGCCTGGCAGATAAATGATGGCTAGATCACTTGATGGGTTGATTGATACAGAACAGATAAAAGTTAGGATCTGCCCAAGCCTGGAGAAAAGGGTTGGAAATATACACACCCAACTCCTATCACAGTTAAGGGAGCGGATTTTGCTTTTTAATTATCAGCTTCGGTAATGTTTGCATTTAAACATAAGCATGAATCACTATTTTTTTTTTTTTTTTTTTTAATGACAGAATCTCACTTTGTGGTCCCAGGTTAGAGTCCAGTGCATGATCATAGCTCACAACAACCTCAAACTCCTAGGTTCAAGGAATCCGCTTGCCTCAGCCTCTTCAGTAGCTGGGACTGTAGGTTCCCGTAACAATGCCTGGCTAACTTTAGATTTTTAGTGGAGATGGAATCTTGCTCTTGCTCAGGCTGTTCTCAAACTCCTGAGATCAGGGGATCCTCCTGCCTCAGCCACCCAGAGTACTAGGAATATAGATTTGAGCCACTGTGCCCAATCATGTATCACTTTTAATATTTAAAAATTGATGAATGTGAAAGGCTGTGGATACAGAGGTTGTGCAATATCCGTATAGTATATACTCAGAGGATTGTTACTCAAAGTTATAGCTGCCAAGAAAATGAGATAAAGAGGAGACTCCCTTATTTTCTTATCTGCAGAACTTCCTGATTTTTTCATGTAAGAACAGCCGAAAGATAATAACGTCTGTATGCTCACAGGTTGAAGAAACAGTGCCATGTGAAGTCAAGAGTTCTCTTCCTAGGCATTCCGTCAGCACCAGTTTTCTCAAGGACCAAGGGATCAATTTCTTTTCTTTTCTTTTTTTTATGAGACAGAATTTCACTCTGTCACCCAGGCTAGAGTACTGTGGCCTCAGCCTAGCTCACAGCAACCTCAAACTCCTGGGCTCAAGTGATCCTCCTGCTTCAACCTCCCGAGTAGCTGGGTCTATGGGCACCCATCATCATGCCAGGCTAGTTTTTCTATTTTTAGTAGAGAGAAGGGTCCTGGTGTTTCTCAGGCTGGTCTTGAACGCCTGACCTCAAGTGATCCTCCTGCCTCGGCCTCCCAGAGTGCTAGTATTATAAGTATGAACCATCAGGCCTGGCCCCACAATCAGTTTCTTTATGTGGAGCTCATTCACCGAGAAACAGCCAGGTCATGGCTACAGGTCAGAGGCTTTCTGTACTGAAAAGGCATGACCCCTCCAAGTGTCATTCTGCAGCTCCTTTGTGCCAAGGGAATTGTATCTATCTCACGGTTCAGAAACTTGACTAGCATTATTACAGGTTTTTATCTTGCTATTAAAGTATCCAAGGAACTCATAAGTAGACTTTTATTGTGCCTGAATTTTGCTTGAACTCTTTATTTAGAAGTTTCTGTTTTAGAGGACAACTTTGGCAATCATTTCAGGATCTCCTTTTCCTTGGACAATTCTATTAGATCACTAATTGTTCCTCAGTCATAATCCTAGAATGCTGTTTATTAGAATAAGTCCTATATAAATTCCAGCTTTGCTGTTGTTTAAAGCAAAGGGCAAAATTTTATGGTGATTGTGTCTAAAAATGCTTCAAGATTCTATGATGGAAATCAGTCTTTGTTTCTTTCAAGTTAGAAAGAAAAAAATAATTACTTCTGTGTGGAAGCTTCCATTTAGACCTCAACACATTGAATACTGAAACCTTTTAAAACTATGGCTACAGAAATGTTTTTCTTGCAGTTTGGCTTTTTTATTTAATTACTTTGCCCCCCAGAAAATGAAAAGCAAATTACAACCAGGGAAGGTTGAATCATCACAAATTCCAATTTTGAGGAATCTGGATTAATGAGATTTTATGAAATTTTGTGGCAGCTAGGAAAGAGCTACCCCTCCCCTCCCGTGAGATGGGACTGTGATGCTTCTAACTTTGCTTACAGGCTCACAGTATCATTCCCTAGAGAAGGAATTATGGTCAGACTTTAATTTGGATCAAGAGACAAAATTAGAAAATCTCATGAGGGAAATGTCATTCATTATTTACAAATGCACGTAATTAAAGGAAGAAGGTATATACAGAAGAAAAACCGTAGTGTCTGCAAAGCAAGGCCTTAATTCTAAGTAGAATTCCCTGAGATCTCATCAGACGCGTGCCCCAAACACATAGTTAATGTCTACGACTTGGAAAAAAGTCGCTTGAGGGATACATATCCAACTATTATTTATGCTTTTCTCTGTGGATTGGGAGGAGAAGTAGTATGAAGGATACATTTAATTTGATATGAAAGATTGCTGTGATGTTTGACTATTTGAATAATGAGTATAATGAATGTTGGTTACACTTTTTGGCCACCAGCAAACACCTTCCCGATATTTGTAGAATTTCACATCTTATGGGTCTGAATGTGCCTAAGCCAGAAACTCACTTTACGCATCTCCCTTGTATTAATTCATGTATTAATCCAAGAAACTGAATCAATAGAATATGTATATATTAATACATAGAGAGAGATTTACTTTAAGGAATTGGCTCACATAATTATGGAGCTCAGGAAAGAGGCCATGTTGAGTTCAAGTCCAAAGGCAGTCTGCTGGCAGAATTCCCACTTACTTGGAGGGGAGCCATCTTTGTTCTACATGTTAAGAATCTCAACTGTTTGAATGAGGCTCACCTACATTAGGGAGGGCAATCTGCTTTACTCTAAGTCCACCAATTTAAATGTTAATCTCATTCAAAAACACCCCTACAGAAAACTCCAGAATAATGGTTGACCAAATATCTGGACAACATGGCCCAGGCAAGATGGCACATAAAGTGAATAGCTATAGAATTAAGTGTCATGTAGAATCCATTCTTCAAAAGGGGTAGCAGTGGGGTGGAGTCCTTAGCTCAGTAGGTAGGGCGCTGGCCACATACTGAGGCTAGCAGGTTTGAACCTGGCCTGAGCCTGCTAAAAAAACAATGACAACTTCAAGAGAAAAATATCCGGGCATTGTGGTGGGTGCCTGTAGTCCCACCTACTTGGGAGGCTGAGGCAAGAGACTCGCATAAGCCCAGGAGTTTGAGGTTGCTGTGAGCTGTTGATACCTTGGCACTCAACTCAGGGTGAAAGCTTGAGACTCTGTCTCAAAAAAAAAAAAAAAAAAAAAGAGGGGTGGTAGTGGAGACATCCAGCTTACAGGGGCAAGCTGGCAGCACCCTATAGCTGGAATGCATGGGGTCTATGCCCAGCAATGGCAGCTGAAGGGTCTCCACTGGGGGTGTCATGGCTTTATAGCACCAACACACTTCCTTTAGTTTTCCCGGAAAGTCTGTGAACAACCCAGTTCCTTTAACACATTCCTTGCTTGCTCTAACTAGGGCAGATTCTGCTGTTTGCAACTGAGAACACTGAAATTCAATAAGCATGTTCTATAATTATCTAAATCTGCATAACAAATTACTCTAAAACTTAGTGACTTAAAACAATAATGAACATTTATTGTTTCATTTTCCATAAGTCGAGAATGCGAGATGAGCTTAGCTGGGTGGCTCAGGGTCTCTCCTGAGGTTGCGTTCAACCTGGCAGCCAGGGTTATAATCATCTGAAGGCTTGACTTGGGCTGTAGGATTCACTCTGGAGATAGTTTATTCACATGACTGGTCAGCTGGTGTTGGCTATCAGCAGGAAGCCTCAGCTCCTCTCCGTAGGACTGCTTGAGTGTCCTCACAACTTGGCAGCTGTCTTCCTCCAGCAAGAGTGGTTCAAGAGAGAAAACTGGATGTCACAATGCTTCTTGGGGCCTTGTCTCCATGAAGACACACATTCTCACTTCCACACATTGTATTTGTTACTAGAAAGTCACTAAGTCCAGCTCTTTATTTTTTTTTTTTTTGAGACAGAGCCTCAAGCTGTCCCCCTGGGTAGAGTGCCGTGGCATCACAGCTCACAGCAACCTCCAGCTTCTGGGCTCAAGCAAGTCTCCTGCCTCAGCCTCCCAAGTAGCTGGGACTACAGGCGCCCACCACAACGCCTGGCTATTTTTTTTTTTTTAGTTGCAGCCGTCATTGTTACTTGGTGGGCCCGGGCTAGATTTGAACCCTCCACCTTAGGTGTATGTGGCTGGCGCCTTAGCCACTTGAGCCACAGGCGCCGAGCCGTAAGTCCAGCTCTTATGCAAAGGGAGTAAAGTTTGTTTTCGGTTATACTTTTTGAAGGGAGGAATGTCAAAGGATTTGTAGATGTATTTTAAAACTTCCTGTGGTGGCCAGCCTCCAAGATGGCCCCTGAGGATCCTCTTCTCTGATAATCACACCTTTGTCTATTTCCCTCCCATACTGCAGCCCCCTTGGTCTGTGTGACCAGTGGCCAATAGCAGGTCACTCTCAAAAAAGCTGCAACTTGTCTCTTTTTCTTTTTCCCTCTGTCTCTCTTCTCTGGGAGAAGCAAGCAACCAAATGTGTGTATCTCTGGAGACACCCATGTGGGAAGGAACTAAAGCTTCCAGCTCAGAGCCAGTAAGGAACTGAGGCCAGCCTGGGGCCAGCCAATGGTCACTTGAGTGAGTAGCCCCAGTTGAACCTTGATGGGACTGCAGCCTCGCTGACAATTTTGCCTGCATCCTCATGAGACTTCATGAGACCTTAAGCCAAAACACCCAGATCAATTGCTCCTGGATCCCCAGAGCCTATGTGAGATAATAAATGTTTATTGCTAATTTGGGGGGAATAAACAACTAATATAAACAGGAATAAACAACTAATATACCACCGTACATGTATTACATTTTTCCAGATGAAATAGAAGTGTGTGTGTGTACATGTGTGCATGACTTTAGAAGAGAGAAGATGTAAATCTAAGTCACCCAAGGCAGGTGCAACCACCTTTTAGTCATTATGGAGCAGTAATTCACGAAATGGTATAGAAATCCTCATCCAAATCTTAAACCAAAATTCTTCTTTTTTGAAGTTGGAGACTGCTCCCTACCAAGTTGTAAATTGCTACCCCCTAGATGGGTCACATGAACCTAGGAAGCCCCTCCTGCAAGATGGCTGGTTTGAGCGTTTACCTCTTATGTATGTTGAGGGGCACTGTGCTTCAAAACTAACAATGGTGGGTGGCGCCTGTGGCTCAGAGGACTAAGGCACCAACCCCATATGCCAGAGGTGGTGGGTTCAAACCCAGCCCTGGCCAAAAACTGCAAAAAAAAAAAAAAAAAAAA